>NC_087370.1:25507005-26222188 GCF_030014295.1 Loxodonta africana | reverse complement strand
GAGAGCCGGCTGGGCCGTCATAATGCCCCTGCTGGGGTCGGCATTTAAGGGCAGGAGGGGGTATTGATCCCGAAGGTGTTCGATCTCTGCCAGCATGAGGGTGGGGTAGCCACAGACACCCACCTAGTGGTGTTTAAGCCCCCGTGAAGGCAGGTTATGGACAGCAGTTGGCCGCCCATGATGAATATGACCCTCAGCTCAATCGACCCCATTAAGATAAAGTTTCAAAAATTAACTTCTCGCAGCGAATGTGCGCTATGTCTAAAGGCAACAGTCAGAGGTGAATTACAGGCCGGGGCTGGTGGGCTCTTTATGGGGGTGATCGGCTGCCTCTCCTTGCTGCCACTTGCCTTTGAGTTGAGTCTGACTCAGGGCAACCCCATGTGTGTCACAGTAGAAATGTGCTCCAGAGGGTTTGCGAGGCTGTGACCTTTGGGAGCAGATCACCAAGACTATCTCCTGATGCACTGCGGGGTGGGTGCCAACCACCGATCTGTTGGTTAGTAGTTGAGCGTTTAATGCTTTGTGCCACCCAGGGACTTGTTTTGCTACTTAAAAACCAAAAATCAAACCCACCGCCACTGAGTCAATTCCAACTCATAGCGGCCCTGTAGGACAGACTAGAACTGCCCCACAGAGTTTCCAAGGCTGTAATCTTTATGGAAGCACACTGCCACACCCTTCTCCTAAAGAGTGGCTGGTTTCGAGGCACAGCTGACCTCTCAGTGAGCAGCCCGATGCTTAACCACGGCACCACCAGGGCCCCTAAAGACACGGGAAATGATAAAACACTGAACACAGAATAATGGTGATCTCTTGGGGGGAAGAAAAGAGATAGGGAGAAGTACCCAAAAAACCCAAACCCATTGTCACTGAGTCAACTTCGACTCACAGCGACCCCGTAGGACAGAGTAGAACTGCCCCATAGGGTTTCCAAGGCTGTAATCTTCGCGGAAGCAGGTTGCCACATCTTTCTCCTGTGGGGCGGCTGGTGGGTTCCAACTGCAGACCTTTCAGTGAGTGGCTGAGCGCTTAACCACTGCATCACCAGGGCTCCTTTTTTGCCACTTAAGCGGCAGATAAAAATACTAAGTATCCCACTGTGTGACAAAGTTGTGTCCTGGAGTGATGGAGAAGAGAAGGGTTAGGGTTAGTGTTAAGGTCAGGGTCAGGGTCAGGGTTAGGGTTACGGTTGGGATTAGCTGGTCCCTCTTCTCGCTCCATGGTGCACCTGGAATCCGCATGTGTGAGGCCTAGGCCTTAACCAAGGGCACGTCAGTGCTGACCTTTCTACATCTGAACAGAGACGTAGAAGGCGTTCTTGCCTCATCACTCAGGGTCACCTTCAGGGGCCTGTTTTTGTGGATGGAGTGTTTGATTTTCGTCGAGGGGAGTGGAGGGTCTGATGGCTCTGCCTTGTTTTTTCTGAGCTAAACCTGCGTTCTATTCTGTTTGAAGTCAAGAGGCAGTAAGACCAGAGCCTTCCAACTACGCTGTTGTTTTCAGTTGGCGTTGAGTTGACTTTGATTCACGGCACCCCCACGTACAGCAGGAGATGTTGACCATTGCGTCCTATACCGTCTTCATGATCGCTGGAATGCTCGGATCCACGGTTGCAGCCGCTGTGTATTCTGAGTGCCTTCCAACCTAGACGGCTCGTCTTCCAGCCCTGTATCGGACAACGTCTGTGTGATGCACTGGGTTTCCATTGGCTGGTTTTCAGAAGGAGATCACCAGGCCTTTCTTCCCAGTCTGTTTCAGTCTGGAAGCGCCACTGAAACCCACTCAGCATCCTAGCAACACACGAGCCTCCACCAACAGACAGGTCGTGGCTGTGCATGAGGTCTGTTGGGAGGGAATCGAACCCGGGTCTCCCGCATGGAAGGCGAGCTTTGTACCACTGAACCCCCACTGGCCTTCCAGACACCTAGATCTCAGCTTTGTCGTCCTTTCTCCACTCTCTCAGCCTCGAGAAGCTTCCCGGACACCCTCAGCCCACTCCAGCACCGGCTGTAATTTGCCCCACAGCACGCAGCGATATCCGATATTTTTCTTGCTTACGTGTTTGCCTTTGGTTGACCCTGAGAGAATGTGCGCCCCGTGACAGCAGGGTCACCACGGTGGCCCCAGCACCCAGGCCGGCAGCTGGCTCTCAGTAGATGCTCAGTAAACAAATTTGTGGCTGGTAAGTTGATTCCGACTAACACCAAGCCCAAGTGTATCAGAAGACAACTGCTTCATAGGATTTCTTAGCTGTAATTTTATGGCAGCAGATGGCCAGGCCTTTCTCCCATAATGCCACTGGGTGGGTTCAAATCACCATCCTTTGGGTTAGCAGTCAGGCGCAAACCACTTGCCACACCCAGGCACTTTGCTCAATAAATACTTGGTGAGCAAGAAAAAGCTCAAGGCCCTGTTCTTAATGAAGGTCCAAGCTGTCCAGTGTCCTCAGGTAGCCTCAGGAACCTGTGTGTCCACACCCTGCAGGTATCCAGGTAGTCCTATGTCCTCAGGTAGCCTCAGGAACTTGTGTGTCCACACCCTGCAGGTATCCAAGAAGTCCTGTCCTCAGGTAGCCTCAGGGACCTGTGTGTCCACACACTGCAGGTATCCAAGCAGTCCTATGTCCTCAGGTAGCCTCAGGGACCTGTGTGTACATATTCTACAGGTATCCAAGTTAGTTCTGTGTCCTCAGGTAGCCTCAGGGACCTGTGTGTACATGTTCTACAGGTATCCAAGTTAGTTCTGTGTCCTCAGGTAGCCTCAGGGACCTGTGTGTACATATTCTACAGGTATCCAAGTTAGTTCTGTGTCCTCAGGTAGCCTCAGGAACCTGTGTGTCCACACCCTGCAGGTATCCAAGAAGTCCTGTCCTCAGGTAGCCTCAGGGACCTGTGTGTCCACACCCTGCAGGTATCCAAGTAGTCCTGTCCTCAGGTAGCCTCAGGGACCTGTGTGTCCACACGCTGCAGGTATCCAAGCAGTCCTATGTCCTCAGGTAGCCTCAGGGACCTGTGTGTACATATTCTACAGGTATCCAAGTTAGTTCTGTGTCCTCAGGTAGCCTCAGGGACCTGTGTGTACATATTCTACAGGTATCCAAGTTAGTTCTGTGTCCTCAGGTAGCCTCAGGAACCTGTGTGTCCACACCCTGCAGGTATCCAAGAAGTCCTGTCCTCAGGTAGCCTCAGGGACCTGTGTCTACACACCCTACAGGTATCCAAGTTAGTTCTGTGTCCTCAGGTAGTCTCAGGTACCTGTGTCTACACACCCTACAGGTATTCAAGTAGTCCTATGTCCTCAGGTAGCCTCAGGGACCTGTGTGTCCGAACCCCAAAGGTACCAGCAGACCAAGGAAGACGCCTGTTCCGTCTGGCCTTGGCCGGGATGTTTTCCATGCCCCTGAGTTGAGATTTCCCCACCTGAAAATTAAAGGCAAGAGATCTGCCTTCCGGAGTGACTGTGAGCATCGAGGTTGGGGGACACATAGAATTGCATCAGGGAAGATTCTTGCAATATCCACCAGCATGTGCTGGGTCTTCCAACGTGCTTGTCCTGGACTGAGCGCCATATGTAAGTGGGTAATCCCATGCAGTCCTCAACTCCCCGGTGACGTGGAATCTATTATCATCCCCGTCGTGCAGAGGTTCAACTGGGGTAAGAGTTTGTGGGTGGTGCAGACGATTGGTGCCCTGTGCTGCTAATCTTAAGGCTGGAGGTTCCAGTCCGCCCAGAGGCACCATGGAAGTAAGGCTTGGTGTTCTAAAAAAAAAAAAAGGTGTTCTACTTCTGAAAAATCAACCGTCGGAAACCCTGTGGAGCAGAGTTCTACTCTGACACACGCAGGGGTGCCGTGAGGTGGGGTCGACCCCACTGCTACTGTTATTTCCTCCTCCAGGCTCACTCCCGCTCATCCACGAAGACCTTCTCTGAGGGAATACAGCTCTCCGCTGCAAAGAATGATTCATTGATTAACTCAACAAATACCTAACGAGTGTCTAGTATGTTCTGAAATACAGCCATGCACAAAACGGTCAAAACCTTTGTCCCCACGAAGCTAATGTTGTAGCAGAAATCGCCAATCTGGAAACATAGCTGATGTTACTGAGCGCTTCTTCCCTGCTGGGCAAGGTGCTACTCCAGTTGACTCTTATGTGTGGCAGTAAATGAAAGGAGTCCATGGGCAGAGCAAATGGTTAAGCATAGATCTGCTAACAGAAAGGCTCAACGTCAGAGGGCACCCAGAGATGCCGCGGAAGAAAGGCCTGGCAATCGACGTCCAAAAAATCAGCCGTCAGGAACCCTGTGCAGCACATTTCTACTCTGACACACGTGGGGCGCCACGCGTCGGAGCCGACCTGACAGCCACTGTTCCCTGGGGTGTAGCGGTAGCACCAACCTCCCCACACCTGACAAAGGGGCAAGGCCAGGAATGAGATCCAGACGGCGGACCCCCAAACTCGTACTGTCGTCCACCCCTTTCTCCTGCTGCCCGCAGAAGAGGGAATTACAAAGAATCAGAATACGCTTCCCCGAGACTTGTTTACGGATCTTAAAAGAGTATTATTAAAGCCTTTTTCACCTTGGCAGCAATCTGAGGACGAATCTTGAGCTTTGAGCGACAGTCCTCTTTCGGACAGTCACCTCGTGGAGCAAATGATTTGTGCTTCACTAGGAACCTAAAGGTTGTTGATTCGAATCCACCCAATGGCACTGCAGGAGAAAGGCCTGGCGATCTGCTCCCATAAAGATTACAGCCGAGAAAACCTTATGGGGCGGTTTTACTCTGTTACATGGGGTCACTATGAGTCGGAATCAACTTGACGGCAACAGGTTTGGCTTGTTACTCCCCATCGACCGGAGCGACCCTCAGCAGTCCCAGAGATGTCCTCAGCTGGCTGTCCCAGGTCAGATGTGGCCCCACCACTGGCAGAATCTCTGTGGGGTAAGACTGAAGTCTCCTCCTTTGCAAAGACCGTTTCCCAGCAGGTGGGGCCTTTCCGGCTTGTCTGAACAGGTGACCACCTGTGCTCAGAGGTGCCTGCAGGTCTGGGTGTCTCGGTGCTGTCCTGCAGGGCCAGGTGTGGACCCTCACCTGGGCTCAGGTGTGGCCACAAGACAGACAGAAGGCGGTTCCGTGCCAGCAGGTGCAGTATCCGGGGTTTGTTTGTCTCATCGCCAGGAAACCTGTTCCTCAAGCCTGTAATGTCATTTGCGAAATCTGATTAGCACAGTGCGTTTCGCAAAGACGAGCCTCTTATCTCGTTTGCAGGGTCCGCTGCCGCTAACGCGATCCGGGAGGGGTGCTAACAGGGCAGGGAAGTCTCTAACTCTGTAGTCCTGAGAGTTGGGGGGCTCGCGGTGCCCCATGCTGCCCGTGGCTCATGGGGGTCATTAGCCACAGTGAGATCCTGACGCACATGGGGTCGCCATGAGTTGAGGTCGACACCAGGGTAGCAGGCTTTAGTGGGTTACACACGACCACAGCCATAGCTCAGCACATAACTGTGAGCACGTCATTGACCCTTCGGGGCTTCCCACTCCTCATCTGGAAAGTCACAAGGCTCTCAAAAAGGTCTCTAAACATTCCAGGAGCCCAACGGGATGAGAGAAGATACGTCGTCTCGTTGTTGTTAGCTGCCCTTGAGCTAGTCCCAGCTCGTGACGACGCCATGTGCAATGGAATGAAACTGCCCAGTTGTGTGCCCTCAATCCCATGATTGGTTGTGCATCCAACTGTTGCGCTCCATAGCGTTTTCATTGGCTGATTTTCAGACATAGGTCCCCAGGCCTTTCTTCCTAGTCCCTCTTAGTCTGGGAGAATGAAGACATAGAGCTTTGTTTACTGGGTTTGGTTTATGGTGCCCCCTAAAAAGTTATATCCATGTCCCAACCCCTGGCACCTGTGAATGGCCCCATGTCTGGAAATAGGGTCGTCTTTGTAGATGGAATTAAGGCCACCCAGAAGTCATCTCGAACTATCCAAACCAAACCAACTGCCATGGAGTCGATTCCAACTCACACGGCCCCATAGGACAGGGAACAACTGCCCCGTAGGGTTTCCAAGGCCGTAAACCTTTATGGAGGCAGACTGCCACTTCTTTCTCCCAAGGAGCAGCTGGCGGGTTCCAACGGCCGGCTTTTCGGTTAGCAGCCGAGTGCTTTAACCACTGTGCCACCAGGGCTCCTCCAGCTAGCAGGTGTCCTTATGAGAAAGGAGAGACAGAGACAGAGGAGAAGCTGTGTGAAGACGGAGCAGAGACCGGGGTGATGTGGCCACAAGCCCAGGGAGGCCTGGGGCCACCAAAAGCTGGGAGAGGCCAGGAAGGACCCTCCCCTGGAGCCTCGGAGGGAGCGCGGCCCTGTCCACACCTTGGTTTTGGACATGTGGCCTCCAGAACTGAGAAGTAGTCAGTCACCCTCTTGTTGTTGTTGTTGTTGTTGTTAGCTGCCGTGAATCCGGCCTCAGCTCAGAGCTACCCCATGCTCAGTGGAAGGAAACACTGCCCAGCCCTGCGCCATCCCCATGGCTGGTTGTGGATCAGACCGTTGTGATCCTTGGGGTTTTCACTGGCTGATTTTCAGAAGTAGACTGCCAGGCCTTTCTTCCTGGTCTTTCTTAGTCTGGAAGCTCTGCTGAAACCTGTCCAGCATCAAGGCAGTGGGCAAACCTGCAGTGACAGGCAGGCGGGGGCTGCGCCTGAGGTGCACTGGCCAGGAATCTAACCCGGGTCTCCCGAAGGAGGGGGAGAATTCTACCACTGAGCCACCAGCGCCCCCGTTGTGGTAATTTTTTATGGCAGACACAGGACTCTTATTTGTGACGACAACATGTCTTTACTGGAAAACCCAGGGGCTCCTCACCACCCTCAGAAAAGGCTCTGAGTCGGGGAGAATAGCCCACCTGCCAGGGTAAGCACCTTGCTGTTGTCCTTTCCTGGGATGTGGGGAGACAGATGGCTGGTGACTAAAGGCTCAGCTGCCTCCCTGTGGCCTTCTTTCCAGGGTCCCAGGCCCCCATGAGTTCTCTCTCTTTTTTTCATTTGTTATTTTTATTGTGCTTTAGGTAAAAGTTTACAGAGCAAATCAGTTTCCCGTTCAATAGTCTGTACGTTAGTTGTAACACTGGTTTCATTCCCCACAATGTGTCAGCACTCTCCCCATTTCCGTCCTGGTTTCCCGTTTCCTTTCATCCTGATTTTCTACCCCTTCCTGCCTTCTCATCTTTGCTTTTGGGCAAATGTCACCTTCTGATCTCATATAATAGATTGTTCTCAGGGAACGTTCCTCTGGGATGTTATTGTTTATGGTATGGGCTTGTCTATTCTTTGGCTGGGAGGTGGTCTCCAGGAATGGCTTCAGTTCCAGGTCAGAAGGGTGTCGTAGGGCCGTGGTCTCAGGGATTCCTCCAGTCTCTGTCAGACCAGTAAGTGTGGTCTTTTTCGTGAGTTTGTTTTTTTGTCCTACTTTTTTCTCCTGCTGTGCCTGGGGCCCTCTGTTTTGATCCCAGTGAGAGCAGTCAGTAGTGGTAGCCGGGCACCATCTAGTTCTTCTGGTCTCGGGGCCACCCCTTGAGTTCTGAGCATGGAGGACAAGCCGTCCCTCCAGTGGCCTGGGGCACAGTGACCTGCAAATCATACCCTGCAAATTACTTTAAACTTCACATTTCAGTTATAGATTGCCGGTAGGTGGTAACACAAGTTGAGTTTTGTACAACCTCACTTACCAATTTTAGGAATTTTTTTGGAAACTCTTTGGGACTTTCTACACAATCATGACCAGAAGGGATCAGTCCCTGGAGAAGAACACCATTCTTGGTAAAGCAGAGGGTCAGGGGAAAAGAGGAAGACCCTCAATGAGATGGATTGACACAGTGGCTGCAACAACGGGCTCGAGCATAACAACAATTGTGAGGATGGCTCAGGACCGGGCAGTGTTTTCTTCTGCCGTACGTGGGGTCACTATGAGTCGGAACTGACTCGATGGCACCGAACAACAACAACACAGACAGTCCTGCCGTTTACTGATAAAAAATAGTATTATTTCTTCCTTTCCAAACTACGTTTTTAATTTATTCTTCTTGCCATTTTGCTGTGAGTGGAAACTCGAGTACAACATGGAGTAGAGAGTGAAAGCAAACAACCTTGTCTTGCCCCAGGTCTTGGTGGGAAAACCTGCAGCCTCTCTCAGCGCTAAGGTTGAGATTAGCTGGTTTTTTTTTTTTTTTTTTTTTTTGGTAGATATTGGTGATTATATTAAAGCTGTTGTTGGTTGCCACTGAGCTAACTCTCACTCATAGTGACCCCATGTGTTGTAGAGTAGAACTGAGCTCTACAGGGTTTTCTCAACTGTAATCTTTAGGGAAGGAGTCCCTGGGTGGAGCAAAGAGTTAAGTGCTCCACTGCTAGCCAGCCTGCTCCCGATAGGTCACAGCCACTGAAAACCCTGTGGAGCCCAGTTCTACTCCGCACACAGTGGGTCCCCATAAATTATAATCAACCGTGCAGCTACTGAGACCCAGCCAGGGACGGCACCTGGGCAGGCAGAAGAGGGGCAAGAATCAGTCACCAGGACCAACTCAGCTTCTCCAGATATAAAGCCACACTGGACTACTCACCTACAGGTTGATGTTTCAAAGCCACCCAGCGGCTCTGCGGATGGCGATCTGCTTCTGTTAAGCTTACAGCCAAGAAAACCCTACAGAGCACAGTTCCACGCTGACACACATGGGGTCGCCATGAGATGACGTCAACTCAATGGCATCTGGTTGGGTTTGGTTGGAGGTGACTACAAACGTGTTTTTGTTAAAACAGTGCAATTCTGCAACCCAGGATGGCCTCCCCTCTGCCTTCAACTCAGCAAGCCCCACGTGGGAGCTAGTCGGTCTCATATCTCTTCAGACCCTTTTCCTCTCAAATCTGGGTGCTGTGGAACAAGGCTGGTGTGTAGGCTTCCCAGGATCCCGAGACAGATGTTCCCACCCCCCACGGAAAAAATCGCCTGCGTTGCAGTTCTTTTCTGGGATAAAAAAGTACTTCTCACGTCCCTGACGGGGGTGGGGGAGAAGCTGTCATTATCACACCTATATTTTGGGCCCAAGGTAAGCCGAGAACGCCTCCTAAGAATCACAATAAATCCATCCCAGAAGGAGGTATTCCTCGAACTCAGCTGCTTTTCATTATGGGTTTTCAAAAAAATAAATGGTGTTTCCGTTTGTTATTTATGCGCCCGGAGAATGTAATGGCTGTAATGATTAATACCGAATTTCTGAATTTATTCTAAAAAGGCACTTCATAAATATTGAGCAGGAGTATTATCTGCAGGTATCTCAATTTATTTTATTAAAATGGAAATTCAGAAATCATCCATAAAATGGTATTATGCGTTTCTAGATGGGCCTTCGGAATGGAGAGGGATGCCATTTTTTTTAACCCTATTCCCGTCATGGCCCCTACAAATGTGTGCCTGGCTGAGCTTATCCCAACCCCGGGTCCTGTTCACGGTTTTGAGGGACGCCTTTACGCTCTCCTTCTGCAGACCAATGAGCAATTGGGATCAATAAGCAGACGTGAACAGCGATATTCAGAACGCGTTCTGTTTTAATTTTAATTTTCCGCTGGGGAGGAACAGCCCTTGACTACGGATAACAGACGTTCTCAACCAGACCCGATTTGTGGATGTTTTTTTCGGAGAGTTTTTCCTATAAGAAGGTCAGAGGCCTTTCACAAACAGACTCTTTGGAATCCTCTCAGCTGTGCTCAGATGTAGGCCAGGGTTGTTTTTTACCTCTTTACAAGGGAGAAATCTCTGGGTGGAGGAAATGGTCTGACCTCCACTACTAACCTAAGGGTTGGAAGTTCGAACCCATCCAGAAGCGCCAAGGAAGAAAGGCCTGGCAACCAACATCCATAAAGATCGCAGCCAAGAAAACTCAATGGAGTAGTTCTACTCTGTCTCCCTGAGTCTGAATGTACTTGACAGCAATGGTTTTTTTTGTTTGTTTGGTTGGTTGGTTTGAAAAGGGAGGAAACTGAGAATGGAGGTGTTTGAATGCGTGGGAGGAACCTTCCAGAAGGGTACTGGCCTAAGGCAGCTCCCAGCTGACTGCCCACCAGGTCTTCTGTAACAGCTCGATGGCAACTGTAGAAAACACCCAAATCCATGGATTCCAAAGAAGCAGAAATGAGCAGTGTCGTCTTTTCTAAGTTTCACAGATGAGAGCTAATTGACCAACTACTGGAAACCACACTCCCTGTTAGACCCCAGAGATTCAGGTCAAGCCCTTCTCTGCCCCCCAGGAACCCACCATCTCAGCAAGGAGAAAGAGATCACGTACGCTCTGGTGGTCTTTATATTCTTTCTCGATTCTTCCGCTCAGGATAGGGTAGAAGCAGGGGTGTGGGCTGCAGAGAGGATCCTGAGATCAACATTCAAGATGCCTCCAATATGGCCCCGGTAAATGTTTTCTAAAGGAGCCCTCATAGGACAATGGCTAGGAATGTGTCTGCTAACCAAAAGGTTGGCAGTTCAAACTCATGGAAGAAAGGCCTGGCAATCTGCTGCCATAAAGATTACAGCCTAGGGGACCCTATGGGGCACTTCTACTCTGTCACACGGGGTTGCTGAGTCAAAAATGAACTTGACAGACCCAACAACAACAACACATGTTTTTTAGCCTTATATCCTTTTAACTCTGTCACAGCTAGGCTGTGTTGCTCACGGTCCCCCAGGAAAAAAGCCTTTGATGGAGGTGCAGGCAGGGTTTAGAGGAAGCAAAAAGGGGGTGGTGCAGCACCCTGAGGCTGACACGGGTGGGTAACAGTTACCACCCCCGGCTGGGAGGGTTTAAACATGGGACCAGTTACAAGAACACAGAGAGAGTGTCCCGTACAGCAGTAATATCAATACCCAGGGTCACCTTCCTCCTCCCTCCAGCCTCCTGCAGGGACTCCCGTTGGACAAGCCCCACCAGAAGTCAGAGGGCAAGGTGCCTCCTCAATTCAGCCATTGGGAGCAGCTCCACGGGGGCAGGGCCAGGCAAAGAGCAAGCCCAAGGGGCAAATGGAAATGTTGAGTACAACATACGTAAAATCGCTGATGTGATATGAATACACACAGCACAAGAGCACAAAAACCACATGGAGGAGACCGAACCCGGAGGATGGTGAAAGGGAGACTGGCCACTGCCCTAGGCAGGACCTCTGTCTTAGCTTCCAGTGCTGCTGTGGGGACCTCTGTCTTACCTTCCAGTGCTGTGGGGACCTCTGTCTCAGCTCCCAGTTCCGTGGGGACCTCTGTCTTACCTTCCAGTGCCGTGGGGACTTCTGTCTTACCTTCCAGTCCCGTGGGGACTTCTGTCTTACCTTCCAGTGCCGTGGGGACCTCTGTCTCAGCTTCCAGTGCTGCTGTGGGGACCTCTGTCTTACCTTCCAGTGCCGTGGGGATTTCTGTCTTACCTGCCAGTGCCGTGGGGACCTCTGTCTTACCTTCCAGTGCCGTGGGGACTTCTGTCTCAGCTCCCAGTGCTGTGGGGACCTCTGTCTTAGCTTCCAGTGCTGTGGGGACCTCTGTCTTACCTTCCAGTGCCGTGGGGACCTCTGTCTTACCTTCCAGTGCCGTGGGGACTTCTGTCTCAGCTCCCAGTGCTGTGGGGACCTCTGTCTTAGCTTCCAGTGCTGTGGGGACCTCTGTCTTACCTTCCAGTGCCGTGGGGACCTCTGTCTTACCTTCCAGTGCCGTGGGGACTTCTGTCTCAGCTCCCAGTGCTGTGGGGACCTCTGTCTTACCTTCCAGTGCCGTGGGGACTTCTGTCTCAGCTCCCAATGCTGTGGGGACCTCTGTCTTACCTTCCAGTGCTGCTGTGGGGACCTCTGTCTCAGCTCCCAGTGCTGTGGGGACCTCTGTCTCAGCTTCCAGTGCTGCTGTGGGGACCTCTGTCTCAGCTCCCAGTGCTGTGGGGACTTCTGTCTTACCTTCCAGTGCTGTGGGAACCTCTGTCTCAGCTTCCAGTGCTGCTGTGGGGACCTCTGTCTTACCTTCCAGTGCCGTGGGGACTTCTGTCTCAGCTCCCAGTGCTGTGGGGACCTCTGTCTTAGCTTCCAGTGCTGTGGGGACCTCTGTCTTACCTTCCAGTGCCGTGGGGACCTCTGTCTTACCTTCCAGTGCCGTGGGGACTTCTGTCTCAGATCCCAGTGCTGTGGGGACTTCTGTCTTACCTTCCAGTGCTGTGGGGACCTCTGTCTCAGCTTCCAGTGCTGCTGTGGGGACCTCTGTCTTACCTTCCAGTGCCGTGGGGACCTCTGTCTTACCTTCCAGTGCCGTGGGGACCTCTGTCTTACCTTCCAGTGCTGTGGGGACCTCTGTCTTACCTGCCAATGCTGCTGTGGGGACCTCTGTCTTACCTTCCAGTGCCATGGGGACCTCTGTCTTACCTTCCAGTGCTGTGGGGACCTCTGTCTTACCTGCCAGTGCTGCTGTGGGGACCTCCGTCTTACCTTCCAGTGCCATAGGGACTTCTGTCTCAGCTCCCAGTGCTGTGGGGACCTCTGTCTTACCTTCCAGTGCTGTGGAGACCTCTGTCTTACCTTCCAGTGCCATGGGGACCTCTGTCTCAGCTTCCAGTGCTGTTATAACAGAAATACCAAGAGTGACTTTAAAGAACAAGGAATTACTGTGTCAGTTCTGCAGTTCAGAAGTCTGAATTCAGGGTATCAGCTCTAGGGAAAGACTCTCTCTGTGTAGGACGAGATGAGGCAGGAGATCCTCATCTCAGCTTCTCTAGCTGGCCCTCCTCGGAGTTCTAGTGCTTGTAGACTGCTCTGCCTCCGTGGTGTTCAGATGGTCTTGGTCTTTCTCCTGCGTCTGCCGTCTTCTGTACCTAATCTCCTCCTTCATGTCTCAAAAGTGATTGCATTTAGACATACTCTACATGGTTATAATAAAGGAAACACTAATGGGATTACTTCCACAAGTACAGAGGTTAGGATTTGCAACACGTGTATTTGGGGGACACAATTCAATCCACAACAGCCGCTGATCATCTGTGGGATCTTGGGCTGGTCAGACTGTAAGGTGGGGCTCATCAAGGCAGCCTCCCCCAGGCTGGTGTGGGTGTTAAACAAGTAATGTGGGCAATCCATACATACATATATGTATACACGCACACATATATGTAGTGGTATGTAAATATAGATGGGAACCCTGGTGGCTCAGCGGTTAAGACCTACAGCTGCTAACCAAAAAAGGTCAGCTGTTTGAATCCACCAGCCACTCCTTGGAAACCCTACAGGGCGGTTCTCCCCTATCCTATACGGTCACTATGAGTCAGAATGGGCTCTATGGCCGTGGTTTTTTTGCTTGTACATAGAGAGAGAAAGATTGATACTTACGTATATAGATATATATATGGAGATCTATAGGGTCGCTATGAGTCGGAATCGACTCGACGGCACTGGGGGTACACATACGTATATACACACACAGTGATAATATATATATGTTGTTGTTAGGTGCTGTCAAGTTGGCTCCAACTCTTAGTGGCCCTATGTACAAGAGAACGAAACACTGCCCGGTCCTGCGCCATCCGCACAATCATTGTTATGCTTGAGCCCATTTTTGCAGCCACTGTGTCAGTTCATCTCATTGAGGGTCTTCCTCTTTCTTGCTGACCCTCTACTTTACCAAACATGATGTCTTTCTTCAGGGACTGATCCCTCCTGGTAACATGTCCAAAGTGTGTGAGATGTGTGGTGATATATATATGTATGTATGTATATATAAATGTATACATATTACAGTGATATATAAATGTTTATACATACAAAGCGATATATACAAATGTATACATATACAGGGATATATATAAATGTATACATATACAGGGACGTATATAAATGTATACATACACAGTGATATATAAATGTATACATATACAGGGATATGTATAAATGTATACATACACAGTGATAGATGTACATGTATACATACACAGGGATAGATATAAATATATACGTATACAGGGATAGACATAAATGTATACATATACAGGGGTAGATATAAATGTATACATATACAGGGATATATATAAATGTATACATATACAAGGATATATATAAATGTATACATACATACACAGTGATATATAAATGTATACATATACACGGATGTATATAAATGTATACATGTACAGGGATATCCACCTATATATACATAGTGCTATATATATATAAATGTATACATGTACAGTGATATATACAAATGTATACATGTACAGTGATATACACATATATAAAAAAATTTACACAGTGATATGTATAAATGCATATGTATACAGGGATATCTACCTATATATACACAGTGCTATATATATACATAAACATATACATGGACAGTGATATATACATCTCCCTGGTAACGTATCCTAGAGAGCCCTGACAAAGACCATCAGTTTGCCTGCTGTGGGGTTCCCAGCAGTCCTGGGGTGAGTGAGCATAGAACACCTGAGCAGGTTTACAGGTAAAGACGTGGAGATGAAGTTGGCCGCTGAAAACACTGGGGTAGGGGGGAGGGGGGCAAAAGCAGACACAAGTCTTGGCCAAGATGGAAAGAACAGCAAATAGAGCTTCAGCAGGATAGGGAAAGTCTAACATGCCAGCTTTCCCTTCAATTTTGAGAGAGAATCAGAGAAAAGGACTTTTCTGGGAGAAGAGCACAAATCAGGTTTAGGACGAGGTCGACAAAGTCGGACAGGTGTGTGGGCCAATTCACAACCTAGGACATAGCTTGAAAATTTGGGAAATAAAGCAACGTGTCATATATTACATGATGGGGCGGTGTTTATGGAGTCCTCGGTGGCACAAACTGTAAACACGCTTGTCTGCTAATAGAGTGGTTGGAGGCCTGAGTCACTCGTAGGTACCTCAGAGGAAAGGCCTGGAGACCTACTTCCGAAATTCTTCCACTGAAAACCGTGTGGAGCACAGTCTACTCGGACACACACAGGGTTGTCATGAGTCAAATTTGATGTGACGGCAACTGGTTTGGTTCTGTTTGTTTGTTTGTTTGTTTAGGGGGTCATTGAGACAATGCGAAAGGAAAAATAATACTCTTGAAAGATTTTTTTTTTTTTTTTTTTTTTTTACATACAGCACGAGTTACAATAAGTAAACAGCACTTTTAATATTTAAGGGCAAAAATGACTTTTCTTTTTTCAAATATCCTGGGGGAAAGGGAGAATTAGGCTTTATCGTACAGCTGAGGGTTTTATTGAGTCAGAAAATCAATAAGTACCGAGTATGGGCTGGAGACTGGATAAGTTATTAGAATACTGTGGAGGTTACCTGCAAAGATTCTCCCTGATCCAGGAAATGAGATTACGAAGACTCCAGGGCAGTTGTTGGATATAAGTGTCTCGTAAGCCGTCCCTGTGCACGTTAATTAAGGTGGCCCAATGCCTCTGCTTTCTGAAAAGCCATGTTTTTTAACATCTTCCACAAGGCCTCTAAATCTTTTGAGGTCTCTGTAGTGAGTTGGGGGTTCCTGAATGCACTCAGCTGTTAACTGAAAGGTTGGAGGTTCAAGTCTACCAGAGGTGCCTTGGAAGAAAGGCCTGGAGATCTGCTCCTGAAAATCCAGCCGCTGAAAACCCTGTGGAGCACAGTTCTATGCTGACACACACGGGGGTGCCATGAGTTGGTGTTGACTTGATGACAGATGGTTCTGATGGTAGCAAGTTGAATAGTGTCCCCCAAAATTCATGTCCACCCAGAAGCTCTGACCTTGTTTAGAACTAGAGCCTTGGCTGATGTAATTAGTTAACGTGAGGTCACACTGAAGTGAATGGGTCCTAATCTAAAAAGTTGTGTTCTTAGGAGAGAGAACCGTGGTCACACACACACACACAAGGGTACGCCACATTGATTCCCACTCACGGCGACCCTACAGGACAGAATAGAGCTGCCCCATAGGGCTTCCAAGGGACAGCTGGTGGATTCGAACAGCTGACCTTTTGGTTCGCAGCCGAGTCAGGGTTTAGGATTCACAACGTATAGGATAACCACATCAGACCCTGAAATGGCAGACACCCACACAGTGGTGGGAATCATGGCCTAGCCAAGCTGACGCACGTTTTTGGGGGACACAACCCATAACATCCCCTGAAGCCTTCTTAAAACCCAACCATAGTTTAGCTTAACTAGTAAAGAATGTTGCCTGGAGCATTGTGCTCTTTTAAGGACGATATGGGATCACGGTAATGGCAGAGGAACGTTTTGGAAAAGGAGGGTGAGAACAGTTGTACAACTGAAGGAAGGAGATCAGTGTCATTGAACTGTACATGGAAAAATTGTTGAACGGGTGTATGTTCTGCTGTGTGTATTATCAACAACAACAAAAATAAAGTAAACCATGAAAAATATATTTTTTAAGTGCAATGGCTCTCCTTTGATGGAACTCTGAAAGGATGGCCCATTTCTATAATCGTTTCCTGCATAAATGTTAAGCCATTGAATACCAGAGATTCATGCTGTCAATACGATAGTAAACAACTTCACAGCTTCTCTGTCTTCAAGTTTTTCACTATAAACCACTGAAGTAGTGTTATGGAGTGAGTCGTCTTCCCCCAAAATATGAGTTGTAAATCCTCACCCCTATACCCGTGGATGGAGCCCTGGTGGTGCAGCGGTTACGAGCTCGGCTGCTATCCAAAAGGCCGGCAGTTCGAATCCACCAGCCACTCCTTGGAAACCCTGTGGGGCAGTTCTACTCTGTTCTATAGGGTCACTATGAGTCAGAATCGACTTGATGGCAATGGGTTTTGTTTTTGTTTTGCTTTTTTATACCTGTGGATGTAATCCCATGGGGGAATAGGGTCTCTTTTTTATGTTAATGAGATCATAGCAGTGTAGGGTGGGTCTTAAGCCAATCACTTTTGAGATATAAAAAGAGCAGATTAGGCTCAGATGGGGGAAGACAGATGCCACGTGGAGATCTCCAAGAAACCAAGGAGCAGAAACTGAAAAGAGACAAGGACCTTCCCCCAGAGCCCACAGAGAGAGAAAGCTTTCCCCTAGAGATCGTGCCCTGAATCCCGGCTTCCAGCCTCCTAGACTGTGAGAAAATAAATTTCTGTTTGTTCAAGCCACCCACTTGTGGTATTTTTATTATAGCAGCAGTAAGAAACCGTTGGTAGCAACGTTATTGCCTCAAAAATGCTGCTCACTTTCCACTCTCTTGCTTTCTCCATGTGCTACAAGCCATTTTTAATCCAATGGCCCTGGTGGTGCAGTGGTTAAGAGCTCGGCTGCTCACCAAAAGGTCAGCAGTTCAAATTCACCAGCTGCTACTAGGAAACCCTATGGGGCAGTTCTACTCTGTCCTGTAGGGTCTCTATGAGTCGGAAACGCCTTGATGGCAACAGGATTTTCTGGTTTCAGGTCTGAACAAAACTTTATGCCCTCAGTGATGGGAGAGAAGTTTTCTTTAAATGTTTGAGATGAATTTTTCTCTCATCAGATGGCTTGTCAAGTCTTCTTAGGATAGGAAGGCGAGGGAATGTGCAAAGAAAAAGTGAAGTTCTGTTCTGCCTTGGCTTTGTGGGTTGAGTTGTGTCCCCCTAAAAGACAGGCTGAAGTGCTAACACTTGGACCTGTGAGCAGGACCTGGTTTGGAAATAGTCTTTCTTTGAAGATGTTATAGGTTAAGTCCCAATTGAGTTGTTGTTGTTGTATGCGTTTGAGTTGGCCCCAGACTCATGGCGACCCCGTGTGACAGAGTAGAACTGCCCCACTGGGTTTTCCAAGGCCGTAATCTCTACAGAGGAGCCCTGGCGGTGCAGTGGTTAGGGACTATGGCTGCTAACCAAAAGGTTGGCTGTTCGAATCCAGCAGAGTGATAGGTTTGCTATGAGTCGGAATCAACTCGACAACAATGTTTTTTTCTTAATCTTTACAGGAGCAGGTGGCCAGGTCTTTCTCCCATGGAGCCGCTGGTGGGTTCAAACCACTGATCTTTCAGTTAGCAGCCGAGCACCTAACCACTGAGCCACCAGGGCCCCTTTTTTCAGTTTAGTAGTTGGGTGCAAACCATTTGCACCACGCAGGGGTTAACTAAGACCGAAGGGGTTAGGATAGGACCCACCCTAGTCTGGTCTGACTGAAATGAGGATATTTCAAAGAAAGACCCCATTTCCTAACAAGGTCACGTCCACAGGTACAAGGGTTAGGACTTGAACATCACCCAAGTTATTCCTTACCCGGAGGTAGAGTCCCGCCACCAGGTTACGCCGCCGTGAGCCTGGATACAAGGTCTCACGCTCTGAGGACATTCATTTCTCGGTAGGGAATGAGCAGCTGGGTCCCCTGCTCTGTTAGAAATAGGGTCTCTGGGTCTATGAGGCCCCAGGTCCCCTGGAATCCAGTAAGTCCCCACTCCACTCTTCTAGAAAGGTAAACCCAGCTGTTACAGATTGAACGGTGTCCCCCAAAAGGTTGAGTGGAAGTCCTAACCCCAGTACCTGTGAACAAGGCCCGTTTGGACAGAGGGGTTTTCTGTGGTTACGTTAATGAGACCATGCTAGGGTATGGTGGGTCCTAAACCGATTCATTCCTAAAAAACAAAATCAGTAGGTGTTGAGTTGATTCTGACTCCTGGTGCTCCCATGTGTGCCAGCGTAAAACTGTGTTTCACGGGGTTTTCAGTGGCTGGTTTTTGACAAGTAGACAGTCAGGACTTTCTTACAAGGCTGCTAACCAGAAGGTTGGATTCGAACCTCCAACCTTTCAGTTAGCATTCGAGTATATCAACTGTTTGCACCACCCAGGATCCAAAGATGGGCCTTATTGTAGACTGAATTGTGTCCCTCCAAAATATATGTGAAATTCCTGGCCCTTGTACCTGTGGATGAAGGAGCCCTGGTGGTGCAGTGGTTAAGCGCTCGGCTGCTAACCAAATGTCAGGAATTTGAACCCACCAGCTACTCCGTGGGAGAAAGATGTGGCAGTCTGCTCCCATAAAGATTTACAGCCTTGGAAACCCTATGGGGCAGTTCTACTCTGTCCTATAGGGCTGCCATGAGTTGGATGGAGTTGGCTGGACAGAAAAGGGTGGATCTGGTACCTGTAGGTATGGCCTGCACCACCTTCTACCTCTCAAGAGATAAAAGGAAGGGGAAGCAAGCAGACAGTTGGAAACCTCGTACCACCAAGAAAGCGGTGCCAGGAGCAGAGCACGTCCGTTGGACCAGGGGTCCCTGCTTGAAGAGGCTCCTAGTCCGGGGGAAGATTGATGAGGAGGCCGACAGAGAGAGAAAGCCTCCCCTGGAGCTGACACCCTGAATTTGGACTTTTAGCCTGCTTTACAATTTCTCCTTGTTAAAGTCATCTACTTGTGGTATTTCTGTTTGTTACAGCAACACTAGGTGACTAAGACAGTCGCCATGAGTTGGAATCAACTTGATGGCAAGAGATTCGGGTTTTCTGCTCTGGTATGACCGGATTTAACTGATAACAAACGAAATACTCTTTTCCCAAACAAGGGCCCATTTGTAGGTGCAGGGGTTAGGACTTCAACATAGCTTTCTGGGGGACACTGTTCATTCCATAACACTACCCCTCTTTCCAAGCCACACATTTAATCGACAACCGTTCACTCGTGTGCTTCTGTGCCTCTCGCCGCTGAAGAACGGGGAAACTCTGTGGGATTACTGTCCTCAGCTGATGGGGGCCGACTTTGACTTTACAGCTACGGTTCTTAATTGGTGTCTTTCTTACCAGCTTCCCATATTGGAGAGGCAGCTGGGCTTGATTACGTTCCCTCGTTGAGCCTGTGAGTGGCTGTTCCAGACACTTCAGCCTAAACCTTAAAATGCCGGGACAGAGAACCTTAAGTCTTTTGTTGTTGTTAGCTGCTATCAAGTCACCCCCAACTCATGGTGACCCCATGAACAACAGAACAAAATGCTGCCCGGTCCTGTGCCATCCCCATGATCAGTTATGGATCAGATCATTGTGACCCACAGGGTTTTCATTGGCTGATATTCAGAAGCAGATTGCCAGGCCTTTCTTCCTGGTCTCTCTCAGTCTGAAAGCTCCGCTGAAGCCTGTTCAGCATCACAGCAACATGCAAGCCTCCACGGACAGACAGGTGGTGGCCATGTATGAGATGTGTTAGCCGGGAATCGAACCTGGGTCTCTTGCATGGAAGGTGAGAATTCTACCACTCATCGCCACCACCTGGTCTTAAAATCTCACACGTCAAGGGCCATTTTGATTACCTACATTGTCCTCCCTTAACACAATGAGCAAAACAGTGGGAACTTTTGAGTGGAGATGTTGTTTTCCTGAGCTGTCAATTAAAATCGATAGTTTCATAGCAAGGAAAATAACTTTTAAATGGGAAGGCGCTCGGGCTGGGCCCCTTGTTCTCACCGGTGTTCTCAGACGGGGAGGCAAACAGAAACCAATAACGTCGCCCTACGTTCTCTCCGATTAAGTTCTTATTGGGGACGTCTCAAAAGTTCTCCTGATGAAGATAATACCCTTCTGTGAGTACATCGAACATGGTGTTCCGGAGCCCCAAACAAAGAAAACCTCTTACAAACCCCCTGTCTCTAATTTCGTTTTAGAAAATTAGATACTCAAAATTTTGCATAAGATAACTGTATTACCGGGATGCAATTTGGTCTGGGTTTGCTAGCTTCGCTGCGTACCGCCCCTTAATAAAAAGTGTCAGGTAAAATGAAAATACAGCCTGGGTAATTAAATTTAATTGGATCTTGTCACTTTAGATCCGCTTCGTTTTTGAGGGTTTCTACAGAATTGCAGCCTCTGGTTTGCTAATTTCTTTATTGCAAGCTGCTGCGGAACCTGGCCGTCTCTAATAAACCAAGACCTTGTTTTTGCCGGGGTTCTGAACCGTGACTGCAAGAGCAAACAAATGGAGAAGGGCTGATTTAGGGCCAGGAGTGCAGCCTGGGCAGGAAGATCCTGCTACGTGTGGGGAATTCGCTTTACACTCAGCTAGAGGAACGTACAAAGATTCAGCGCCTCGCAGCTGCTCACCAAAATGTCAGGGGTTTGAATCCACCCAGAGGCTCCATGGGAGAAAGACCCAGGGATCTGCTCTGTAAAGATTCTTGTTGCCTGTTGGTGAGCCTCTGAGTTGAGAATGGAACTGCCCCATAGGGTTTCCGAGGCTGTAATCTGTATGGGAAAAGGAGCCCTGGTGGAGCAGTGGTTAAGTGCTTGGCTGCTAACCGAAAGGTTGGTCGTTTGAACTCACCCAGCGGTTCCATGGCAGAAAAGACTTGGTGATCTGCTCCCGTAAAGATGACAGCCTAGGAAACCCGATGGGGCAGTTCTGGTCTGTCACATGGGGCCGCTATGAGTCGGAATCAACTCACGGGCACGCAACAACAGCAGCAAGCGTTCCATCGTATGTTTATACCACACTGTGTTTATCCATTCATCTGCCGATGGACATTTTGGTGGCTCTTTTTTTTTTTTATATTAGTTTTAAGAAGCCCTGGTAGCACAATGGTTAAGTACTTGGCTGCTGACTGAAAGGTGGCTGTTTCAAACCCACCCAGTCACTCCGTGGGAGAAAAGACCTGGCGATCTGTTCCCATAAAGATTACAGCCAAGAAATCTTATGGGGCAGTTCTACTTTGTCCCATGGGTTCGCTATGAGTCTGAATCGACTTGCCGGCACCCAACAACAACGACAGAGGAAGAGCAGTTTGGTGAGATGGGAGGGGAAATCCCGGCTCTGTAAAGAGGAGCCTTGTGCGCCTAACAGGAGGGATTGCCCGCATGCAGGTTACACTCTATCCCGAGATGCTGTTGATATACGGTAGCCACCGTATAGGGGAATCAGTTACAGTGCCCTCAAGGGGCCGGGATGAAGTCCCCAGGCTGCCCTAACAAATCCCCACAAACTCAGTAGCTTCAAACAGCACACATTCACTCTCTCACAGGTCTGCAGGTCCAAAGTCCCCCACGGGTCTTAAACGCTAGCAAGCAGCCATCTAAGATGCATCAATTGGTCTCAACCCACATGGAGCAAAGGAGAATGAAGAACACCAAAGACACAGGTAACTACGAGCCCAGGAGATAGAAAGGGCCACATGAACCAGTGACTACATCATCCTGAGACCAGAAGAACTAGATGGTGCCCGGATACAACCGCTGACTGCCCTGACAGGGAGCACAACAGAGAACCCCTGAGGGAGCAGGAGAGCACTGGGATGCAGACCCCAAATTCTCATAAAAAGACCAGACTTAATGGTCTGACTGGGACTGGAAGGACCCCAATGGTCATGGTCCCCAGACCTTCTTTTGGCCCAGGACAGGAACCATTCCCGAAGCCAACTCTTCAGACATGGATTGGACTGGACAATGGGTTGGAGAGGGATGCTGGTGAGGAGTGAGCTTTGTGGCTCAAGCAGACACATGAGACTATGTGGGCAGCTCCTGTCTGGAGGGGAGATGAGAAGGCAGAGGGGGACAGGAGCTGGCTGAACGGACATGAAAAGAGGGAGAGGAGGAAAACAGTGTGCTTTCTCATTCGGGGGAGAGCAGCTAAGAGTACATAGCAAGGTGTGTAGAAGCTTTATATGAGAGACTGACTTGATTTGTAAACTTTCACCTAAAGCGCGCACACACACACACACACACAGTTCCCCACGGTGTCCCTGGGCTACAGTCCAGGTGTCAGCGAGGTGTGTTCTTTATGGAGGCTCCAAGGGAGAATCTCTTTCCGTGCCTTTTTCAAGGTCTGGCGCCTGCCCACATTCCTTGGCTTCTGACCCTTTCCTTGCTTGATTCCAACATCCGCCTCTGACTTGGATCCTCCTGTCTTCCTCTTACAAGGAAACACCCTTGTGATTGCATTTAGGGGCAACTGGATATTCCAGGGTCAGCTCCCATCTCAAAGGCCTGAAATTAACCCCATCTGCTGAGCCCTTTTTGTCTCTCCTGTTGCTGTCGTCAGGTGCCATCGAGTCAGCCCCGACTCACGGCTACCCCATGCACAACAGAACGAACGCTACCTGGTCCTGTGCCGTCTCCAAGATCGGTTGTGGACTGGACCTTCGTAATCTGTGGGTTTTATCTTTGGCTGATTTCAGGAAGCCAATCGCCAGGCCTTTCTTCCTAGTCCCTCGTACCCTGAAAGCTCTGTGGAAACCTGTCCAGCTTCACAGCAACGTGCAAGCCTGTACAGAGAGACAGACAGACAGACAGGTGCTGGCTGCACACGAGGTGCCCTGGCCACGGATCCAGCCCAGGTCTCCCACGGGGAAGGCGAGAATCCTACCACTTGGTTGCAAACTGAAGCTTTCGCCTGAGAGCCAGGTGCTGCCGGCAACCTGGCTGTGTCCCTGCTGACCGCTGCCCCTGGTACGCAGGGTGCCTCCTTCCTGGGGGCCACGGGGCTTTGTCTCCTGCCTTCAGCTGCCCGGGCACAGCCTCCAACATCAAGTCTTACCTGTGGAGGAAGGAGCAGCGCACATTCTGTGGTCCTTGGGGTGGTAGAAATAAAATTCAGGGCTGCAAATTGTCACCCGTCTGTCAGTCTGTCATACTGTGGGCGCTGGCATGTTGCCGGGATGCTGGAAGAGATCCCACTGGTATTTCAAATACCAGCAGGGTCACCCATGGTGAACAGGTTCAGGGGAGCTTCCTTCCAGACTAAGACAGGCTAGGAAGACAGGCTTGTAGATGTACTTCCGAAAATCAGCCAGTGAGAACCCCATCGATCACAACAGAGCATTGTCCTATAGAGTGCTGGGAGATGAACCCCAAGGTTGGAAGGCATTCAAAATACACAGTGGCTGCAATGACGGACTCAGACGCACCAGCGGTCGTGAAGATGGCTCAGGACTGGGCAGCTGCGGCAGAGCCTCCGTTCACTGTGTTTAAGGGCCGTTGACCCAATTGCAGTTTAGTTCTTGGATCTACAAGCCCATCGGCTCCTGGGTCTCTGCTGTCCATCGGAAGCTTGGTTTTATAGAGGGCCCCCCACGCCCTGCGTCCTGAGCTGGGGCCCCACTTGTCTGCAGCCCCGCTGGACTTGCTTCAGTTTTGTGCCACAGAAATGTCTCCTCCCCGGTTTCCACGTCGCTGACTCATGAATCATTGGCCTCTTCAGCTTTTCCAGAGAAAACCGTTTCTAAATTTTATTTTTATGTTCTGACAGTGTGAGTAAACCGGGTTGTTGTCGTTAGTTGCTGTGGGGTTAGCTCCGACTCACGGTGACCTCATGTACGACAGAACAAAACGTTGCCCAGTCTTCCTCCGTCTTCACGGTTGTTGGTTGGCTGGAGCCCATAGTTGGGGCCACTGTGTGTTTTGAGTGCCTTCCAACCTGGGGGGCTCACCTTCCAGCCCTATATCAGACAATGTTCCGCTGCTATTCATAAGGTTTTCACTGGCTAATGCTTTTCAGAAGTAGACTGCCAGGTCCTTCTTCCTAGTCTGTCTTAGTCTGGAAGCTCAGCTGAAACCTGTCCTCCGTGGGTGACCCTGCTGGTGTCTGAATACCGGGGCCATAGCTTCCAGCATCACAGCAACACGCAAGCCACAAACTGACATCTCACGTAAACCTTTCTAATTTATGGAAGGTCTCGAGTTAAATCTTTCATATCCTCCTCCTGCCTCCTAAACCATCGACCGTTTCAATGACATTAAAAAAAAAAAAAAAAGGAAATCTTACGGGACATTCTTATCTTTTTTTGATACAATTTTCTAAATCAAGCACCTTACTGAAGCGTATAACAAACTTGGGTTGAGGAAGAAATTAAAGAAATGTACTTAGGATAACAAACCGTATCTGTTACGAAGACCTCGGTCCCTGACACAGATTTATCCAACCTTTAATTTTATACAAATGGCTTTCTCTTCTTATTTAAAATATGGAGCTGGCTTCTGAGTCACGGCGTCTCGTGTCCACATAACCGGAGGCACCCTTTGAATCATAAACAGGACGTGACCACACTTGAGAATTTAAATTCACGTTTACGATGCTGTTCACGGGATTGTCTGCCATTCTTTCTGGCTCAACACGCTGGCTTTCCCTCGCTGATATCACTTGCCTGAAAACGGTACTTTCTGTGCGCTAAACCTTCGGCTTCCACATTTTTGTAAGGCAATTTAAGGTTTAATAAACGAGCCGGCTCTCTTTGGCGACCCCACGCCGTGACTTAGCCATGTTGTTGTTGCCACTGAATCAATTCCGACTCACGGCGACCCCATGTGACAGAGAAGAACGGCCCTACAGGGTTTGCTAGGCTGTAGTCTTTATGGGAGCAGATCACCAGGTCTGTCTCACAAGGAGCCTCTCTGGTGGGTTTGAACTGTCGCCCTTTTCGGTTAGCAGCCGAGTGCTTAACCATTGTGCCACCAGGGCTCCTTGACGTAGCCGTAGGCCCTTCTTAACATTAGGTCCCCCACTCATCAAAGCTCCAACCCACACTCAGAATCCAAATTTCCACCTTAACAATGGTTGTGGATTGGATGGTTTCCCCTCAAAACACCAAAAACAAACAAACGAAAAAAAACCAAACCCGTTCCTGTCGAGTTGATTCTGACTCATAGAGACCCTATAGGACAGAGTGGAACTGCCCCTTATGGCTTCCAAGGAGCACCTGGTAGATTCTAACTGCCGACTTTTCAGTTAGCATTTAAGCTCTTAATCACTATGCCACCAGGGCTTCCATCCCCACAAAAGATATGTTGAATTCCTAATACCTCATAGGGTCGCTATGAATCATGATTGACTCATTGGCAATCAGTTTTTTTTTTTTTTAACGGGTTTGGTAGATGTGAATGCTACCTTATTTGGGAGTAGAGTCTCTGAAAACGCTATTACTTAATGAGGTTATACTGGAGTAGGGGGATCTTGATCCTGTACGAGTGGTGTCCTGTAAAAGTGATGTCCGTTTGTCACACTATGGTGTCTTGCGTGTTGCTGTGATACTAGAAGCTATACCACCCGTATTTCAAACACCAGCAGGGTCACTCACATTGGACAGGTTTCAGCAGAGCTTCCAAACCTAGACAGACGAGGAAGAAGGCCTGGCGATCTGCTCCCAAAAATTAGCCCATGAAAACCCTGTGGGTCACAACAGAACGTGGTCCGATATGGTGCTGGAAGATGAGCCCCCTAGCTTGGAAGGAACTCAAAACACACAGTGGCCGCAACCATGGGTTCGAGCAGGCCAACGATCGTGAAGATGCCGTGGATCCAGGCAATGTTTTATTCTGTTGTGCACGGGGTCGCCATGAGTTAGAACCGACCCCACAGCAACAACAGGTGGGCAAAAAAGAAGAGACAGAGACAGAGGAAGTCACCACGTGACGCATCTACAAGCCCAGGTATGCCTGGAGCCACCAGGAGCTGGAAGAGAGAAGGAAGGACCCTCCTCCCCTAGAATGTCCAGAGGGAGTGTGGCCCTGCCCAACCTTGGTTCCAGGCTCCTGGCCCCCAGAGCTGAGAGACGATAAAGTTTTGTGGTTTAAAGCCCCCAGTTTGTGGTCCTTTACTACCTTAGCCCTAGGAAGCTAACACCATGACCAAAATGTAAAGTTTTGAAGCACCGTAAAACATCTTGGACGGCCAAGATCATTTGAACACTAACGGAACACAGGAGCCGTTGTCTTGAAAGTTTAGACTTGCAGGACGACGTATGTACTGGGAGGGCACGTGGCAAAGTGGACAGTGTGTGGCCGTTGGATTTCTATAAAAATCTCTTTTTGGAAGGAAAAGAGTTTTGCAGTTGGGGGTGTCGTAAAGGCCAGCCCCTTGTAAATGGCTAACCAATCCATTTACGCTAGACTCAACCCCCAACTCACAGCAACACTGTATGCGTCCCATAGGGTTCTCAGGGGCTGATGCTTCAGAAGTAGGTTGCCAGGCCTTTCTTCCAAGGTCCTTTTGGGTGGATTTGAACCTCCCACTTTTCAGTTAACAGCCACACATGGTAACCGTCTGCAACATACTCAGAGAGTCCTTGTACACTGAGAGGGTCCAGGAACCCTTGCTGTTTATTGGATTGCCTTCCTATTTAGTGCTTCTAATATATGTCGACTTGTCAAGTTTCTCATTTTACTTGGATCCGCAATCAATGTCCACGGAAGCAGAAGAGTCAAGAAATTACCACATTGGGCAAATCTGCTGCAAAAGACGTCTTTAAAATATTAAAAAGCAAAGATGTCACCTTGAGGACTAAGGTGTACCTGACACAAGCCATGGTGTTTTCAATCACCACATATGTGTGTGAAAACTGGACACTGAATGAGGACGACCAGAGAAGAATCAGTGCGTTAGAATTGTGGTGTTGGTGAAGAATATTGGCTATACCATGGACTGCCAAAAGAGCGAACAAGTCCGTCTTGGAAGAAGTAGAGCCAGAGTGCTCCTTAGAAGTGCGGATGGTGAGACTTTGTCTCATGTACTCTGGACAAGTCATCAGGAGGGATCAGTCCCTAGAGAAGGACATCACGCTTGGTAAAGTAGAGGGTCAGAGAAAAAGGGGAAAACCCTCAACGAGATGGATTGACACAGAGGCTGCAACAATGGGCTCAAGATAACAACGATTGTGAGGATGGCGCTGGACTGACAGAAAAATGAACAAACGTGAACAAATCTGTCTTGGAAGAAGTGCAGCCAGAATGCTCCTTGGAAGCAAGGATGGCGAGACTTTGTCTCACATACTTCGGACATGTTATCAGGAGGGATCAGTCCCTGGAGAAGGACATCATGCTTGGTAAAGTAGAGGGTCACCAAAAAACAGGAAGCCCCTCAATGAGATGGATGGACACAGGGGCTGCAACAATGGGCTCAAGATAACAACAGTTGTGAGGATGGCACAGGACCGGGCAGTGTTTCGTCCTGTTGTACATGGGATCGCTATGAGTCGGAACTGACTCGATGGCACCTAACAACAACAACAACATGTGTCATCACTAACATTCCACTAAGTATTGGGGCAGGTTGGGGGCAGAAATAAGCAAACCAAACACCAAACCAAGTAGATTGCCAGGCCTTTCTTCTGAGGTGCCTCCGGGTGGACTTGAACCTCCAACCTTTGGGTGAGCAGCAAGCACTGAAGTATTTGTGCCCTCTTATATGCTCATGGCCACTTAATGCCCATTTCCCAGAGCCTCACTGGGCCATGGGTTGGGGGTCTTCTCCCCCTCTTCCCCAGGAACTGGCTTGGTGGGGTTACTCCTGGGTGTCTTACATTAGTTAGTGCTGTGATCCCTCAGGAAGGCAGAGGGCCTGCCAGCCCAGCCTTTTGGGGGACACACAGACATGCACGCATTCTGTGTTTGACTCTTGCCTGATCTTACCTGCCCCCCTCCAGTGCTGCTCACACACGGCCTGGGATTTCCCGACATGGCCCACAGACTCGTATGTATCTCCTCGGGTTCATCCCTCTTTTTTACCATGGCCCCTACCCCTCTCACTATGGTCTTTTAGGGGCTCCTCTGTCCCAGCTACAGCAGCACCTGGAACTCTTGGGGGGCAAGGACTCTTGGGGGGCAAGGACTCTTGGGGGGCACGGGTAAGAATAATCAAGGCAGCGAACAGTGGTAGGGTCCAGAGAAAGGGCTCTCTCACCCTTGCTTGTGTCCTATCTCCCTCCCCACTGAAGATCTTAGATGGGGGTCTGGTGGGGGCCTGAGACACGGCCAATGAGAGTAATCCGCACCCCCTTGGTCCCTCTCAGGCTTCAATGCAATGGTGTTCGTGCTGTGTTCACCCAACCTTCAACATGATGGGTGCTTCCTATTGCCATTGCTCGTTGTCACGGGGTGGGCTCTGGCTTACCGCGACCTCAGGTGCACACCAGAAGGAAACACTGCCCGGTCCTGCACTGTCTTCACAGTCGTTGGTGTGTCTGAGTCCGTCATTGTGGCCACTGTGTCAACCCATCTCAGGGAGGGATTCCCTGGTTTTCCCTGACCCTCTGCTTTACTAAACATGATGTCCTTCTCCAGCCACTGGTCGCTTTACACGCATACGTGTTGCTGTTAGTTGCTACCGAGCCAACCCTGACTCGTGGTGACCCCATTTACAACAGAACCAAACTCTGCCCGGTCCTGTCATCCTCATGATCGGTGGTGTGTTTGAGTCCACTGTTGCTGTGTCAATCCATCCCATGGAGGTTTCCTTTGTTTTTGCTGACCCTCCATTTCACCAAATGTGATGTCCTTTTCTACTGACTGGTCTTTCCTGGTGACAAAGTCTCACCATCCTTGCTTCCTGAGGAGCATTCTGGTTGAGTTTCTTCCAAGACTCATTTGTTTGCTCACAGTGGGTTTTTTTTTGTGGATGGAACCATTTGGTGGCCTCTCCATTAGGTCTTCTCTGCTTGGGCCCACATGGGGCAGGATGGGGTTTGTGCCAAGCCCAGGCTGTGGGCAAGCTGGGGAGGGGTGCCAGGTGCTTCCAGCCTCCCTTGAGCCTGAAGGTGAGGGGAATGGGAGGGGGAAGTGTGGTAAATGGTAGACTCACTGTCCACTCCAAGTGGACGGGGGGTGGTGGTGAAGAAGTGAACATTTAAATGTGATCCCGGAGAGGAAAAATGAGAGCGGGGAGGCGGAGGGAGGCAGAGTTGGAGGCCAGGAGAGGGATCAGGTGAGGGCGAGAGTTGCATAAAAGGATGTTGGGAGGCAGTTCCAAGAAGAGGTGAAGGGGTGTTTGGGGGACACTCTTCAACCACTACACACCTGTCCACCCAGGGAGGACCAGAGCCCACAAGACGTCCACAGGCTGGTTTTAATCGGAATGGAGAGCAATCAGTTAATGAGAGGGAGGAAGGGAGGGGGTAGAGAAACGGAGGGAGAGAAAAACAGAAGGAGAGAGACAGGGAAGAGATAAAAGGAGAGAGAGAGACAGAAGGAGAGACAGAGAGAAAAATTGGAAAGAGAGAGAAGGAGGGAGAGAGACAAAAGAAAAGAGAGAGGAAGAGAAGGGTAGAGAAAGAATAAAGGGGCTAGAGATAAAGAAAGACAGAAGGAGAGGGAAAGGGAGAGGGAGAGAGACAGAAAAGGGGAGGGACAGAGAAGAGAGAGAGAAGGGGAGAGACAGAAAGAAGGGACCCTCATACGAACCCCCCGAATCCCCTCTCTCCCACAGCACACAGCTGAGAGGGGCCCTAGGGACAAGGCAGATGGAGACCACTCGGACCCCCCACCAGGGACTGGAACCCAGCTTACGCTGAGTCAGTCTGCGGTGATTGTTTTCCCAGGAGTGTGGGGTCTGCTGATTCTGGGCAGGAGGGGACGTGGTTTTCATCTGCCTCGTTGCCAATTGTTCTTGGTGGGGAAGAAGTGAGTTAACTTTGTTTCCTTGATGTATTTCCGCATTCCAGGGGAAATATGTATCTCAGCTGATTGCTGAGTCCACCTGGGAAGCCCCCAAAACACTGCGTTTTCATTGTGTTTCATCCCAGATATGGGGGGCCGGGGACAGTAGGGATAAGAGACACACCTGTCCTCGGGACAGAGCCAGCTAGAAAATAACACACCTGGTTCTCTAACAGAAAGGTTGGCAATTTAACACGACAGGTTGGAGGGCACTTTCTCTATTTTAACGAGGAGTCTTGGCTTAGAAACTCTCTAAAGAGGCTTGCAAAATGTAAAACCAAGAATGGATGAATGTACGCAGTAGAAACTGATTAAAAAAAAAAAATTGCTGTCGCGTCCACACTGACTCATGGTGACCCCACGTGTGTCAGAGCAGAGCTGTGTCCCACAGGGCTTTCAACGGCTGATTTTTCAGTAGTCGGTTGCCAGGCCTTTCTTCTGCGGTGCCTGTGGGTGGACTGAACCTCCAACCTTTTGGTTAGCTGATGAGGGCCTTGACCGTTCGCACCATCCAGGGACTCCATAGATAGATAGGCTGTAAACATGTGGATACACAGACAGAAAAAAACAAAACAAAACCAGTTGCAGCGGAATCAACTCTGACTCGTGGCGACTCCACGTGCGTCAGAGGAGAACTGGGCTCCGTAGGGTTTTCAAAGCCTGACTTTTCCGAAGTAGATCACCAGATTTTCTTCTGAGGTACCTCTGGGTAGACTTGAACTCCAGCCTTTCAGTTAGCAGCCGAGTGCGTTTACTGTTTCTACCACCTAGGGATCTCGAACACCCGGTACGTTGGCTCTTTCTCCTGTGGTTGCTGGGCCGTTGTTATTGTTGCACAGACCGAGTTTCTGTCTGCTGGAGGAGAGGAGGCAAAGGCTAAAGAAAGAAGGGATCCTTCCCCACTGGGGGTGTTTGGGAACTGGTCATCGGCTTGGGCGCAGTCACCTCAGCCGCTGACATGAACGCCTTTCACTACAAACCCTTATGATGCTTCTGGCCCTATGAGTGTGAGCCCCCGCTGTCATGCTGCCTCTATTTTTTTCAAGTTAATTTTTTGTGAAAATATGCATTGCAAAGGATATACTGTCTCAACCGTTTCTACACGTACAACTCAGTGACTTTGGTTACAACCTCCAAGTTGTGCAACCTTTCTGGCTATCCTTTTCTGAATCATTGCACTGCCGTTAACGTGGACTCACTGCCCCCTAAGCTTCTCAGCTAACCTTTCGAGTTGGTGTTGGTCAGTTTGATCCCACACAGATCAGTCTTTGAGAGAGCAGGCTGCTCAAGGCAGATGTACTTTACCAATGAGGCTGAACCGTCGCTTGGTTCAAAGCTGACTTCCAGGAAAAAGTTTGTTTTGGGTTCTGGGTACCTATTACTGAATGTTCGGATCTGAGATGCTGTAGAAGACCCCTCATCAGTTCTCCCACTTTTAACACACACTGAACAGTGTAGGTGGAGAGGCAGAGAAGCCTTGTAGGAACCAACAGAATTACCGTAAAAGGTTGAACGCTAAGCTTATAAAAAGTCTGTTGACACAGGAATATTGGGGGAGCTTGTTGCTCTCATCAACACAAGTCCAAAGTCTTCTCGTTCTGCTCCCTACCGCTGTCCCTATGCAACCCTTCCACCCATGCCCTTGACCCCACTGGAGGCCACATGTTGGGGTGTCCCTAATTCCTGAGTCCCCACAGGGTGTTCTGAGCCCCCCAGCAATGCACCACATGGGGCCCGTCCTGCAGAATTTAGGAGCTCATATACTCGATCTGCCATCCCCGTCTGTCAGAGTGTCATACTGTGGTGTCTTGTGCGTTGCTGGGATGCTGGAAGCTAAGCCACTGGTATTTCAAATCCCTGCAGGGTCACCCATGGGGGACAGGTTTCAGGGGAGCTTCCAGACTGGGACAGACTAGGAAGAAGGGCCTGGTGAGCTACTGCTGAAAATCAGCCAATGAAAACACTATGGGCCAGAACAGAATATTATCCAACTCGCTGGCTCTGGACATGTCAACAGGAAGGAAGGATCAGTTGCTGGAGGAGGACATCACTTCTGGTGAAGTAGAGGGAGACCCTGGATGAGACAGACCAGCACAATAGCCACATCGATGGACTCGAACACGCCGGTGATCGTGACGATGGCGCAGGACAGGGCAGCATTTCCTTCTGTTGTGAGGGGTTCTCCACGACTCAGAGCCAACTGGACGACGGCTCACCAGGACAATAACCCTTGATCTTGGGTTCATCTCCATCTCTGTAGGGTGATTTCCAGGTACTGGTTTGGGTATCTCTTTAACTGAAAGCTCTTCTTGGAAAAGAGAGATAATCTTAAGACAAACAATGGTGCGAAACATCTTTGAAAAGTATCTCACCAGCACTCCACCTGCTATAGTACCTGTCCCAGTATGGACAGACAGAAGCTGGGGATCACCTGACCCCACAGCCTCAGTCCAGGGGGCTATAAATAGGACCGTCATGTCATAACACATCTTGTCTGTGTTAATTGTCTCAGGGCTTGAGTTCAACTCTACCTAAGACACTATATTAACTATAACAGGGAGCTTTGAATTTGTACAAATCAATAGCCCCTAAACCTCGGTGCTTTCGGGATCTTCCAGGATAGATGTCACCAGACATGCATTTGGGTTTGTCCTTTTCAACAGGCGCCCAATCTGTTAATATATGGTAATACTGGGCTCGAAGAAGCCTTAGTGGTACAGAGGTTAAGCGCTTGGCTGCTCACCGAAAGGTCGGTGGTTTGAACTCACCCAGCAGCTCCACGGAAGAAAGACCTGATGACCTGCTTCCATATAGATTACAGCCTAGAAAACCCTGTGGGGAAGCTCTACTCTGCCACGTGGGGGTGCTGTGAGTCGGTATCGATGCGGGGGCAATGGGCTAAATACTGGGCTCATTTTAAGTTCCCTGGGGGTGAAATTGGAGGCAGTGTGTGGAATCGTGACTTTAAAAGGTTGTTAAACGCACCCTCCACATTCAAAATACAGGTGGTCCCCGACTTAGGCCGTATCCGAGTGACAGCAAACCGCACTTATGACCACCCTTTGTTCTGGTTACATCTTATCATTAGACTATGTACTAAATACAGTTTGCAACATGTAACTTTCTGATGTTTTCATGCTCGGATGTAACATTTCCAACCCCCAAAGGCAAATCAAGAGGGTGTTTATAAAGATACTGATAATACAAGGCACTTGTAACGAAAACTGAAAAGAAAAATGAGGTATTCGACTTATGCATCACAACCGACTTAGGACCCAGCAGTCATTGGAACGGAACCCCGTTGTAAGTCAGGGACTACCTGCAGAGGGAGGGGGGAAGGGGAGAATTTTGCACCTTGCTGCAGGGAAGACGGTGCCCTCAGAACAAGGTCTACAGTTTTCTCCCACTCAGACCCGGAACAATAATGCAGGCATTAGGGACACTGGTGGCCCTGGAGCCGCAGTCGGAATGTGAAATAGGAGCCCTGACTTTGCTCTGAACTCCAAGCTGATCTGGGCTCTGTAGAGGCTGCTGCTATACCCCATTCGCATGCAATCCATTATGCCGCCCGCTCCGGCGCCGCCTCACCCCGGCTTCTAATTTGACAGTGACAAAGAGCTCGGCAGTGATTTTAAATTTCATAATTTTAATCTGTCAAGCCTGACATTCAATTAGTACCCTCGTAACCCGCACCCCCGCTCGCGGGAGCTGCAGCAGATATTTCTTTAGAATTCTTTTTCTCGCCCACCACCCCCCCCACCAGTGCAAGAGTGGATTAATAAATACGTGCATAACTGGCAGAGTAAGACAATGAGCCCAAGATGGTCCATCAGCCCCAAATCGAGACGGATGAGGTTAATAATATTTTAAAGCACGGCTTTATTGTATTAGGAGTGATTAAGCCATGCTCAGCCCTGGGTGAGGCACTCACTGAACATGGGAAATCTGAGGTCTGTGACGAAAGGTCTCGTGTGAGGAGTTACCTAAACAAACATTGCAGGCAGGTCCAGGGTCCACGGTGTCACCGGCTTTCCTGCCAGTTCCAGAGAGTGGAAAGGAGCCCTGAGGGTGGCACAGCGGCTAAAGTGCTTTGTTGCTAACTGAAAGGTGGGTGGTTTGAACCCACCAACCCACTACACAGGAGAAAGATGTGTCAGTCTGCTTCCATAAAGATTTACAGCCTTGGAAACTCCATGAGGCAGTTCTACCGTGTCCTGTAGGGTCGCTGTGAGTCAGAATTGACTCGACGGCAATGGGTTTCCAGAGAATGGAATGGAATTTCCCTAAACCTTGGTTTCTTCTTCCATTCTTTCATCCGTTCATTCAGTCACATCTCAGGGCCGGGTGATCAGCAGAGCCTTGTTGGGGGTTGCCAGTTACCCCAACATCTGGGGGGATAGTAGGGAAGCCATTGGGGGACAGCCACCCCCAACGGTCTTTCATGCCAGCTGCTACCCAGTCAGAACAGACTCTTCCGACTTGTGCAAGTGGGCCCACGGTCCCATCTTGACTGAGGGGACCTTTTTTTAAATTGCAATAAATGTATGTGTCTACCACTCATCTGTCCGTTTGTCCTACTGTGGTGGTTTGGGTCTCGCTGTGATGCTGGATGCTAAGCCACCAGTATTTCAAACACCAGCTGGGTCACTCACGGTGGACAGGCTTCAGCAAAGCATCCAGGCTAAGACAGACTAGGGAGAAAGGCCTGGAGATTTACTTCCAAAAACCAGCCAGTGAAAACCCAGTGGATCACAACAGTCCAATCCAGAACCCATCACGGGGCTGGCGCGGGACCGGGTAGTGTTTCCTTCCTTTGTGCGTGGGGTCACCAGGCATCAGGGCAGCTTGATGGCAGCAACAATTCTGCAGATGTCGGTGTGAGTCTTCCGTTTCTGGAGGAAGTTGTTTCCAGAAGACTGTCCTCCAGGGGTCCAGCTCAGCAGAACGATAACAAGTCAGGGCTTTCTCATGCTCACGTGGGCATCCTTACATCCTCCAAGGGGATCTTTCCTCTTTTTGGGCTTGAAAATCAGTTGCAGACACTGGACCGGAATTCGCCTGAACCTCAGTTCCTTCCTCCCTTACTAGCTCTGCGTCCTTGGGAGACTTATTAACTCCTCTGAACGTCAACTGTGAAGGTCGTATAACCATTTCTATTTGCAGCGCTGTTCGGAAGATTGAAGACAGTAACACCGTTCTCCTGGCACTGGGTAAAGAGCCCTCGTGGCGCAGTGGTTAAGCATGCTCGTCTGCTAACTGAAAAAGTGGTTCGAACCCACCAGCCGCTCGGTGGCAGAAACGTGTGGTGGGTCAGCTGCCATAAAGATTACAGCCTCGGAGACCCTATGGGGCCATTCTTCTACCCTGTCCTGCAGGGTGGTTACGGGCTGGAAGCCCACTCCACAGCAAGTAGTTTGGTTTTTTGGGGTTTTATTCCTCATTAAGGGAACCACAGCTAGGACTTCCTTTCACTGGGTTTATTTTACAATCCACCCTCCTCTGCCAAACTGCTACATTGATGAATCCCCTAACAGATGAGTTTTGGGTTGTGAAGGAACGTACAGGGAGGAAAGCCACTCAGGTGTCGATATCGGGTTGGAAGGTATGTTGTGGAGTCACTGGTGGGCCCGAGAGCTTTGCCGGCGCTCTGGGACGCAGACGGCTTTCCAAACTTTGGAATTCGTCCCGGCCTCCAGCAGCACAAGGCTGTGCGTGAAATGACATTTAATAAACTTTAGCTCACGACGCTGATTTTCTGAGGCAGCGAGTTCACCTCCCCAGTGATCCATGAAGATGACTTAATTGCCACTTAGCAGGCAAACAGTATGCATTGCACACACCGGGTACCATGGGTCCTGTGTGCATGACGACGGAAAATGCACGCACAATTCCACGGCACGGGTCCTCCGAAGGTCCCCCGCCTGCTCTCACTGTGAGGGAGACCCTGCAGCCCGCCCCCAAATTAGTTCCGCAAGCCGTTCCACTAATACGGTCTCAGAGCACCCGCTAATTAATTTTCTAAAGCTGAGCCATTCAGAGGCAAAAAGGAAGGAGAGCAATGAGGCCACCAACTTCGTAGTTTTTGGTTGAAGGTAAACCAGTCACTTTACCACAGATGTACATTTGCCAACTCTTTGGGGTGTGTCACCCTCAGGTCATCTCCTGATTTTTCAGCAGTTGATCACCAGGCCTCTCTTCCTTGACACTGCTGGGTGGATTTGAACTGCCAACTTTTGGTTAGTGTTGTTGTTGTTGTTGTTAACCCATAAACCCACTGCTGTCGAGTCAATTCTGACTCATAGTGACCCTATAGGACTGAGCAGAACTGCATCGTAGGGTTTCCAAAGCTGTAATCTTTACCGAAGTGGACTCCCACATCTTTCTTCCATGGAGCAGCTGCTAGGTTCAAGCAGCCAACTTTTTGGTTAGCAGCGGAGCACTGAACCACTGCACCATCAGGGCTCCTTATTGTTGTTGTTAGGTGCCATTAAGTCAATTTTTGACTCATAGTGACCCCATGTGACAGAGTAGAGCTGCTCTATAGGGTTTTCTAGACTGCATTCTTTAAGACCAGTCCCTGGAGAAGGACATCATGCTTGGTAAAGTAGAAGGTCAGCGAAAGAGAAGAAGACCCTCAACGAGATGGATTGACACAGTGGCTGCAACAACGGGCTCAAAGATAACAACAGTTGTGAGGATGGTGCAGGACCAGTGTTTTGTTCTGTTGTACTTAGGGTCGCTGTGGGTCAGAACCAACTTGATGGCACCTAACAACAACACGCTGTCTAAGGAAGCAGATCTCTAGGTCTTTCTCTCACGGAGCTGCTGGGTAGATAGGCACCATCAACCTTTTGGTTAGTAGCTGAGTGTGAACCATTTACACCATCGAAGGCCCTAGAGATTCAAGGAACCATGATTCTAGACAGCTGTAGTCACATGACCGCGTGCAAATTTAAATGAAGCATTTACTTTCGGGCCAAATACATTGATTCAGTTCGTGTTATCCTTGGCCCAAACAGGTTGTCTGATTTATATATATTTGTAATTATACATTTATATATACGTATACATATATAATCTATTGCCAATGAGTCGATTCCGGCTCATAGCAACCCTGTAGGACAGAGGAGAACTGCCTCACACAGTTTCCAAGGAGAGGCTGGTGGATTCAAACTGCCAACCTTTTGGTTAGCAGTCGTAGCACTTAACCACTACGCCACCAGGGTTTCCGTATGCATATATATATATATATATATATATATACTTATATGTATACGTACATATATACATATTTATATATATGTATATATATATATGCACATAAGAACTGAAAACTCATTGCTGTCTAGTTGATTGTGGCTCCTAGGAGCCCTATAGGACAGAGTAGAACTGTCCCATAGGCTTTCCAAGAAGCAGAGGGTGAATTCCTACTCCCCACTTTTTTGTTAGCAGCTGAGCTCTTCACCACTGCACCACCAGGGCTCCATACATATATGTACATACATACAAACACACACACACACGTATGTGATATCTACATCATATCTACCAGAGTGCACATAAATGTAGCAAGAATCATCAACATTTTTCAATTACGTTATCTTTTTTCTTTGTAATCGGAAGGAGTATTTTTTTATCTGGATGCAAGCACTGTATCAATGATATATTTTGTTAATATACTTTGTCTCTGTGTGCCCTAGGTTTTGCCCTCTTTTAAAAAAAAAAAAAAAAAATGAAACAAAGCCAGTTGCTATCAAGTCGATTCCAACTCATTGCGGTCCTGTGTGTGTGTCATTAGGTTTTTGACGTCTGATTTTTTGGAAGTAGCTTGCCAGGCCTTTCTTCCAGGGTGCATCTGGGTGGCCTCCAATCTCTCCAACCTTATGGAGTTAGCTGAATGAGTTAACTGTTGACATCACCAAGGACTCCACCCTCTTCTAAAGTGTCTTTTAATAAACAGATGTTCCCCCATTTTAATGGACCTCAATCAATCATTTTTTCCCTATTTGGGTAGCAAGGTTTGTGCCTGTTTAAAAAACCTTTGCCTCTCCTAAATCAGGTAGATTTTATCCTGTATTACTGTCTAAAGCAGTATTGCTTTATCATTCACATTAAGGTTTAATATTCCTCCTGAAATTTATTTTTGTGTGTATGATTTAAGATTGAGGTCAAGCTTTTTTTTTTTTATTTTTCCCAGATGGGTAGGAAAATTTTCCAACATCATTTATAAAAACAGCCCTTTCTTCCCCCACTGTTTTGTAATGTCACCTTGGTTTAAAACAAACAAGCAAAAAAAAGGAAAAAGAAAAAATGTCCACGTGGACATGGGTCAGCATTCTCCCAATTGGTCTCTCGTCCATATGTACGCCAGGGCAGTCTTACATGATTGCTACAGCTTCAGTAGAATTCCTAATATCTGAGAGAAAGAATGGTATAAATCCTGATATTCTTTTTCTTCAGAAGTATTTGAGCTAGTCTTAGCCTTTTAAATGTCTATATAAATTTTTGCCCCGAGATAATCTTTAACCCTTAAACAAAAAATATCCCCTGAAGTCTTCTTTAAACCAAACCATCGTTTATTTTAACTAGTAGAGAATGTCTGCCTTGAGCATGGTGCTTGGTTGAGAACCATCTATCTGGGGTCCAACTGACAACAGCAACTAGAAAGATGAGACAGGAACCCTAGGGGGCAGTGAGTTTATGTTAATGGGAGAGGAACGACTCTGAAAAAGAGAGTGAGAATGCTGCACAACTTGAAGATTGTCGTCAACACGTCACTGAATCGTCGATGTAGGAACCGTTGAATTTGAGCATGTTCAGCTTTGCATATTTTAAACAACAACAAAAACAAGTATTTTTAAAAATTTACAATCAGATTATTGACTTTCACGAAGAAACATATTGGGATTTTGATTAGCAGTTCATGAAATCTCGGCATCATTTGGAGGGGAACAGACATCTGTGAATTCCAGTCCATGAATGAGGTAAATCCCCCATTTATTCAGGGTCCTCATTTATTTCTCTCAGTCATGTTTTCCAGCGTCCTGGTAAAACTCTTACACACATCTTGTTACACTTGTTCCTAGTATTTGATCTTTGTAGCCTCAAGTATGTTCTTTGCAAATATTCTTTGCCAATTGGTTTTTGCTGATATTAGAAATATGGTTGACTTTTCACATTGAGCCTGCATCCAGCAAACTTCTTAAATTCACCAATTAATTCTAATAATTAATATGTAAAATAATTTGCATTTTCTATATACACAATCATATTGACTGTAAGTCTCGACAACTTCCTTCCCTCGCTCCCTCCCTCCCTCCCTCCGTTCCTTCCTTCCTCCTGCCTTGCCCGCCCGCCCACCTGCCCGCCCACCTTCCGGCCTGCCTGCCTGCCAGCCTGCCTTCCTGCCTCCGCCTTATGCCTTCTATTTCTTTCTTTTATTTTTTTCTTGCCTTATTGCACTGGCTAGGTTCTCTACTACAGTACTGAATAGAAGTCGTGACAATGGGCAACACTGTCTCATTCCCAATCTCAGGTGATAACTTTAAACATTTTTCATTGAGCAGAATTTCTACTGGAAGGTGTGTGTGTGTGTGTGTGTGTGTGTGGCCTTTTCAGGTTAAGAAAAAGCTATTCTGTTCCTAATATGCTATACTTGTGTTGTTTTTTTTTTTACATCATAAATTGCTTTCAGATTTTATCACCTGCCTTTTTTGTCTGTTATGGAGACAACTTTATGTTATTCTTGTCTTCTATTAATGGGATGAATTCCAGTAAATTTTTTATTGCTGAACAAAATTTGCATTCTTGGAGTAAACCCAACTTTTAAAGCTGTTATTATTATTTTCTAGATGTTATGTATGTTTCTAGATTTGGTTTGCCATTATTGTGTGTAAAATTTTTCATCTTTGTCTATAAATGAGATCGACCTGTAATTTTTTTTTTTTTTTTATGATGTCCAGGTCAACTATGACTCTACAGGTTATTCGGTCCTCATAAAAGAAGAGTTAAAGAAGTATCATTTTTTGTCATAAACCATGGAAGAGTTGGTGTAAAAGGGGTGTGTGTCTTTCTTAAATATTTGCTAAATTGATTAGCAAAAAATATCTGAACCTGGCCATTTTCTTCGTGCTAGAAAATTTAAATTATTCAGTACATTTCTTTCATCCCTGCTTTTTAATTTCTAAAACATTGTCCATTTTATCCAATTTAAAAGTTTTTGGCATAAAGTTGTTTAAATAGTGCTGTGATGGTTAAGATCGTGCGTCGACTTGGCTGGGCCATGATTCTCGGTGTTTACATGTGATCACCCCCATGATGGGATCTGCTGTGAGTAGCCCATCAGTCGAAAGCACGTTTCCTTGGGGGCGTGGCCTGCTTCCGAATATAAGCAGATATTCTGGCTTCTGGCTCACTCTGGATCCTGGGGCTGCCTCCTCTTCGTCTAACTTCTGGTTCTTGGTTCTTGAGCTAGCAGCTTGCCTGCCAGTCTTAGGATTCTTCAATCTTCACAGCCTGTGAGCAAGAGCCCTGCTCACTGACCTGCCACTCTTTGGTTCACCAGCCCCTATGGCTACGTGAGTCAAGAGAAGCCTCTATTCTGATCCATGGTCTTGGGGTTTTCCGGCCTCTACAATTGTGTGAGCCATTTGCTTGATACACATCTCTCTACATATATTTATAGGCTTTACTGGTTTTACTTCTCTAGTTTTTATTTATTTATTTTTTTTACTGGTTTTGCTTCTCTAGAGAACCCAGCCTAAGAAAAATATCCTTATATTTTTCTAAACATTTATAGGTTATGTAGGCGACTCCTTCTTTTTCTCTTGATATTTTTTTCTTCCTTGATTAGTCTTGTCAAAGTTTAATCTTTCATCCAAGCAATTTTTTGATTTTGTTGATTTTCTCTGTTTCATGTTTGCTATTTAATTCATTAATTTTTATCATTTCTTTGGGGTTATTTTTTTTCTAATTTCTTATTCTTGAGGTGAATTCTCAATTCTTAGATTTTCAGCTTTTCTTCTTTTCTGTAAAAGAATGTAAAGCTTTAAATCCCCCTCTCAGCTCTGCTTAAATGGCCATCACACATTCATATGTCACATTTTCACGACCCTGTAGATCAAAGTCCTTCTAATTTGTTCTTTGATATCCTCTTTGACTCATGGGTTATTTGGAAGTGTAGGGCTTAGCTTTCAAACTTACAAGATTTTCTAGTTAACAGTGAAAACGGCGAGAGCTGGAACTCAATGAGGACTGCCTTGTTTTTCCTGGTCTCGTAAGTTTTCTGCCTTTGACAGGGTTCCGCAGTCTCACCACTTTTCTATGGCTCATTTTAGTGGAAAATATTTGCGTTTTCCTTCTCTGACAAGTTTCGCCTTACACAAGTTGCCGTTTTCTCTTGTTTTACTGTGTATTTTTGGTGATTATTTCCAGCTTCATTGTTGCTGGAGTCAAAGCATACACTCTGAATGGTTTCAGTATCCTGATGTTTGTTGAGATTTGATGTAAGGTCCAGCATATGAATTATTCTTGTAAATGTCTCATGGTGCTTAAAAAGAGGGTGTATGCCACAGGCATTGAGTAAAAATAGAGTTCTAAATCTACCTGTTGGGTTGGGTGCCGTGGGTTCATTCTGACTCATAGAGCTGCCCCACAGGGTTTTCTAGGCTGTCACCTGTACGGGAGCAGATGGCCAGGTCTTTCTCCTGCAGAGTGGCTTTTGGTTGTTGTCCGTTTAGTTCCTTTAAATCTTCAGTCTCTAAGCAGTTTAAAATTCAGAAGGGCTGAAATTGCTCTTTGGCTCTAATGTCTTAAAGGCTGAAGAAGAGTAATGAGAGATACCTTCACTTGATGTGCGAATCATTGTACCCTATCTATTCACATACTATCTACATTTTGATTTTACCTCCACCTACCTGCATTTATATCTAATCTATATCCATATCCACAGCTGTTGTTGTGTCCCTCCTGTCGATTCCAACCCATGGCCACCCCATGTGTTACAGAGTAGAGCTGCCCCACAGGGTTTTCCAGGCTGTAATCTTTACTGGTGAGCCCTGGTGGCACAGCGATTAAGAGCTCAGCTGCTAACCAAAACATCAGCAGTTTGAATCTACCAGCCACTCCTTAGAAACCCTACGGGGGCAGTTCTATTCTGTCCTATAGGGTCGCTATGAGTCAGAATCGAGTCGATGGCAAGGGACTTGAGTTTTTTGTTTCGTTTTGTTTTGTTTTTTTGAGTCTTTGCAGGAGAAGGTCACCAGGCCTTTCTTCTGTGACACTGCTGGGTGCCAACCCTTCAGTTAGCAGCAGAGCACTTAACCATTGTGCCACCAGGGCTCCTTCTACCTCTACCTACTAGGTGAAAATCAGTGAAAGTAAAAGTCAGTAGAAAATTCAAACCTTAAATTTGCACTGAGTTTTGGTGTGCCGGTTATATCTGTTACTGAAAGAATAAGCTAAAATTTCCTACTAAAATTGCGTACCAGCCTTTCACTTTGGTCAGTTTTTGCTTTATATGTTTTGACTTGTTGTTATCAGGTGCATACAAATTCGTAATTGTTTTATATCCTGGGTGGATTGAGTCTTTTGTCATGAAGAAGTTTTCATCTTTAGTATTCTTTTTTTTTTAATTAAGTTCTAAATTGATATTTGATATCAGCTGCTGACTGAAAGGCCGGAGGTTCAAGTCCACCCATAGGGGCTTCAGAAGAAAGGCCTGGCAATCTGCTTCTAAAAGTCAGCCACAGAAAACCCTGTGGAGCACAGTTCTACTCTGACACACATGGGGGAGCCATGAGATGACGTCAACCCCATGGCAACTGGTTGGGAATCCCTGGGTGCTGCAAACAGTTAAGCGCTCAGCTGCTAACCGGAAGTTTGGAGGTTCGCATCCACCCAGAGGTGCCTTGGAAGAAAGGCCTGGCAATCTGCTTCCAAAAGGCCACAGCCTTGAAAACCCTTCGGAGCGCATTTCTACTCTGAGACACGTGGGGTGACCACGAGTCAGAGCTGACTCTACAGTGAGTGGCTTCTGGTTACTTTGATATTAACGTGACTTTAACAGCTTTCTTTTGGTTCCTGGTCTTGTGATACATCTTCTTCCATGCCTTCCCTTTGACCCTTTGTATCCTTATATTTTACACGTGTCTCTTTTAAGCAGCATGTCATTCTCTTTTTTAAATCTAGTCTGATCATCTTTGTTTTGTTTTAACTGGGGCAGTGAGCTGATTTACACTTAAGGTAATTATTGATATTTTACGAGCTTTATCTTACGCTGGTTAAACAAACAGGCAAACAAAAACACAGACACAGGTCAGAGGGTGGAGTGGAAGAGATGTGGTTTAGAAACAGGGCGTAGGAAGGACTTGTGCAGACCCCACGTGAAACTGTTCCACAGGGTTTTCTTGGCTGTAAATTTAACAGAAGCGGATGACCAGAGCTCTCTTTCAGCGCACTACTGGGTGGGTTCAGACCACTCGCCTTTCAGTTAGCAGCCGAACGCAAGCCATTTATGCCACCCACACAGAGTTGCTATGATTCGGAACTGACTCTACGACATACGGCAACATCTTTTTTTCCCCCTTTGGCTTGAGGGCCCAGAAGATCCTGGTTGGCTGTATATTTGATGCGCGTGTGATGTGGTTGCCAGGAATACTGACGTGGTCTCGGACCTCAATGGCTGGCTCATTTCACCCTGAGATGGGCAGGCACCATGTGCAGTGAGAGCAAACTGCAGACACACGCAGAGCGAGACCGTGACGGTGACACTCCCCCAGCCCTTGGCATTGGGGGGTGCTGGGGACTCTGAGAATACGCAGCCCAATGAACAAACAGCTCTCAGGGGAAGGGGAGTTAGGGACCGGCTTGACGACGTTCTCCTTCAAGTATTTGAATGTCTGCCATGTGCTAGAAGAATCAGATCATGTAGCCTTCATCAACCAAGGTGCAGAACTTAGAAACGTGCCCTTGGGGAGGCCAAATTCAGGTCACTATGAAGAAGGGATATCTACTGCCAAAGACGAGACAATTTCTTAATGAGGTGGTGAACCTCCCGTCACTAGAGGCATCCAAGCACTGCCTGGACGACCACTCAGAGAAAATTGAAGGTGGGCTTCAAGTGAGAGTAGAAGGCTGAACGTCAAGATCCCTCAGTTTCCTTCTCAATGTCAGCATCTGCGAGAAGTCAATCAGAGGCTGTGTGCCAGCTTTCTTTCTGCACCTCCCAGAATTCCGAGTGAATGGCTCCAAAATGGAAAACTCTCCGTCGCATCGTCGGTGTGTGCCGCTGAGCGTCTCCAGTGGAAAAAACAGCCTTATCCTCTTGGGCAAGAGTCTTGGCAAACACCCCGTGAAACGAACAACTGTGCAACATTGTTTTATTCTCAGGCCTCACATTGTACATAACTTGTCCCCAAAGGGAATAGAAGACCTTGTAACAATACTATAAACACTCATCCTCGCAGTCCAATTTCAATATTTTAAAAAAAAAAAGAGCCGAAAGATTGGATTTTCTTTTCTTATGATAAATTCAGAAGTTCCGTCTGGAGGAATCAGGCCATTTTTTGTAAAGTCTGCATTTATTCTGGGAAAACCCCCCAGGGCCCTCCGTTCGAAATGCAAAGCTGGGGCGCGTTTGGAACTTGGCAAGAGGCTGTCTAACGTGGGATGGCCAAGCACGAGGAATTTCTCAGGCAATTTCCCATGATAAATGCCTCTGTGTGATTTACGGGAGGAGTGGGGAGGCGGAGGAAGGAGACCCTTCGTAATTTCATTAAAGATTAAGAAAAGATAATAGCGATTGCCAGGTGGCGAAAATATCCTCTTTTTTTCCAAGAGTCAGTAGAGAGGGGTCTTGGCAGGAAATGATGATCTAAACGGCTCTTCTGGTCTCCTCCTGCCTGGCTACAACATCACCCCTCTTCTGTGTCCTCCCCCCACCCCATCTCCTTTTGGTTTTGTTCTAATCATGTCCTATTAAATCCCGCGTCTTCCTCGCCATTAAACCCAGTTTTTTTACCATCAGGTCGTTTCCAACTCTCGGCAGCCCCAAGTGTCTCAGAGTAGAAATCTGCTCCACAGGGTTTTTTTCTAATTTTTTTTAATTTTTATTTTATTGTGCTTTAGATAAAAGTTTACAGAACCAACTAGTTTCTCATTAAACAATTAGTGCACATATCGTTTTATGACATTGATTGCCGACCCCATGACATGTCAACACTCTCCCCTTGGGTTCTCCGTGACCAGCTTCCCTGTCCCCTCCTGCCTTCTTGTCCTTGCCCCTGGGCTGGTGTCCCCCTTTAGTCTCGTTTTGTTTTATGGGCCTGTCTAGTCTTTGGCTGCAGGGTGAACCTCAGGAGTGGCCTCATTACTGAACTAAAAGGGTGTCCGGGAGCCATGCTCTCAAGGTTTCCCCAGTCTCTGTCAGGCCAGCAAGTCTGGTCTTTCTTTTTGAGTTAGAATTTTGTTCTACATTTTTCTCCAGCTCAGTCCGGGACCCTCTATTGCGATCCCTGTCACTACAGTCAGTGGGGGTAGCCGGGCACCACCTAGTTGTGCTGGACTCAGCCTGGTGGAGGCCCACAGTTTTCAATGGCTGATTTTTCAGAAGCAGATGGCCAGGCCTTTCTTCTGAGGCTCCTCTGGGTGGACTTGAATCCCTACTCTTTCACTTAGTGACTGAACACATTAACTGTGCCACTCAGAGACGCCAGTTGTCTTAGAGTTGACTCCGAGTTCCGGCGCCCCCCATATATGTCACAATGAAGCTGTTCTCCATAGGGTTTTCCATGACTGATTTTTCTGAAGTAGATCTCCAGGCCCTTCCTACAAGGCTCCTGTGGGTGGACTTGAACCTCCTACCTCCTGGTTAGCAGGTGAGCATGTTAAATGTTGGCACCGCCCAGGGCTTCCCTCCTCAGCGTTAGACAAGGACCGTTTGAGGACGAGGTATGTGTCTTTTTAAGGAGAGTTTAGAAGGGAAGAATGAGGATATTGGACAGACAGGGCTCACATCTCAACTTTACACCTCACACAACCTCTCTGAGTTTTGATGTCTCATCAGTACAACCCTGGAAACAGGTCCCAGCTAGGCGGTGTGTTGGGAAGGTTATAAACGATTTGACGAAACCCATAAAAGAGAGGCAGTCAACATAGTGTTGGTGCTATTAAGAGCAGCAATCCTGGATGTTCGGGAGTTAACCGGGTGCTCAGAATCCGGGGAAGAAACTTTGCCTTTATTTCACAATGAAATAAAATCTATTACCTCTTTGTCGAAGTGTGTGTGTGTGTCTATGTTTATTACGTGTGTATATCTACGCATCTATGACTACCTTTTTATGCACGTATATCTGGGAATAAGCTTCAGTTTTAAGGCAAGAGAATAGATACAAGGAAGTCGTTTTGCAAGAAACTCCCGCCAGGCGTTTTATTTCCTCTGGCTTGGAGCTTGTGCGTTTTAATAACAGTGTGTCTTCAAATAGATACTTTTGAATGTTTGTGGTTGGAATAACTTGTATCAAATGTTGAATTCTGAGGGTAGGTGACATCTTTTCCCTGAAATGTCTCCCTTGGTGCCTTATACTTGGTAGATGTTTAATAAATATTACTTGAGGGTGAGAGGGGAGTCCTCTGGCAGTACGATTACTATGGGGTGTTTATGCAGGCTGCTAATTTTGAGTAACCGGATAGCCCATTTATAAGAGCCATCCAGGTAGAGGAAGCAAGGATTGGCCGTTCCTCGCTCCGTACACGGGATGCCTGTCTGCATTTTTTAAATACAAGTCTAACCGAGATCTCCCAAAGGCATCCGAAAAATGCCTTAATATGCACTAACCTTTAATTTCTGCGTGGTTGGACAACTCAAAAATAGATGAATGGATTTCTGAAACTTTCCCAGAAAATCGCTCTTGGTCTAAAGCCAGCATTTGGTGCAGAAAATAATGAGTAAGCACGAAATACTGAAAGAAGGGGTTTAGCGTAAAAATATAATCTCGGCCTTAAGAAGAGCCATGTTTAACAGCCTGCAAGTCGTATTTCAGTGGTTTTCAGAAATTGAACTCGGTGAGGTCAAGTCTCAGCGTCACACTAGTGATTCCCATTAAAGGTTTGCTGGACGCCATCATAGAATCTCATTTCTAAGAATCCTTGGGAACAAAAAGACATTATTTTTTCTTTTTTAACTTTTATAAGAGAGGGTTATACTAGCCTCTGAATTAACAAAAGAGTCATAATTTTATGCCATGATACCTTCTTTGCCATATATATATATGGTATGAGGGGACACTTTGTCTCAGCACCAGACGAGTGAGATTGGGCAGCTCTTGGTACTCAGAAACCAAGAACTTGAATGCACTGAAAAATGTGTGGACACAGGAAATACGTTCATCTATCACTTTTCTTTTAAAAGTTGGAAAATGAAGTGCTTTGGACAAAAAGAAATATCAGCAAGGAGAAATGGTGGATTCCCCCCCCTCCGGCATGTTTCTTCTGTAGAGTTAAAAACAACTCTAAAGAAAACCAGAAGAATTTAAAAAAAGATAATAATAAACTTACGTAGAGTCTGTTTGAAATATGAAACTCAGCTAAACCGAGAAATAAATTGGATCTTTGGGATCTTTCTATTTGGTTTCAATTTGGCTGATGATATTCACTAGAATCCTTTTCATGTTTAAAAAATTAGGCTAGGTTACCAGTCTTCAATTTCGATTAGATCATGCAAAAAATGGAAAAACCAGATGCGCTAATAGTTCTTTCAAGGTGTAGTGTTTCCAGCGTGCGAGGACGTGGAGTGTCTTTTTCGATCCGGTGTCCTTCTCTGTTAATCTTTTTTCCGTCTCTACTTTGTGGAAATCGTCTTTCTTTTTGGCTTCCTTTTCCCAGTAATTCTACATTTTAGACAAGTGTGGTTAGAAAAGCCAGGAAAACAATCTGTGTCTGTCTCCTCTTCCTGTCTTCTGCCCAAACCTAGTATTTCTACGGAATACTTTTATTATTATTAAACAAGAGCCTGTAAGTATTACAAACACTCCCCCCACCCCCAGGAGTGTACTTGTTAATGATGGAGACTGGTGCTGGGTTTTCCATCTATATTAACCGTGTTTCTTTCTTTCCACCGCACTGCTTCCACCATCATGGTTGTGTATGTTTGGGAAACAAATGTTGCTTTTTTTAAAAAAATCAAATTTTATTTATTTTGGGGGAAAATGTGCACAGCAAAACATACACCAATTCAGTGATTTCTACATGTACAATTTGGTGACATTGATGGCATTCTTCAAGCCGTGAGACCGTTCTCACCCTCCTTTTTCAAATCACCTCACACTGTGACCGTAAAAATCAATACTCTCTAAGCAAAAACTCTCCCTTTCCCCCTCCCTCCCCTTGTTGTTGTTAGGTGCCGTGGGCTCATGGCGACCCCAGGTGACAGGGTGCAAACTGCCCCATAAGGTTTTCTTGGCTGTTGTCTTTACAGGAGCAGATTTCCTGGTCTTTCTTGTGTGGAGCTGCTTGCTGGGCTCGAACCGTAGACCTTTCAGTTAGCAGCCAAGTGCTTAACCATTGTGCCACCAGGGCTGCCTGGTGACCACCAGTAATCTTTGGTTTCTGTATACAGTGAAACCTGCAAGAGCTGGGACTCGACGGGACTGCCGTGTCTTTCCAGGTCTCTAAAGTTTTCTGCCTTTGACAGGACGCAGTCACCACTTCTCTGTGGCTTCCTTTGGTGGAAAATATTTGCGCTTTCCTTCTCTGACCGGTTCCCACCTTATACAGGTTTTGGTTTTTACAGGTTTTAAGGTATTTGCTTATTTCCTGTAAGTGAAATCATACAGCCTTTGTCCTTTTGCCACTGACTGACTTCACTCAGCACCCATGTTGCCTGTGTTGTGGCTGGCATGCTTCAGGACTTCGTTTCTCTTTATGGCTGCGTAGTATTCCACTGTGTGTATGGACCACATTTTGTTTATCCATTAATCTGTTGATGGACTTTTGGTAAGATTCGTTTTTAATGGACAAAATATCAGGAAGGACAGCAGTCAGCCATTGTCATAGAGATGACCTTAAGTTCAATTCAGAATGTCATAATAAACCATGTTTGGGGGTTTTCCTTCTAGACATGTCCCCAGAGATGTCTCTAAGCCATGCTTCCCCCTAACATAGGCACCCTGCTCCCCAGCTGTCTTGGTCATCTAGTGACATTGCTGTAACAGAAAGACCACAAGTGGATGGCTTTAACAAAGAGAAATTTATTCTCTTGAAGTCTAGGAGGCTAGAAGTCTGAATTCAGGGCACCAGCTGCAGGGGAAGGCTTTCTCTCTCTGTTGGCTCTGGGGGAAGGTCCTTGTCATCAATCTTCTCCTGGTCTAGGAGCTTCTCAGTACAGGGACCCTGGGTCCAAAGGACACACTCTGCTCCCGGCTCTTCTTTCTTGGAGGCATGAAGTCCCTCTCCTCTCTGCTTGTTCCTCTCTTTTATATCTCAAAAGAAGCTGACACAAGATACAAACTAATCCTATAGATTGAGTCCTGCCACATGAACATAACTGCCTCTAATCCTGCCTTATAGAGTTTAGGATTTACAACACAGAGGATAATTACATCAGATCACAAACTAGAGGACAACCACACAGTGCTGGGAATCATGGCCTTGCCAAGTTGACACACAGTTTTGGGGGGACACAATTCAAAACACCTCATGAGACTGTCTCCACACAGACACCAGGAGACTTGGATGAAAGGGGACATTATTCTCAGCACGAGAAAGCCAAGTTAATGTCACTCAGACAGAAACTCCGATGAAGCAGCCAAGCTTTCCACCTCTCCCGAGCACTATGGTTCTGATCACTGAGGGCACAAGGGGCCAAGGTACCTTTTCTCTGCCTTTCTGTCTCGGTGCCTCAGAAGACGGGCTCAGTGATATTAAACAGCTTCTACCGGGGCCGAGAAAAAAAAAATACAGCAAAGAGAACTGAGATGAGAGAAGCCATGCTCTTTTTCAAACCTATTTCCTAAACGGTACGGAGAAGTCCCCGAGGGCAGGCACAAAGCCTGTGACCCACATGATCTTCCCTTTTGTACCTGCACAGAGCTCCATGCACCTGCGGGCAGGTGTGTAATTACTTTTCCATTACGAAGTCAGTCTGAGGAGTGTGTGTACGCCATGACCGCTGGATTGAAGAGGAACCTAGTCTCCTAGCACTGCTATAAAAGAAACACCACAAGGGGGTGGCTTTAACAAACAGACATTTATTTTCTCACAGTTCTGGGGGCTAGAAGTCCTAATTCAGGGCACCAGCTCTAGGGGAAGGCTTTCTCTCTCTGTGGGCACTGGGGGTTCCTTGGGGATCTCCACATGGCATGTATCTTCCCCCATCTCTGCCTGCTCACCTCTGTGTTTAGTCTACTGTTTTTATACCTCAGAAACGATTAGGTTTAGAGCCCTGGTGGTGTAGTAGTTAAAAGCTATGGCTGCTAACCAAACGGTTGGTGGTTCGAATCTACCAGGTGCTCCTTGGAAACCCTATGGGGCAGTTCTACTCTGCTCTACAGGGCTGCTACAAGTCGGACTCGACTCGACAGCGAAGGGTTTGGTTTTTTTTGTCTGGTAAACTGATTAACTTCACTAACATAGCAAAGGAAACCCTATTCCCAAACAGGATTACATCTACTGGCATGTTGTCGTGTGTCGCCAAGTCCATTCTAACTCGTAGCAACTCCATGTGACAGAGTAGAACTGCCCCCACAGGATTTCCTAGGCTGTAATCTTTTCAGAAACCAATCGTCAGGTCTTTCTCCCAAGGAGTGGCTGGTGGATTTGAACCACCAACCTTCCAGTTAGCAGCTAAGCGCTTAACTGCTCGCAACACCGGGACTCCTTTTACACAGGCATAGGCGTTAAGATTTACAACAAGTATTTTGGGGGGGACACAATTCGATCCAAAGCAGAGGGTTAATCTGCCCACTTAGCTACGCTCAGCCAGAATAGATCATCCTTTGTAGGGTTTTTTTTTTTTTTTTTTTTTTGCACAGCTTGAGTGCAGGGCCGTGAGGAGTACTCACTGTTTTTTTATTCTACTTGTCATACACACAGGATGGCTTAAAAATAGCGTTTGCATCCAAAATGCTCCTATATATCTTTCTGAAATATTCTAAATTTCCCCAAACTGTTGCAGAGAGCTGGATTGAAACTCCGGCCATCAATTCCGTTCTTGGCGCCATACCTCACCGATAACGGTGTTCCCGGGGGTGGATTTAGCACAACTAATCAGCCCTGGAGAGGGGCTCCTTAAAACCGAGCAGGAATTTCCCTTGCAGATGCATCTAGGGGCTCTGGAGCTCCGCCGGGCATGTCTACCATTTTCTGTAATTTTGCTCTAAGTCTCAATACACTGCAATTTGATTAAGAAAAATAATCGGTGTTCTTAATGAGGTATTTACTTGTAATATTTTCAGTGGTCTCTGAGTTAGGTTTCCTGAGATGAAAGATGATTTTAAAAATGGCTAAAGGTAATGATTTTTTATAGCTTAATTTAGACGATATTGAAAATTATGGGGGAGGAAAAAAAAAAGCCAACCCAGAAACACTGCCACCTTATTAAAGATCTCTGAGTTTCTGCAATTTAAATACTACACTCAGTCATCTATTTTATGTATTCATACTTCAACAACAAGCATTACTAACATAGTAATATCTTTATTTCCATATTGTTTCTTTAATATACCGTGGGGAGCTGGGAGCTGTGTTTGCTCAGTAATTATTTCCATTAGAACTAGCAAATTTTCTCGAAAAGGGCTCGGATTTCTTCGCATATGGTAGAACCTCTCCTCTGCAGGCCCCCGCATTAACTGAACAAACGGAAAACGTTCGCCTGTTACCAGGACGCGGCTCTCCGTGCTTCGCCGCACAGCTGTGCAAATTGCAGTCAGCTTCAAGGGTGCTTGCCTGCTTCTGCTGGGATCCAGGTGTCATGTCAGCCAGCTAACTTTGACAGTGAGTGTTAAAAGCTCTGACGGCTTTTCAGAGTCCCTGGGTGGTGCAGATGGCAAACGCGCTCACTGCTCACAGAAAGGCTGGCGGTTCAAGTCTGCCCAGAGGCACCTTGGAAGAAAGACCTGGCTACCTACTGCTGAAAAACCAGCCGTTGAAAACCCCATGGAGCACGCAGTTCTGATCTGACACACGTGAGGTCGCCTTGAGTTGGGGTCCACTTGACACCACCTGGTTTTTAGGAGTCCCTGGTGGCGCAGTGGTTAAAGTGCTCGGCTGCTCACCGAAAGATCGATGGTTCCAACCCACCAGCCACTCTTCAGGAGAAAGATGTTTCAGTCTGCTTCCCTAAAGATTACAGCCTTGGAAACCCTAGGCGGCAGTTCAACTCTGCCCTATAGGGTCACTATGAGTAGGAATCAACGCGATGGCAGTGGGTTTGGGTTTGGTTTTGAGTGGTGCCAACAGTTAACATGCTTGGCTGTTCACCAGAAAGGTTAGGGGTTCAAGTCCACCGAGAGGTACCTTGGAAGGAAGACCTAGTGATCTACTTCTGAAAAGTCAACCACTGAAAACCCCATGGAGCACAGTTCTACCCTGACACACATGGGGGTGCCATGAGTCAGAATTCACTGGACTGCAACTGGTTTTCTATGGCTTCTTCTCCTACTTCCCTTGGGTCAGGGATGACTCGATGGCACCTAACAACAATGACAACAACATCATTAAGCCTATGGAACCAAGACTGGCCACACGATTTCCAGGGTCTAGAGAAAATGGAAACGCGGGACCCCTTGTTCAAAAATTATTAAGAACTTCAAGATGGCGGTCTCAGCATGAAACGGAGCGTGGGGCCCTTCTGGGCATGGGCCTGTGCAGCTTCCCAGTCTGCACCCCGTGGTAGCAGGATTTTAAAAAGACTCCAAGGCCCCCACCCCCTGGTGTGCACACCCTGCATAACTCCCTTCTTCTGAGCGTGGGCGGGACCGAGACGATGATGGGACGGTCACATCTGATTAGCACTGCAGAGAAGCGGCCCTGGTAACACAATGGCTAAGCCCATGGCTGCTAACCAAAAGCTTGTTGGTTCAAACCCATCAGCTGCTCCTCGGGAGAAAGACTTGGCAATCTGTCCCCATAAAGATTCCAGCCTAGAAAACCCTACGGGGCAGTCCTCCTCTGTCGCGTGGAGTCTCCGTGACTCACAAACCAACTCAACAGAATCCAGTAACAAAGGGCAGAAGTGAAAGCATGTTTGCATATGTAATTAACATTCTCAATCAGCTGGGAAGGGAGATTATCCCTGGTGGGCCTGATCTCATCAGGTGAGCCTTTAAGAGAGGCCTTCGAGGTTCCCCCAAAGGAAAGATTTGAAGAGAGAGAGTCTCTTGCTGGTTTGAATGGAGCAAACAGTCTTGTTATGAGAGGGTTGGGGGAAAGGCTTTGAGGCACCTCTAGGGCTGAGAGGGTCCCCGTGCACAAGTAAGTGAACAGGACATTGGTCCTGCAGCCCCAAGGAACAAGCATCTTCCAACGACCTTGCAAGGGGACCCTGAGCTCCATGTGGGAATGCAGACTGGCCAACGCCCCGAGTTCAGGCAGAGGACCCGGCCGCACCAACCAAGCTCGGGGCCCCTCAGAGCAGACTGCCCTGGGTGACCCTCCAATCACACACTCATGGCCTGAGAAGCAGCCCCAGGTACACAGTGTTAACTAGAACAAACCAAAACCGTAGACGCTGAGTCAGTCCCAACTCACGGTGACCTCACATGTTATAGGGTAGAACTGTGCTCCTTGGGGTTTTCTTGGCTGTAATCTTTACAGAATGTGGAGTCCCTGGGTGGTGAAGACGGTTAAGCGGTTGACTGCTAGCCAAAAGGTTGGCAGTTCGAACCCACCCAGAAGTACCTGCGAAGACAGGCCTGGTCACCTGTTTCCGGAAGGCACAGCCTTGAAAACCCTGTGGAGCAGTTCTAGTCTGCACGCACGGGGTTTCCATGAGTTGGAATCAACTCAGTGACAACTAACAACAATCTTTAAGGAAGCAGCTCACCAGGACTCTGTTCCGTGGCACCAGTGGGTGGTTTGAATACCCAACCTTTAGGTTAGTAGTCGAGTACAAACTATTTGTACAACCCAGGGGCCTCAGACTGGGATGGGGGTTCTCAAAGTTGGCTGGGAAGAAAGCTTTGAGAAACGTGGGTGCTGGAGTCCCCACCCCAGAGACAGATTTAATTGTTGTGGGGAGGGACATGGCAGCAACGCATTGTCTAACGTGCAGCCACAAATGTGCAAGCTCCTGCCTGCAACTCAATAGCAGTGCAGAGATGGGGGGATTAGGCAAGGAGACAGAACCACTGACTGCCCCCCAAAGTGGGTGCTGGTCCCGCTTGCCTGGGCTTTTACTCACAGGGCAGACCCGAGAGGTGACTGGGGCAGAGATCCCCCCACCGCTGCTCCTGTAGGAGGGGACCTCTTCCCCAGGGAGGGGCCCATCAATGGGGGAGCAAGGGGGCAGGTCCCCCCTAAGTCTTTGTTTCTCCTCTGGTTTAGGGGTGAGTCCTGTGTACTCTGTCTTGCCATCAAAGCTGAATTCCGTCTTCCAGCCCAGCTTCCTGTATTTTCTGAATCAGAGAGACTCGGCTTTAAAAATGGCTGTCTGGTCAGCCTCGGAGGCCTCCCTTCCCTTCCCTCCCTGCTTGGCTGGGCGTTTCTGGTTTCCAAAGATCATTTTTCGACATGCCAAAAGGAACTGAATATCCCATTTTCAGAGTATGGGTTATTTTTCTTAGAGGAAAACAGTCTTGAAAGGAAAAAAGAGAGGGAGGGAGGGAGGGAGAAAGGGAAGAAGGAAGGGAGGGAGGGAGGAAGGAAGCAGGGAAGAAAGGAAGGAAGGGAAGGAGGGAGAAAGGGAAGGAGGGAAGAAAAGAGGGGAGGGAGGGAGGAAGGAAGGAAGGGAGGGAGGGAGGGAGGGAGGGAGGGAGGGAGGGAGGGAGGGAGGGAGGGAGGAAGGAAGGAAGGAAGGAAGGAAGGAAGGAAGGAAGGAAGGAAGGAAGGAAGGAAGGGGGAGGCAGGGAAGGAGGGAAGGAGGAAGGAGAGTATTTTCTACTATTTCTGACCCCTGCAACAACAACAACAAAAAAAAAAAAACCACGGCTGTCGAGTTGATTCCAACTCATAGCGACCCTATAGGATTGAGTAGAACTGCCCGAGTTCTACCGGAGTTCTACTTGGAAACTCCAGAGTTTCCAAGGAGCGTCTGGTGGATTCGCACTGCCGACCTCTTGGTTAGCAGCTGGAGCACTTAACCACTGCTCCACCAGGGTGATCCCTGGAGACAACATAAATAGGCAGGAATCCCAGGGCCATAGCGTTGGAATCCAGGTAGCGAATGTAACACACGCAGGTATACCAGCAGTTGATCGGCTAATTGCATAGGAAGGTGTTATGGATTGCACTGTGCCCCCCAAATTATGTGTGGTAAACCCTAACCTCTATACCTGTGTAAAAGGAGCCCTGGTGGCACAGTGGTTAAGTGCTCAGCTGCTAACCAAAACGTCTTCGATTTGAACTGACCAGCAGCTCCGTGGGACAAAGACCTGGCCACCTGCTTCCATAAAGACTCACGTTTTGGTTAGCAGTCGAATGCCGCCAGGGCCCCTGTGGTGTACTTGTGACTTAATGTCCCGAATTTCACACAAACACCAGGACTCAGCCAGTCCAAAGTGTCCTTACTTCAGAGAGGCCACTCTTAAAACAAGCCACGCCATCAGCACGGGGACGTGATAAGCAGACACTTCTTCCCTGCTGACTCCTGGTCCTCTAGGATCCTGGTCTTTCACCATTTCTACACAAGGACCTGGAGTGGACATACGTGAAGGGGTGTTATTCTTCATCAAGGCGTCCTTCCTGGTGAATTAGGGGTGAATGCCTCCAGAGAACGTTGGCTGAGAGCATGGGGGTGTACGGATAAGCCAAGGGGCTGATTTTGGGAGTGCGGGTTCAGCTACGGGTAAACGGATGCAGATGTTGTCGGGGCAGACCTCCCCTGCCCCACCTCGGCTTCAAAACTCTGTCTTGTGTTGTCACCATGTGACTTCAGAGTCTATTCGTCATGATTTTCAATAATGCATTGAACAAATCTGCTGCAAAAGACCCCTTTAAAGTGTTGAAAAGCAAAGATGTCACTTTGAGGACTAAGGTGCGCCTGACCCAAGCCATGGTGTTTTCAATTGCCTCCTATGCGTGTGAAAGCTGGACAATAAATAAGGAAGACCGAAGAAGAATTGATGCCTTTGAATTTATGATGTTGGAGAAGAATATTGAATACACCGTGGACTGCCAGAAGAACGAACAAATCTGTCTTGGGAGAAGTACAGCCAGAATGTTCCTTAGAAGCCAGGATGGCCAGACTGCATCTCACGTACTTTAGACATGTTATCAGGAGGGACCAGTCCCTGGAGAAGGACATCATGCTTGGCAAAGTACAGGGTCAGCAGAAAAGAGGAAGAGCCTCCACCAGATGGATTGACACAGTGGCTGCAACAATGGGCTCGAGCATAACAACATTTGTGAGGATGGTGCAGGCCTGGGCCGTGTTTGGTTCTGTTGGACATAGGGTCACTGTAAGTCAGAAGGGATTTAATGGCACCTAACACAACATACCCTCAATGTCTCTTTCTCACTAATTCATGTTGTTATGTGCTGTCAAGCAGATTCCAACTCATAGCGACCCCACATGACAGTAGAACTGGCCCACAAACCTCCCAGATTTAGAAAATACAGGTTTTCTTGGCTGCAGTGTTTATGGAAACAGATTGCCAAGTCTTTCTCCTGAGGACCAGTTTAGTGGGTTCCAACCGCTAACCTTTTGGTTAGCAGCTGAGCTCTTAACAACTGAATCACCATGGCGCCTACACTGAGTTATATTAGTGTTTAAAACCTGTTATCAGGATTTCATGTTCAAAATACATTACCAACTTAATCTTGGCTTATTCTGTATGCATGTGTGTGTGCGTATTGTGTGTAAACATGTATTCACACACACATTTTATCTCCTTGTTAATAAATTCCAAATGATTTTATTGTATAAACATTTCTTAAAAGCAAAACAGTTGTATTTCTTCAGAAGTATTCCGAAAAATCTGAGTATTTTACACAGACAAGAGAACCCTTTGTGACCAAATTTTTATTTCAAACTGTGAAAGAAGATAGCAGAAAAGAGAAGGCAGCCTGTAACTTTATAATCATTAAATAAAGTTAATATTAAACGCAACAGTGTTCAATGAAAGACATTCAGTAAAAGTGAGGAATTCGAACTTTCAGCTGCGTAAACGTTTCATTTTTTGGTTAGATTCACTATGTGTTGACTTCCAAAGCAGAAATGTTTCGACAAATAGTTAACATTCCTAAACACGCCATCCGTTTGGGAATGATGGATGATCAGACCTTCTCCTGGGAGTCGCAAATGCTGCCAGGTACTGTTTGTAGCACAGTAGTTTCCTGGTTTTAAAACTATAAGGCGCAGGAAGGTCTTTTTCTTCCCCTATCCCCAGAAGCCGGGATATTTGTGAAGCGTCTGTGCAGAGCCCTTGCTTCTGCCTGGAACTTTGCCCAACGGATACTCGGTTCTTGGTTTTCATCAGGTAATAAATACCAAAAACAAACCAAACCCGTTGCCGTCGAGTTGATTCCAACTTATAGCGACCCCATAGGACGGAGTAGAACTGCCCCATACGGTTTCCAAGGAGCGCCTGGTGGATTCGAGCCGCTGACGTTTTGGTTAGCAGCGGTAGCTTCATCAGGCAATAGAGACTGCAAAATATTTTTGTTTGCTTAGTTTTGCACGTATGAACTTGCAGATGGGAAAAGTAAGATCCTAATGGCTTTCATTCCAACTACCCAGCTTGTATTTATTGGGGCTTGTTTACTATTATGTTAAAAAGGGCGAGGGGAGAAGGCCGTGCTGATTCTCTTTCCATAGTTTTTAGAATTTTCACAGGGTTTCTGCAGGGAATCCCGAACTCTTTTAACCTTAGTAGTAAAAAAAAAAAAAATTGTATAGGGTTGTTGTGAGGCAGAATCTACTCGATGGCAATGGGTTTGGTTTTTGGTTTTTAAATGTTTATATAATATAGACTATGTTATACACTTATATATGATTTTTATACATTGTTATATACTATTCTAGGAAACCCTGGTGGCATAGTGGTTAAGAGCTATGGCTGCTAACCAAAGGGTCAGCAGTTTGAATCCGCCAGGTGCTCCTTGGAAACTCTATGGGGCAGTTCTACTCTGTCCTATGGGGTCTCTATGAGTCGGAATCGACTCTACGGCACTGGGTTTGGTTTGGCTTTATATACTATTCTAAAGCCATAATTCTATGGATCTTATATATTATACTTTATATATAAAGTATGTATTTATATGTAATTTATATATGCAATTATTGTACATATTTGTCTACATAATGTTACTTATTATGTGTACACACATATAATATTTTATACATCACTTATGTTATTATATTTTATGTATGATGTATACTTACATAAAGGAGCCCTAGTGTTGCGGTAATTTAAGCACTCGTCTGCGCCACAAGAGAAAGATGTGGCAGCCTGCTTCAGTACGGTCTTACAGCCTTTGGAGCCCTATTGGGGCTGGCCTACTCGATCCTACAGGGTCGCTATGAGTTGGAATCAACTCGATTGCAGTGGGTATATACTTATGAATAACTTATAAATTATTATATAGGTATATATATTATATATTATTATATAATTTATATATATCATTTTATCTATACTGATACATAATTTATATATTATTATATATAATATATACGTGGGTTTTGTTTTTTTATATGTAATTTATATATTGTTATATATTATTGTATATATTTCTGTATATGATTCACATATTAAATATATTGATAATAGTTATATTTTATATAATATTGTTAAATAGTTACATATAATTTATGTATATTATGTACACCTACATATAAAAATATCGTATACAAACCCGTCTTCAAACAAGCACAGACAGAGTGCTCCTTGGAAGCGAGGATGACGAGACTTCACCCCAAGTACTTTGGACACCTTATCAGGAAGGACCAGTCCCTGGAGAAGGGCATCATGCCTGGTAAAGCAGAGGGTCAGTGAAGGAGAGGAAGACCCTCAACGAGACAGACTGACACTGTGGCTGCAACAATCAGCTCAAACGTAGCAATAATTGTGAGGATGGTGCAGGGCCTGGCAGTGTTTCCTCCTGTTATATGTAGGGTTGCTATGAGTCGGAATGGACTTGATGGCACCCAACTACAACAACGTATACATATACGTATAAAACTTTTATATGTGTGTGTGTGTCTATGTATAATATTTTGTAACACATGATTTTTAAAGGACAAATTGACCGGAAGATTATATATTAAAAACAACCAAATCAAAAAAAAAAAAGAAAATCCAGTTACTTAAACAAGCACACTACAGATACCTAGTTATATTTTACTGCCTCTTTACAGGAACAGAAAACATGTCCCCTGAATTTTCAAGGCAGTCCCTGATGGAGGATCAAGTCCGTGGCTCTAGCATCTTGCCTCTGCCTGTATTTCAGTTTTAGGGACGCTCCCTTCTCATTCTGCTGTGTGAATCCCTCTCGCCGATTCCTAAATCCTGCCCAAAGCTCAGGATTATCGGCCCTTCCTTCCCCGATAAAGAGCTTCCTCCTGTCATTCCCCAAGCGTTGTAGAATCACTTGGAACTCTTCCTAAATCTTTGTTTTCAGAATTTCAGGGAAACTCAAACACAGCTTCCCCGGGCACAGGCCGTGCCCACCCAAAGATTCTCCTCTGCTGCCCGGCCACCCGTCCCAACGGCAGGGCTGCAGTCACTCAGATCCAGAGAGAATAATAACCGTGCCTGATTAATTTTCTGTTTCCACTTATGTCTAAACTATTGCAAGCCCTGAGCTGTGTTTTTGTGCTGGGTGGGGTGGGGGGATGCAAGCCAGGAGGCCCAGCCCCAACACCGTCTGGTCCCTACCAGTCTGTACAGGGTGGTTTATTGGCCAGAATGACCTGGAACATTCCAGAACATTCCGGTCAGCCCATGAGCTGCCATCTTGCCCCTTAACAGCCCTTCTGCATTTATCATCCTCATAAATTTCTTTTAAGCTTTAGGGACAGGGACGTATTTTTTCCCGTTGCTCTCTCTGGTCTGATTGTGTTTTCCTTCCTTTAGAATTTCAGGTTGTTTTTTCTTAACTATCAGTGATCAATCTGAATCATAGATATGGGTATTTCTTATAATATCATAACCAGTTACATTCCTATAAAATTTCAGGTTGTTTTTCTCAACTATGAGGAATCAATCTGAATTATCTGAATTATTTTATAAACATAGATATAGACATAGATGTAATTATAAATATATTAGATACATACACACACTTATATGTATATATATTGCGTGTATAATATATATTAATCTCTTGTTCATTTAGGTATCTCTACAATATTAAAATAAGTTTTATTTCATAGCAAAAAACCTTAGTCTTTGACAGCTTAGACGAATGTTATTCTCTTTGAGACCCGGGTGTGGTAGGAAACGTCTCCTGCCTGGCCGGCCCACCCTTCCTGCTGACCACCAGCACCCTCAGTAGCCGGCACCATCCTGCCTCGGCCAAGGGCGAGAGTCGGCCAGGGCTTTCTCGGTCTTACTCCCCATCTCTACGTCTCAGAAGAAACACTGGCTTTCAAAATTTCTAAAGACCTATTAACATAAATGTGGAAAAAATTCCACGTGCCGGGTTGTGCATCTGGACGGGAGATTCGCTCAGAAAGGACCGTTCTCTCTGTTGCAAACAAAATCTCCGCTCCTGGAGGTCAGCTTCGGCCCCAGCAAGGGTCTGCAGGTTAGCGTTTCTAATATACCCTGGACCCAGGGGCCCTGAAACTCCTAACCCTCCAGGTTCTCGATTCTGCACCCGCGAGTGACTTTGCCCAGACATCCGGGGATAAAAATGCTCTAAAAAAAAATAAAAGAAAAAAAAATGCTCTACTCTACCTAAATATATTTATCTTTCTGATACTGCCACAGCTAAGCTGGAGCCTTTTCCTGGGTCTGTCATTGGCGGTCACAGAGTTACTAAAACAAACGCCGATAACAACTTGTAACGAGTTCTGTAAAAACAGGAGAGCTGGCTCGGGACCTGGCCCACAAGAAAGACCCTGTGTGTGTGAGAAAAAGAGAGAGAGAGAGTTACAAGACTGTAAATACCTCCTTTGCTTCTGTAGATTAAAAAAAAAATTACTTCCTGAAAAATAGAAGTACCCCCAGCTCGCAGCACTACCTTACTCGCTCTCCTAGCTGAATGGCAAATGTTCACTGAGTGTTGGAGGCCTTAATTTCTTTTCTTAATGGACTTGATTTTTTAAAGCACTTTTAGGTTTGCAGAGAAATGGAGCGGAAAGTACCGAGAGCTCCCATACAGCCTTCTCCCCCTGCAGGCGGCTGCTCCTATTATTGCCATCTTGCATTCCAATGACATTTGTTACAATGTAACAACTTGAGTCAATCTAGATACATTGTTTCTAACAAAAATCCCTCATTTACATGAGGGTTCACTCTCTGTGCTGCAGGGTCCCGTGGGTTTTGACAAATGCGTAATGTCACATGTCTACACTTACAGCGTCAGACAGAACAGCTTCCCTGCCCTAAAAACCTCCAGTCACACTTTTTTTTGTTAGAACAGTTTTAGGTTTGCAGAAAAATTGTGCATAAAGTACAGAGAGTTTCCGTATACCCCCTTTCCCCCTGCACAGTTTCCTCTAATATCAACATCTTGCATTTCTCTGGTACGTTTGTTACAATTAATAAACCAACAGCAATACGTTGTTATTAACTGAAGTTCACAGTTTACAGGAGGCTTTACTCTCCGTGTTGTGCGGTCGTGTGGGTTCTGACAAATGTATAATGCCCTGTGTCCACCGTTGCAAGGTCAGACAGAATAGCTTTCCTGCCCTAAAAATGCCCCTCCCAATCATCCCCCTCCCTCCCCCGGACCCTTGGCAACCACTGATCTTTTCGCCGTCTCTCTAGCTTTGCATTTTCCAGAATGTTCTCTACTTGGAATCACACAGTGTGCAGCTTTTTCAGACCGGCTTCTTCCAGTCAGCAACGTGCATTTAAGGTTCCCCCACGTCTTTTCATGACTTTTGTAAAAAAAATCAGTGCAGAGCTGGTTATATCTGCCGTCAGGGGCTCAGCAGCCCACACAGGGTCACGGGCAGAACTTAGCCTTTTGTCTCGCTCAGCTTCGCTTTTAGAATCCGTACACATTTCAGGCCACCAAACAAGAATAAATCCCTGCCATCCGTAGCCTTGAAATGAATGAGTAAATTCTGCTACCAACGCATCTCATTTCCCTGTGGCCAGGACGAGCTTCTTACTTGCCATATTTTCTGCAGGGTGAAAATACAGCCAGACGCAGCCTGCAAACGACAGAAAGTCTGTATGGTTATTAAAATGCAGCGCAGCCTATTACCATATCAGGGTAGCTGTTTCCCCAGCTGAGAGGTCGCCAAGGGACACAGGGATTGCAAGTGGAGCTGAGAGGTGTGGGAACAGGCTGCAGCCAGGTCACATCTGTGCCCACAGGAGATAGGAGTGAGTGTGAGTGAACACCTACAAGTCCACACCTACCCAGGTCTCCTTGAGCCCGGAGCTCCCCAGGGCCAGCAGGCGGGTTGTTCCCCAGACCTCCAGAAGGGGACGGTGCCCCCGATACCAGGCTATTCGTGGGTGTATAATCCCGGCGTCCTGGTGTGCAAAGGTAACCCCCTTACTCCCACCTAACAACCTCGCTTGCATCTCATTCCTGATCCGGAATTCGCCCAACACGGTTCAATCCTCCCAGCGGAACCATTAATATTTTAATTTAATCAGAATTTCTTGAAGTTGTTTGCCATGCCGAGCAACCTCGTTGGCTGTCAGCCCCCATCAGCTTGTCATATTAGAGGGGATTGTCCCCTGAATCTAATCCACTTTAAATGATTTCACTGGGCCGAGGTCTATAAATCATTTCTCGGCGGGCTTGCTGCGTGAGGGCTGGGTTAGTAAACAAATCTCGCTGGTTTTACTTTAGGCAGCAATGAACTTCGCTTTATCAACTTCTCATTGATTTCCGCGCTCTGAAAGGTCAGGAAAAAAACTCTCCTTTACATAAAAACGTTATTAATATCAGGGCCGTGTACAAGCAGCCCTAATTAAGGCAAGTCCAGTGCTCCGTGGTCAGCCTGGCTTTCAAACGGGGCGCACACGTTTCCACCGAGCCCCCTTTGGAGTTGGGGATGGCTAATTCGTTTCCAAAAGGTTTACTTGTGCCTCTCCAATGAAAACAGAAATTAAGTGAATATTAAGAAGCACGGCGTCCCTGCGGACGGAGCCACGCATCTGAAAGCTGATGGGAAGAGGGAGCTGGGACATTACGGTGAGCAGCGTGTGGTACAGGGTGGCGCTGCACACACCGTCATGTTGATTGAAGGGGTGAAGGGGGACCCTCAGAACACACACCAGCACAGGCACACACATACATGTACACACGCACACACACACCACTTACCACACACACATTGACATGTGCACACAGTCTCAGACGCATCCCCATGCACACACAGACTACAGACATGCACACAGTACATACATGTACACACACAAACATACATACCACACATATCAAGTACATACACACGTACCCAACATACACACGAGCACGCACACACATGCCCCATGTGCACACTACATAGAGGATACATGCATACATGTGCACACACAAACATACACAGCACAGATATCAAGTATATACACATGCACCCCACATACAGACACACACATGGGCACACGTGTACATACAGGCCCCATGCACTTACCGCAAACACACACACACCACACATATCACATACATACACATGCATGCCACATACACACACACACAAAAACTCATACACTCAAACACACATCGCACACACCACCCATATACACACACGGCCCAGGCACACAGCCTCAGAGCTAAGAAGATGCGGCCAGAACTCACGTAATTAGCAATTGTCACCAGGAGATTTACAGGCACAAGTTAACACATTCCAAGGAGAAGAGGTAACCACTCCGAGGCTTTCCCCCACGTTTGAGTCTCAAGTGTGGTGGTCGTCGAAAGTGGTGCCGCAAAGATACAGAGTTTCTCCCCAGGGGAAGTGTCCTCAGTGAGGGGCACACAGCCAAGAAAGACTTTCAAAGAAATACCAAAGAAATGTGGGTTTCTCCCAAGGTGGTTCTTTATGACTTAGTTCTGCAAGGCATGTGTGAAGGTGTAAAAAACGTGAACAGTGAGAGCGAGAAGAGAATTACTACCGAGCTCATTTTTAATATCAAGTAAAGGCAGCAAATATCTCATTGTAACGCCCACCCCCTGAGCCGGACGCTCGGCAAAGGGGCAGATGCTTAGCCCATGATCTGGGCTCCGCTTTCTCTAAATCTTATTCCTAACTGGGCATCAGTGTTCTGAAAATGAAACAAAGCAGTAATACTGGTGTAAGACTTCAGGCGTATGGTCAAAGACTGCTAAAAATGGTCTGTGATGCAGCTCGTTCCTAGGGTATAAAAAAAAAAAATTTTATACGGCCCTGTAAAAAAGACCACAAAGCCACGTTTCTGCTTTTCCTGAGCTTCTCGAAAATGGAGGTGATTCGAGGGATCGGCCCCATGGGCGCATTGGTGGAGCTGGTTATCCAGACACAGATGTTAACGGGCTCGAGCTCTATCTGTCTGCACGTCCATTTCCTGTTCAACAGATACCACGGTGAGCTGGGGTAGAATAAATTTCATTTCAACAACTGCCAAATGAGGACTTCACGGTTTTTTTTAAAGTGCTCTGTGGAATAAAATTAAATTTAAACCACTGTCAAGTGAGTCTTACATTTTTTAAAGTGCTTTGTAAAATCGTTGTTGCTGAGTGCCGTCCAGTTAGTCCATTCTAACCCGCAACTAACTGAAAGGTCGGTGGTTCGAACCCACCAGCCGCTCCGCTCCGCTCCGAGGGAGAAAGATGTGGCAGTCTGCTTCCATAAAGACTTACAGCTTTGGAAACCCTATGGGGCAGCTCTACAGGGTCGGGATCTACTCGATGGCAGTGGGTTTTTTTTTTTTTTTTAAATTAGGTGAGGTTAAAAGACAGCTCATTTGAATTTCTGAACTCTGAATTTTCAGTAGAACCCATACCCATGTTTGCATTTTTGAGGCATTTTATATTGCTATAATTTACTGTCCTTTCTGAATACCAAAGTGTGACGTGGTGGTGGTAGTGGGGGAGTTGGTGAGGGGCGGGGAACCCAGGAGTACTAATTACCCTAAGCAAGAATTAAATTGCTTTGACATTGTGGGGACGGGGTGTTAAATAGAGGCAGAGTTTAACAAAATCTGCATGGGTTTACTGAAGGAAAAGACGTTGTCAGGCTTTCCAAAGTTTAATCCAGTCCTTAACTACAAATTGTAACTCCAGAAAGAGGGCTCCTAAGAGATGCAGTTATTCAAGGTAGGCAAGATTTCCACTTTAAATGTTTGGAGGATCACTGCTGTATTCACAGGGTCTATTCACAGCCAGGACTCAGAAGTCAGTGACAGCTGTGTGCACCTTCCCACATTATCCTGGAAGAAATAACAAGATGATACTGTATTTTTACCAAAGAATTCTAAATGCATTTTTTTTTTTTTTTGGAAATGCAGTTTTTAAATACAGGCATTTAGGGTAAATGTTCTCAGGCCTTCTCCTGACATTTGAAACAGCTCCTTCCTGTGTCCCTGGTGGCATCTAGAAACATTTCTTGCGTAAGAACTCTGCGTGTTTTTCTTTCTTTCCTGATTTGCAAATGGAAACGTAAGACCAGGCCATTGAGGTCGGTCACATTTGCCTTTTAAAATTGATATTTCAGGATTTTCAAATTAAAAAAAAAAAGATAGGTTTTATTAATTTGAATAAGCCGAACTACTTTTCCGTCCCTAGGCTTGTTTGTGGAATTAGAACTTGAATGCATAATATATTTTGCTTTTGAGATCCTTCTTGTGGCTTTTAGGATTGCCCAAAACACATGTGCAGAACCCCTGCCTCCAGAGGGGTCTGCAGGGCGGAGGGGTGGGGGGGGCTTGAGCTCCGGACAGCTCTGAGTGGGTTGGCGTCGAACCGGGATTCTCCACCTGACAACCGTCGCGATACCTTTGAATGAACGTCGGCCAGCACTAGAGAACGTAGGTGTGTTGTGTGTTCTTGGGTCTTCTAACCAGGAGAACGACGACAACAAACCCTGTGAATAATTACATTAAGAAGTGGCGTTGGCGAGGGCACCGTGAGACCAGAGGAACAAGAAGGATTTATTTACTCACATGCTGGTTTTTGTTTTTTCGTTTGTTGACAGGACCCTACTGGCGTGGATTTCTCAGACAAAACCTGAAATCACAATCAATGGTTATTCGTGAGATAATTACAGGTAAGTCCCTGGATTACAAGCAAGGACTACGAGCAAGTTCCATCCCTAAGTCTGTCTTTAGGTCGAATCAGTACTTAAGTTGGAACGGTTAGGTACGGTTCATACGTTTCTACGCATAAAAATACTAAACACTTCCAGATACAAGAAAAACATCTTTAACATAATATTACAAAATGTTTTGATACGTGTCACAAAGTAGCTGCTGTTTGTTATTATGAACCATGTTTAATATGCTAGGCTTTATGGGGTTGGTTGGTAACCACAGGCTGTAGGTAAGTCCCATGGGTAACAGGGGGCTGCCTCTACTCTAGTTTCCCTGCCCCCCTATATTCTCATCTTTGCTGTAAAGGTTCAGCGAGAGGCTAAGGCTGCCTCGGTGTGGGAGACAGGATTTTCAGGCCAGGCGGGGACGGCATAGCGCTGACTTTCAGGTACGGACGAGTCGGTGCTCACAGTGCGCGCTGTAACTTTTAACGATGAACCGGTGCTTTCTGCACGGGTAAGTGGGGAATAGTGTAATTAGCGTCGTTGGTCGGTGTGGGGCCTGAGTGTGGCGGGCAACGCAGGGTCTGGAGTAGGCCACCCCCGAGATCGAGGGGTGTCAGAGGGTAAGCGTGGCATGGTTGAGGTGGGCATCTGAGATCACCAGGTTCCCGGTGTCGCTAGGAGCCCTTACTTTCCTTGGTCTTAAAAATAAAAGTGGCAGGAAGTATTCTCTCAGAGCTGCAGAAGGAAATGATGACGTAAAGAGTCTAATTGCCCCCACACACCTGAGGCTTCGCCAGATACACACAGAAGTGGACATGGATGGTGTCTCTCTCTAGTGGGGGTGCCCAGCAGGCTGTGCATCTTTGGGGTGCAGCTGCCCAGTCTTTGGGGTGTGTGTGCCTTCTAGTCTTCGGGGTGTTGTCATCCAGCCTTTGGGGTGCACTATCCATCTTTGGGATGCAGCTGTCAGTCATTGGGTCCACAGTTCATCTTTGGGGTGTGGCTGCCCAGTCTTTGGCGTACAGTGTCCATCTTTGGGGTGTAGCTGTCTAGTCTGTGGTGTATACTGCCCAGTACTTGGACTGCAGTACCCAGTCTTTGAGGTGTACTTTCCATCTGTAGGATGTGGCTGCCCAGTGTTGGAGTGTGGCTATCTATCTTTGGGGTGTGGCTGTCCAGCCTTTGGGTTTGCAGCCATTCAGCCCTTGGGGTGCACTGTCCATCTCTGGGGTGCAGGCACCCAGTTTTGGGGGTGTGACTATCCAGTCTTTGCGTTTGTGGCCACCCAGCCTTTGGGGTGCACTGTCCATGTTTGGGGTGTGACTGTCCAGTCTTTGGGTTTGCAGACACTCAGCCTTTGGGGTGCGCTGAACTGGGTCTCCTACAGGGAAGGCAAAGATTCTACCACTGAACCACCACAGCCCCCATACATATACAGTAGGGTTGAACAAATACGTAAATACATGGTAGATTGTTAAAAATTCAGCTCCTCAGATGGACGGTGGAGACAGGACGGAGGGTGGAGACAAGATGGCAGATGGAGACAAGATGGAGGGCGGAGGCAAGATGGAGCCTGGAGACAAGATGGAGGGTGAAGACAAGATGGAAGAGTGGGGTGGAGACAAGATGGAGGGCGGAGGCAAGATGGAGGCTGGAGACAGGATGGAGGCTGGAGACAGGATGGAGGCTGGAGACAGGATGGAGGGTGGAGACAAGATGGAGGGCGGAGGCAAGATGGAGCCTGGAGACAAGATGGAGGGTGAAGACAAGATGGAAGAGTGGGGTGGAGACAAGATGGAGGGCGGAGGCAAGATGGAGGCTGGAGACAGGATGGAGGGTGGAGACAAGATGGAGCCTGGAGACAAGATGGAGGGTGGAGGCAAGATGGAGCCTGGAGACAAGATGGAGGGTGGAGACAAGATGGAGGCTGGAGACAGGATGGAGGGTGGAGACAAGATGGAGGGCGGAGACAAGATGGAGGCTGGAGACAAGATGGAGGGTGAAGACAAGATGGAAGAGTGGGGTGGAGACAAGATGGAGGGCGGAGGCAAGATGGAGGGTGAAGACAAGATGGAGGCTGGAGACAGGATGGAGGGTGAAGACAAGATGGAAGAGTGGGGTGGAGACAAGATGGAGGGCGGAGGCAAGATGGAGGGTGGAGACAAGATGGAGGCTGGAGACAAGATGGAGGGCGGAGGCAAGATGGAGCCTGGAGACAAGATGGAGGCTGGAGACAAGATGGAGCCTGGAGACAGGATGGAGGGTGGAGACAAGATGGAGCCTGGAGACAAGATGGAGGGCGGAGGCAAGATGGAGGCTGGAGACAAGATGGAGCCTGGAGACAGGATGGAGGGTGGAGACAAGATGGAGCCTGGAGACAAGATGGAGGGCGGAGGCAAGATGGAGGCTGGAGACAAGATGGAGCCTGGAGACAAGATGGAGCCTGGAGACAAGATGGAGCCTGGAGACAAGATGGAGCCTGGAGACAGGATGGAGCCTGGAGACAGGATGGAGGGTGGAGACAAGATGGAGCCTGGAGACAGGATGGAGGCTGGAGACAGGATGGAGGGTGGAGACAGGATGGAGCCTGGAGACAGGATGGAGGGTGGAGACAGGATGGAGCCTGGAGACAGGATGGAGCCTGGAGACAGGATGGAGCCTGGAGACAAGATGGAGGGTGGCTATATGGCGGAGGCTGTTACATATACTATACAATAGACAATGTCGTGTATATAATTACGTATGTTATTGTCATTGGTCCTGCTAGCTGCCATGGAGTCACCCTCTCCCCAGGCTCAACTCCTGACGACCCTGTGCACAATGGGTTGGGACCGTTGTGGGGCCAGGTTGTCATTGGCTGATTTCCAGAAGTAGATCGCCAGGCCTCTCTTCCTACCTGTCTCAGTCTGAAAGTTCCAATGAAACCTGTTGAGCATGACAGCAAGAGATAAGCCTGTGCTGACAGATGGGTGGTGGCTACACGTGAGGTGCACTGGCCGGGAATTGAACCCAGGTCTCCAGGTGGAAGGCAAGGACTCTACACTAAGCCACCACGGCCTCCTATTAATAAATGTGGGGGCCAGTCATTCCTCTGATTTCCCCCGCCCCCTGACGTGCTCAGCCTGAAGCTCTTGAGTATCGTAAAGCATAGGGTTGACACAGGATAAAGACAGCTCACGGCGACCCCACGTGTGTCAGAGCACAACTCTGCTCCACAGGGTTCTCGTTGGCTGATTTTTTGGAAGCACATTGCCAGGCCTTTCTTCCGAGGTACCTCTGGGTGGACTTGAACCTCCAACCTTTCGATTAGCAGCTGACTGGTTAACCATTTGCACCATCCAGGTTGGCTACATATTCCCTACATACTTAATTACACTTTTGTAGGTTTGCATTCCTTTTCTGAAGTCGACTCCCCCAAATTTAAAAACCATCAGCACCCCGTAGACCTCATTCTTCCCAGACCTGGGACCAAAGAGGCTTGATGAGAACATGGGAAGCAGTTTTGGCTGCTGGTTGTCCCCAGAGGCTGCCACGCAGACAGAGTTTCTGAGATGTGAGAGAAAATTCCAGAACGGTGCTCTTAAACCCAGCTGGAAACAAAGTCAGAAGAAGCCCAAGCTTCTTGTTCAAGATATATTAACTCGTTTCCTTATGGATCCTTTGCAAAAGGGATGAAATGCAAACATTTAAGGGAAAATTGGACCCCCTTCCTCTTGAAAGGAGACCCCCACAGACACCGGAAGACAGACCCCGGGGCCCAGACCCCAGTCAAGAAATCCTTGTCCGCCCACAAACGAATGGATAAACAAAATGTGGCATATACCCACCATGAGACATCACTCAGACGTAAAGAGAAATGAAGTCCTACAACATGGATGACCCGTGACAACACGACGCTGAGTGAAGTAAGTCAGTCGCCGAAGGACAAATACTATCTGATCTCAGTTACACGAAATAAGCAAATATGCGGAAACGAAAGATTATTAGTGGTTACCAGGAGTCGGGGGGTGGGGGAGAAGGAATTCTACCTACGGAACAGTGAGTTTATGTTAATGGTGGTGGAAGAATTCAGAAAAGGCTGGTGATAAAGGCTGTACGACATGAAGAATATAATTGGTGTCACTGAACTGTACATGTAGAAACTGTTTTAAAAAGAGAAAAAGTCCTAAAAACCATCAGGTCCCCAGACACCTGCAAATTTGGTGTCTCTTCAAAGTCCTTTGAAAGAATCCCATTTTCTAATTCCTTCTCCCGCTACCCAGCCCCATTTTGCATCCTTCAAGACTCTAAGTGGTATTTCATCACTTTTATCCCCCTCTGCCGCGGTTTATATCCAAGTTTGGGTAATTTAGAAAACGCTCAAAGAGCCATTTGGAAATCCCCTGAGCATCAAGTCAGATTAATCGTCCCCACTGGAGGTGACAGGGACCCAGGCAGGAAGCATCCGCAATCACGGGCAGCCTCGGCGTCAGAGGCATGAGGATAGACCCCCGGATTTGGCATCGTCGCTGGGGAGATGTCAGCTCCATCACAGCTGCACCACAGGACGGAGGCTTCCAGGCGTAGTGGGGAATGAGGACCTCTGACCATTCCCTCATTCGTCACAGATGGTACCGCCAACGGGCACAGGACAAGCCCACATCCGTAACCACCCAAGAAGGAGAAGGGGCAGCTTTTGTGGAATGAGACAATTTGAAAACCAAAAAAAAAAAAAAAAAAAAAGACCAAACCCATTGGCGTCAAGTCGATTCCGACGCAGAGAGACCCTATAGGACACGGTAGAAATGCCCCATGCCCCATAGGGCTTCCAAGGAGCCCCTGGAGGACTTGAACTGCTGACCAGGACTCCCAGACAATTGAAGATGGTCTTAAATGAGATGTTTTTCTCTGGGATGAGCCGGGGTGGGGAGTTCCTGTTGGCACAAAAGGCTAAGGCCTCGGCTGTTTAACTCAAAGGTCAGCAGTTGAATCCGTGCAGTGGCTCCGAGGGACAAAGGCCTGGCCATCTGCTCCTGTAAAGATAACAGTCCAGGTAACACTTTGGGGCAGTTCTCTGTCCTGTGGGGTAGCTACGAGTTGGAATAAACTCAACAACACACAACAACAATATTCGTTAAAGGAGTCCCTGCGTGGTACCTACTACTCAGCTGCTAACTAAAAGGCTGAAGGTTCGAATCCACACAAAGGCACCTTGGAAGGAAGGCCTGGTGATCCGCTTCCCCAAAAAATCAGCCATTGAAAACTCTGTGGAGCACAGTTCTCCTCTGCGGCACATGGGGTTGCCATGGGTTGGAATTGACTGGGCAGCAACCGGTATTGATATTAGCTGATATTAGTTATAGGAGCCCTGGGGGTGCAGTGGTTAAAGTGCTCGGCTGCTAACTGCAAGGTCGGCGGTTTGAACCCACCGGCCGCTCCATGGGAGAAAGATGGGGCAGCCTGCTTCCGCTTCCATAAAGATTACAGCCTTGGAAACGCTGTGCGGGCAGGTCTAGCCTGTCATATAGGGTTCCTATGAGTCGGAATCGACTCAACGGCAGTGGGTTTTGGAGCGTCACGTACAAGAGTCCCCGCGTGGTGCAAACAGGGCACGAGCTCAGCTACTAACGAAAGGTTGGAGGTTCGAGTCCACCCAGAGGTGCTTCGGGAGAAAAGCCTGACGATCTACTTCGGAAAAATCAGCCGTTAAAGTCCTGTGGGGCACAGTTCTGCTCGGACACACATGGGGTCGCCATGAGTCAGAGTTGCCTCCACAATAAGGGGTTGGTTTGCTTTTGGTTTTGGGGGGGTGGTAGGACCCTGAAATCACAAAGACCCTCCCCTCTGGGGATCATTTTTGTGTCCTTTTGTTTGAACACGACGCAAGCTTAGAATCACCCTTTCCTGGGGCTGAGAGAGGAAAGTTATGTTGCATAGTGTGGAGAGATTTTCCCTCCTCTGAGGAAGGTCCTTTGATGAGCCTGTCTTTCCGCAGATGCAGGTTGCAAGCTGAGAAGTTAGCCGGAGGCCTTCAAACTCTTCCCCCAGAAAAGGGGAGACAGAATTCAGGTACGGAGGGTGGAAGGGTTCTCCCATAGCAAGTTCATAGCCCTCCTCTGATGCGTTTCCCAAACAACGAGAGAAGAAGAAACGCTGGCTTAACGTTTCCGCTTTAACACGGGGTCTAGCGTGCAAATTTCTTCCAAAGCAGGTTTTAGAAATGAAATTATTCTTTTCCACCAGGTCTTCTCGTTCACGGACAGCGAAAACAAAATTCTCTTTGTAATCAAGGGCCAGACCCCACACTTAGCCCAGTTCTGCTGGGTGGTCTGTAAAACGGAAAAATCCAAACCAGTTGTCACGGAGTCGACTCCATGGCGACCCCACGTGTGTCCGAGTAGAACGGTGCTCCGTGAGGTTCTCAATGGCTGATTTTTCCAGAAGGAGATTGCCAGGCCTCTCTTCCGGGGCACCTCTGGGTGGACTCCAACCTCCAACCTTTCAGTTAGCAGGCGAGAGTGTTAAGTGTTTGCATGACCTGGGGGCTCCAGCCTGTAAACTGTGTGTTGCTGTATGTCGTTGAGTTAATTCTGACTCATTACGACCCCCGTGATAGGAGAACTGCCCCGTAGGGTTTTCTAGGTTGTAATCTCACAGGCACTAAATTCCCGCTGTTATGAAAGATTTCTGTTTGCAGCGAAAGCCAGAAGGAACTACACGCTTTGTTTCCATTTCTAGCAAACTGACTAACGGTAACCGTTTCTCGTATCTTGCAGTATTTCCTGCCAGATTGTTTACTGCTTTTTGCGTGAAATTAGCCACCTCAACGCCATATAGAGTTAGTCCTCGGATCGCGACAGCGGTTTTACCTTTGATACTCCGTTCAGGGGTCGAGCCACGCTCCTGGGTGAAGGAATCAAGTGTTTCAGTTACAGCAGCCGCTGTCTTTTCTGCAGCTCCTGTCGAGCAGATGTGTGTCTTGAGTTGGAATTAAAAACGTCGGTAGTAAAACTACATTTTATATATTTTTTCCTTAATGATTTTTTTTTAAGGCAGCGGAGAGAATGAATAAAGCAAGGCAATGACGGAAACCCTGGCTTTCGCCTCTTGAGTTTGCCGTGAATATGTGTGGCCCGAAACCAAAGGAAGTGGGGAGCAATAAACCCAACAACGCGGGCTTTGCAGAGGGAACACCGCTGCACTTCAGTTTGTACCTCAAGATGTGCTCATTATGCCTCCTCTGTGGCCAGCGTTTAGCGTCCCTGGGTGGTGCAGACGGTGAACGTGCTCGGCTGCTGATGGGAAGGTTGAAGGTTCGTGTCCACCAGAGGTGCCTCGGAAGAAAGGCCTGGCAATCTCCTTCTGGAAAAATCAGCCATTGAAAACCCTGTGGAGCACCGTTCTATTCTGACCACACAGGGGAGCCAGGAGTTGGAGTTGACCGGACGGAAACTAGTTTTGTTTTATTTATCAATTGATTTTTGGTCGCGTTGGCAGAGACATAATCTGGTGAAGTTGGAATCTGGCAACAAATAAAAGTACTGAGAAAAGATAGAAAGTACTTCTGGAAGCGGAATTGGTTCTGTTGGGTAGGCACGTGGATATGGAGCCCTGTGAAGTGTTTTCTGGGTTCTGGAATGTTCTGGAAAACTGAACAGAAGCTTTACTGAATTGCAGTGTGGTTCTTGGGTTCGGATGTTGCCCTGACACTTTTTCAGGTGAGTGGTGGTGAAGCTTTTTTTAGGGGGGGTTCTGGGGCCACCCAGCGCCAGCATCAACATTCTGGGTGTGCCCGACAGGCCTGGGGCTGGAGTCTCTGTCCCCTGCCCCGGGGGAAGAGAAATGGATTTCTGCACTGTCCATTTAGGCTGCATGTGCAGGGATGGGAGGGGATCCAGCTCGTGGACTCCCACGGAGAAGCCAGAAGCTGGGGCTGTGGGGCCAGCACCCTGCATACCTCAAGGGCAGGTCGGGTCACATCCCCTGAAAGCCCCTGTAGGGACAAAACCTGCGTGCAGACGTGGTTCCCATGCACAGATTAAACTGAGGCCCTTTCCCTCCTGAAAAACCCAGTTCATGTAAAATACATTAAACACACACTTTGCAAGTCTTCTTGGTGTGGCGAGGTCCACGGCACCGGCAACTCCATTACCCTCGCTGGGTCCCCCGTGCAGCCTTGCAGGAGCCCCTGTGGGACTGAGCCATCTCAGAGATGGATGAACCATTCGGGAATGAGACGCCTCTCAAAGTGTACGAGGTGGACGTTGCAGGCTGTCCCCCCTGTAAGCTCTGGGATGACATTGCAGGAGGAAAATGTCTGGAGAGAAAATTGTTTTCAGCGCTCAGGGCACCATTTGAATAATAAAGAGGGAGCCGGTGGTGTGTAGATCTGCAGTGATTGTCCTTCCAAGTGGGCCCACCCTGGAGACGTCTGTGGGGCAGAAGGAGCTCAGAGGGTGGGGAGCCAGGGTCCAGGAGCGGCACCGCACACACGCACACTCACAGACACACACAGACACATGCATACATAACACACACCTGTGCACACACACCACACAGACCACATGCACACACACACGTACACGTGACAGACACACAGAACACACAGACACACACACACACTGGCATCACTACAGCCAACAGCACCCCTCGTTTCAGCAGGGGTCTCCCACTCCTCTAAACTGCACGTTAAGAATGGGGGACACTGCCTGACCCACCACACAGATAAGTGGCTTCTGTCACATTTCCCAGGAACAAGACACCCCTCCTTCCACCACCTTTTGTTGGGAGACTTTGTTTCTTTCCTATTTTGCGTCCACACCCCCTAGCAAAAATGACACCCCTCAGGCAGCATCGTCTCCAGCAGCCTGGGTGTGGAGAGAAGGGCAGCTGGGCCTGGTGGGGACTCCAGGAGGCGAGGGGTCCCCCATGGCGAAGGGGGTCCCCCATTGCAAAGGCGGGTCATGAAGGATGCAGCCCCCAGCCTCTGCAGGAATGCGCTGGGCCAGGCGGGGAGCACTCAGCGTCTCCCCTCCACTCAGCAATGTGATTCTCTCAGGGAGACCAGACGGGAGACTGAAGATTAACTTGTAAAGCGGAGCTGATGCGTCTTCCCTGAGCTGCTGCCGCCTGGAGCTGGAAACGGTGACTACGGACCCCTAACTGCCCCACCGAGGATTCCCGTTCAGCATGAAGGGATGTGTGTGTGTGTGTGTGTGTGTGTGTGTGTGTGTGTGTGCACGTTCTGTGTGCTATGTGTGTGTGTGTTATGTGTGAATGTACGTGTGCAAGTGTGTGAGGTCACGGTGGTTAAGTAGGCAGCCTGGAAAAGTGGCCCCCACAAACCTGGGGCTTTCCCCCACCTTTCTGTGCAATCCTGTGAATGACGAGGGTTCCGCTTCCATCGTGTGGCTAGCTACCATGTTGAGGGCAGAAGTACGGGGAGACGGGGCTGCCATCTACGTGACGTGAGGGAAAATGACAGCACCTCGTGCACACGTGAAAAGCAGAGAGGGGGCCTGCTAGCTGCCTTTATCTACCAAGCGGTAGTTGATACTCTGACAGCTTGGTTTTACCGACAACCTCCAGCGGCCCCAGGAACCACCTGCTTCCAGCCTCCCTTCAGGAATTCTGATGTTAGAAGCCGATTTGTTAGACTCCATTTAAAAAAATAACAACAAGCAAGTCAACGTTCATTCCTCGTAAACTGCGTTTATAAATGGGAGCCCAAATGTTTCACCTGGCGCGTTTCGCTGTTTGCTTATTCCATGGTTCCAAATTCCACGCTTTGCTTCAGGAGTCCCTGGGAGGTGCAAACGCTTAAGCCCTCAGCTGCTAAGCTAAAGGTTGGAGGTTCGAGTCCACCCAGAGTCACCTCTGAAAAACCAGCCGTTGGAAACCGGGTGGAACACAGTCCTGCCCTGACACACGCGGAGTCGTCACGAGCAGGAGTAAACTCTGCGGCAACTGGTGTGATTATCCCATTTATATGACATTCGTAATCAGGCGGAACTAAACCGTATCTCTTAGGGATGCGTGCTTAGGGGCTAAAACGATGAAGAGATAAGAAAGTGACGACCCCAAAAGTCAGAAAAGTAATTGCCTATGGGCCACGGGGAAAGTGGGCGTAACCCCTGGGGCGTTTCGGGTGGGGAGGGGCTTGTGGGGTGCTGAGAATATGCTAGTCTTGGTGTGCTTGTTAGCCAGGTGTGCTCACTTTGCAACGGTTTATATTCCTATTCATTTATGTTTTATTTTATACCTTCTCCGGTATGTGTACTTGTCTGACAGAGTCCCTGGGTGGTGCAGACAGTTAACATCCTCAACTGTTCACCAAAAGGCTAGAGGTTCGAGTCCACCCAGAGGTCCTCAGAAGAAAGGCCTGATGACCTACTTGTGAAAACCCTACGGAGCACAGTTCTACTCTGACACGCGTGGGGGCGCCATGAGTCGAAGTCGACTTGACAGCAACCGGTTGGTTAGAACTGGGTCATTTTAATTTTGTCACGCACTTACGGTATCATTACACTTACCGACGTAATTGTCACTCCTTCCCTGAATGACAAGCCCCCTGAGACTGAAGGTCTGATAGCTCCTAGTCCAGCCAGTCTCGCCATTCCCCACACCTGTGTCTGTGGGCTCTGTTTCCTTTGAATGGAAGTCGTGGTCTCTCCCTCGGTCAGGCTGGGGAAGCTGGGGCCGGGGACTGTGTGTTCAAACTGAGCCCTGGTGGCATAGAGGTTAAGACCTACAGCTGCTAGCCAAACGGTTGGCAGTTCGAATCCACCAGCCGCTCTTTGGAAGCCCTATGGGGAAGCTCTACTCTGTCCTATGGGGTCTCTATGAGTGGGAATTGACTCAACAGCAATGTTTTTTTTTGTTGTTGTTTTAATACATTCAAACTGTGGTGTTGGCGAAGAATACTGAATATACCGTTGACTCCAGGAGAATGAACGAATTATTCAGTCTCAGAAGAAATATAACCAGAATGCTCCTTAGAAGCCAGGATGGTAAGACTTGGACTTGCTGACTTTGGACCCGTCATCAGGAAAGACCAATCACTAGAAAAGGACATCATGTTTGGTAAAGTAGAGGGTCAGCAAAAACAAGGGAAACCCTCCATGAGAATGATTGACACAGTGGTCACAACAGCGGACCCCACCACACCAACGATCAGGAAGACGGTGCAGGACCAGGCAACGTTTTGTTTGGTTATCCATAAGGCCCCCACGAGTTGGAGCCGACTCCATAGCAACCAGGAGCAGCATGCGTAGATGTAAAGCCACCAACTGCCAGAAAAGGACATCCTGGTTGGTAGAGTGTCGGTGAAAACGAGGGAAACCCTCCATGAGATGAATTGACACAATGGCCTGAATAATGAGCTCACAGACTAGCGAGCATGAAGACGGCGCAGGACTGGGCAAAGGTTCGTCCTGTTGCACGCAATGGCGACGTGAGTCAGAGCCAACTCGACAACAGCTAACGACAACAAGATACACTAGAAGGAAAATGCTGAATTACCACGGACTGCCCGAAAAACAAACAAATCTGTCTTAGAAGAAGTACAACCAGAATGCTCCTTAGAAGCAAGGGTGGAGAGATTGCATCTCAGGTACTTTGGACGTGTTATCAGGAGGGACCAGTTCCTGGAGAAGGACATCATGTTTGGTAAAGTAGAGGGTCAGCAAAATAGAGGAAGACCCTGAATGAGATGGACTGACTTAGTGGCTGCAACAATGAGCTCAAACATAACAACAATTGTGAGGATGGCGCAGGACCGGGCAGTGTTTCGTTCCGTTGTGCGCGGGGTCGCTGTGGGTCGGAACTGACTCGACGGCACCTAACAACAACAACAGGGTCTATTCCCAGCAAAAAGGATCGCAGAATGTCTGCTTCTTCTAAAAAGGCAAATGGATCCCTGATCGCTTTGAGTCGTAATGATGTGTTTTGCACAATCTTTGCACAATTCTTCATGGGCACGCACCCATCTCTGCGCCTGCCGCTAAAACTTTCTGTAAATTCTGTGCTCCCCAAATGCCCCCATGCTCCTTCCAGCACTAACCGAGGCTCCAATACACTGTGGTCATCCTGAACAGTTGTCCAGTGGGATGCGAGCATCATGTCTCCCCAAAATGGGGAAGGACTGGGTTTTGCTTACTGCCAGCTTTCTGTGATAGAGAGAAAAGCAAAAAGGAAAACTCTTCTCCAACAGCCAATGCTAGCCAGTTTTAGATGTCAGAGGAGACTCTGAACCTTGCCCTTAAATGTAGAGCGACTAAAGCAAAAGGAAGACATGATGAAGTAAAAGCTGAACAAAAGACTTCAAAGGGTGGCTGCAGAAGACAACATTAAGTATCATAATGCAATGTGCAAAGACCTGGAGTTAGGAAACCAAAAGGGAAGAATGCGCTCGGCATTTATCAAGCGAAAGAACTGAAGAGAAAATTGAAGCTTTGGATTGGTCAACGTTCAACTTTTCAGGAACCGATGGTACTGAGGGAAGAAATCCCAGCTGCTCTGAAGGCACTGGCGAAAAACAAGGCTCCAGGAATTGATGGAATATCAACTGAGATGTTTCAACAAACAGATGCAGCGCTGGAGGTGCTCACTCGCCTATGCCAAGAAATATGGAAGACAGCTTCCTGGCCAACTGACTGGAAAAGATCCATATTTATGTCTATTCCCAAGAAAGGTGATCCAGCTGAACGTGGAAATTATCAAACATTGTCATTAATATCACACTCAAATAAAATTGAAAAATGGCTGCAGCAGTATAATCGACAGGGAACTGCCAGAAATTCAGGCAGGTTTCAGAAGAGGACGTGGAACCAGGGATATCATGGCTGATGCCAGATGGATCCTGGCTGAAAGCAGAGAATACCAGAAGGATGTTTACCTGTGTTTTATTGACTAGGCAAAGGCATTTGACTGTGTGAATCATAACAAACTATGGATAACACTGCGAAGAATGGGAATTCCAGAACACTTAATTGTGCTCATGAGGAACCTTTACATAGATCAAGAGGCAGTTGTTCGGACAGAACAAGGGGATGCTGATTGTTTTAAAGTCAGGAAAGGTGTGCGTCAGGGTTGTATCCTTTCACCATACTTATTCAATCTGTATGCTGAGCAGATAATCCCAGAAGCTGGACTATATGAAGAAGAACACGGCATCAGGATTGGAGGAAGACTCATTAACAACCTGCGTTATGCAGATGACACAGGCTTGCTTGCTGAAAGTGAAGAGGACTTGAAGCACTTACTAATGAAGATCAAAGACCACAGCCTTCAGTATGGATTACACCTCAACATAAAGAAAACAAAAATCCTCACAACTGGACCAATGAGCAACATCATGATAAACGGAGAAAAGATTGAAGTTGTCAAGGATTTCATTTGACTTGGATCCACAATCAACAGCCATGGAAGCAGCAGTCAAGAAATCAAAAGACTCATTGCATTGGGTAAATCTGCTGCAAAGGACCTCTTCAAAGTGTTAAAAAGCAAAGATTTCACCTTGAGGAGTAAGGTGCGCCTGACCCAAGCCATGGTATTTTCAATCTCATCACACGCATTTGAAAGCTGGACAATGAATAAGAAATACCAAAGAAGAACTGATGCCTTTGAATTATGATATTGACAGAGAATATTGAATATACCGTGGTCTGCCAGGAGAGCAAACAAATCAGTCTTCTAAGAAGTACAGCCAGAATGTTTCTTAGAAACAAGGACAGCGAGACTTCATCTCATGTACTTTGAATGTGTTATCATCAGGAGGGGCCAGCCCCTGGAGAAGGACATCATGCTTGGTAAAGCAGAGGGTCGTGGAAAGAGAGAAAGGTCTTCATCAAGACAGATTGACACGGTGGCTGCAAAAATGGGCTCAAGCATAACAACAATTGGGATGGCTCATGTCTTAGTCACCTAGTGCTGCCATAATAGAAATACCACAAGTGAATGGCTTTAACAAAGAGAAATTTATTTTCTCACAGTCTAGTAGTTTACAAGTCCAAATTCAGGGCATCAGCTCCAGGGGAAGGCTTTCTTTCTCTGTCGACTCTGGAGGAAGGTCCTTGCCCTCAATCCTCCCCGGTCGAGGAGCTTCTTAGGCACAGGGACCCCAGGTCCAAAGGATACGCTCTGCTCCTGGTGCTGCTTTCTTGGTGCTGTGAGGTCCCCTGTCTCTCTGCTCACTTCCCTTTCCTTTTATCTCTTGAAAGAGAAAAGGTGTGCAGGCCACACCCCAGGGAAACTCCCTTTACACTGGACCAGGGAGGTGACCTGAGTAAGGGTGGTGTTACAACCCCACCCGAATCCTCTTGAACGTAAAATTACAATCACAAAATGGAGGACAACCACACAATACTGGGAATCATGGCCTAACAAGTTGATATGTATTTTGGGGGGACACAATTCAATCCATGACAGTGCAGGACAGGGCGGTGTTTCACTCTGTTGTACGTAGGGTCTCTACGAGTCAGCACGGATTCGACACAGCATCTAACAACAATAACAACACTCCAGTTTTGAGGCAGTGGTAGTTCAGTGCTAGAACTCTGGCCTCCCATGGGGGAGTCCGGGTTCGATCCCCACCCAATATGCCTCATGTGCGGCCACCATCCGTCTGTCAGCAGAGCCTTGCATGTTGCTGTGATACTGAACGGATTTCAGAGGGGCTTTCAGGCTAAGAAAGTTTAGAAAGAAAGGCCTGGCAATCTACTTCTGAAAATCAGCCAGTGAAAACCCTCTGGATCACAATGGTTCAATCCACAACGAATCATGGGGATGGCCCAGGACGGGGCAGCTTGGCCTCCTGTTGTGCTCGGGTCGCCATGAGTTGGGGCTGACTCCAAGCAGCCAACAACAAGAAGCCAGGTTTAGCGTATTGAATAACAACCTCCAATATTCATGATTTACGCCAACATCGAGTCAGACTCTGTAACTCTGAGACACCAGGAGCAAAATACACTGCGTGGTCCACCCACCGCACAATCCTTCTTAGCCTGAGCCATTTCTTTGCTAGCTGGAGTCCCCCACCCCACCCCACCCCCCCTTTTTTTTTTTTTTTCAAAGTTACACTTTCCTGGTGCTTTTCCTTCTTGCTGTCATTAGCTGCAGCTTGAAAGGGCAATAACTCTTAATTGTCGTTAGAACTTGGCACTCCCGCGTGGCCTCGACCCCGTTCCTAGTGCCAAAGAAAATGCCAGATCACTTTCCGTTTTCTTCATTTTAATTTTCCTGCCCACTTAACAAAATTATATTCAATGAGCTGCAAGAGAAATTCACATCAACGGGCCGTGTAATGCAATTTCTGCTATATATATTCAGGAGGAAAAAAAAAAAAACCCTACGTTTTCTTCCATTTCTGTCACAATCAATTAAATTGTACGAAACCGAACATAATCTCTTAGAAAGAAAACGAGGCATTTCCAGCCAAGTAAGCCTCCTTTTACATGGTTACACGCACATATTTAAGAGGTCTCTGTTTTGGTTTTTTTTAATCATGCCTAATTAGGTTTTTTTTTTTTTTTAATCACGCACACAACCAAGGCCCTCGCTTGCATAATTTATGACTTGGAGGGGCCGGTGTCAGAAATCAAATGTTGTAAATTAAAAATAACAAGTTTGAGACGAGTGATTCAATTAAAACCCGAGCAAACATTGGATTATGCATAATGGGGAGGCTGTGAAAGGGAGACACGTCACCCTTGTCAGCTTGGCTGGGGGGATCGGATTGGGGCTGTCAGGAGCACTTAAATCAACTCGGTAAAAAAATTAGAAAACAAAGATGATATTTATTATTAACTTCCAGCTTTCACAAGTAACACCGGGAGGTCTTTAAATGGAATGCTTAGACGGCCAGGGTTTATCGGGGGCCCACGTCCCAAAGTCAAGGGACCCGGCTGGCTGAGAGAAGACCCCTCACTGGAGCAGGTGCCCCCAGGTTGCAGCTGAGATGGAAGAGAGGAGGTACCCAGAACAGAGCTGGTCCTCTGCTTCCCAGCCTGCCCACCCCTGCAATTTCCCTTAATAACAATAACGAGAACATCCCTACACACTAACTCTTCTCAAAGGCTTGTGTGTAGGGTCCTGCTTTCTACTAAGAGGTCCAGTCTGAATTTTCACACGGTGCATACTGGCATGGAGTCCTTGGGCGGTACAATCGGTGAATCTCCTTGCCTACTATCTGAAAGGTTGTAGGTTCGAGTCTACCCAGAGGTACCTTGGAAGAAAGACCTGGCGATTTGCTTCTGAAAGCTCACAGCCATGAAAACCCTGTGGAGTACAGCTCTACTCTGACACACATGGAGGCGTCGTGAGTCGTGGTCAGCTCCACAGGACCTGTTTTTTCACTGGTCATCCTGGCACGGTCGTCCTTGTCATGGCCTGGGTGGTGTTCCAGTTTCCAAACTGGGAAGAGATGATATGGATGTAACTCACATAGCAGAGAAGGACCCCAAATCTGCTGGAGGTAGGCTCTTGGGGAGCAAGGAGAGGCAGGTCACATGGGAGTCAGGACTGCCGTGGTCCAGGGTAGGTGCCGATGCCCTGGGACTGGGGACAGTAGGGCTCTCTAACCACCAAGAATGCTGGTTACCAGCTCAGAGCAGTGGAACAGGTTCTGAAAGGCAAAGATGCCCATTTGGAAGCCAGGGCTGGTGAGAAGGAATGGTCACACCTGTGTGGTCCATGTCAGCAGACGGGGGGCACTGAAGACGATTGGTACAATCTCCAGTCTGGCTTCATTGCAGGACTGCGGAGGGGCAGGGTCCCTGTCAACAGTGGGGACCCTCCGATAAGGCATTTCAATTTCCCAGCTGTCAGTCTGTTGTATTGCGGGGACTTGCGTGTTGCTGTGAGGCTGGAAGCTAGGTCATTGTTATCTCAAACACCCGCGAGGTCACCCATGGCAGACAGGTTTCAGCGGAACTTCCAGACTAAGAAAGGCCTGATGATGTATTTCTGAAAACCAACAAATGAAAACCCTACGGATCACACTAGAATACTGTCCAGTATAGTGCCAAAGGAATCCCTGGGTAGTGCAAACAGTTAACACGCCCAGCTGTTAACCAGAAGGTTGGAGCTTGGAGTCCATCCGGAGGAGCCTCAGAAGAAAGGCCTGCTCATCTACTGTATTTTTATGCAAAAAATGCGTGCCTTCTGTGTTTGTTTGCTGGCCACACTCTCCTCCCACAAGGCAGCCTCACAAGTGCCACCACGCCAATCCTTTTCCATGTATAGCATGTTTGTGGAAATACCTCATGGGGGGAAGGGTGTAGCCTGCAAACAAATTCAGAAGGCGGGTGTTATTTGCATAAAAATACAGTAGTTCTCAAAGTCAGCCAGCGCACACCGTATGGGTCACACAGAACATTGTCGGATATATTGCTGGAAGAGGAGCCCCCGAGGTTGGAAGACCCTCAAAGTACACAGTGGCCTCAACAGTGGACTCGAGCACACCAACGATTGGGAAGACAGAGCAGGACCGGGCAGCGTTTTATTCTGTTGTGTATGGGGTTGCCCTGAATTGGAGCCAACTCGATGACAACTAACAACAATGGACTTTCTAAGGAGCCTGGGGATAAGACAGTCTTGTCTTGGGGCCACGTTGTTTGGTTGAGGAAAACCTCAGATCCTGGTTCTTGCAGACAGTTATGGACTCAGCAAGGGCCTGTGTTTAAGGACTCAGTAGAAACAGGTCTCATGGCAGAGATTCAAGCCATGATCTGCCACCCACAGCTGCAGAGCCCAGGCCAGCTGCTTTGCCTCTCTGTGCCTCAATTTCCCCTTCAGTAAGTTGGCTAAGTGGCACCTAACTCGCTGGAGACAGAAAAGTCCACAACACACGAATCAGAAATGGAAAGCTCAATGATTTATGATGAAGCAAACACTCGTACAACCGATACAAGTTGGGTGCTGTTGAGTTGATTCCGACTTACAACAACTATAAGACAGAGTAAAACTGCCCTGTGGACTTTCCTAGGCTGTAATCTTTACGGGACCAGGCCTCCAAACCTTTTTCCAACAGAGTCACTGGGCAGGTTTGAACTGCCAACCTTTCGGTTAGCAGCCAAAAGCTTAACTGTTCTGCCATCAGGGCCCCTTACCTACACCCTAGCGAGGAGATGAAAGATTGCCTCATTTAATTTACAGGTTTTGTATCTATGGTCACAAGAAAGATTGGCCTGCCATTTTTCTTCTCAGAAGTCCCTGAACGTACTGAGAAAATAAGAAAGGGGGGAGAGGAGAGAGGGAACGTAGGGAGAAGAGAGGAGAGAGACAGAAGGAGAGAGATGATAAAGACTAGATAGAAGACAGGTAGAAATAAATAGGTAAGTAGAGAGAAGCATAGACAGGTAGAGAAAGAAATTAGAAGATCGATAGAAGATAACTAGCTAGCTATTTACAGAGATGAATAGATAAGTAGAGAGAGACATAAATAGGTAAATAGAGAGAAATAGGAGACCCTGGTGGCACAGCGGTTAAGAGCTCGGCTGCTAACCAAAAGGTCGGCAGTTTAAATCCATTGGGCGCTCCTTGGAAACCCTACAGGGCAGTTCTACTCTGTCCTATAGGGTCGCTGTGAGTCAGAATTGACTCAGTGGCAACGGGTTTGGGTTTTTGTGGAGAGACATAAATAGACAGGAAGAAATTAGATAGGTAGACAGGTAAGAAAAGACAGGGGAGAAGGAGAGAGAGAGACAGGAAGAGAGAAGAAAAGAGAGAGAGGAGAAGAGAGAGACACTGGAGGGAGGGAGAGAGAGCCATCACTTCTGGACCACAGATGGCTCCATGTGCCAGCAGCCCCTGGCCAGCGTTCACAGGTGTGCGCTGCGAGAGGGCCCTGCAAGGTGAGAGCTAGTTGTGGGCCCATGCACCCTCCTCACAGACACCGGGCAGGGCTCCATTGGGTGCAAGGAGCCTGAAGTGAACAAAGGTCCCCACGGGGCGGGGGTGGGGGGGAGTGTCCCCAGGCAGCAGCTCTGGCCCTGCAGTCTGGGGGCCCTCGGGCGGCTGGGTCTCTGGGTGGCCAGGAGCACTCTCTGCAGCAGGATTGAGTGGGAATGAGTGTGTCTTCCGAGTCCCGCAGAATCAATTCTGCAGCCCAGCCTCCTCCGACCTCCAACCAATAATGCTGATGAGATCAGAGACGGCAGCAGCTTTGATTACTGACAGACAAGATTTTAGCAGCTCATTCTGTGCTGTGTAAACTCTTCCCAGCCCTCCAAAGGGTGACCCCGCTCAAATACTTCCCATAAACTCGCCCTGCATGGGACCATCACGTCAAGCCGTGTGTGCGTCTCTCTCCCTCTTTCTCTTTTCGTCTGTCCTTGATGTATTGCTGGTTGCAAGATTTATCCTTGGAAATCCTCACGTTTCCTCTGTCAGAAAGGCCAAATAGAAAACATGTTAAAACTTAAGGGGAATCTCAAGTTTCCCTTCCAATAGGAGGAGGGTTCGCCTCACTCGGAGGGAGGGCAGGCAAGCAGCACGGAATTGAGGAGGACAAGAAAAGTGTCTGCAGCTTCTGCCGTCTGAGAATCCTGGGTGTTCTTGCTCGATGCTGAGAGGGAAATGCGTACACCGTCTTCAAATCCAAAGCCGTTTCACGGGTGGGAAATTGCAGGCGTGCTGTAGGAAGAAAAAGAAGAGATGTCTCACTGCGGGAGAGGAAGCTTTGAATCCAGCTGCATCAGAGAGGTGGGACAGATCTGAAGTTCAGGGCTTGAGCACCCCCAGAAACCTTTCCTGGGATTCAGGGACACCTGCTCTTGTTGCTGTGTGCCGTCAAGTCAATTCCAACCCATAGTGACCCTACGGGACAGAATAGAACCTCCCCATAGAGTTTTTCTCGCTGTCATTTTTACGGGAGTAGATCGAAGAGCTGCTGGTGAGTTCAAACGGCAGACCTTTCGGTTAGCAGCCGAGCGCTTCGCCGTTGCACCAGCAGGGCTTCTACTCTGCTGGCTTGTTGTTGTTGGGTGCCGTCCAGTCAATTTCCAACCCATAGCCACCCCATGGGACAGAGAAGAACTGCCCCATAGGGTTTCTTAGACTTTAATCTTTACTGGAAGGAGCCCTGCTGGCCCAACAGTTAAGTGCTCTGCTGCTAACCAAAAGGTCGGTGGTTCAAACCCACCAGCCGCTCCTCAAGAGAAAGATGTGGCCATTTGCTCACTTAAAGATTACAGCTTAGGAAACCCTATAGGGCAGCTGTATTCTGTCACATGGGGTCACTGTGAGTCGGAAATCGAGTGGACGGTACACAACAACAACAGCAAACTTTACGAGAGCAGGTCACCAGTCCTTCTCTCAACGAGCTGGTGGGTTGGAACTGCTGACCGTTTGGTTTGCAGTTGAGTTCTTCACCATTATGCCACCAGGGTGCCTTCAAGGAAACCTAGAGGCTGTGATAACTTGGGGGTACTCCCTGCAATTTCTACAGGGTCTGAGAAGACTTTGAGATGGTGTTGAGAAGGAAGGAGTATTAAGACGGGGTATCACACCTTAGGCAGGGCAAGCCTGTTGCTGTCGCATCAACTTCAACTCATGGAGACCACAGGTGCCAGAGGAGAACTGCCCAGCGGCTTTTCTTGGCTATAATCTGTACAGGAAGGGGCTCTGGTGACACAGTGGTCAACCAAAAGTTTGGTGCTTTCAAGTTCACCCAGTGGCTTCACGGGAGAAAGACCTGGCAATCTGTTCCTGTAAAGATTACAGCCTAGAAAACCCTATGGGGCTGTTCTGCTCTGTCACGTGGGGTCCCTATGAGTCAGCATTGACTCGACACCAAACAACAGCAACAATCTTTATGGGGCCAGATCACCAGGCCTTTCCTCCATAGAGCCTCTGTGTGGGTTTGAACTGCCAACCTTTAGGTTGGCAGCTGGGAGCAGATCATTTCCACCACCCAAGTGTCCCCACGTGGCAGAAATGACAAACACACTGTATGCGGGTTCTGAGACTTCCAAAACAAAGCACCAGAGTGTAGATGGCTCAAAATAACAGAAAGGTGCTCTCTCAGTTCTGGAGGACATAAGTCTGCAGTCAAGGTGTGGGCAGGGTGCTCCCTCCCGAGGCTCTAGGGGAGGACCCTTCCTTGTCACTTCCAGCTTCTTGTGGCCCCAGGTGCTCCTGGGCTAGTGGTCGCATCACTCCAACCTCTGTCCGTCTTCACACAGCCTTCTCCGCTGTGTCTCCGTGCCTAGCTTTGCCTTTTCTCATAAGGACACCACTTATCCTATTTAGGGTCCACTCTAAACCAGTATGACCTCATCTTAGCTTGATCCCGTCCGCAAAGACCCCATTTCTGAGGTTCTGGGTGGATGTGGGTATTCAGCCCACTACACCTGCCATCAAACATCTTTGGCACTGGAACAGGCAACTGCCCCGGATGGAAGGAGGGTACGTGGTGGTGAGACTGGGTCACGATGGCCGCCTGAGTGTGCAGGTTAGGAAAGGTCTGGCCCTTGGGTGGGTGTTTGTGGAGCTCCCCCAGCAACAGGCTTCTGGGACGGTTCTGTACCAGGTGTTCACCCTTTCCCAGGTAAGGCGGGGACAGTCCACCACACGGGACCCCAGAACTGACCAGCAGGAAACCATTCCTGCTGACACAGGAGCTGGAGTTCTCTGGATGTGACGCTGCTAAGGGTGCACAGGGACACGGACAAGCTTCAACATCAGGGTACATCCAATCATTGCCTGGAAGTACGGGCTCCAAAACCCAAAACTGTACCAGCTAGAGCCGCGTGTGGAATTCCCAAACTACAACATCAGAAAAACTTCAAAGCCAGCAAGTCTACCCACCGACAACTAGAACAGTGTTAATTAGCAACAATGCTTTTTAATCTATAAATAATAAAGCGATCACATAGCCCCCAGAGAAGAATACAGGAAGGAAAACACTCATCATTTCACAGACGGAGGTCAACACCAGAGACGGAATCTAGAGATTGCCTTGGAAAGCCTGGTTGGTGTTTTACAAAGAGGACCCCCCCGCCTTTTTTTTTTAATTGTGTTTCAGGTGAAAGTTTTCAGCTCTAGTTAATTTCTCACTCAAAAATTTATACACATATTGTCTTGTGACATTGGTTGCAAGTCCCACAATGTGACAGCACACTCCGCCGTTCCACCCCAGGTTCCCTGTGTCTGTTCGTCCAGTCCCTGTCCCTTCCTGCCTTCTCGTCCTGCTTTTGGACAGGAGCTGCCCGTTTGGTCTGGTATATTTGATTGAACTAAGAAGCACGTTCCTCACGTGTGTTATTTTTTGTTTTATAGGCTTGTCTGTCTAATCTTTAGCTGAAAAGTGGGCTTCGGGAATGGTTTCAGTTCTGGGTTAGCAGAGCAGCCGCAAGAAAACCAAAGATGCAAGTAAAATATTGGCCCAAAGGACTAAACCCCCCCCTCAAAAAAAACCGAACTCAGTGCCGTTGAGTTGATTCTGACTCATAGTGACCCTACAGGACAGAGTAGAACTGCCCCATAGAGTTCCCAAGGAGCGCCTGGTGGATTTGAACTGCCAACCTTTTGGTTAGCAGCCGTAGCACTCGACCACTATGCCGCTAGGGTTTCCCAAAGGACTAAAAGACCATATAAGCCAGAGTCTCCACCAGCCTGAGACCAGAAGAACTAGATGATGCCCGGCTACCACCGCCGACTGCCCTGAGTGGGCGCCTTTTTTTAAGGCGAGAAGTTTCCCAAAATGAAGATACATTTTAAGGAGGTCACCAGCATATAAGTAGACTGTCCAGGGTGAGATACAAGCAAGGTGTTTGGTTCCTGGGCAAGGGAATTAGGGCAGCAGAAAGCCACGCCTCCGCTCAGACTCACCAGAGAAGAAAACTACCTTGATTCTACAAAACATCTGGGAAGGACATTTCTAATGAAAAATATAAATACATAGACACAGTGATGGAACTAGTACAGAAGTTGGGTGTTTTAAAAGACAGGTTCCAAATTATTACAACCTTTTGGATAGAGAGAGCAAAAAGCAGTAACTTCTCACTGCAGCACGAAGCATAAACTGACATCAGCTCTTTTAAATTTTCTCATTTTTTAAAAAATTAATCACGTTTACCATGTTGGGCAACCATCACGGCTATCCATTTCCAAATGTTTTATATTACCCCAAATAGAAACCCAGCACCCCCAGAAGCAATGCCTCCCCCATTAGCCCCTGCAACCCGCCCTTGATAACCATGAGTCTGTCTCTATGGATTTGACTATTTTGGGTATTTCATATAAGTGGGAGTATACAATATCCATCCTTTTGTGTCTGACTTCTTTCTCTCAGCGTGATGTTTTCAAGGTTCACCCATAGTGTAGCATGTATCAGGACTTCATTTCTCCTTATTGCTGAGTTATACTCCTTGGAAGCGAGGATGGCTGTCTCAGATACTTTGGACGTGTTGTCAGGAGGGATCAGTTCCTGGAGAAGGACATCATGCTTGGAAAGGTAGAGGGTCAGTGAAAAAGAGGAAGACCCTCGATGAGATGAACTGACACAGTGGCTGCAACAATGGGCTCAAACATAGCAACTCTTATGGGGATGGTGCAGGACCAGGCAGTGTTTCGTTCTACTGTACATAGGGTCGCTATGAGTCGGAACTGACTGAAGGGCACCTAACAACGACGACAACAATATTTCGTCGTATGGATACAGCACATTTTGTTGATCCATTCTCTGTTGATGCACACTTGGGTTGTTTCCACCATTTGTCTATTGTGAACAGTGCTGCAGTGAACACTGGTGTGCACCAATCTGTTTGAGTCTCTGCTTTCAAGTCTTTGGGGCGTATACCTACGAGTGGAACTGCTGATCCTATGGCAGTTCTATGTTAACTTTTAAAGGAACCATCAAATTCTAATTTTCTCCTTTTGAGTCAGGGAATCACACAGTTACTCACGACCTTCCCTCTAGGAAACCTTGGCAGCCTCACTCTGCCTTCTGTGTGTTTCCCATATGGTGTGAGACGCTCTTACCGGGCGTGGGGTCCCTGTCAGTGACGGTGGCTCTTCACAGGAAGGTGACCCCAGAGATGCTGTCCTGAGCACAGAATGGTGAGACTTAGGCAGTGGGCGTTCTGGGCAGCTGTGCTTTGTCCCGCATGAGGTTCCTACAAGGGGACAAGCTCATTACAGTGGCCACGGGTCTTCTCCGAGCTGACTGTTACACTCCCTTGATATACTCGCTGGTGTTCATTACATTCCCTTCTAACACTCTTTTCTTACACTCTCTCATTCTTGTTACACTCCTTTGTTACATCCCCTTGTTGCAATCCCTCATGGCATTACACTCTCTCTAACACTCCCTTCTAACACTCCCCTCTAACACTTTCTCGTTCTTTTTACACTCCCTTGTTACATACATTCCCTTCTTACAACCCCTTGTGCTTGTCACAGTCCCTTGTTACACTGTCTCATTCTTATTACACTCCCTCATTACAGTTCCTTCTTAGACGCTCCTTTGTGCTCATTACATTTTCTTGTTACACTCTCTCATGTTCATTGCACTCCCATTTTGTTGTTGTTGTTGTTGTTGTTAGGTGCCGTCAAGTCAGTTCCGACTCATAGTGACCCTATGCACAACAGAACGAAACACTGCCCGGTCCTGCGCCATCCTCACAATCGTTGCTACGCTTGAGCTCATTGTTGTAGCCCCTGTGTCAATTCACCTCATTGAGGGTCTTCCTCTTTTCCGCTGACCCTGTACTCTGCCAAGCATGATGTCCTTCTCCAGGGACAGATCCCTCCTGACAACATGTCTAAAGTATGTAAGACACAGTCTCGCCATCCTTGCCTCTAGCATTCTGACCGCACTTCTTACAAGACAGATTTGTTTGTTCTTTGGCAGTCCATGGTATTTTCAATATTCTTTGCCAAACCACAATTCAAAGGCGTCAACTCTTCTTTGGTCTTCTTTATTCATTGTCCAGCTTTCACGTGCATATGTTGCAATTGAAAATACCATGGCTTGGGTCAGGCGCACCTTAGTCTTCAGGGTGACATCTCTGCTCTTCAACACTTTGAAGAGGTCCTTTACAGCAGATTTACCCAATGCAATGCGTCTTTTGATTTCTTGACTGCTGCTTCCATGGCTGTTGATTGTGGATCCAAGTAAAATGAAATCCTTGACAACTTCAATCTTTTCTCCATTTATCATGATGTTGCTCATTGGTCCAGTTCTTTGGACAGAACAAGCGGATACTGATTGGTTTAAAGTCAGAAAAGGTGTGCGTTAGGGTTGTATTCTTTCACCATACTCATTCAGTCTGTATGCTGAGCAAATAATCCCAGAAGCTGTACTATATGAAGAAAAACAGGGCATCAGGATTGGAGGAAGACTCATTAACAACCTACGTAATGCAGATGACACTCCCTTCTTACACTCTCTTATTCTTGTTACACTCCCTTATTACACTCTCTTGTCTTTATTACACTCAGTTGTTACACTTTCTCATTCTCATCATACTCCCTTGTTACACTGTCTCTTTCTTAATATACTCCCTGGTTACAGTCCCTTCTTACACTCCTTTGTGCTCATTACATTTTCTTGTTATCTCCCTTGTTACACTCTCTCGTGTTCATTACACTCCCTTCTAACACTCTCTTTTTGTACTTTCTCATTGTCGTTACACTCCCTTGTAACATTCTCTTGTTTTTGTTATACTCCCTTCTTACATCCCCTTGTTGCAATCTCTCATGCCATTACGCTCCCTCTAACACTCCCTTCTTACACTCTCTCATTCTTGTTACAGTCCCCTGTTATACTTCCCGTTACACCCTCTTGTTATACTCCCTTGTTACACTCTCTTGTGCTTATTACACTCCCTATGTTGGTGCTTATAGAGCCTCTTGCGTTCATCAGCTTCCCAGCATCTCATCCCTGTGCCTGCCCTGAGTCCTCCTCCCTCCATTTTCCCCATCAAGTTCCAGACCTGGGAAGAACCCTAAAAGCAAAAGGAGATGGCAGGGACAATGTTACATCCCAGATCCATTTTGAGCTCCTTCTGTCAACTGGGGGAGCAAAGAGGTAGGTCCGGTTCCCCTTAAGCTAGACTGGGGTGATTGTGCCTTAGCGGACATTTGGCCATGTCTGGAGACATTTTTGGTTGTCACAATGGAGGGACAGGGTGTTACTGGCTTCTGGCGGGTAGATTTGCTGCTAAATATCCTGCTTGCACAGGACAGCCCCCCACAACAAAGAGCTATTGGTGCCAAATGTCAGCAGTCCCACAGAAAAGGAGAGGGGAAGGAGAAGACAGAAACAGAGAGAGAAGAGAGGGAGAGAAGAGAGACACAGAGAGAGCAACATGGGGAGAGAGAGAAAAGAGAGAGCAAGAGGAGAGGGACACAAGACAGAAGAGAGAGAGAGATGGGGCAAGAGGGAGAGAGGAGAGAGAAGAGAGAAGCTCTGAGCTAGACTCATCTGTAGGATCTTCTGGGGTTAGAGGAGCTTCTGGCAGATATAGGACAAAGAACCACTTAGAGACACTCTCCTTGAAAGAAACCAAACAAACTCAATACACAGTGGAGCCAGGAATTATGTGTAGAAACTGGGGAACCCCTGAGACAACTTCTCATGCTCCAGTGGTCCCAGTCAGGAGATAATGAGAGAAGAAGAGGGTTGGCACCACTCAGCAGGCAAAGATTCCAACCAACCCAATGAGGCAGAAGCAGTGGGATACTTGGGCTAGGTATAAAAGTGGAGGGATCCTAACTGCCAACCACACCTGGTGCCAGACAAAGATGCCAAGAGGGTTGAACACTTGAATTTCTGTCTTATGGCTAGAGTATGATAATGAACGCTGTCCTCTTTCCATTTTGAATAATATGTAATTGTGTCCCTCACTATTATACATGGGTGTGACAGGGGTTAAATTATCTGTTGTTGTTGTTAGTTGCCATCAAGTTGGCCCCGACACATGGGGAGCTCATGTGTAATACAGCAAAACGTTGCCCAGTCCCATATAATTTTCATTATCACTGGCACATTTAAGTCCATTGTTGTGGCTACTGTGTCAACCCATCTCGTGGAGGGTTTCCTGTCTTTTCACTGACCTTCTACTTTACCAAACATGATGTCCTTTCCTAGCAGTTGTCTTTCCTTACAATGTGTCCAAGGTAAGAGAGTTGAAGTCTCTCCATCCTTGCTTCTAAGGAACACTCTGGTTGTATTTTTTTAAGACCAATTTGTTCATTCTTTTGGTAGTCCACACTCAGTGGTTGTAAATTTGAAAAGAGGTTTGGATTTTGTACGAAGGGGCTGTCGGGTTGGGAGAGAGAAAGATGCTAGCCATACCTAGAAGGAGAATCTTTGATGTTGTGAAAAAGGTGAAATTGTTCACTGAAGATGATGTGGTAAAAGGTAAGCATCGTGCTTGCCTTGCTTATTGGCTAATCCACCCCTGTCCACAGGATGAAAACCCTGGTGGCCCAGTGGTTAAGAGCTCAGCTGCTAACCAAAAGGTCGGCAGTTCGAGTCCCCCAGCCACTCCTTGGAAACCCTATGAGGCAGTTCTACTCTGTCCTTTAGGGTTGCTGTGAGTTGAAATCAACTCGACAGCAATGGGTTTGGTTTTGGTTTGGTCCACAGGATGTTCACTATTCTTCTTTTAGTGTATTCTGTTGTTGTTACTTGTCCTCCAGTCAGCTCCAACGCAGGGCAGCGCCACATACAACAGAACAAACTGTTGCCCGATCCCATGTCATCTTCATGATTGTTGGTACTTTTGAGCCCACCGTTGTGGCTGTGGTGTCAATCCACCTCATGGAGGGTTTCCCTTATTTTTGTTGACTTTCTTCTTTACCAACCATAATGTCCTTTTCTAGTGATTGGTTTTTCCTGATGTGTCCAAGTCAGCGAGCCAAAGTCTTGTCACCCTTGCTCTAAGGAGCGTTCTCATTGTATTTCTTCTAAGATTGATTTGTTTGTTCTTCGGAAGTCAACAGTATATTCAAACTCTTCACCAACCCTGCAGCTAGAATGTGTCCATTCTTCTTCTGCTGTCTGTAGATCACAGGACTTCAGGGAGGAGTTAAAACAGGGTGAGAGGAGGTATGGGCTCATAATTCTCTCTATGACAGCCTCTCTTTCAGTTTACACACTTCTGTCGCCTACTTTTCTTCACTTTCTACTGTGCTGTGAGCATTGTTCCATGTCATCAGACCGTGTTCAAAGCCAACCTTTAAAATAGCTGGAAGGTCCTGCTCATACCACAGTGGGGATTCCAGTCTGGTGTGTGTGGGTTCACAAGGGACTGACTATCCCACTGCGGATCATGCCCCTTGCCTGGCCGTTGCCCCCCAAATCCCATCAGCCTTCATTCCTGAGATCGAGGACAAGAGAAGGTAGGAGAGAGATACCTGTGCTGCCTTCCACCTCCGGCCATGGGAGAGCTACTTACCACTTGTCATGGATTGAATCGTGTCCCCCAAAATATGGGTTGGAATCCTGACTGCTGTACCTTTGGATGTGATCCCATTCGGGAACAGGATTTTCTTTGTTATAATAATGAGGTCATCAAGGTATCTTAAACCAATCACTTCTGAGATACACAAGGAGTAGATTAGACACAGAAGTAAGCAAGCACAGATGGGGAAAGACAGACACCACACGGACATCGCCAAGGAACCAGGAACAGAAGCGGAAAAGGACCTTCCCCTAGAGTCAAATGAGAGAGAACCTTCCCCTAGACCTGGTTTCTTGAATTCAAATTTCTAGCCTCCTGAATGCTGACAAAATAAATTGCTCTTCCTTAAAGCCACCCACTTGGTGGTGTGTCTGTTACAGCAGTGCTAGGTAACGAAGACACCACACAACTGCCCATCACTTGGAGTGGGTGTCAAAGGAAAAAAAAAACTGTTTAGGGAAATAAATCAAACCACCATATTCTCACACCCAATTTGGATCGTGAGACAGTAGTTTACATAAAAAATGATTGATAACAGCCTGAAAGCTCCACTGATTAGTAAGGGTTCCCATTTGTGCTTTCCAGTGAGAAAATCTTTAAATGAATTAAAGTGGCTTTGGGATGGAAAGGCACGTTTGCCACCTTTGAATGGTTTGATTTTCTATCAAAGTCCTCCATGAGACATATTGTCGCACGTTTGTTTTTGTAAACATCTGCTCTTTACACAAAAATATTAAGCCCTCGTGAAGGCTTTTGCGTGGGCAGCCGGGGGCCTGCCCTCTGCTCGGAGCTGAAGTGGGAGCAGGGGTCATTCATCGTTGTCTCGCTCGTGGAGACCAGGGGTGAGTCCGCCTCCTCGAGGAATCTGCCACAAGGCACAACCAGCTCCAACAAGCAAACGTGGGGAGGGAGAGGGGCTGGCGGTCCATGGCCCCGTGTCTCCAGGCAGGCACAGTCCCACTGTTCCTGTGGTGGTGGTTAGCCGGTGCTGAGTCTGCCCGGCTCATGGCGACCCCACGCACAACAGAACCTAACTCCACCCAGTCCTGTGCCGCCCCCATGGTCAGCTGCCCATGGGACCGTTGTGATCCGTAAGCTTCTTTTTTCTTAGCATTATTACTGTGGTGAAAATACACACCAATTCAACAATTTCTCCACGTACAGTTCAGCGACGTTGATCACATTTTTCACATTGTGCAACCACTCTCAACATCCTGTCCCGAGATATTCCACTACCATTAATATAAGCTCACTGTCCCCCTGAGCAAAAACCTCCTTTTATCCTCCCCGCCACCCCTGTTGTCGTTGTTGGTAGGTGCTGTAGGGTTGGTTCTAACTCACAACGACCCCATGTACCACAGAGCGAAACACTGCCAGTCCTGCGCCATCCTTTCAATCATTGTTACGCTTGAGCCCATTGTTGCAGCCACGGTGTCAATCCATCTCGTTGAGGGTCTTCCTCTTTTTTGCTGACCCTCCACCCCACCCCTGGTAAGTTCTAATAATCTTTGGTTTTTATATATTTGCTTATTTCATACAGGATTTGTCCTTTTGTAGCTGACTTGTTTCTCTCAGTGTGAAGTTCTCCAGGTTCGTCCATGTGGTGATGTGCATCAGGGCTTCATTTCTCTTTATGACTGAGTTGAAGGAGCCCTGGTGGTGCAATGGTTAAGCGCTTGGCTACTAACTGAAAGGTCAGTGGTTTGAACCCACCCAGAGGCTCCTCAGGAGAAAGATTACAGCCTGGAAACGCCATGAGGCAGTTCTACTCTTTCACATGGGGTCACTAGTGAACTCTCCCTTCCTCTGTGATAGCCTGTTCCAACAGCCACAGATGGTGGGAAGGAAGTTGTCGACAATTCTCTTAACAAAACCCAGTGAATCACAACCTGCGTCTGCAAGACGGCAAAAGGTGTCTAATTCCAAGGTGAAGGCAATACTTCACCGTGTTCTGTAAGTGAGGATAATAAATAGATGAAGTGCGGCTGGGGTGTACAGCAGACATTCGGATTTTGGATTGTACCTGCAAAACCAAGGAGCTGGGGGGTTCCCTCGGAAGGAATGAAAAATTTAAAAACCTGAATCACAACCCTTTCCAAGGGAGATTTAAATACAAATAAAGGTTTTAAGGGGGGCAGTGGTGGGTCAGTGGTAGAACTCTCACCTTGCGTGTGAGAGACCCTGGTCTCATCCCCGACCAGCACATCTCATGTACAACTACCACCTGTCCGTCGGCGGAGGCTTGCATCTTGCTGTGACGCTGAACGGGTTTCAGGGGAGCGTCCAGACTAAGACAGACTAGGAAGAAAGGCCTGGAGATCTACTTCTGAAAATCAGCCCGTGAAAACTCTGTGGATCACAATGGTCCAATCACAACTGATCATGGGGATGGCCCAGGCCACAGCAGGATTTCGTTCTATTGTGCGTGGGGTTGCCATGAGTCGGGGACCGACTTGACCACAGCTAACAGCAACAACAGAATTTCAATGTATTTCAACACTCAGGCACTCCGAGCAAATACCCCTGCAAGTGTTTACTGATGTATGAATATACTTATTTTTAAATGTAGACTCTAAGTTCGACTGATAAAAAAAAGTTGCCTTCAAGTCAGTTCCGACTCACAGCGACCCCGTGTGGCGGAGCAGAACTGCCCCCACAGGGTTTTCTAGGCTGTGATCTTTAGCGAAGCAGATGGCCAGGTCTTTCTCCCGAGGAGCAGCTGGTGGGTTCGAACCGCACACCTTTTGGTTAGCAGCATGCGTCTAACCACTGCTCCACCAGGGCCCCTTCTAGACCGTTAAGACAACCTCAGGTTCTCTTGTCTTCCCGTGCTTTCTCAATGCAGAAAGTATTCTGGTATTTCCTCCTTTCTTTTCTTCTATTTTAACAAAGCAAATGCTTACTTCGGATGAGAATGCTTGATTAGGAAAACAGTCAGCTGCACAAACTGGGGAGAAAATGCTTTCTTCAGCTTCACGTTCGCTCAAGGGATTATTCTCAATCCAAGGAGAAAGCCGTTCACCCCCAGCCCTGCTGACCCTCTCGCTTCCCTGTTAAATACATTACTTCTCACCTCCCCCAAAGACCATGAGAGCCAGGCTCCCCCCTTCTTCCTTCCCTTTAAATAAAACAACCTGAGAAAGCTGCCCTATAGATAGTTTCAAGCATCTGTGGGTGAAGATGTGGGAGAAAGGCGTGGCAGTCTGCTTCCCTAAAGTTTACCCCCTTGGAAACCCTATGGGGCAGTTCTACTCTATCCTGTAGGGTCATTATGAGTCAGAATCAACTCGACGGCAATGGGTTATGGGTGAAGAGACACCATTCCTCGTGCCTTCTGCAGTTCCAAGAGGAAAAGAAACGACCTGTAGCACCAGCTGTCTAGGATAAGCCGGAAGCTTCCGGAATATGCGGTGTCCGCGGTGGATTGTGGCCCAGTGGGTGCAGACACGGTTAGGACTTGGACCCTGTGGCCCACTAGAAACTCATGAAGGGCTCTGCGCCCACAAGGCTTATCTCGGTGGGTCATTACAACCACAGCGTCCTGCTCACTTCCCCGGAGTGACACGGGCCAATTACAGCTCCCCGTCAAAGGCTTTACCGACGAGTGAGACCACAGCGTGGAAACACTTTCCTTCTTAGACGACTTAATGCTTTACATCTGGGGTTCCTCACACGGCTGATTGCCTGCTCACGTTTCCCTGCCAAGAAATGTTTGCAGTACGTGTCGTGTTTAATAACGATTTAAATGCTGAAAATAAGTGTTTTCCTTTTGGGGGTCCATATGCTTATCAGTCAGTGTCTGGGACGGCCTCCCTTTCCTGGAATTACATTTTCACGTCTCCACAGCTAATTGACCAACTTGAGCATCTCAGAATCCTCCAGGCTTCGCCGCTTCTATGAACACTTAGGCTAATTTTTGAAATAAAAGAACAGTCATTTCTTCCCCGACAAAGCCACATATTTTGAAGGTCTTCTAGGGCTGGGTCACTTGTAAAAAGCACCGATGTAATGAAAACCACTTCCCCCATTAGCATCCCTGTCTTGTCATATCCTACAGACCAAAACTCTTAGGACCCTATAGGACAGAGTAGGGCTGCCCTACAGGGTTTCCAAGGCTGGAAATCTTTAAAAAGCAGGCTGCCACATCTTTCTCCCAAGGAGCGGCTAGTGGGTTTGAACCACCAACCTTTTGGTCAGCAACCGAGTGCTTTAACCACTGTGCCACCAGGGCTCCTTCCTACAGACCAGGGCTGCTAATTCTCAGGGGACTGGGTTGAGAGGCTGACAACTGATGTCGATAGTTATAGCAACACTGATAGGGGTGCTGACGCTGTTGTAGGCTGGTCCTAACTCTCAGGTGGTTTGACTCAGCGTCCAATTCATCTCTGATGTCCTCACGCTGACAGCCTGGCCTGACCCGGGACCCCTGGACAGACCCCTGTGATGGGTCAGATGCCAAAAGCAGCCACCGGTGGACTGAATATGGGGAAGCACGTAGAGGTCTGAGAGCCACTATTAGAATCAAAGTCACACAGAGGGAAGCGGGGGCCATTAGTGTTAGACAGGGGAGCAGCAGGACCCACAGAGAGAACCCTGTGTTCCTGCCCCCATTCTCAGCCCTAGAAACCAAGCTATTAAGTGTTTAACCAAAGGCCAAAGGGTTTATTCCACTGTAGCCCTGACCTCAGTTACCTGAGAAAGGATCTCAGTGACTTTGAGAAAATGTATACCTGGGCATGGGTTAATGGAAGTCTCTTAGTTGGATAACGTCTGGCAATTGTAGGAGACTGGATTGCTATCCAGGCAGACTCCAAGATGGCCCCGGGGAGTCTGCCTCCTGGGGTCACGACTTGTGCAGTCCTGGCCCCTTGGAAGTGGTCAGGGCCTCTGAGTCTTCTGGAATATGGCAGAAGTGACGGGATGTCACTTCTGAGACGGGGGACAAAGGAATGCGACTTCTATCTTGGGTGCTTCCTTTCTCTGCTCCATCACGCTGAGCGAGGCTGGCGGCCATGTTGTGAGGAAGCCCTCACAACACATGAGTGAAATTGGAAACACATTTTCCGAAGTCTTCTAACAGCAACATGACTGAGTTTGAAAGCTGATCCTCCATCCAGTCAACCCTGGAGATGACAGTGGGCTGGCCAATGCGTTGACCGCAGCCTGTGAGGGACCGTGGGGGCAGAGGATTCAGATATAATGGGTCTAATTCCTGACACAGAAACTGTTGTTCTCAGCTGCTCGGTTTTGGGGAAATTTGTTACCCAGCAATATCTAGCCAACACCTCACGCTAACAGAGCCACTTAGGTTTCTCACTTGGTGGTTTGAAGTTTTAACTAGTGACTGTGGTTTTCAAGAAAAAAAAAAAATTGCCATTAAGTGGACCCCAGCTTATAGCCACCCCATGTGTGTTAGGGTTTTCAATGGCTGATTTTTCACACGTAGACCACCAGGCATTTCTTCACAGCTCCCTCTATGCGGACTTGAACCTCTAACCTTTTGGTTAGCAGCTGAGTGTGTTCACCATTTACACCACTCAGGGACTCCAGTCTTCAAGAGTAGCATTAGTTCTTGATTAAGTACGTGCTTAAAAATAAAATGTTATGAAGTGCTCTGAGGTTTATTCTAACCAAACAGTGTCATTGTTGTTAGGTGCCGTCAACTTGCAACCCCATGTACAACAGAGTGAAACACTGCCCGGTTCTGCACCATCGTCACAATCATTTCTGTGTTTGAGCGCATTGTTGCAGCCACTGTGTCAATCCACCTCGTTGAGGGTCTCCCTCTTTTCCGCTGACCCTGTACTCTGCCAAGCATGATGTCCTTCTCCAGGGACTGATCCCTCCTGACAACATGTCCAAAGTATGTAAGACACAGTCTCGCCATCCTTGTTTCCAAAGACTACTCTGGCTGTACTTCTTCCAAGAACAGAGAGGTCTATACTTTACATAGTTTTATACTTAGCATTGAATCAGTTAGATGCTTAACTGATAGAGCCCAGATCAAATGTTGTTGTTGTTGTTAGGTGTCTTCGAGTCGGTTCCAATGCATAGTGACCCTGTGCACAGCAGAATGAAACACTGCCCGGTCCTGAGCCATCCTTGCAATCGTTGTTATGCTTGAGCTCATTGTTGCAGCCACTGCATCAATCCACCTCGCTGAGGGTCTTCCTCTTTTCCGTTGACCCTGTACTCTGCCAAGCATGATGTCCTTCTCCAGGGACTGATCCCTCCTGACAACATGTCCAAAGTATGTAAGACGCAGTCTCGCCATCCTTGCCTCTAAGGAGCATTCTGGCCGCACTTCTTCCAAGACAGATTTGTTCATCCTTTTGGGAGTCCATGGTGTATTCAATATTCTTCACCAACACCACAATTCAAAGGCGTCAACTCTTCTTCGGTCTTCCTTACTCATTGTCCAGCTTTCACGTGCATATGATGCGATTGAAAATACCATGGCTTGGGTCAGGCGCACCTTAGTCCTCAAAGTGACGTCTTTGCTTTTTAAGGAGTGTAGCAGGTATAACTAACTGCAAGGAAACACAATATTCACTTTGTGTTTATAACTGCATTTAGCTTTCTTTGCCAGTTTCCACTTGGCAGCAAGGAAATTGTGTTTGGACCCTACTGGGCAACTCAGCTGGATCCAACAAGTGACCAGAGTCTTGTGTGGTTGTTGTGTGCTGTGGAGTCGATTCTGGACTCATAGTAACCCATGTGACAGACTAGAACTGCCCCATAGTTTCCTAGGCTGCAATCTTTACGGGAGCAGATCACCAGAATTTTCTTTCCAAGCACTTTCGGATGGGTTTGAACTGCCGACCTCATGGTTAGTGGTGGTGTTGCTGTGTGCTTTCAAGTCGATTACGACTCACAATGACCCCATGTTACAGAGTAGAACTGCCCCGTGGGATTTCCTTTAATCTTTATGGAGAAACCCTGGTGGCATAGTGGTTAAGTGCTATGGCTGCTAAGGAAAAGGTCGACAGTTCGAATCCACCAGGAGCTCCTTGGAAACTCTATGGGGCAGTTCTGCTCTGTCCTGTGGGGTCGCTATGAGTGGGAATCGACTCGACAGCGATGGGTAATCTTTACTGAAGGAGCCCTAGTGGCGCAGTGGTTAAGTGCTCGGCTGCTAACCAAAAGGTTCAAACCCCCAGCAGCAATATGGGGAAAAGATGTGGCAGTCTGCCTCTGTTAAAAAAAAAAAAAAATTGCTGTTGAGTCAATTCCAACCCATAGGGACCCCACAGAGTTTCCAAGGAGCAGCTGGCAGATTTGAACTGCCGACCTTTTGGTTAGCAGCTAAGCTCTTAACCACTGTGCCACCAGGACTCCCTGTAAAGATTACAGCCTTGGAAATCCTATGGGGGCAGTTCTTCTCTGTCCGATAGGGTCGCTGTGAGTTGGGATTGCCTAGATGGCAGGAGGTGAACTGCTAATGTTTATGGAGAGCAGCTGGGTGGGTTCAAACCACCAACTTCTCTGTTAGCAGCCGAGTGCTTAACCATTGCACCACCAGGGCTCCTTGAATGGAAGCTGTGTTGGAATAATTGCCCACTGGGTTTGGTTTTTGTGTTTTTTTTTTTTGCACTCTCCATGTGGGAATCCCAACTCCAAAAAGCCCTTCCTCTCCACTGGTGCCCCCTCTCTTTCCCAGGGAGGGAGGAGGCCTGACCCCGTGGACGGTGAAGGACTCATGGGTGGATGCGGGAAGGGCCAGCCGGTCCGTGCTGCTGTTGGCTCTCTTACTGCACCCTCAGCTGGCCTGGTGCCTGGTGTTGGTCCTCGAGGTGTCCCCTCCGCGTGTGGCTGTCACCTTGGCTGGACTTTTGCTGCCCAACTGGACACTCTCCATGGCTTCAGTCACCCTGGCAGGTGGGTTCAGCACCCCCATTGTTGTGGGTCGAACATGCCCTAGAATATATGTTGGGATCCTAACCCTGGTACCTGTGGATGTGACCTTATTTAGAAATAGGGTTTTCTTTGTTAGGTGAACAAGGTCATGACAGAGTAAGGTGAGTCCTAAACCTAATCACATCTGAACTATGAAAAGAGCAGAATACATTTAGAGTGTTAAAAAACGAAGATGTTTCTAAGGGGGTTACGGTGCACCTGACAAAAGCCATGGTGTTTTCAATCACCTCACATGCATGTGAAAGCTAGACTATGAATAAGGAGACTGAAGAAGAATTGATGCCTTTGATTTATGGTGTTGACAAAGAATACTGAATATACCATGGACTGCCAGAAAAATTAACAAGCCTGTCTTGGAAGAAGTACAGCCAGAATGCTCCTTAGAAGCAAGGATGGTGGGACTACGTCTCACATACTTTGGACATGTTGTCAGGAGGGATCAGTCCCTGGAGAAGGACATCATCCTTGGTAAAGTAGAGGGTCAGAGAAAAAGAGAAAGACCCTCAACGTGATGGATTGACACAGTGGCTGCAACGATGGGCTCAAGTGTATCAACGATTGTGAGGATGGTGCAGGACCGGGCAGTGTTTCATTCTGTTGTGTGGGGTCACTATGAGTCAGAACCAACGAGAAGGCACCTAACAGCAACAACAAGTGCACATACTGCGGGAGATAGACGCCTCGTGAAGCTCATCTACAAGCAAGGAACCAAGGATCACTGGGGCTAGGGATAAAGAAGGAATTGACACAGCTGCGACCCTAATTTGGACTTCTAGCCTCCAGAACTGTGAGGAAATAAATATTTGTTCTTAAAGCCACCCCCTTTTGGTGTTTGTGTTGTGGCTTGTTGTTAGTTGAGTGGACTCTGACTCACGGCGAACCCCTGTGTTTGGAGTAGAACCATGCTCCATAGGGTTTTCAAAGCTGTGACTTCTTGAAGGCAGATATCCAGGTCTTTCTTCTAAGGTGCCTCTGGGCGGGCTTGAACCTCCAACATTTCTGTTGGTAGTCAAGCCCTTAACTGTTCTTGCCACCCAAGTGTGTCACCTCACCACTAAGAAATTAAGACAACACAACTTGCAGGCATTACAGGGGCCGGAGGAGGGGGAGACCCAGACAGGGCATTAAACAGCAGACCCCCACAGGCCGCGCCCACCGCGCTCTGGGTAGGAGGCCGGCCAGGTTGGTTTGCTCAGCGGAGACCCTCCGCCTTCGAGAGAGGCCACGCCGTCCTCCCAGGGGGAGCATATGTGGACAAGCCATGTTCCAGGCCCCCAGTAATTTCAGGGCGAGTAATTTCCGAACGTGCAATTAGAAGCGACTGGTGTGCAACCTCCTCCAGCACCTCGGGGTTCCCGCCGCGCGCCCCTAATTGCACACAGACGTCACCCCCGCATGGCCTGTGTCCCGGCCATAACCTGGGGCGGCTCCGCGCGCACATCTGGGAAGGTTTTCCAGGCTGATTGTTGCCATCCGAGGAAGGGAAGTTATGCAACGTCTCCTGACAGCGCCGGCAACAGCTGCGCAGAGCGAGCGCCCTGGAAAGCGCGCCCTGCCGCCTCCAATTCCCACCCGTCCCGCAAAGTGGAAGTGATGGGCTGATGGTTTCGGGACGGGAGGCAGGTGCCAGGGTGAAGAAAAAAGAAAATTGCATTTTGACAGGTATCTGCGCTCCTTCCAATCAGCAGAGAGGAGTGGTGGCGGGGAAGGAGGTAAAGGGGGAGGAGGGCAGGGAACAGGAACCCACAAAGGAAAAGACCCCTCCTCCCGCCCCGGCCCCATGCCTGGGCTTGGCAGAACGACTTCCTTCCTACAATGGCTTTACGGGTGGGGACGCACGCAGGTGTTTCTTAGAATAAGGCCGGGTGGCCGAGGAGTCCAGCAGGCAAGACACTTTGACAAAATGAAACTTTTATGAACGAGCCGGCGCACGGGGCTGAATGAGCAATTTGCTTGGACTGGTACTTTGTGTGACCTTTCCGAAATAATTCAGGAGACGGGGCGGGGGAGGCGAGGGCTCCTGCCAGCAGCAACAGACGTTTTCTGGCTGTGTCAGACCTTCCCAAGGGCTTGAAGCGCCCATTCACGCTGCAGAAACTATTTCCAAAATGTGAAAGATGCACAGACTGGTTGGTTGGCGGTTTGAACCCACCTCGGGAGAAAGGCCTGGAGATGTGCTTCTTAAAAAATGAGCCACTGAAAGCCCTGTGATGCACAGGTTCACTCTGGCACATATGGGGGCACCATGAGTGGAAGTCGACTGGAGGGACAGCACCTGGTTGTTTGTTTGTTTTTTTTACTTAAAAATTTCAGCCTGACCCTCAGACAACCATGAGAGGCAGACAGCTTACAGAAGAGAAGACAACTTCATTAATATTAGGGGGCTGCTCGAGACCATTCAGCTAACAAGTTGTGAAAGTATGAGAATAACATCTTCTGATTCTAAATCCAAGGACCGTTCAACCATACTGTGTGCCTTAGTTACCTAGGGCTGCTGTAACAGAAATACCACAAGGGGGTGGCTTTAATGAACAGACATTTATTTTCTCGTTGTTCAGGAGGCTAGAAGTTGGAATTCAGGGTGCTGGCTCCAGGGGAAGGCTCTCTCTCTGTTGGCTCTCGGGGAAGGTCCTTGTCTCTTTTCAGCTCCCGTTCCTAGGTTCCTTGGCCATCTCCACGTGGTATCTGTCTTCTCTCGTCTCTGCTTCTGTACCTAATCTGCTCCTGTTATACCTCAAAAGTGATTGGTTTAGACGCACCCTCCGCGGGTGTGACCTCATTAGCATAACAAAGAAACCCCTATTCCCAAATGGGATTATATCCACAGGTATAAAAAACCAAACCTTTTGCCATTGAGTGGATTCTAACTCCTATGGACCTTACAGGACAGAGCAGAGCTGCCCCATAGGGTTCCTAAGGCTGTAATCTTTACAGCAGCAGACTGCCACATCCTTCTCCTGTGGAGCTGCTGGTGGGTTTGAACCGCTGGCCTTTTGGTTCGTAGTGGAGCGCTTTTACCACTGTGTCACCTTACACAGGTATAGGGGTTAGGATTCCAACACATATTTTGGGGGGATCCAATTTAATCCATAACACCATTCCCTTCCCGCATCCCTTAGCTTTCCCTGTCCCATAAAAAGCACAAAGATTTCCAAGGATGCTGTCATCGTTCCCACACCACCACGAGAAAGGAAGATGGCGGCTGTGACACCCGTGGGTGCATCTGCCCCCCCCCATGGCTGCCCCTTCCTCCTCACTAGCCACATCCAAAGAGAGAGAGAAGGGTGGTGGAAGCCAACGTTGTTTTTGTACCACAAGCCCTTACCGCTTATTATCAGTACGAGTGTTTTCCTGAGAAGTTTGGCAAGTCAGAGCTGTTTGCTTTATTCCTCAGATCGTTTCATAAATGGTTAGCTTGTTTACCCAAACCAAGGTCAAGCCCACAATGGAGAGTGGTCGGTAAGTGCTTCTGAGCATTTTAGCTTTCACCATTTTGCCCGCATCATTCAGCATTTGTCTCCCAAAGGCACGTGCACAAAATCGCTTGGCACCTCAAGTCCATAGCATGACCAAGCTGTGCGCCGTGGTCGTCTCCTCCTGGCAGCTTGGGGTGGGCAGGGAGAAAAGGGTCCCTGCAAGACCACTAAAGGAGGCAAGAGGCCAGGTCAAGAAGGAGGTTGCTCCGGGTTGCATCTTGACGTGGAAGATGTAGAAGGTGGGAACAGCCACGTGGTGAGTCTTGGGATGTCTCCGAACCATTGGGGGTGGTCCAGCCTTTATGACAACCAGAGCTGGGTTGAATAGCTGCCCAAGGAAGGCACATCAAAGAAATGTAATAAGACAGAGAGACGCTTTATGGGAAGTAGGGCTCCAAGGTCTGCTGGAGTTAGCCGCGTCAGAAGATCAAGAATGGACGATGAACCATGGGTTTTTATCTGTGCACCAAGGTCTCCTCTGGGGCGTTTTCACCGTGAACTGACTGTATAGTCATCCTGGATGTGGAAAGTGGAAAGTCCAACATAAAGTTTTATGGTGTCTCCCATATTCTGAAACAGAAAAACCAAATTCTTGCAATAGCCCCACCTCATTCAAGAAACTGCATTGCATTTGGGGTCCAGATATTTAAAATCATTGACGTCAATGCCAAAATGTCTATTCGTCTCAGTCATGACACAGATTCGGACAGATAGAAACATAAATGATAAAAAGTTGTCTCCAACTTATATTGACTACTTGGAAACCCTGGTGGTGTAGTGGTGAAGAGCTACGGCTGCTAACCAAAAGGTCGGCAGTTCAGATCCACCAGGCGCTCCTTCGAAACCATCTGGGGCAGCTCTCCTCTGTCCTATAGGGTCGCTACGGGTCAGCATCGACTCGATCGCAGGTTTTTTTTTTTTTTAGTTTACAGCACAAATGTGCTTGGCTGCTAGCTGAAAGGTGGGCTTGTTTACTTTGGGCACATCGTCAGGAAAGACACGGTGGTTGGTAAAGTGGAGGGACAGCAACAGCAAGGAAAACCGTCCATGAGATGGATTAACACAATAACCACAGCAATGGACTCCAACTTAGCAATGACCGTGAAGGTGTCGCACAGGACTGGGCAATGTTTCCCTCTGTTGTACACAGGGTTGCCAGCGATTGATCCCTCCTGATGATGTGCCCAAAGAAAGCAAATCAGACAATGTTCTGTTGGGATCCATAGGGCTCTCCATGGCTGATCTCTGGAATAGATTGCCAGGCCTTTCTTCCTAGTCTTAGTCTGGAAGCTCTACTCAAACCTGTCCTCCACGGGCAGCCCTACTGGTATTTGAAATACCGGTGGCATAACATCCAGCATCACAGCGACACAAAAGCCCCCGGAGTACGACACACTGACAGAGCAGGCGTGGTGGTTAGCTGGGCAGATTTCCCTACCCTCCATAAAAGAAGGCCCTGCCTTTCTCCAGTGCTTTCCTTAAATTTAAGGACTCTGCAGTTCACTCCATCCTGTTCCCAGTGCGAGCCTCCTCTCCTTGGCTGGTGGGCAGGTGCCTGCCGGGAAGCCCCCATATCTGTTTACTTCGTAAATTAACGTGTTAATGGCAGGCAGAGGGCTGTGTATTAGGGAGGTGTGTGAGTGATGGCCCCCAGCTGGGGTTTCCAGGGATTCCGCGGCGGCACGGTTAGGACAAGCAATTTCACAGACTTTTTTAAAAGTCACAACCACAGCGGCCTTAACATCTGCTGCCGAGACGTGTGAGGAGCACGACCCTCTCAGCTCTCTGTCTGTCTGGGGAGAGATCAGGTTGGAAAATGTCCACTGGGGCTCAACACCCCCAGTGTTAGAGAAGCCAGCCACTTAGCTACAGTCCATTGATGCTTTTCTTTCTTTTTTTTTTTTAAATAAACCTCTTTTCAAAAATAAACTTAGACATTCTTCTCTAACAGACGCGGCCTGTTCCCAATTTCTTGTCCAAACAATGAAAAATATACAAGGGCATTCTCGGTGTGACTGTACCTGACCTTTCCGAGGGAGGCCGGTACCAGCACGGAGCTGCAAACCTCCCCGACCTTTGATCCTAAGTGAAGGCCACCTGTTTCTACAGCTTGTCAAGTAGCTTTGTAACCACGCTGCCCAGCGTCGGTCTTGAAGAGCTGACATCCAAGAAGCGTTTAGATCTAAGCTTAGGAAAACAGACATTCAGAGGGTTTCAAAGGGTTTAAGTGACTTTTGCTAATTTGATAGCTTTGACTGTAGAGGTAATTGGTTCCAAATTGAAATGGGAGATTAGACAATTGGACGTATTCCCCCGACCCTCACAATTCAGAAAAGTGTTATACATACATAATGTATTTTGTATTATATGTTGCATATTTTATAAAGGAATACAATAATATATATGTGTGTGTATGTATACGGGTAGATGATAGCTACCTAGATAGATAATAAATAAATAGAGGATAGATATGGAGATAGACAAATGATAGATAAGATAGAGGATAAATACAGAGGTAGACAGATGATAGAGAGATAGACAGATACATATAGAGATAGATGATAGATAAGGTAGATAGATGATAGACGATAACTGATAGATGCTGGATGGATGGACGGGCGGACGGACAGATGGATGGACGGGTGGACGGGTGGGCGGGTGGGCGGACGGGTGGATGGATAGCTAGCTAGGTGGATAGCTAGATAGGCATAGCTAGATACACAGACAGACAGATAGATAGACAGGTAAGTAGATAACCAACTAGTTCCTATCAAGTTGACCCTGACGTATGATGTCCCCATGTGTGTCAGAATACAGCTGTGCTCCATAGGGTTTTCAGTGGCTGGTTTTCAGAAGTAGACTGCCAGGTCTTTCCCCTGAGGACTGGAACCTCTAACCTCTAACCTTTCAGTTAGCAGCAGAGCTCATTCACTGTTTTCACCACCCAGAGACTCCTAGAAAGACAGAGAGACAGCTGATACATAGATCATAGATAGGTAGATAGATGATAGATAGATATTGGATAGGTGGGTGGATAGATGGGTGGATGGATAGATACATAGATGATACATGATGGGAGGGTGGGTGGGTGGATGACAGGTGGGTGGATGGATGAATGGGTGGATAGATGATAGATAGACAGACACATATATAGATATAGATTACATAGGTAGATTACATAGGTAGGTAGGTAGGTAGAGAGAGAGAGATGATAGATAGATAGACCGACAGACAGAGAGACAGGTAGATGATGGATGATAGATAGACAGACACATAGATTGACATAGATTACATAGGTAGATAGATTAGATAGGTAGGTAGGTAGGTCGATACGTAGAGACAGACTGACAGATAGATAGATAAATGATAAACAGAACAAAGCTCTCTGGTCTGCCCAGGACGTTTTCTGTAATTTTATGACAAGTGGCTCTAACGCCCTCCCCTCTCCCTCTGTGTATTCTGAAAATAATTTTGGTGCCTCAGCTACAGCAGGACATCGTAGATATTGGTCACCAGCTGCGGGTTTTTCTGTGGCCTGTGGTAGAGAACTGAGGCTGGGTGTGTTTTGATACGCCACCAGACACCCTAGCTGGACTCTCCAGAGCTTCAGGAAACCCCGACCCCAAATCCGCAAATCGACCCTGTGTTACCCATGTGTCCCTGTGCAGGGGGCTAAAAGGGGTTCCAAAAAAGGTATCCCCACATCCCGATGCCTGGAACCTGTGAATGGGGCCTTATTTGGGAAAGGGTCTTTGCAGATGGAATTAAGGACTTTGATTTGAAGTTGCCCTGGACTATTCAGGGGGCAGAGTCCTAAATCCAATGACAAGTGACCTTGGAAGAGAAGGCAAAAAAGACACAGAAGGACACAGACAGACATATAAAGAGGAGCAGAGACTGCAGTGAGGTGGCCACAAACCCAGGAACGCCTGGAGCCACCAGAAGCTGGAAGAGACAATGAAGGACCGTCCCCTAGAGCCTCTGGAGTGGGAGGGAGCGAGGTCCTGCTCACACCTCGATTTCAGACTCTGGTTTCCAGGCTGGAAGCTCCCCTGAAACCTGTCCACCTTGGGTGACCCTGCTGGTGTTTGAAATACTGGTGACCTCGCTTCCAGCATCCCAGCAACGCACAAGGCACCACAGTACGACACACGGACAGACGGGAGTAGAGTCAGTGTTTGCAGTGACTTTATGGAACGTAACTACTGGGGATAATGAAAACCCATCCTTTGTTCTCTCTTTACATGCTTTGTTGTTGTTCGTTGCCTTCAAGTCATGGCGATCCCGTGCACAGCAGAAGGAAACAGTCCTGTGCCATCTTCATGATCGTCGGTCTGCTCGTGTCCATTGTTGAGGCCACTGAGTATTTTGAGTGGCTTCCACCCAGGGGCCTCATCTTCCAGGACTATGTCAGACAATGTTCTGCTGGGATCCATAGGGTTTTCACTGCCTGATTTTTGGGAGTAGATTGCACACCTTTCTTCCTAGTCTGATTGTGTGGACACTCTGCTGAAACCTGTCCACCATGGGTGATCCTACCGGTATTTGAAATACTGGAGGCATTGCTTGCAACATCACAGCAGTGAGCAAGCCCCCACAGTACAGCAAATAGATGGATGGGTGGTGGGTCTTATCCCTCATACCAAAAAAAAAAAAAAAAGAAAGAAAGAAATACCAAACCTTGTGCTATGGAGCTGATTCCGACTCATAGGGACCCTATAGGACAGAGTAGAACTGCCCCATAGGGTTTCCAAGGAGCACCTGGTGGATTTAAACTGCCAACCTTTTCATTACCAGCCGAACTCTTAACCACTGTGCCACCGGGGTCCCAGGCATCTCGTCACCATGTGAGGAATCTCCAGCCGTGGAAAACTTGTGAGTGGGATCAACGGACAGGTTTCTGTCTGTGATATTTAAGTAAATTGGGTATAATTGCTGACGTTTAATTCTGAGCAAGGCTGGGCCTGACCTTCCGCTGGGCGCTCTGCCTGCTGGAGGTGGGGGGGTACGTGACGTCACCTGGACAATTTGCACCTATTTATACAATTTGTCATAGATCTGTGTCTACCGCCTGGAGGCTTCAGGGTGTTCCTCCTGTGGCCCCACAAAGTCAGGTGTGAAAGCCGCAGGCAGGACCATCTCTGTGTGTGCATTTTAATGGTGGTGGGGAGCTGGGCAGTGTGTATGGCATGTGTATATGAGTGTGTGTGTGGTGTGTGTGTTCGTGTGTGTGTATGTGCACGTGGTGGGAGCAGGCTGAGGAAAAGAGAGGAACCCCTTGGCAGAAACTGAGAAGCCATCTGTTAGGGATTGAGTTGTGCCCCCTACAAAGGTGTGTGGACGTCCTAACCCCAGCACCTGTGAACCTGACCCTGTCTGGGGAAGCGGTTTTTCTTCGCAGGTGCTCTCAGTCACATTAACGAGGCCATACTGTGGTAGGACGGTTCCTAATCCTAATCCCTTCTGAGTGGTGTCTTATAAACGGGAGAACAGACAGGGAGACAGGGAGACAGGGCCACACACACGGGGAGGCAGGACAGCACATGAGGACCATCTACAAGCCAAAGGACACAAGAAACGGCTGGAGCTGGCAGAAACGGGGGAGGAAGGACAAGAACGGACCTTCCCCTAGAATGGAGAGAGTGCTGGCCCTCGGACACCCTGAACCCAGACCTCCAGCCTCCAGAACTGTGAGACAATAAATGCCCGTTCTTAGAAGCCACCCACTGTGTGGCATTTTCTTACAGCTTCTCTAGGAAACTGAGGCCCATGGTGTATATTCTCCAACAAACCAAAAAAAAAAACCAAACCAGTCGTCATCCAGTCAACCCCGACCCCGTGTGTGTCAGAGTAGAACTGCTTCACAGGGTTTTCAATGGCTGATTTTTAGGAAGCAGATTGCCAGGTCTCTCTCCTGAGGCACCTCTGGGTGTGTGTTAAGCCAGTCGCTTTTTGAGGCAGAAAAAGAGCAGATATAGCACCGAAGAGGCAAGCAGACAGAGATGGGGGAAGACAGATGCCGTGCGGAGATCTCCAAGGCACCGAGGAACAGAAGCTCAGAAGAGAAAAGGACCTTCCCCCAGAGCCGACAGAGAGCCTTCCCCTAGTAGAGCCAGCACCCTGAATTCGGACTTCTAGCCTCTTAACAGCGAGAAAAATAAACGTTATTCTTTGAAGCCACCCGCTGTGGTGTTCTGTCACAGCAGTGCTGGCAGACCAAGGCAGCTGGTTTCTGTGGAATCTCTGAGCCCCGTCTCAGCCTCAATTTGTGAACTCACTAGAGAACAGTGCATAAAACCAGATGGCGCGTGACGGAATTAAGGTACCTGACTCTGAGGCCGCCGGACCCCTCGGACCCCGTGCCAATTAGATCTGGGCCGGCGACCTCCTGCGGTGCGAGGCCCAAATATTAAAAATTCCTTCAGCAAATGAAAGGGGGCGGGGGTCGGGTAGGGAAGGGGCTCAACGTGTTTCGTTTTATTTCAACACTCGGCCGAGACGACGACGGAGAGGAAATTGCGGGTCTGGGGCCCGTGTTTTATTGATTGGCGGACAGATTTACAACACATGGAAGGAACGATTAGAACTGAGACCCCAGAGACTACAAAGCGAAGAAATAAATTCCCGTAATGAGACGGCAGAAGCACAGGGTTGGGATGATCTATGTGCTCGCGTCCCCAGTATAAAGTGCCAAAAAGCCCAGGTTGCACAAGCTGCCCTCTGCAACAAATGGGGCCCAGACCCCCTCTCCTGGGTCCTCCTTCTACCTGTCTGCCCTCCTCCAGGCCACAGGTCTTCACGGGCTGTCGAATAAAGAGTGGTCAAAGTGGACTCGGGCACAGGGACAGCAGGCAAGAGGAGGTGAGAGATTTGGGGGGAGACAGCCCATGGAGGTGCATCTGCTGGGTGGTGTCGCCCTTTCACCTGGGATGGGCAGATGTTTGTGGGGGCCGTGCCTTCAAAGTCTCAGGGGTCCACTCTTCAGACAAAGGTTAGACAGGACCATAAAACAAAAAGTGTTACCCGTGAGGAGTGTGCTTTTTGGTTCAATCGGATATAGGAGACCAAATGTGCGGCTCCTGTCCCAGGGCAGGATGAGGAGGCAGGAAGCGGCAGGAACGGGCAGAGTGGACCCAGGGATCCTGGGGTGGAGAACTGGGAGCATGCTGACACATTGTGGGGATTGCAACAATGTCACAAAACAATGCACGTTTTTTGAATGAGAGTAACTTGAGCTGTAAACTTTCACCTAAAACACAATAAAAAAAGAAAAAAGCACAGGCCCTGCTTAGGTGGTGTCTTCTTGCTGTTTTGGGGAGCTGTCAAGTCACCTCTGACGCATAGCAACCCCACATACAACAGAAGGGAACGCTGCCCAGTCCTGCGCCAACCCTACAATCATTGCTATATACACATATATACATATAGCATGTATATTACATACATAATATGTATACTTATGGGGACCTGCTGGCACAGTGGTTAAGCACTCAGCTACTAACAGAAAGGTCGGCAGTTTGAATCCACCAGCTGCTCCTTGGAAACCCTGTGGGGCAGTTCCACTCTGTCCTACAGGGTTGCTATGAGTTGGAATCGACTCGACGGCAACGGGTTCCCATCGGAGATCTATATGCCAAAACCAAACTTGTTGCTGTCAAGTCGATTGTGACTCATAATTACCCTACAGGACAGAGTAGAGCTGCCCTATAGGATTTCCAAGGCTGCAATATTTAGGCAGGAAACCCTGGTGACGCAGTGGTTAAGAGCTACAGCTGCTAACCAAAAGGTCAGCAGTTCAGATCCTCCAGGTGCTCCTTGGAAACGCTATGGGGCAGTTCTACCCTGTCCTATAGGGTCGCTGTGAGTCGGAACCGACTTGACAGCAGTGGGTTTGGTTTATATATTTGTATAGGTTCCTGGGTGGTGCAATCAGTTTGTAGTCAACTAGTAATTGAGAGGTTGGTAGTTTGAATCCACCTGGAAGTGCCAAGGAAGATAGGCCTGGCAATCTCTCCATAAAGATTACAGCCATTGAAATCTCTACAGAGCGGTTCTACTCTGCAATACATATGGCAACAGGTTTGTTTGTTTTGTTTTTGATTGTAATCCATTCCTAGAATACCCAGCATTTAATAAAATTTGGTAACGTAATTTGCTTAGATCACGTTCAAGAACTCCATTCCACCTGCTTGTCTCCAGGCCGGAAGGAGTTAACGCTAACTCCTTTCTGTTTGTGATCACCATTTTATTACCAAGGCTTTGGGAAGGATCTATTATCATAAAACTGAAAAACCCCACGAAATCTCCCCCGACAATAAGAGAGGAGATTTTAAACCTTTGCTTCTGTTTGTGGCTAGCCATGCGACTGCCATGCTCACTGAGGGTTAAGGATGATAATGAACTTAACGAGGCATTCCTGGGATTTAAGGAACTCTGGCCTTTCTTCATTTGTGTTTGCCTTGAATTATTTAGATCTCCACCCCCGCCCCCCTGGCCTGGCGTCCATTTTCATTTTCTGCAGGCGGGAAAGTGGCCGTGTGTTAGCGGATCTTAGAAAGAAGTGCTAAGTGGAGCTGCTAATTAATAACGTGGGATTCTTCACCAGGCGAGAGGAGTCTGTGTGCGATGCGAGCCAGCTGTCTGCCCACGGAGGTTGAGGGCAAGGATCAGGTGCCAACTAACGTCAGCCGGCTTGTTTCTTTCCTCCAGCTCCCTGAGTGACCCCTGGGAAGACAGCTTTCTGGGGGGGGGGTAGTGGATCCCCTTTACTTAAACGCAACAATCCTAATATCCGAGGTGCACGGAGGCGTGTTCACAGCACCACAGGTAGGAACGTTAGCAGGGTCGAGGTCTTGCTTCTATTCTAGCCCTGACGGCATCAGGTCACCTCTTTGCCGGTTTTGTTTCTCAACCACAACCCTTATGGCTAGGCATGGAGGGCCGTCTGGAGAAATGCTGAATACTGGAGTAAGGGCTGTTTTACTGGTGGGGCAACCGTTAAGCACTCAGCGGCTAGCTGAAAGGTTGGTGGTTCAAATCCACCCATCGGCTCCAAGGGAGAAAGACTTGGTGATCTGCTTCCATGACAATTAGAGCCTGGGAAACCCTTTGGGGCAGTTCTACTCTGTCCCATGGGGGCGCTGTGAGTCGAAATTGACTCAATGGCACCTGACAAGAGCATTAGTGATGGTTTCTAATACCGTGGGGTTACGACATTGGGGGAGTCCCTGGGTGGTTTGAATGGCGAGCGGGCTTGACTGGTAACCAAACAGTTGGAGGTTCAAGTCCACCCAGAAGGTCCTGAGGAGGAAGGAGAGGCTCCATAAAATTAAGGAACCCTGGTGCCTCAACCTTAAGTGCTCGGCTGTTAACCAGAAGATCGATGGTTTATAAAGACTACAGCCTAGGAAACACTGTGGGGCAATTCTACTCTGTCCCGTGGGGTTGCTATGAGTCAGAATCAACTGGACGGCACCCAGTAACAATGACAACAATTCAAGGGAAACCATAGGGTTTTCAAGGCTGTGAACCTTCAGAAGCAGATCTCCAGGGCTTTCTTCCAAGGTGTCTCTGGGGGGTCCAAACAGCCAACCTTTTAGTTAACAGATGAGTGCTTAATGGTGTGTGCCACTCAGGGACTCCAATGGATTAAAGTTCTATTCTGCAACACACGGGGGTGCCATGAGTCAGAATCAACTCGAGGACAACGGGTTTACATCAAGAAAAGTCATCACAAAACTTGACTTGAGAACGTTATGCTGAGTGAAATAAGTCAGACACAAAAGGACAAATATTGTCTGATCTCACTTCTGTGAAATACCTAGAACAGGCAGGTGTGTACGAGACCCAAGTTTGTGAGCGGTTATGGGGTGGGAGGGAAGGGGCGGGGAGAGTCATTGTTTAGGAAGTTTTTGTTTATGGTGATGGGAAGTTTGGAAACGGACAAAGGGGACGGTTGAACAAGATGACTGAGGTCATCTGAGTCACTGAATGGTACAGGTAAAATAAAAGTCAAATTGACAGATGTTGTTATATATATTTTTACCACAATTAAAAAAACAAACAAAAAAACTCCCTGGTATGTAGCTCCATCCCGAAATTCCAGAATGGTGTGAGATTTGGGCAGTAAACAAACACGAGTGTGTCTCATTTGGAACCCAGAGCATATCTTACTGGTTGATTTCATTAAGAGATTGTTACAGGATCACACGGCGTCTCTCTGTGTCTGATTTTGGGTTTCACTCACTCATGGCCTACGCCCCCCGGCCTCATACGAGCCCTCTGGGGCCCTTAAGAGCAAAGTGTTGAAATGTAAGTCTCCAGACACACACTGTGTAGACTTACTTCAACGACGAGTGCTTCGGGGTTAAGGAGCTTGCCTTTCAACACAGGAATCTCACTGTAACAGTTGTTCGGGGCGGGGGGAAGCAGTTGCCACGGAGTGAACCCCGACTCACAGCACCCCCACGTGCTTCCGATAGAACTGCGCTCCACAGGGTTTTCAGTGGCTGAATTTTTCCGAGGTAGGTCACCTGGCCTTTCTACCAAGGTGCCTCTGGGTGGACTCAAACCTCCAACCTGTCGGTTAGTAGCAGAGCAGGTAACCAAAAGGTCTGCAATTTCCGTCCACCGGCTGCTCCTTGGAAACCCTATGGGGCAGTTCTACTCTGTCCTATAGGGTCTCTATGAGTTGGAATCGACCTATGACAGAGGGCTTTTTTTTTTTTTTTAAATGTTAACTCTTTGCCCCATTCAGGGTCTCTGGAGGTCAACAGAGGTCCCTAAATTATCACAAAACCTGATTTTTTTCTTAAACACTGGGAGAATACTTCCCCAGAGCTGTGAAGTTCTGCCCTGACATTGTATGGAGGAAAAGGCACTGTCGTGATCACTCAGGGGTCACTGGTGGAAGCTTAGTTCAGCCTCCCCCACACCCCCTCTTTCCAAACCAACTTACAGTTTTATGAGTGACAACCAAGCCAAAACCAAACCCGCTGCCGTCGAGTTGATTCCGACTCAGAGACTCTACAGGACAGAGTAGAACTGCCCCATAAGGTTTCCAAGGGGCAGCTGGTCGGTTCGACCTGCCGACCTTTTGGTTAGCAGCCACAGCTCTTAACCACTGAAAAAATGAACCATCGTACCTACTGGGGAGTTCCTGGGTGTGCAAACAGTGAACGCACTCGGCTGCTAACTGAAGGTTTGGAGGCTTGAGTCCCCTCAGAGGTGCCTCAGAAGAAAGGCCTGGCAAACTGCTTCTGAAAAATCAGCCATTGAAAACACTACGAGCAGCTCTGCTCTCACACACGGGGGCTCCATGAGACACAGTCAACTGAGGGCACCTGGTTTTATCATCTACCTACCTGCCTGCTTACCTACCTGTTATCTGTCAATCATCTTTCTTTCTACTCTATTATCTCTCTATGTATCCACCCACCCACCCACCCATCCACCCATCCCTCCATCCCTCCATCCATCCATCCCTCCATCCACCCACCACTCATCCATCTGCCCATCTGCCCATCCGCCCACCTGCCCACCCACCCACCCGTCCATCCGTCCGTCCATCCACCCACCCATCTACCCATCCATCCGTCCGTCCGTCCGTCCGTCCGTCCGTCCGTCCGTCCATCCATCCATCTGTATCTGTCTATCATCATCTATCTATTACCTATCAATCATCTTTCTTTCTACTTCATCTACCTATTATATCTATTTACCTATCTATCCACCCATCCACCCATCTATCATTAATTTATCATCTATCATCTATCTATTATCAATCTATCAGTCATCTTTCTTTCTCCTCTATTTATCTACTTGTTATCTCTCTATCTACCTATCTATGCATCCATCTATCATCTACCTACCTACCTATCCATCCATTCATCCATCCATCCACCTATCTCTCTAGCCATCCATCCACCCATCTATGGTGCTAGTAACCATGGAAAGATAATCTTTTTCAGAAACCCTTATAGAACATTTTGAATCCCAGTGCTGTTTCGAGTAGTACTTGCTGACTGTGTTCATGGTGCACCACCAGGGACTTAGTACTACCTAGAGTGTACTGGGGTGAAGGGAGAAGGCTGTGCATCACAGGTGCCTTTGGCCTGTAGGACAGAAAGGACCAATGCCTTGGGCCTCCCCTCCCACCCCCCACAAGCATTCATGGCACCCAGCAGTCTCATCCTGATGCCCGGATATCGAGAGAGACTAGCACCACACTGGGTGTCACTGGGAGTCAGAGAGGAGACCCCGGTTCTTGTATCTATCTTAGTTTCCTTTGGCAACAACCCCTCTGTCCCTTGGTTTCTTCTTTGAAATATCCTGGTTGTTTCATTGGCACGGAGCCCTGGTTGAACAGTGGTTAAAAGCTTGGCTACTAACCAAAAGGTCAGCCATTCAAATCCACCAGCTGCTCCTGGAAAATCCTATGGGGCAGTTCTACCCTGTCCTTATCGAGTTGCAATGAATCAGAATTGACTTGGCAGCAACGGGTTTGGTTTGTTTTGGTGGATCGTGGGCGCGTCATAAAGTCTAACCCAGTAATGTCTGGGCACAGCAGGGCAGCTCAGGAGACACGATGGGGGCATGGGGCCCATCAAAGAGTGAATAAATACTTTTGAAAGCCACAAGCTTATACATTAAAGTGTAGGATGGTACAGCGCCCTGTTGAATTGAACTATGCTGAGCCTTTAGGATAGCCAGCACCGGCTCACAAATTCCTCAGGCTGGCTCTCCTTGAAACTCAAAAGTGCTGCCAAACAGATAGAGTGGACTCAGTCGGAGCCAGACCAAGGACCGCTCGCTTAACCAGACACCACTGTTCTCAGCTCTTCAGCTGTTCTCGTTAGGTCATCACGGAATCAACACAGAAGGGGGACTGTAGGTTCGGAGACCCTGCTAAGAAAGGTTGTTGCTGGTTGTCATCATGTTGATTTTGGCTCATGGTGGGTCATAGTAGAACTGGGCCCCACAGGGTTTTCAAGGCTGCGAAGTTTCAGAAGTGGATTGCCAGGCCTCTCTTCCACAGTACCTCTGGGTGGGTTTGAACTGCCAATGTCTTGCCTAGCATCAAACCCTCAACCCTTCGTGTCACCCAGGCTATACCTGAGCCACTCAATGAAGTGTGTTTCCTCTCAAAATTCACCACGTTATTAATATTATTCGGGACCTGCCACAGATCTGTCAGCCTTTCCCTCTATCTGGGTAGAGATCTCCCTTTTCTCGTGGTGTCTAAAAACCGATCAGATTTAACGGTGGTGGTTGCTGACAGGCTCCTAGGATCCCCATCTCCTGTTGCCATCGACCTTTTATTCAGCTCAGTTATTATCTTTCTAATTCATCTCCAGCTTCTTAGTATTTATTGCTCTGTACAAACCAATATGCACTTTGCCGGCGATGAGGATGCTGGCTTCATTTCGTGTAGCGTTCTGTTCTATCTTCTTTCGGCAGCGTGGGGTTTTTCAGCTGTAACCCAAGCAGATATATTTTCTGAAATATGTAAACTATGAATTTAAAACACTGGAGAGCACTTACCGCTCAGCTGTTAATCAATGTATTTAAGATCAGCTCTTATCGGCCGGAAGATACAATGTAATAAATGACTGCTGGGCTTGATTAAATATTGAAACTGAGCCGAAGTATTTAATCAATCTCCAAAGCCGTTTACTGGGCGCACAGCACGGAGCAGGAGGGAATATTGCAGTCATATGACAAGCCATAAAACGGAAAAGAGAAGATAGACCGGATAGAAAGTAATAATATTGTAATCAAAATGTATCTACTTTATGCACAAGACAAATTCGCAGGAAATAATTCCAGATGGAATGGAGCACTGTGGCCTGGATCAGCCGTGCTGGGGCCATGGATACACCAGGAAGGTCTTTAAGGACCAGTTACGAGAAACGGTTCTAATTCTTGTGGAATTACGATTGCGGGGTCCATGGAGCTGGGGTGACCCTCCCGGGCCATTGCTCTGAGATCTTCTTTTGAACCTTGAGCCTTGAAGAAACTGGTTTCCTAAAGTCACCTTTGGAGGAGCCCTGGTGGTGCAGCGGTTAAGCGCTCGGCTGCTAACCGAAAGGTCCACAGTTAGAGCCCATCAGCCACTCCTCGGAGAAAGATGTGGCAGTCTGCTTCCCTAAAGATTACAGTCTTGGAAACCCTATGGGGCAGTTCTGCTCTGTCCTATAGGGTCGCTAAGAGTTGGAATTGACTGGAAGGCAATGGGTTTGATAAAGGCACCTTTAAGTCAAACAATAGCCTAGTAAACAGCTTAGTAAAGACCATTTTGCCTTAGGCATCGGTCTCTTTTGAGACTTTATCTCTGTGCAGTCAGTTTTGGGAAAGAAGAATTCCTAAGGTCAGACTAAGAAAAAAAAACAGAGAGCTGCTGATTTAGGGTAAGCCCGTAATTATTGTAACCCTTTCTCAAGACAATGCCGTATGGTGACTGCTCTGACAGGGATCACAACAGATGGTCCCAGACAGAGCTGGAGAAAAATGGAGAAGCAAATTCTGACTTAAAAAAAAAAAAAAAAGACCAGACTTACTGGCCTGACAGAGAATGGAGAAATCCCGAGAGGATGGCCCTGGACACCCTTTTAGCTCAGTAATGAAGTCACTGCTGAGGTTCACCCCTCAGCCAAAGATTAGTCAGGCCCATAAAACAAAACGAGACTAAAGGGGCACAGCAGCCCAGGGGCAAGGACGAGAAGACAGGAGGGGACAGGAAAGTTGGTAACAGGGAACCCAAGGTTGAAAAAGGGAGAGTGTTGACATGTCACGGGGTTGGTAACCAATGTCACAAAACCATATGTGTGTTAATTGTTTAATGACAAGCTAGTTTGTTCTGTAAACCTTCATCTAAAGTACAATTTAAAAGAAAAAAGATGATACAGTAGATCCAGGATCAGATGGTACAGCACCCAGATACACATAGTTTCCCTGCCCCTGTTTGTAGAAACTTTGTATCTGTTTTGTTAAACATATGAAAGAGGAAAAAACAATCCTTTTTTTTTTTTTAAGTAGTTTGCTAGAACTAGAAAACCTTTATAAGTCATTACAGAAGAAAGAAATGACTTGTCCAAGGACAGACCAGAGGGCTAGAGGTGGAGCTGAAAACCCAGGCGCCTCTGCAGTGCTCTGTCTGCTACCCGACCCAAACAAAAAAACCAAACCTGTGAGAGCTACCCCAACAGATGCAAAGAAGCCATCATCTAAAGGAAAGTTTCTGTAAATAACCTGCCAGGTCAGATTTCCTGCGTATGTGCGTTTATCCGGATCTACTAAGTAAGTCGTTTTGATAAGACTTCTCTACCAACTTCTTACATGACTATTAAAAGTTTTCAAGATAAATAAACAGATTTGTGCTGTCCTGCTTCACTCAAAAAAAAAGACAGGGCTGTATGAATTCTTCCCCGACCACAGATTGTTTTCTATCAGTTCTGTTCCAGCCCTTTTTCCAGGACAGTGCTGATGAGATGGGGTGTAAGGATATCTGGCAGTTCTTTCCTCTCAGAAACACTTTTTTTTGACTCAGTGGAGGAAACGTAAGGAGCCCTGGTAGCACAGTAGCTAAGCGCTCGGATACTAACTAAAAGCTCTGCGGTTTGAACCCTTTAGCTCCTCCGTGGGAGAAAGACGAGGCGGTGCACTTCTGTACAGATTACAGCCTTGGAAACCCTATGGGGCAGTTCTGCCCTGTCCTATAGGGTCACTATGAGTCGGAATGGACTCCACGGCAATGTTTGTTTGTTTGGGTTTTTTTTTTTTTTTTTTTTTTGGTTTAGGGACCACTTAAGGAAGACTCTAGCTCTTTGGAGCATTTTAAAAGGTGGGCAGTAGAAAGCAAAGGAGCCCTGTTGGTGGAGTGGCTAAGCGCTTGGCTGCTGCCTGAAAGATTTGTAGTTAGAACCCACTAGTCACTCCTCAGGAGAAAGATACAGCAGTCTGTTTCCGTAAAGATAACAGCCTTGGAACCCTATGGGGCAGTTCTTCTCTGTCCTGTAGAGTCACTGTGAGTTAGAATTGACTCGACGGCACACAACAACAACAGCCAAAATGCTAACCCGTTTTGCAAATCGTATGTTAAATAAACTTCAATTTCTATCATTGGCATGATATGACTTTTATGAGGTAAGATGAGAATGGGCTTTGTTTTCCTGAAATCAGCCCCCAGAGGTCCTGCTGCAGACCGTACCAGGGGTCAGTGACGGACGTTATCACTGTGGCCGTCAACCTCAACGCCGTCAGCACCATCACCACCCCAGAACCAAGCCTCCAGAGACTCGGTTCGCAGAAATGAGGGATAACACTGGGCTCAGGTTGGTGCACTGATCCCAGTTCTTCAGTTTTCTGTTTTAGTGATTATCTGAGTGTTCTGGGGTCACGGTAACAAAGGAACACAAACTGCGTGGCTGAAAACAATGGACGTTGATCTTCTCCCAGTTCTGGAGGCCACAAGTCTAAAACCACGGTGTGGCCAGGGGAGGGAGGGTTCTTGCTTGTGTCTTCCAGCTTCAGGCATTCCTTGGCCTGTGGCCACATCACTCCAACCTCTGCCTATGCCTCCATGTCTATTCTCCTCTTCTGTCTCTTATAAACACTCCACTAAAAGGGGATTAGAAGCCCTGGTGGTGCGACAGCTAAGCGCTCGGTTGCTAACTGAAAGGTTGGTGGTTTGAACCCCCCAGAGGTTCCTGGGAGAAAAACCCAGTGATCTGCTCCAGTAATTATTACAGCCTAGAAAACCCTATGGGGCAGCTCTACTTTGTCACTTGGGGTAGCTATAAGTTGGAATCAACTTGATGGTACCTAAGAAAACAAAGGGGATGAGGACCCACTCTACTGCAATGAGGAGCCCGGTCACACAATGGTTAAGCACTCAGCTGCTAACCGAAAGGTCAGCAGTTCAAACCCACCAACTGCTCCATGGAAGAAAGGCCTGGCAATCTGTCCCTGTAAAGACTACAGCTTAGGAAACCCTATGAGACAGTTCTAGTCTGTCATATAGGGCCACATGACTCAGAGTAGACTCGACGGCACCCAACAACAACAACAACAACAACAAACACCACTTCAGGATGACTTCATGTCAAGCAAACTGCTAACATCTTCAAAGACCCCGTCTCCAAAAAAGGTCACGTTCACAGGAGCCAGGACTTCAACATATATTTTGGGGGGACACTATTCAACCTGTAACCTGCCCCTTCGGCCCGTACCCCTGGTACAAGAAGCCTGAGAAAAACATGACGCAGACCTGAGGCCACCGTCACCTGGAGCTTGGATTCTGGGGCTTTGGGCTCAAGGCCAGCTGAACTGCTGTTGACACTCAGACTTTTGAGAACAAAACGTCATTTTAGACTGCTGAGTTTTAGGGCAGATTGTCACACAGTGTGTCGGTGGCAACACCTGGCTATGACACTGGCCAGGACCATCGCACCCCAGTGTGGGTCTACATGGCCACCAGTGGTGATCAGAGAAGTTGCCTGTTAAAATTTTCACATCTGTGACTGGTGGTTCAGTGGTTGAATTTGCACCTTCCGTGTGGAGACCTGGCTTTGGTTGCCGGCCGGTGCATCTCATGTGTGGCCACCACCCGTCTGTCAGTGAACGCTTGCGTGATGCTGTAATGCTGAACATGTTTTAGAAGAGCTTTCAGACTCAGACAGACTAGGAAGAAAGGCCTGGAGATCTCCTTGCAAAAATCAGGCGATGAAAACCCTATGGATTACAACCGTCTGATCCACAACCGATCATGGGATGGTGCAGGACCAGGCAACCCTTCGTTCCCTTGTGCTCGTGGTCACCGTGAGTCAGGGGCCAGCTCCACGCAGCTAACAACCACTGCAACAGTTTTCATGTGAGGTTTGAGGTCAAGCATTAGGGGTTAGACTTGCCTCACACAAAGACCTTTCTGTGTGCTTGTTTTTACAGTTACCTGCAGTTTGTAGACTCAGGTGAAGGACGACGACACGTAACAAGTCTTTTCATCTCAACACAAAACTGCAAGGTGCCCTGTAATGCCGGCTACCATGTCAGGCGCTGCGGTTCCCAAAGCTGACGGCTCATTTCTTCAAATGTAAACACATTGCGTTTAGACGCAGCCGCTGTCTAGATCATGATGTCTCGTGCCATGAACGTGGTCCAAACAGCTGGACTTCCTTATTGTTGTTGTTGTTAGCTGCCGTCAAGCCAACTCCAACTCATAATGACCTTATGTACAACGCTGCCCAGTCCCACGCCATCCTCGCCATCCTCACAATCGTTGCTGCGTTTGAGCCCATTGTTGCATCCACTCTTGTCGGTCCATCTTGTTGAGGGTCTTCCTCTTTTTCACTGACCCTCTACTTTACCAAGCATGATGTCCTTCTCCAAGGTCTGATCCCTCCTGATAACAAGTTCAAAGTATATAAGGCAAAGGTTCACCATCCTCACATCTAAGGAGCACTCTGGCTGTCCTTTTTCCAAGACAGACTTGTTTGTTCTTCTGGCACTCCGTGGTACATTCCATACGCATGGTTAACTCGGAGCATAAATAGCAATCCCTTTCATTTAATTAGGGTTTTTCCATACAAGTATAACTCCTTTTATGATGGTTAAGCAAACATGCCCAAAACATCATAAAATGACTATGTGTGCTTCGTTGCAAGGTTTTAATAAATACAAACATCTGAGTTCAATTGGACATTCCAATCCAACTTCCCAACTGCTGCTCAACCTAACTTGTTTCCTGTCCAGACTCAATACTTACAGAACATTCTTTAAACTGTGGAATAATTTAAGAGCAAGACAGAGCACTTCTTGAACCAAAGGGATCTAGTAGGGAAGGGGCCCAGAGATTTCATGTGGCTCTCACCTGCCCTGAACTCCAGGAGCTGTCTCAGAAGTCCTGTCTGCACAAAGTGTAGGTCCACTCTCAGGTGACCGTGTGTCTGCTCATGGTCTCAGCTGCCAACTAGTAACTGCTCACTCCACCCAAGCCCACCTGGACTTGCAGAAGAGGGGCCGGGCTGCAGGGAGAATGGTTAGAAGGTGTGTTGTTGCTGTTTTCAGTCGCCGTTCAGTTGGCTCCAACTCATGGCAACGTTATGTGCTGCAGAAGGAAACGTTGCCCCGTCTCGTGCACCGTCTTCACGACCATTGGTTTGAGTCCATTGTTGTGGCTGCTGTGGCAATCTATCTCATGGATGGTCTTCCTCATTTTCCCTGATCCTCTACCAACTGTCAAGGGTTGAATTGTATGCTCCCCCCTAAATATGTGTCAACTTGGCTGAGCCATGATTCTCAGCGGTTTGGAGTTATGTAAAGATGTAATTTGGCCATTATGTCATGACGTAATTTGGCGGTTATGTAATGATGTAGTCATCCTCCATTTTGTGATTTGATGTAATTATCCTCCATTTTATGTGTCGTGAATTCTAAAATCTCTATGAGGCAGGCTTAGGGTGGTGTGTCACTGCCTCACTTAAGTCACCACCCTCACTCACCGCCTTACTCAAGTCACCTCCTTGCTTGAGTCACACCTTTCATCTTACAAAAGATACAAGGAGAGAGAAGCAGGCAGAGAAAGAGGGACCTCGCTACCACCAAGAAAGAAGAACCAGGAGCAGAGCACATCCTTTGGACCCAGGATCCTTGCACTGAGAACCTCCTAGAGCCAGGGGAAGATTGATGCCAAGACACATGGAGATCTCCAAGAAACACTGAGCTCACAGATGTTGAAAGGAGACACGAGTGCCTTCCCCCAGAGCTGACACAGAAAGACAGCCTTCCCCTAGAGCTGGTGCCCTGAGTACAGACTTCTAGCCACCTAGATGTGAAAGAATAAATTTCTATTTGTTAAAGTCATCTACTTGTGGTATTTCTGTTATAGCAGCACTTGATAACTAAGACACCAAGCATGGTGTCCTTTCCCAGTGATTGGCCCCTCCTGATAACATGTCCAAAGTACGTGAGATGAAGTCTCACCATCCTCAATTCTAAGGAGCATTCTGGCTGTACTTCTTCCAAGAGAGGTTTGTTTGTTCCTCTGGTAGTCCATGGTGTATTCAATATTCTCCACCAGCACCACAATTCAAAGGCATTAATTCTTCAGTCTTCCTTCTTCATTGTCAGCTTTCACAGGTATGCGAGGTGATTTAAAAGATCACGGCTTGGGCCAGGCACACCTTAATTCTCAAAGTGACATCTTCGCTTTTTAACACTTTAAAGAGGTCTTTGGCAGCAGATTTGCCCGATACAATAAATCATTTGATTCCTTGACTGCTGCTTCTATGGGCATTCATTATGGATTCGAGTAAGAGGAAACCCTTGACAACTTAAGGAAGGTATAGTGGTAAAAATCAACCATCACAAAAGGCTTTTACAAAAAGCAAGAGAGGCTGACCCAGAAACAATGAAGCATAAAGCTCTCAGTATGTGTTCATTTGCCCTGGACTAAAGAAAAGGAGGCGCCTAGGGGGAAGCACTTGGATGCCTGAAGCGCACCTGACCCAAGCCATGGACTTTTCAGTTGCCTCACATGCATGAGGAAGCTGGACGAGGAAAAAGGAAGACTGGAGAAGAATTGACACCTTTGAATTGTGGTGTTGAAGGAGAAGACTGAACATATCATGGACTGCCAGAAGAACAAACAAATCTGTCTTGGAGGAAGTACAACCAGGGTGCTCCTTAGAAGCGAGGATGGAGAGGTTTCTGCTTGCTTACTTTGGATAGGTCATCAGGAAAGACCAAGCGCTGGAAAAGGACGTCATGTTTGGTAAAGTGGAGAATCAGCAAAAAGGAGGGAAATACTCCATGAGCTGGAATGACACAATAGTCTCAATAACGGACTCGAACACACCAACGATCTTGAAGATGACGTAGGACTGGGCAGTGTTTCTTTCTGTTATCCATAAGGTCGCCATGAGTTGGAGGTAACTTGAAGACAACTAACAACAACAATAACAGAAGGTGGACTTCTAAGTCTTTGTCTTACATCTCCGAAGAGAGAGAGCAGCACTGTTCACCAAACTAGGAGAAGTGGTTTGCGTACAAAGGGATGTGCTCTGAAGATGTCCAACCAACAGATGGGTACGAGGGGCTTGACCCCTGGAGGCTGGGTTGGGTGTGGGGGGCCCTGAAGCCGAGTGATTTAAGGAAGGGTTTGAAGAGACTTGGACCAAGGTCAGATTGTACCAAAAACCAAAAGCATTGCGGTGGACTCGAATCCAACCCATGGCGACCCCATGTGCTGCAGGTAGAACTGTGCTCCATAGGGTTTCCTTGGCTCTGATCTTTGCCAAAGCAGCTTACTGGGTTTTTACTCCGTGGTACCTCTGGGTGGGTCAAATCACCAACCTTTAGGTTATTGCTGTTTTTTGGGGGGTGCCGTCACATCAATTTCAACCCACTGTGACCTCATATGACAGAGTAGAACTGCCCCATAGGGTTTTCTTCTCTGTAATCTTTATAGGAACAGATTGCTTGGTCTTTCTCCTGTGGAGCTCCTGGGTAGGTTTGAACTAATGACCTTTTGGTCAGTCACCAGGGCTCCTTTTTAGGCGAATATGTCAATTTGTGCCACCGGGGCCCTCAGACTGTACCAGTTTATGCTGAAAATCTGCAGATAAGAAGACGGAGGGTGAAGGAAGATGACCATCAAGGTCTGAGAAGAGTGTCCAAGCTGGAGGCTTAAACTGGAGACGAGTCTGATCTGCAAACCCAGGGGCAAAGTCAGGCCAAGAAGCGACACCACGGAGCAAATAGGATCCACAGCAGAGCTTTTGTTATTTGGGCACATTCAAAACATAGTAAGTTCGAGGATGGTTGCTCTATTTTGGAGTAGCAAGCGGTTATGGACTGAATTGTGTCCCCCCAAAATGTTATAAATACTAACCTTTATGCTATGCATTTGGGAAAGGGTTGTCTTTGTTTTGTTGAGGCAGGATTAGTGTAGGGTGGGTCTACAGTCCGTCTCTTTCGAGACATAAAAGAGATTAAACAAGCAAGGGAGCAAGCAGACATAGGCAAGAGAGATGTCAAACCACGTGGAGGTCTCCAAGGAACCAGGAAACAAAAGCTGAAGACACAAGGACCTTCCCTCAGAGCTGACAGAGAAAGAAAGCCTTCCCCGAAAGTCAGCACCCTCAGTTCGGACTTCTAGCCTCAGAAACCGTGAGAAAAATAAATTTCTGTTTGTTAAAAGCATCCACTGTGGTATTTCTGTTATAGCAGCACTAGAAGACCAAGACAGCTGCTTAGGGCAATATTGTACAGACTCAGAAGTCAAAATAAAGAAAAACAAATACTGTGAAACCTGTGAGAGGCAGGACTCGACAGGACTGCTTTGCGCTTCCAAGTCTTGCAAGTTTTATGACTTTTTCACCACTTGTATTAGGGGAAAATGTTTGAGTTTTCCTTGTCTGAGAAGTTTCCACCTTACACAGGCTCCGGCTTTTGCAGATTTTTCTGTACAACCCCAGAGACATTTTGCAACATCCCGAGGAACAAAGAAGTTAGAAACGGTGTCTTTAAAATATTGTCATCCAAGACGTAGTCTATACTCAAGGAAATTTTTACCTGAAAATCCAGGTTTAAATTCTCTGTTTTTTTACGGGCTGCGGAAGATGAATTTAAAGTAGAAACCTGGAGCCTTCTACTCTTGAGACAGCGTTGATCCCAATTTTTATATTAGACCAGCAGAGAGACATTTATAAGACAGTTTCCCCAGTATAAGATATTAGAGGAAGAATTGGAAGGAGCAGTGTAGAAAATTTCCCTCAACAAGGTTGTATGAAAAGATGGATGTAATTGCAAATAAGGAATTTATGAAATATAGTCACTAAGCGCATTCTAGCAAGGGGTTTACAGAGACAAGTTTCTCACCAAGAAGAGAGCGTGTGGGTGCCGGGCTCTGTCTGTTGTTCATAGCAATGTCATTAGTTCACTCCTTCTCTCTTTGTTGTCTCCGGTTGCCACTGAGTCATAGAGACCTCACATATAACAGAAGGAAATGTTGCCAGGTCCTGTACCATTTTCACAATTGCTTGCTATGTTTGGGCCCATTGTTGCAGCCATAAAGGTTACAGCCTAGGAAAACCCTATGGGGCAGTTCTACTCCGTCACATGGAGTCACCATGAGTCGGAATCGACTCGACGGCCCCCGACAACACAACCCAAAGACGGGCATTCTCCTTTCCTGCTCAGCGCCCTTCTGTCATCCTAACTTGTGATTGAAGCCTTAGACATATTTTTCAGTTGTACACCATTTCAAAGGAGCCCTGGTGGCACATGGGTAAAGGGCTCGGCTGCTAACAGAAAGGTCGGCGGTTCGAATCCACCAGCTGCTCCTCAAGAAATAGGTGTGGCGGTCTGCTTTCATAAAACTGTATGGCCTTGAAAACTCTATGGGGCAGTTCTACTCTGTCATATGGGGTCACTATGGATCAGGATAGACTTAGCAGCAGTGGGTTTTCTATGGTTTCGGATAGACTATATGATGGCTAAGGGTGTGTGTCGATTTGGCTGGGTCGTGATTCTCAGCAGTTCGGCAGTTACGTGATGATATAATCACCTCCGTGGTGAGATCTAATATGATGCGATCACCTCCATAACGGGGTCTGCTGTGAGCAGCCAATCAGTGGGAAGGGAGCTTCCCCAGGGCTGTGGCCTGCATCCCACATAAGCGGACTTTCTGGCAAGGCCTGTGGTCTCTTGCTCGCGCTGGATCCTGCAGCTGGCTCCTGTTCACCTGACCTCCTCTTCTTGGCACTTGAGCTGGCAGCTTACCTGCCAATCTTGGGATTTGTCAGCCTCCACAGCCTGTGAGCCAGAGGCCTGCTGTCTGACCTGCTGATCTTAGATTCACCAGCCCCCGTAGCTACGAAAGTCAGGGGAAGCCTCCAGCCTGACCCACAGACCCGGGATGTTCCAGCCTCTACAACCACGTGAGCAATTTCCTTCATACAAATCTCTCTCTATAGATTGCTCTGCTGCCCTGATTTTGCTTTTCCAGAGAAGCCAGAGAGCAAAGAAACGGCGACCTGTGGACCAACCACCCAGAATAAACACAGGATTCACATCTCTCTCCCCCTCTCTTTGGGAAACAGAAACACCACTGAAAGTCCGTCTGGAGACCTCCCAGCTTCACAGTCCTTCCTCCCAGAGGCAGCCTCCTCACAAGCTCGTAAGTTCTTGGAGTACCTGCTGCAGGCTTGTAAGACACATTTATGTATCCATAAACAGCTGCGTGTGAGAAATTTCACATGAATGATACATTGTATCCATTCGGCGTAGAAGGCTCTCCAACAAGTAGCTTTTTTCTCTCTCCTTTTTTTCTAGATTTATCCATGTTGACATAGACACAGTTCACCTATTTTAACTAGTACAAAGCAGTTTTTTACATGCATATAAAATTTGTTTATTTACACTGTATAAATATAATACACTTATATTGTACAAAAGCACACTTACATTGTATAAACACACACTTATAATTTATAAGGAGCCCTGGAGGCACAGTGGTTAAGAGCCTGGCTGCTAAACAAAAAGGTTACCAGTTTGAATCCACCAGCTGCTCATTGGAAACCCTGTGAGGCAGTTCTAGTCTGTCCTCTAGGGTCCCTATGAGTTGGAATTGACAGTAACGGGTTTGATTTGGTTTTTGGTTTATATTGTATAAACACACGTATACTTTATAAATATAACACTATATATATGTCTCTATTATGGGTATTTGTTTTATGCCCTTTTTTTGGATGTGCTAGCTAGGAATTGGGGTCCGGGGGTGCTGCAGAAGTTTAAGTGCTTGACTGCTAGCCAGAAGATTGGAAACTCAAACCCATCCAGAGGGGCCTGGGAAGACAGGCCTGGTGATCTGCTTCCAAAAGGTTACAGCCTTGAAAACCCTGTGGAGCACAGTTCTACTCTGACACACACGGAATTGTCATGAGCCAGAATCGACCGGATGACAACTCACAACAACAACAGAGCTAGGAAGAAAGGCCTGGCAATCTATTTCTGAAAATCAACCCATGAAAACCCTATCGATCACAGCAGAACATTGTCTAACTCGCTTGCTTTGGACATGTCATGGGAGGGATCAATAGCCAGAGGAAGACGTCGTGTTTGGTGAAGTAGAGAGCCAGCGAGGGCCAGGGAGACTCTCGGTGAGATGGATTGGCACAATAACTGCAACGATGGGCTCTAACGTGCTGGCGAACGTGAGGATGGTGCCGCACCACGCAATGTCTTGTTCCATTGCACGTGGGGTCAGCGTGAGTGGGAGTCAACAACAAGGAGCTGAGAGTTACGGTTGATGACACGTGTGTTGTTTTCTAGTCTAACAGAAATCCTTCAAAGGGCTGAGTGCAGAAAAGCTTGCGTGTTCCAATTCACGTGAAGAAAAATTTCCTTGGCACTAGGATGGACGGACGCTTAGAGGGATGCTGTCTTTGCAAAGAGAAAACTTCATCCCTGCTTATGGTGTGATGAAGGGCTTGAGCGAGACAGAACAACCCAGGCTGAATCCCAGGACTCCGGCTCAAGGAATTACATGCACACTGAGTCTTTCACTGAGACGCCTGGCAGAAAAACAGGAGTGAAAGGAAGATCAAGGATTCGCTTTAAGACGATATAAATCTGTCTCGAAAAGGCAAACGGACGTGAATCCTGAAAAACCACCCAATGGCATGATCCTAATTCTAAACTTGCTGTTGTTGTCAGACACAGACAACGCGCCCCTGCCAAGCATTTTAATTATTCCAGGATTTACGCCTCGTAACTTCAGGGTGATAAAATCTTTGTAAAGTTAGACCTTGGATTAATCTTCAGAAGAAGAAAACAGAGCTCTCGCTAATCTATCGGGCGTATTTATTACTGAAAAAGCAAGCAACCTATTTGCATATAATACTCTAAATACAGATCACCTGCTCATAATAAAACCTAAAATCGAGACACAGTTCAGATGGAACGGGGGATCCTGTTATTAAAAAGTGCTTCTGTGAAACACTGGCACCTACAGACACAGTCACGCGCTTCTCGAAATAGTTGCTTTAAAGTAGTTAATATTTTTTGTATTATAACAGGTCGGAGAAAGTCGCAGGCATTAAAATCTAGCACATTAATTTTCTCTCCCTGAAAGCCTTCTGGCCGATGGTAGACAAGCTCTCAGGGCCGACGCAGCAGTAAATTTACTTACTGTTTCCAAGGGGGTAGTTCTCCTGTCTGTAACATACCATGGAGCAAGACACTATTGATTTGATGTGATGAGGTATATTAAAACTCCAAGCTGCTTTTGAAAATGTAATAATTCTGTAAGTTTTCGGAAACTTAAGAACATTAAAAAGAGAATAACCCGTAACTGAACAATTTGGTGAAATTTAATTCTATGTTATGAATAAAATTGTCTTTAGTTTCCCCCAGAAAGAGCTCACAGGAACGTCGACCGGCTTCTAGTGACACGTGATAAATACCACTATGAAGAGCACTCCCCAGGAGCAGAAATGGAAGGTATGGTATTGTCTTTGGGATTAAATTTCCCCTGGAAAAAAAGAGTGCTCCAGGAAGCCTTTGAAATATCCCCCAAAGAACTGATTGGCCCATATGCTGAGAATTATTTTTGTATGTGATGTCAAGGTACCGTGACATGAACAAAAAGGAACACGGGGCCAGGAAATCATTTTCAATTATTATAATTGTATCTGTCCATCACAAATTAAGAGGAAATTATAAACATTAAAAAAATCGGGGTGGGGGGAGGCAACTAGAAACAATTTCTGATTCGATCCTTTCTCACATTCCAACTTCAATACAGAAAGCTTTAGGGCTTGAAGAAGTCAAGTACAACACAATCCATTTAGGGTAATTTGATCTCGCATTTATGGTTGTGCTGTGCTCCTATAAGGAGGTTTATGAACCCAGCGAGGACACACAAATTAACCTTGATTACGTCTTGTTTGGTGTACCCATTTACACGGCAATCTCTTTAATGAGCTGTACGTGGAAGGTGGTGGGCTGCATACTTAGAGACAGAGTTGTGGGTGCCAACCTTGCTGCTTCCACAGGACAGCTACCTGGCTGCTGCAGCGGCTGGCCCAGAGCCTTCTGGTGGCTTCTGGTGGGGGGATGGCAGAGGTTCCTCTTCAATCCTCCCTTTGCCTCTCTAACTTTTCCCACACTGTGGTCTTCTGCACTCCCCTAAACTGTTCGAGGTTCCACCCATAGTACTCTTTGGTCCGGAATCCTGTTGAAGACTTTTGGCCAATGTAGCAAACACACATTCCTTGCCAACCATTCATCCATCCGTCCGTCCGTCTGTCCATCCATCCACCCATCCACCCACTCACCCACCTATCCATCCACCCACCCACCCATCCATCCATCCATCCTCTCACTTATCCATCCACCCACCATCTGTTTCTCCACCCTTCACTCCCTGACAGCTGAAGGAAACCCAGACATTGGGAGTAAAGAGTTCAACAACCCCGAGGGAGATAACCTTCATGATACGGAAGCATGGGGACAAAATGACTGGTGAAAAGAGGGTGGGGGGACACAGAGGAGAATCCGCAGAGGCCCTATGTAAAGGGAGAATCTCTTATTAGGCCGTGTCCTGTGTGAGGCAACTTAAAGCGGAAAATTAAGCTAATCACCAGTGATATTGTATGTATGTGTGTGGTAGGAGGGTGGCCGTGACCCTGTTTTATGACAAAGGGTTCCGGATTCCACAGACATCAGTTCTAAATGGACTTCTGCAACATAAATGCTTGTAAGTAGGAACCTTCCTGCAGGTGTTTGTGGTGGTTAAAGTTGTGTGTCAGCTTGGCTAGGCTATGATTCTCAGTGGTTTGGCAGACACTGGACTCAGTGCTCTTTCATAATGCAATGTAATATGATGTAATCACGTTCCATAATGTAATGTAATGTAATGTAATGTAACATAATGTAAACACCTTAAATGGTATAATGTAATGTAATCATCTTCCATGATGTGGAGCCCTGGTGGCACAGTGGGTAAGTGTTCAGCTGCTAAGCAAAAGGTCAGCAGTTCAAATCCACCGGTTGCTCTATTCTGTCCTATAGGGTTGCTGTGAGTTGGAACTGACTTGATGGCAACAGGTTTGGTTTTTTTTGTTTTGTTTTGTTTCCACGATATAATATAATATAATTGCTTTCCATGATGTGATCTAATGTGAGCAGCCAATCAGTTGAAATGGCAATTTCCTCAGCGGTATGGTCTGCCTCCTATATATAAACAGATTGTTCTGGCAAAGCTCACTCTCAACCCTGCACGCTTCTCATCGTCTGGCCTTGATTCCTGGGACGTAAGTCTGCAGAAGGCTCCAGACTGGTGCCTGACCTGCAGATTTTATGTTCTTCAGACCCTACAACCCCGTGAGCCAGCAGAGGCCTCCAACCTGCCGCCTGACCCACACGTTTGGGACTTGCCAGCACCAACAATTGCATGAGCCATTTCCTTGAAGTAAATCTCTGTTTCTCTCTCTCTCTCTCTCTCTCTATATATATACACACATACCTCCGGGGTTTTGCTCCTCTAGAGAACCCAGCTAAGACGCTGTTCATTACAAATTCCCCGTCAGTGAGGCAACGCTCAGAATTCCACAGGATTCATTTACGAGGAGCCTGGGGAAGCCCTGCAAGCAACAGAGGGGCAATTGCCCACTCGTTTAGACGCGGGTGTGACCTTTCTGACGCACAGCGAAGACCCGTAACTTCACGTCCTGCTGCAGGCACTGGAGGCGGCAGAAGGCACCGGGTTTTCCAGCTTGGAGATCCATCTGTCAGCTGGATCGAAGAACCCGTCCTCCCCTCTTGGTTCTCCCAGGAGGAACTGTGGGATGTGGTTGAGGTTCAAGGAGCTTGGCAAGTCTGTACGCTGTCAACGGTGAGTGAGGAGGAAGGAGAACTGCCTTCAGCACAAAATGTTAAACAACTGACACGTTCCGTCTGTGACTGTCTTTCCCCTTTGTCTTTTGGAAATCTTCAAATATGGCAGTCTTCATGTAAACGCACCCCCTCCCCGCGTCTGTCCGTCTAGCCTACTGTGGAGTCACTCGTGTGGCTGCGATGCTGGAAACTGTGCCACCAGTATTTCAAATACCAGCAGGGTCAGCCATGGTGGGCAGGTTTCAGCAGAATGTCTAGACTAAGACAGACTAGGAAGAAAGGCCTGGAGATCTACTTCTGAAAATCAGGCAATGAAAACCGTATGGATCATACTGGAACATTGTCTGACTTAATGCTGGATGACGAGTCCCCTAGGCTGGAAGACACTCCAAATACACAGTGGCTACAAAGACGAACTCAAGCATGGCAATGATTGTGAAGATGGTGCAGGACCAGGCAGCATTTCATTGTGTTGTACACGGGGTCACCATTAATGGGAGCCAACTTGACGGCAACTAGCAGTGACACCCTTTGTCCAAGACGGCGCTGGCTTGGCTGCAGCCCCAGTTAGAGTCTCCACGCGGCTGCCCTTTGGAAACGACAAGCCCCTGGAAGCAGGTGTGGTTTGCTAGTTCACAAAGTCCTCCCCCTGGCGGCTCAAGGCTGCTGACCAGCTCCCACGTGCCTAGAGTACTCGGTTTCACCCCTTGCTTTATTTTCCTCCAGAAGCTGCACTCTGTTTTCACGTCCCGTCCCACGGAGCTTAAGATCTCTCCAGCTCCCAAATCGTCTGTCAAGATTATCAAGCCTTGCTCCACGCGAGTCATTAATGAAACTATGGCCCAACACCAGACCCGCATCAGAGGTCCGAAGCCCCCGCTCGCCTCCTCTCCCCAGCCTGACACCAAGTCATTAGTGATTATCCCACGGCGCTTGAGTTTTTAGACAGTTTCTGGATAATGACTCTCGCCTTCTCACATTCTTCTAGTTTCCTGATGAGATGGTTATGCGGGGCTCTGTCAGGTCCTGACAGAATCCACCGGGAACAGGGTTCACCCATTGCTTCCCCTTCCCAGGCTGATTTTCTCATCGTGAAATAAATTAATTCACCTGACAGGATTTGGGTGGAATTTCCAAACGTACGGCTTATTACTTAATAACTCATCTGACCAAATGCCTGAATAAATAACTGAAAGGTAGTTGGATTTAAACCAGTATGTAATTTTTTTTTTTTTTAAGACTAAGTGACACTAATCACTCAGGAGAGGCCATAAGCAAGAGCTGTCAGCCTCCAGGTTTAAAGCTAACACCGAGGCAGAGGGAAGCTGTGGGTGGGTCTACTGGGTGTTTACCGTGTTCTGACCTGTTGTTCCCATCACCTCCTGTTTTGTTGTTGACGTGATGCTCCTCGGTGGGGAAGCCTGGGTGGCTGGGTGAAGGAGGAGCCGCTCACTCAACACAAGCCTACAGGGCGATTGACAAAGGAGAGCTGAGGAGACGGGCGTTGAGGAAGAACGTTCAGTGTTGTGAGCGTCACGCACACCTTCGAGAATGTATCCAAGCTGCTTTCTTAGGTATTCTTGTTGTTTCATTTGGCACTGCCAAGTTGGCTCCAACTTATGTACAACAGAACGAAACACTGCCCGGTCCTGTGCCATCCTTACAATCGTTGTTACGCTTGAGCTCATTGTTGCAGCCACTGTGTCAATCCACCTCGTTGAGGGTCTTCCTCTTTTCTGCTGACCCTCTACTTTATCAAGCATGATGTCCTTCTCCAGGGACTGATCCCTCCTGACAACGTGTCCAAAGTATGTAAGACGCAGTCTCGCCATCCTTGCCTCTAAGGAGCATTCTGGCTGCACTTCTTCTAAGACAGGTTTGTTCGTTCTTTTGGCAGTCCGTGGTATATTCAATATTCTTCGTCAACACCATAATTCAAAAGCGTCAACTCCTCTTTGGTCTTCCTTATTCATTGTCCAGCGTTCACGAGCACATGAGGCAGCTGAAAACACCATGGCTTGGGTCAGGCACACCTTAGTTTTACCCAAACATAATAGAAGGAGGCAACCAGGTACCTCAATGGGGATGGTACTTCTAGGTGTGAGCTGCAAATAAAAAGAGTGTGTAGAGGGTCAGTAAAAATGAGGGAGACCTTCCATGAGATAGAGTGACACAATGCTCACAACCGTGGACTCAAACACAACAACCATCATGAAGATGGAGCAGGAGTGGGCAATGTTTCGTTCTGTTCTATGTAAGGCTGCCGTGAGTTGGAGCCAACTTGACAGCAATTAAAGAAGAGCAGTGGTGATAAACTTCTGGGATTGTGTGCTTCTTCTCCAAAAACCCAACTCGTGTAGGAAAGACGGTGTCATCCCTTGTCTGAAAATGGCATGGAGTTTGGATGGCTTGTGCCACTCCATGACAAAGCCTCACAATGAGACCGGGTTGGGGGAGTAGATTAAAGGTGGGTCCCACGGAACTCACTTTCCAGATACTTATGATGGGACTCTTACTGGTACGCATTTTTCTAGCTGTTTGTGGGAAATCCTAAAATGTCCAACATGTTCCGATTTGCATCACATTTTTGCATTTGGGTCCTCTTCATTATGCACATCTTAAAGCATTATTTGGTGATAAAACAAATGAGCTAACAAGCCACAAAAAGACTTGGGGGAAACCTAAATGCATACTGCTAACTGAAATAATTGAATTACAGTGTTGGCGAAGAATATTGAATATACCGTGGACTGCCAGAAGAACGAACAAGCCTGTCTTGGAGGAAGTACAGCCCAGAGTGATGTTCCTAAACACCGAGGATGGCAAGACTACATCTCACGTAGTTTGGATATGTTATCAGGAGGGACCAGTCCCTGGAGAATGACATCATGCCCGGTAAAGTAGAGGGTCAGCGAAAAAGAGGAAGACCCTCAAGGAGATGGATTGACACAGTGGCTGTAACAATGGGCTCAAATGTGCCAAGGATGGTGCAGGACCGGGCAGTGTTTCCTTCTGTTGTTGATAGGGTCACTATGAGCTGGATGGTACCTAACAACAACAACAACTGAAAGAAACCAGTCTGAAAATGTTACATATTGTATGATATCAACTACAGGACATTCTGAAAAATGCAAAGCTATAGGGACAGTGAAAAGATCAGTGGTTGGCAGGCATCCAGGGGGAGGAGGGAGGGATGAAGAGGTGGAGAACGGGGCGTTTCTAGGGCAGTGAAATTTTTCTGTGTGCTACTGTCACGGTGGGCACACAATACGCATGTGCAAAACCCACAGGTGTGTGTAACACACAGTGTGAGCCCTCATGTAAACTCTGGACTCTTTGGTGATAACAATGTAGCAACGTAGCACAACAACACAAGATGTTACAACAGGAGAGACCAAGTGCAGGGGGAGGGAGGGTACCGGGACTCCCTGTGCTTTGTCCTCGATTTCTCTGTCAACCTAAAACTGCTCTAAAAAGATAACATCTATTAATTTTAAAAAGGGTTATTCCAAGTAGGTCATATTTAATGTACTCTGTTTACCATTATTACTCTTACTCGTTTGAGTCATTGGCCTATTTTCCTAAGTGGGGGAGGGGGAAGCCAATCAAGAGTTAAGAACAAAATCACAAATTTAATGGACATCATTGATACTTTGGAAATGGTATTAGGACACAGGAGTGAACTCAATTGTATCCAGTGGGTGTTGCAAGGAAAACAGACCAACGCCTCCTTCCAATGGATGATCCCACCCGGAAGAGCGCAATGGCCAGAGGGATGGCTTTGGAAGGACTTTGTATTTTCAGACCAGCCTCATTCCTAACAGTTGATGCTGGACTACAGCCATCTTGCCCCCCGTTTCCAGGTGGCTGATAAACAATGCTTATACGACTTCTAATTCATTCCACTGCATTTGAGAATCACACTTCCGATAAAGTAATTTTAAGGAAGGAGCGTCCCATTTCGTTTTTTACATTGTCGACACAGAGCAATGGATAGAGCCCCCTGGGAAGACTACTCTGGCAGTGGGGCCCCCATGTGTTTCAGAGTAGACCTGTACTCCACAGGGTTTTCCAATGGCTGGTTTTTTGGAACTAGATTGCCAGGCCTTTCTTCCAAGGTGCATCTGGATGGACCCAAACCTGCCACCTTTTGTTTATCAGCCGAGCACGTTCATTGTTTTGCACCACGCAGAGACTCCTGAAACCAGTTGCCTTCAAGTGGTATATGACTCAGAGCGGCCTAATGTACGTCCACAGGGTTTTCACTAGCTGATTTCTTAGTGGAAACCCTGGTGGCATACTGGTTAAGAGGTACGGCTGTTAACCAAAAGGTCAGCAGTTGGAATCCACCAGGCGCTCCTTGGAAACCCTATGGGGCAGTTCTACTCTGTCCTTTTGGATTGCTATCAGTCGGAATTGAGCTGATGGCAATGGATTTGGGTTTTTTTTTTGGTTTGGATTTCTTAGTAGATTGCCAGGCCTTTCTTCCAAGGCACCTCTGGGTGGACTAAAAACCCCAGCCTTTTGGTGAGCAGCTGAGCACCTAACTGTTTGCACCACCCAGGGACTCCTAGCAAACAACGTAGAGTCAAGTTTATGGGGGGGGGCACACAGAGCCCCTGCAACCCTCTGCAGGGTTGTCTACATCTGTCCTCCTCTGTGGAGCTGCCTCCTCAGCTACAGAGCTGGTTCCTGGCCCTCTGTATCCCCATCACCTGAGACCCCAGCCACCTTTCCCTGCTCTGGAAGCCGGCCTGTGAGTTCTGCAAGCTGTCGGAGGTTCAGCATTTGACACTGTCATACTCTGGCCACTGCTTGTGTTTCTGTTCCCGACATGGGCGGGAGTGGAGTTTTCCCTTCATTTAACATTTATGTATTTTTAACATAAACCCCTCTCATCGCAAAGCGGTGCTTTTCATGGAAAGCATAGTCCCCTCGTTCTTTCCAGCTTGCTTTCTCCTAACAAGGTGGGATACACCCTCTTCCCAAACACACCCTCTAGTTGACAGAAAACAGTAGCCATCACACTCCCGCGGCCATCAACTCTATGTGGCGCCGTCCTCAATAAATTCGGTGGGAAATAAATTTTATTCAGATATGTGTGTGCTTTTCTGACCCCTCCATACCTCAAAAATACGTACAGTAAAAATGAAGCCGTAGGAAAATGAACCTTCCCCAGAGCTCCGGCAATGTACTTACTTAGCTGAGTGTCACGTGGCTGCGTGATGAGTTTGTGGGGACCCATCAATCCCCCACTACTTCCCGTGCCTGAGACGCAGGTCCTGACAGATGGACAATTTGAATTCAACCTTTCCTTACAAGCCTTCCGATTCTTCCCCCAACCACAGGTCAATAAAACGATGACTGATCATTCGTTTTGCAGCTAAACGCCCTCGCTTCTGTTCAGAATAAAATACAGGCACCGCCAAGCCGAAGCTCGTTTTCATCATTCTTTGAAGATGTGGAAAATGAGAGCCATCTCATAAAAAAAGGCTCCGACTACATTTTTCTTAGATTGTCTACCAGGGATGAGCAGTGTGTACACGCAAACTTTTTTCTTCTGTCATCTGTGTGTGTGTGCGGTTGATGTGTTGGGTATTGTTCCCACAGACTGAAAAGGACACGTATCCAAACCTAAAATAATTACGCTGTCACCGTAATTGACTTCAAGCCCACAGTAAACATCAGGATTGTTTAGGATTTTAAGACGGTTTGTTTTCACTCTTGTTCCTTCAACAGGGCATGTTTTGGGAGCTGGTAGAAGTTGGACTTGATTTGCTAAAAAATAGCCTGGAAGTATTTTGAATTTAATTACAATGGCAACTGCCATTTCCTTTTCCTATATTGTTTAGCATTACTCAGACTTTGTATTTGCGGATGGCCCCAAAATATAAGTCGGAACCACCAGCCGCACTGGCCATAAAAATTGTATCAAACGTGAATTCACTGGAGGAACCTCTGAGACTGTTGTCTTAAGGCAACCTTCAAACTCGAAACTGTAGTCACTCCCGGAGGCCACCTTTCAGCCAGATAGCAGACGGGGCTATTAAACCAACAATTGCACCTGTGAACAGTGTGCTCCTTAGGGCAATCAACTCTACCTGACGAAAAGGACGATGTGGGCCCAAAACTAAAGACGAGAAGGCAGGGAAGGGCAGGGAAACTTCTCAATGTGTGGAAAAGGGAACCCCGGGAGAATGGAGAGAGTGCTGACACATCGCAGGGATCGCAACCAAGGTCACAAAACACTTTGTGTAATAATCATTGATTGGAAAACTAACTTCCTGTGTTAACTTTCACCTAAAGCACAATAACCAACCAAAAATCCAAACCCAGTGCCGTCGAGTCAATTCTGACTCACAGCGACCCTGTAGGACAGAGTAGAACGGCCCCATAGAGTTTCCAAAGAGCGCCTGGCGGATTTGAACTGCCGACCGTCTGGTTAGCAGCTGTAGCTCTTAACCACTACGCCACCAGGGATTCCAAAGCACAATAGAATGTTAAAAAAAAAAAAAAGTGAACTTTAAGGTGAAAATGGTTCACTCTTTTTGGTTTAATTTTAGAAGCTAAAAGGGGGGAATAGTAACATATAGTTTCTGGAGAGGTTGTAGGTAATGTGTGTGTGTGTGCGTGTGTACACATGTGTGTACACGTGAGTGCGTGTGTGGTGGGTGTAATGTGTGTGTATATGGTGTGTACATGAGATACGTGTATGTATCTGTGTGTGTTACGTGTGTGACTGTGTGTTACGTGTGTGCATGCTGTATGTGTGTTGTGTGTGTGCATATCTATGTGGTGTGTGCAGGCAGTGTGCATATGTGGGGTGTGTGTGGGGGGGAGGAGTGAGGGGCACATGGGGTGACGCCATCCTTGCCCACTTCCATCTCAAGCTCCGTTTGCTTCTCTGACACACAGCTGAGGACGGGCCCCCAGGGTCAGCTGCAGCAGGGTGTCTCTGCACCCAGAGGAGCCACAGGTAACCCTCACCAGGTGTGGAAAGCTGGCTGCCAGAGTCTCAGGAGGGAACCGAGTGTGGAGATTTAACAAAACAAAGCCTACTTCCAGGGGGGTTGTTACTTGAGCCTAATTTCAGCCAGCGGTAGACACTTGGTAGAATTAAGGGTTTATCTCCAAATTATATACATGAGATCAAATTGGCAACCACAACTCGAAAGGTTGGACGGGAAGCTGAGGGGGCTGAGAGTTTATGTTAATGGTGGTGGAATGATTTGGGAAAGGGTAGTGAGAATCGTAGCGGAACTTGACAAACGTAATCAATGTCACCGAGTTATACATGTAGAAATTGCTGAAAGGGTGTTCACTTTACCAAAATTAAAATAAAAACACTTTTTAATGCCTAATTGGAAATTATATATATATAAATGACCATCTTCTTTTTGGACAGAAAAACAGAGGAGGCAGCTGCTTGTGACTTGTGATGGGTGAAATTGTGTCCCCTCAAAAACAATATGTTCAAGTCCTAACCCTGGTACCTGTCAACATGAATTTGTTTGGACACAGAGTCTTTGCAGATGTTATTAGTTCAATTGGCATGAGGTCATACTGGAGCAGGGTGGGTTCTAATCCCATCTGAGTGCTGTCCTATAAAAGAGAAGAGACATAGAGGGAAGAGAGTGTTGGGGGACAGCTGCAGAAAGGAAAGACCCTCACTGTGAGTCTTGACAGATAATTGGAAGAACTGACATGTAGCCCCTTCCAGATTCCTGAGTTTATTCAGGGAAACTTACTGACACGGGCAAGCAGCTGCTCTCCAGTGGCTGGAGTATTTTCTGCAACCACCTAGCAAGGGACCCGAGCTTATTATATACCATTCCAGGTGGGACCCAGGCTCATCGTTTTCTCCCATGTCCTTGGGCAGTCAGTGTTCCCAGGGACTTCACATCCAGGCCCAGATTTTTCCTTCTTGTTGCTAAGGCATTCTTCAGCCTTGGCTGCTGGCCCAGCCATGCCATTCCCGGCCTCGTACCTTACCCCGAGTCCATCCCGAATTCATCCCCAGCATGCTTTAGGGAAGAGCAAAGCTGACTCCATGAGGGAGGGGATGCACATAGCTGAATAGCATTACCCTACAGACAGCTATGTGAAGACGGAGCAGAAATTGGGGTGATGCGGCCGCAAGCCCAGGAATGTCTGGAGCCACCAGGAGCTGGAAAAGATGAGGAAGGAGCCTCTCCTGGAGCCTCTCCTAGAGCCTCCAGAGGGAACGTGGCCCTGCCCATATCTTGATGTCAGACTCGTGGTCTCCAGAGCTGTGACGGAATAAATTCATGTGGTCTTAAAGCATCTGGTTTGTGATACCTTGTTCCGGCAGCTCCAGGAAGTAACGCAGCTCCCCAGCCTGCGAACCTTGCTCCTCAGGAAGGAAATTGTGTTTGTGCACCCTCCAGAGCCCACGTCTGCCTCCCTCACTCCTTTGCTCAGCATGTCTCCACCGGGAATATTTTCCCTAATAAATCATGGTGTCTCAGCAGCTCTCCCGCCCGGGACTGTCCCCTGAACTATTTCCACTTGGTGGTCTTGGAGGAATTGTTTTAGTGGTCACATTTTGTCCTTCCATGGTGAACCCACAACTTTACCTCGGACGTCAGAATTTTAATGTTCATGAAATGTTGTGATAAAAAAGCCTTTGGCTCTGTGTATTGGTCGGACCATCTGAATAAGTGCATTTTCCGTTTAAGAGATTACCTTTAGGGAGGGGGTTTCATTTGTGCAAAGGCTCTTGGTTGGAATGACATGTACTTGTTGTTGTTTGTTTTGTTTGTTTGCTTAAGACTGTCATAAAAAGTATAAATCTTATCCACAGATGACTAGAATCGTGTGGTATGCTGAGCACGGAATGGGTGACCCATCAGGTAAAACTTGTCCCACTGGGGAAACACCAGGTTCACTCAGGAACAATGAACAAATGTCTGCTCAGGTGAACCCGATCCACACAGCTGTCGGCTGGGGGTGAGGGGGGCTCGTGATCCAGGGGGATCCTCACAGCATGGGGGGAAGGCATGGGCTCTGGGGGGACCCTCATTCAAGGTGGATGCTCACAGTAGGTGTGGGCTCTGGGGGACCCTCATTCCAGGTGGGTCCTCACAGTCAATGTGGCCTCTGGGGGGACCCACATCCCAGGTGAATGCTCACAGTAGGTGTGGGCTCTGGGGGACCCTCATTCCAGGTGGATGCTCACAGTAGGTGTGGTCTCTGGGGGACCCTCCTCCCAGGTGGATGCTCACAGTAGGTGTGGGCTCTGGGTGCCCTCATTCCAGGTGGATGCTCACAGTAGGTGTGGGCTCTGGGGGACCCTCATTCCAGGTGGATGCTCACAGTAGGTGTGGGTTCTGGGGTACCCTCATTCCAGGTGGGTCCTCACAGTCAGTGTGGCCTCTGGGGGGACCCACATCCCAGGTGAATGCTCACAGTAGGTGTGGGCTCGGGGAGATCCTCATTCCAGGTGGATGCTCATAGTAGGTGTGGTCTCTGGGGGACCCTCCTCCCAGGTGGATGCTCACAGTAGGTGTGGGCTCTGGGTGCCCTCATTCCAGGTGGATGCTCACAGCATGGGGGGCAGGTGTGGTCTTTGGGGCCCCCTCATTCCAGGTGGATCCTTGCTACTCAGCCAGGTCCAGTGTTTGCTGATGTTTCCCTTTCCTTACCCGCATGTTCATGACAGACTTAGTCAGAGTCAAACTAATATTTTCTTAGGCAGCTTCTTCATGGAACAAAATGCTGGCAATTGTGCTATAAAAAATTGTTTTGAAAATGCAAATTTGTTGCAATGCCATTGATACGTATATATGTGTGTATGTGTGTGTGTGTGTGTGTTAAGGAACAATTCATGAGCCCCAGTGGCACAATGGTTAAGCCCTCTGCTGCTAACGGGAAGACCAGTGGTTCGAACCCACCAGCAGCTCCCTGGGAGAAAGGACCTGGCGCTCTGCTCCCGTGAAGATTACAGCCAAGGAAACCCAACGGGTCACAGTTTTACTCTGTAACCCACGGCATCGGTATGAGTCAGAATAGACTCAACAGAACACAATTTTGTCTGAGAGGAAAGCTAGGTGAATGTAGAAAACTGCACACCTCGGGACCGAGGCCTTAGGAATACCCCAACTCAGACAGGCACACTCCTCAGACATGCCAGCTCCACAGTTGACAAGTGTTAGGAGCCATGCCACCCACACGGGGTCACAGAGCTGTCCCTCTGAATTCAAACACCCCTGTTCGCACGCCTTCATCATAACTCACGAGCTGCAATGCACCCCCAAACACACACCCACTTCTACAGGCAAACACAGGTCCTTTTCAAGGTAAAGCACCACATTTGTTTGACTATTTGGGTCCTCCTTAATTATTCACCATGTGTAAAACTATGCCGCCATTTTTATTAGATTCCAATTTTTTTTTTTTTTAATTTTTTAGTGCCACCAATGAAGGATTTCTATGTTGTGTCCCCACTCGCACTTTCCAGATACGCTTTGTGGTGATCATCGTGGGATTTATGTTACTGTGGAAGGTTTTAGGATTGCACACGTCCATAGTAGCTGAACAGAACGCACCATTTCTTTAAATCCCTGCTTTCACCAAGTCTGAGCACTTAATATCCTCTCTGTACTTGTAGATGAGCCCAAAATTATAAAGAGGCATGTAATCCAAGGAGTTAAACTAGGAAAAAGATTGTTGGTGTTGGGTGGAGTCAAGTCGATGCCATCTCATAGCAGCCCCATGTGGCACAGCGGAACCGCCCCATAGGGTTTTCTCGGGTATAGTCTTTATGGGAGCAGGTAGCCAGGTCCTTCTCCGGAGGAACCACTGGGTGGGCTCCAGTCACCGACATTCAGTTAGCAACCAAGCACTTAACTGTCGCACCACCCCAAAGGAAGGAGAATAAGCATGGTAAAAGCATGCAAATTCCAAGATGGGGCACGGAAGGTACCACAGACCATATTCACAGATTCTTAGTGACAAGGACTGTTTGGAGCAGAGCACCGACCGGACATTTCTAATGGCATGACCAACAGGAGTTTATTACTCACCGAATAAACAGGACAGGGATGAGCAAGAAGGCAAACATCAGCCTTGGTTCCTCAGAGTTAGGCTCCCATCTACAGGGTGATGTTAGGTCTCATCCAAGCCTGCCCCACTTTGAGTCTTGGGAAGAGAACGTCTAAATTCCTTTGTCCTGGGATTAAATGCTAATCACAGCCATGTCTTTGGACCAAACAGCATTACTGAGAATGGGTAGGGGACGGGGTAATGCAAGGTAAAAGGGGGTAATTAAAACGTATTGACCCCTCTAGGTGTTGTCATTACTGTTTCAGGTGCTGTCAAATCATTTCCGACCCATAGCAACCCCAAGTACAACAGAACGAACACTGCCCGGTCCCGCACCATCCTCACACCCACTGTTATGCTTGAGCACATTGTTGCAGGCACTATGTCAGTCCATCTCATTGAGGGTCTTTCTCTTTTTCCCTGACCCTCTACTTTACCAAGCATGATGTCCTTCTCCAGGGACTGATCCCTCCTGATAACATGTCCAAAGTATGTAAGTCTCACCATCCTCACTTCTAAGGAGCATTCTGGTTGTACTTCTTCCAAGATAGATTTGTTCCTTCTTCTGGCAGTCCATGGTATATTCAATTTTCTTCACCAACACCACAATTCAAAGGCGTCAATTCTTTTTCCATCTTCCTTATTGCAGGCAATACCAAAAAAAAAAAAAAAAAAAAAAACCATTGCAGTCAAGTCGATTCCAACTCATAGAAACCCTATAGGACGGAACTGCCCCACAGAGTTTCCAAGGAGCGCTTGTTGGATTCGAACTGCCGATCTTTTGGTTAGCAGCAGTAGCACTTAACCACTACGCCACCAGGGTTTCCACCGAAGGCAATAGACGTGATTTATTGCCCCTGTTCAGGCTATTCTACATTTCCTGTTGCCAGAGAACAGCCCTTTCTCCTTTACTCCAAGATGGATAGATGAATGGAGTTCTGGGCTTCTTCAGACTTGTTATCTCCCGTAAAGCACATACTATACTTTGTCACCATTAAAAACCAAACCAAACCCATTGTCACTGAGTCAATTCTGACTCACAGCGACCCTAGTAGGACAGAGTAGACCTGCCTCATACGGTTTCCAAGGTGTAGCTGGTGGATTCGAACTGCTGACTTTTTGGTTAGCAGCTGAGCCTTGACTACTGTGCCATCAGGCTCTCCATGTCCATTAGCAGCTGTTACGTCCATTAGCACCTGGGGAGATGGTGAGCACGATTATAGAATGCCTAGGCACCCAGCAGAAGGGAAGCATCCTGGGGCTAAGTTTCAGGCAAAAAGCAGCTTTGCTGTCCCGGTGGCCAACTGTCACGTCGCTGTTGATTGGGGCACTCAGTCATCACCAAAGCACGGCACCTAGTTTGACCTGTTTTCTTGTCTTGAGCGGGCAGGTGGGTGATGGTAAGCCACCGCTCCACTACTCTGGGGTCCACAGCTTTTATCTGTGAGGGTTAGGGCAGATGCCCCCAGGGTCACATCTACCCCTGGCCTTGGATGAATCCAAGGTCAGGGCAGGTGAGCTGAGCAGGCAGTCTTGGGAGAAAGATGTGGCAGTTGGCTTCTGTAAAAAGTATAGCCTTTGGGAAATCCTTTGGGGCCGTTCTCCCTTGTCTTATAGGGTTGCTATGAGTCAGAGTCAACTGGATGGCACCCAACAACAAGTCTGTCAGTAGGCGCCCTGGTGGTACAGTGGTTAAGAGCTATAGTGAGCTACGGCTGCTAACCAAAATGTCGGCAATTCAAATCCACCAGCTGCTCCTTGGAAACCCTATGGGGCAGTTCTACTCTGTACTATAGGGCCCCTATGAGTTGGTATCGAGTCAATGACAACAGGTTTTTAATATACAGGAAGGTGGCCTTGTGGCACAGTAGTTAAGAACTTGGCGGCTAACCGAAAGGTCAGCGGTTCGAACCCACCAGCCGCTCCATAGGAGAACGATGAGGCACTCTGTTTCTGTAAAGATCACAGCATTGGAAGCCCTATGGGGCAGTTCCACTCTGTTGTATAGGGTCATATAACTTGACGGTAACAGGTTTGGTTTTAGGTTTGAGCAGGCAGAACAGCTGAGGCTCCGTCGACCAGCAATGGCTGCGGGTGAGCCCAAAAGGATGTCCCTCCAACAAGTGACTCTTGGGTTTGGACCCTACTTGCTTCCAGAAAAGGACAGGTAAGACCTGAGGCCATAACTGTGATGTGTAATCGGGCTCCAAAAATGAGGGCTGAGTCTGCAATTCAATATACGCAAGGGACAGGCGGTGATCGCTCAGACAATTGCGTGTTTCAGCTTCTTAACTGTCCAGTGCCGTGTCTTGGGAACACTTGAAGGATTTCTCATTGTTCATGGGTGTTTACGTTAGGGTCAGAGTCAGGGTTAGGGTTTAGGGTTAGCGTTAGGGTTTATGTTTAGGGTTAGGGTACAGGATTAAAATCATATGCTGAGGGTGACTGTGTTTGTTAGGGTTAGGATTTAGGGTCAGGGTCATACTCTGAGGGTGGGCATGTATGTTAGGGTTGTTGTTGTTGTTAGCTACCATTGAGTTGGCTCCCAAATCATGGTGACCCCACGAACAACGGAATTTAACACTGTCGGTCCTGCACCATCCCCATGATCAATTTCAGGTTGAACCATTGTGTTCCATAAGGTTGCCATTGGCTTATTTTTGGATGTAGATCACCAGGCCTTTCTCTCTAGTCTTTCTTAGTCTAGAAGCTCCACTGAAACCTGTTCAGCATCACAGCAACACGCAAGCCTCCACTGGCAGACGGGTGGTGGCCATGCATGAGGTGCACTGGCTGGGAATCGAACCTGGGTCTCCCACATGGAAGGTGAGAATTCTACTACTGAAGCCTCCACCGAGGCTTCCCCTGCTCCACTGCAACTCCCCCTGCCCTTCCGCTTGCAGCCCACCAAGCCTCTGTCTCTAACCGCGGTTTGAACTTGGTGCCAGATCTCTGTGCATGTGCAAAACAGCATCTTGGCGCATGCGCAGGACCTAAAGAACCGTGTTCCTACCTAACCCCAGACCTGAGCATTGCTGGAGGGGAAGATACTCCCTGGCACACTGCAGCACCCAAGCCCCTTTGCAGAGCAAAAGGCCCCTTCCTTTGCAAATGCCTCAGCACCGGGATCTCCAAATTTGGGCGTGGGAGGGTTTTCAGTTTCTTTGGCGTGCCAATCCCTGCCCCCTGGGGACTTGAGGACATAAAAGCTCCCAGCTCCCCTGGGGTGGGGAGCTCGTGGTCTTTTGGCTGCTAGGCCCCATGTTGCTCCCTGTTTGCACAAACAATAAACTCCCACTTTCTGTCTCCCTTGCAATTGATGGCGTTTGCCCATCTTATTTTGATCAGCTAATAGGACAGGACAAGAACCCGTGTTCGGTTACACTCCTGATCCACCGCTGTTCCTCTGTTAGGGTTAGGGTTAGTATTAGGATCATATTCCGAGAATGGAAGTATCTGTAAGGTTTGCATGGGTGGAGGGGAGGAGACCTCACTTTAGGATTTGCCTCTTTATCCTATTTCCTAGGAGCCCTCTCCTTCCTTGTTGTAGGAGGACTGTGCAGAAAAGACCCCCACTCAACAATTGATCTACAAGCAGGTGAGAACACTGACTTAGTTAAAACACAGAATTGGTGTATGACATCAATCATTTGTGTGTGTGTGTTTTAGGTGAAAGTTTACAGAGTGAATTAGCTTCCCATTAGACAATTTATACACAAAGTGTTCTGTGATATTGGTTGCAACCCCCACAATGTGTCAGCACTCTCCCCATTTCCAGCCTGAGTTCCCTGTTTCATTCCTCCAGCTTTCCTGCCCCTTTCTGCCTTCTTCTTTGCTTTTGGGCAAATGCTGCCCTTTTGCTTTTGCACAGTTAGTTGTTCTAAGGAACACTTTTCTCACAGGTGCTACTCTTTATTTTATAGGCCAGTCCATTATTTGACTGAAAAGTGATCTCCAGGAGCAGCGTCAGGTCCAAGTTTGAAGGATGTCCAAGGGCCATAGTCCCAGGGATTTCTCCAGCCTCTATCAGACCAGTAAGTCTAGCCTTGTGTAAGAATTTAGATTTTGTTCTACATTTTTCTCCTGCTCTGTCTGGGACCTCTATTGTGATCTCAGTCAGAGCAATTGGTGGTGGTAGCTGGGCACCATCTAGTTCTTCTGGTCTCAGCTAGAGGAGGCTGTGATTTGTGTAGTTCTTTAGTCCTTTGGACTAATTGCTTCCTTGAGTCTTTGGTTTTCTTCACTCTCCTTTGCTGTGGACAGGAAAAGACCAATGGTGGTATCTTAGATGGCTGTTCTCAAGCATTCAAGACCCCAGATGCTACTCACCAAAGTAGAAAGAAGAACATTGACTTTACAAGCTATGCTATGTCAATCAACATAGGTGTCCCCCAAGGCTATGGTCCCCAGCCCTCAAGCCAGTAAATCAGTCCAGCAAAGTGTTTGGTTATGTCGAAGTCTCCCTGACTGTTCTCCCTGTGTGCTCCATTGTATATCTGCCTTACACATAGCACAAATGAACATGTACATAGGAGTATCCACAACGTAGTCTGTATATGCATGTGTGTGCACTCCCATATGCCCTCCCATGCCTATTCAGTGTACACACTGACCTATGTATCCACTTGTAAATTATTGTTTGTTATTACTATTGTTTCAGCCTTGTGTATCTTGTAGAATTTAATGTGGTTGCCTGTCATGGACTGAATTGTGTCCCCCCAAAATATGTGTCAACTTGGTTAGGCCATGATTTCCAGTATTGTGTGGCTGTCCTCCATTTGGGATTGTTATTTCATGTTCAAGAGGATTAGGGTGGGATTGTAACACCCTTGCTCAGGTCACATCCCTAACGCAATGTAAAGGGAGTTTCCCTGGGGTGAGATCCGCACCACTTTTAATCTTACAAGAGTTAAAAAGGAAAGGGAAGCGAGCAGAGAGGAGGGAACCTCATACCACCAAGAAAGCAGTGCCGGGAGCAGAGTGTGTTCTTTATTTCTGGGGTCCCTGGGCAGGGACGCTCCTAGTCTGGGGGAAGGTTAATGAGAAGGCTGACAGACAGAGAAAGCCTTCCCCTGGAGCTGATGCCCTGAATTTGGACTTGTAGCCTACTAGACCATGAGAAAATAAATTCCTCTTTGTTGAAGCCATCCACTTGTGGTATTTCTGTTACAGCAGCACTAAATGACTAAGACATTGCCTTTTATTCTTGAGTACCTCTCCGTGTCTTCCTTTGCCTTGGTCATGTTGTGCTGACTTCCCCCATATTGTGTATGGTCTTTCCCTTCACCAAAGTTAACATGTGTCTACTGTCTAGTTGGTGGTTTTCCATCTCTTCCCCTCTTGCCCTTGGTAGCCATCAAACAGTGTTGCTTTCTGTGTATAAAGTTTTTAAAAACTTTTTATAATTGTGGTCTCATACGATATTTGTTCTTTTGTGATTGATTTATTTCACATAGCATAATGTCCTCCAATTTCATCCGTGTTGTGTTATGTCTCACAGATGTGTCATTATTCTTTGTTTCATATCACTTCGTTGTGTGTGTTCATCTGTTAATGGGCATCTAGGTTGTTTCCATCTTTTGCTATTGTGAACAATGCTGCAGTGAATACGGGTGAGCATATGTCTAGTCATGTGACAGCTTTCATTTCTCTAGGATCTATACCTAGGAGTGGGATTGCCTGATTCTATCAATTTTTGATATTTATAATCAAACACTTATTCCAAAATGAGATGAAACTGGTCTTTCTCTAACATCCCCAAGTACGAGTTACTTTATAACGTTAATGATTTTTTCCTAGACCACTCTGAAACCATAACTCTGCCCCGTATTCTAAACATTTCTCAGTTAAATACGATTCCCACATATGTTTCTGTTAAATGTGCAACATGTCCACGGCACTTGTGTTAGGGATTATCAAGTAGGGAACTCCACCTTGGGATGACTCATTATTTACACTACTTTTTCTTTAAAAAAAGAAAGAAAAAAGATTTTATTTTTTAGGGCAGCTTTAGACATGCAGAAAAAGTGCACAGAAGTACAGACAGTTCCCATAAACCCCCTCGCCCGCTGCACGCTCTCTCCTGTTAATAACATCTTTCATTCCTGACCTATGTTTGTTACAAAGGAGGGATCAATGATACATTGTTACTAACTGAAGTCCACAGTTTACCTTAGGGCTCCTTCACTCTTTGTGTAGTACAGTCCTGTGGGTTTTGACAAATGCATTGTGTCATGGATCCACCACTGCAGTATCACACAGAAGAGTTTCACTGCCCTGAAGATACACGGTGCTCCACTTGTTTATCCCTCCTCCTACCTATTTTTTATGCAAGTTTATCCAACTGCATAGTTCTGATGTTGTCCCGTTACAAGTTACCGTTTCAATATCGTCCTAGACATCCAAGTCCTGAACATAAATTTAAATCTAAGAAACCTGTATTGAGGAGAGTATAGAAGACTCATTTGGAAGTGCAGTTAGTGGGTTAAATAACAACCCTCCCCTCCCCCAGCCTGAATCGCATTATGCCAATACTCAGTGTGGTCAGCTTTTCAGCTGCTTTTGCCACTGTAATGAGGGGGCAGCCTGCAGCCCCAAAGCAGCCCCGGGTCTGCTCTACAAGTCCCTGTCCTCTGGTGCCAGATGCCCTGGTTCGTACCTTCGGCTCTCTTTAAGATTATTTTCAAGTTAGAAAATGCTGACATACTAGGTAAAAAATATATATATATATTGCTTTATGGGCGGGTTTCTCATTGTTTAATTCTTCATGTCTCAGTTGTCTTAAAAATAAAAACAAGGCAAGAGAAAGAAGGTGATGTTTATTGTGTGGAAGACGCATTCGTTTTGCCTTAATTGATTAAGAAAATGGGTCACTGACTTGACCGCTGTGTGTGTGTGTATATATATATATATGTCTTACATACTGTTTTAGCTTTTAATGGCTGCTGAAAAACCATTTCTAAAAGTCAGGTAATTGTCAAATTTACTGCTGTACCTCTGTTCTTTCCCCCCTTGAATCCTTTCCGTCGATGGGAAGGGGGCTACTTTTCAAGGTGTTGAGTGTTACCCCATTCTGTGGGGTACATCTCATTACCAAGATGTAGCCAACGTTTACTGACACCAGAGAACCTACACCGTGTTCTTTTAATGGCCCTACAGCTCTTTCCAGCCCCTTCAGATAGCTTCTCCTTTGGTGGACCCGTAGCCCTCCTGGTTCAGAGCCATGAGATCCTTCCTTCCTGCAGGGAAAGACCTGGCCCCGGACAGCCTGCTCAGAGACATAGGGTTTCTGAGAGCGGTTCTCCTAACACCCTGATGCATAAGGCCAGGCAGGCACAGCACAACTACTTATGGGGGCGTATGAGTTTCCTGGAGAGACCTGGTGGCACAGTGGTTAAGCGTTCAGCTGCTAACCAAAAGGTCAGCAGGTTGAATCCACCAGGTGCTCCTTGGAAACTCGATGGGGCCATTCTACTCTGTCCTATAGGGTTGCTATGAGTTGGAACCAAACTGACTGCAACGGTTTTTTTTTTTTGGTATGAGTTTCCTGGAGCTTCTAGGTGGTGTAAAAGGTGAATACGCTTACCGCTAATAGAAAGATTGGAGGTTTGGGGCCTGGTGAATTACTTCTGAAAGATCACCCACTGAAAACCCTGTGGAGCGCAGTTCTTCTCTGACACGCATGGGGTCACCATGAGTCGGAGGTGACTTGACTGAACTGTTCTTTTTAAAAAAAAAAAAAATTACAATTATGGTGGGTCATTAACTAACATAGAGTCTCGGGTAGTATAAATTATTAAGGCATTCAGCTGCTAACCAAGAGTTTGGAGGTTCAAGTCTGCCCAGCGGCACCTTGGAAGAAAGGCCTGGCGACCTGCTTCTGAAAACCCAGCCCCTGAAAACCCTGTGTGGCACAATTCGACTCTGACATGGGCAGGGGTGCCATGAGTGGGAGCGGACTCCATGGTAACTGGCTTATCGGTTTACTGTCACTGCTGCAACAAAGCACCACAAACTAGGTGGCTTAGAATAACAGGAACTTATGCTCTCACACTGCTGGTGGCCAGAAGTCTGCAATCAAGGTGTGGGCAGGGCTGCACTCCCTCGGGAGGCTCCAGGGGAGGACTCTTCCTCGTCTCTTCCAGCTTCGGGTGGCCGCGGGTGTTCCTGGGCTTGTGGCCACATCGCCCCAATCTCTGCGCCATCTTCACATAGCTTCTCCTCTGTCGATGTCTGTGTCTCCTCTTCTGTCTCTTACAAGGACATCTGTCACTGGGGTTAGGGCCCACCCTAATGCAGGATGAGCTCATCTTGAGACCCTCAACTTAATCACACCTACTTCCCATTCACAGGTTCTGGGTGGACACGAATTTTGGACTGCAATCCTCAGCCCACTCCAGCTGAAAACCAGGTTTGATAAAATGACAGGCTCCCTGGGGCATGGGCCCAGCATATCCTGCAGGTGACATTCATCTCCTCAAACCAGCCTCAAGGACTCAACTCTCCAAGGGTGGCCTTGTGACACAGCTTCCTCCCCCAGCTGCTGCATTTTCCCTTCAATAAATGAGCCCCCAAGAAAACAGGAGGAGTCCTCCCAGCTGGCAGGACCCGGCGTGATGCAAACAGTTTGTGCTCATCTACCAGCCTAAAGGTTGGCAGTTCAAGCTCACCCAGCAGTGCTGTGGAGGAAAACAAAAAAAAAAAAAAAGAGGAAAGACCTGGTGATATTCTTCCGTAAAGGTTATAGCCAAGAAAACCCTATGGGGCATGAGTGCGGTACCTTTGAGTCAGAGTCAACCCCACAACAACTAGTTGGGCCCTCACTGTGGAGTCCCTGGGTGGTGCAAATTGTTAACACAGTTGGCTGCTAACCAAAAGATTGGAGCTTCCAGACTAAGACAGACTAGGAAAAAAGACATGGCAACCTATTTCCAAGAAATCAGCCATCGAAAACTCTGGGGAGCACAGTTCTGTTCTTACACACGTGGGGTCACCATGAGTCAGAATAGATTCCACGGCAACAGGTTTGAGTCCTCGCCCCCCAATATCCCTATCCCTGGGTGAAAGGGAGCCCTGGTGGTGCAGCGGTTAAAGGCCTGGCTGCCAACCAAAAATCAGCGGTTTGAACTCACTGTCTGCTCCAAGGAAGAAAGACGTGGCAGTCTGCTTCCCTAAAGATGTATAGCCTTAGAAACCTACGGGACAGTTGTACTCTGTCCGACAGGGTCGCTATGTGTCAGAATTGCCTCTACAGCAGAGGGGTTTTAGCCCTGAGTGAAGGAGTCTTGGTGGCCCAGTGGCTAAGCACTTGGCTGCTAACTAAAAGTTGGCAGTTTGAGCCCACCAGCAACTCCTCAGGAGAAAAGACCTGGTGATCTGCTTCCATAAAGATTACAGCCTCGGAAACCCTATGGAGCACAGTTCCACTCTGTTAACAGGTGGAGGCCCCACAAGTCGGAGTCAATCAACAGCAGGGAGTTCTCAGATAGCAGAGGACCCCTGGAAGCATCCAATCCTCCGGCCACTGAGCCTGGATGACAGAGAACTTTCTGGAAGCCAGGAAACCATAGAGAACTCCTATCTGCCCTTTAATTTCTGTGTGTCACTTAGAGGCGCCGGGTCTCACACTAAACCCCAGGTGGCCTTCCTCCCTCTTCATGGCTTGTCATGGGGAAACAGGTCTCCACATTGTGAAGGCAAGGGTGACTTTGAAGGCGCTGGAAGCCCAAGCAGTGGAGGTCCTGTATTTGACCTCCAGGATTTAAGACTACCTCCTTTCGGCTGCTCCCGTGATTGCTGTCAATCTGGAAGGGAGAGAAACTGCCGATGGGAGCTGCGACCTGATGCAAAGACGGGGCAGCTGTCGGAGCTGCAACCAGCCCTTTGAACGTGCGGTTCTGCCGCAAATGGTGTTGCATAGGATGGGCTTCAAAAACAAAACGTGTTTCCTTTTCATCGTCAAGAGCTTTGCTTCTGAGTTCTAGTCTTCTGTGTTCAAAAAAAAAAAAAAACAAAACAAAAGCAGTTGTGCCCAGTTAAATCCGACTCATGGCAATGGCATGCCTGTCAGAGGAGAACTGTGCTGGTTTTTTGGGGGAAGAGATCAGCAGGCCTTTCTTCTGAGGCCCTTCCGGATGGACTCAAACCTCTGATCTTTCAGCTAACAGCCAAGCTTGTTAACGGTTTGCGCCACCCAGGAACTAACCAGTGGTCATCGACTCAACTTTGACTCGTGACAACTCCATATGTGTCAGTACAACTGTGCTTGCTCCGTAGGGTTTTCGCTGGCTGGTTTTTCAGAAGTACGTTGCCGGGCCTTTCTTGCAAGGCCTGTCTGGGTGGACTTGAATCTCCAATCTTTCAGTTAACAATGAAGTGTGCTAACTTGTTTGCAGCACCCAGAAACCTCAAACCTATTGCTGTTGAGTCAATTCCGACTCATGGTGCCCCCTGCCACCATGTGTATCAGAGTAGAACTGTGCTCCAGCGCGTTTTCAGCGACTGATTTTTCAGAAGTCGGCTGCCAGGCCTTTCTTCCTAAGCACCCTGGGTGCTCAATGCCCCTTAAGCAGTGACTGACTCCCCATCACCCCTCCATCTGTGCCTAAAAACCAAAAAACCATATGCATTGCCACAGAGTCAATTCTGACTCATAGTGACCCTATAGGACAGAGCAGAACTGTCCTGTAGGAGAAGCTGATGGATTTGAACTTCTGCTTAGCAGCCAAGCTCTTAACCACTGCTCCGCCAGGGCTCCCACCTGTGCCTAGGAACCACTAATAGGCTTTGATCTTGGCACATTTGCTTATTAGGTTTGTTTCATACAAGTGAGCCCTCCTGTTTTTTATCAGGCCTTTTAGGCTCTGTGTTAGTTTCACAAGGTAAGTTAAAAAAAAAAAAAAAAAAACCTAGCCCATTGCCATCGAGTCGGTTCCGACTCATAGAGACCCTGTGGGACAGAGTAGAACTGCCCCATAGAGTTTCCAAAGAGTGACCGGTGAATTCAAACTGCCAACCTTTCTGTTAGCAACCATAGCTCTTAACCACTGCACCACTAGGGCCCCTCACAATGTAGACAAAACAAACAAACAAAAAACAAACCTGTTGCCCTTGAGTAGATTCTGACTCATAACGACCCTACAGGACACAGTAGAACTGCCCCATAGATTTTCCAAGGAGCGCCTCGTGGGTTTGAACCTTTCAGTTAGCAGCCTGAGCTCTTAACCACCGTGCCACTAGGGCCCCTCACCATGTAGGTACAGTCTTGAATAACCCACCCCTTGATTCTGACTCATAGCACCCCCATGTGACAAAGTAGAACTGCCCCCATAGGGTTTTCCAGGCTGTAATCTTTATGGAAGCAGATCGCCAGGCCTATTTCCTACGCGCGGAGCCTCTGGTTGGGTTCGAACCTCCAACTTTTCCGTTAGCAGCGCAGCGCTTAACTGCCGTGACACCAATGCTCCTTGTGTTAAATGAGGCAGGTATAATAAGACTTGCAAAGCGCTTAGGCTCCAAAAAAAAAAAGCTGATGAAGCCACTAAGAGGTTACCGGCTGCTGAAGGAACGTGGTGGCTCTGGGGGGACCCCCCTCCACCCCAAGCCACATCAGGCTTACCCCGCGGAGGGGCTGTGCGCACCGCCCGGGAACCTCACCTGCGCGGCAGGTCCCGTTCTCCCCTCCGTGTGTGGGTCCGGAGCCCTGGAACCTGCCCCAAGCCTGGTGGAGAGAAAGTTGCCAGGAGAACACCCAGCTGCCACTCAAACGCGGCGGCTGCGCCAGCATTTCTGTAATGGCTCCAACGCGCCTATAACCTCGTTTTATGGGGCTTCGAGTCAACACCCGTAAATCTCACAGGCTGACCTGGGCGCAGTAATCCCCACACCTCTCCTTCCCGCTCCTCCACTGCGGCCTGGGTGAACTTTTCCCATCGTTACCCTGCAGAGTTTCTGGCAGGGGCGCCAACTGGAGAGAGAAGGGCGGGTTGGAGCGCTGGAGGGCCTCCTGGAAGCGTCCGCTGGGCGCATTTGGGGAGCGGTGCCAGCTGCTGAACGTGGGCGGGGAGCCGAGACTGCCCCGAGTGTGAACAGCGACAGGTCTTTCTTGCAAATGAAATTCATGGGTAGGCTAAGAAAACAAGCTAGCTGAAGTCAAAATTGGGTATTAGAAAAGACACTCAGCTTTTTAGCTGCACTTCATCAGCCAGCGTCTGGGTTGCTGAGGGGAAGAGACGGGCCTAGAAGTAGATTCTACTGCTGATTATTTCAGGCCCCTTTTAAAGGTATTTAGCGAACAGGTGTTCAGACAAAAGCATGGACAGGCATGGTCAATGCACTTCTACTCACAACAGCCAAAAGGTGGAAAGGGCCCAAGTGTCCAACAGGTGAATAGATAAGTGCACTGCAGTCCATCCAGGCCATGGAGTATTGCTCAGCCATAAAGAGAAATGAGTCCTAGTGCGTGCCACCACGTGGGTGAACCTTGAAAACCTCTTGATGAGAGAAAGAAGGAAGAGGCGAAAGATCACCCATTGTATGATCCTACTTATATAACACAGCCAGTATGAAAACCCATTGCCACTGAGTGGATTCCAACTCATAGCCACCCCATAGGATAGAGTAGAGCTGCCCCATAGGATTTCCCAGGCTGTAGTCTTTATGGAGCAGACTGCCACATCTTTCTCCCCGGAGGAGCAGCTGGCCGGTTCAAACCACTCACCTTTCGGTTAGCAGCTGAGCACTTAACCACTGTGCCACTAGGGGTCCTCTCATATGAACGATCTGTGGCCATCAACTCGATTCTGACTCACAGCGACCCTATAGAACAGAGCAGAACTGCTCCATAGGGTTTCCAAGGCTGTAAATCCTTCTGGAAGTAGACTGCCACATCTTCCTTCCACAGAGCGGCTGGTGGATTCCAACCGCTGACCTTTCAGCTAGCAGCCGGTTAGCAGCTGAGCACCTAACTACTGCACCACCAACCCAAACTCGTTGCCGTCAAGTTGATTCCAACTCATAGTCACCCCACAAGGCAGAGAACGGTTCCCATAGGGTTTCCAAGGAGAGAGTGGATGGCGGACTCCAACTGCTGACGTTTTGGTTAGCAGCCCAGCTCTTAACCACAATACCACTAAAAACTCGTTGCCGTTGAGTCGGTTCTGACTCATACTGACCCTATAGGACAGAGTAGAACTGCCCCGTAGAGTTTCCAAGGAGCACCTGGCGGATTTGAACCACCAATCTCTTGGTTAGCAGCTGTAGCAGTTAACCACTACACCATCACTGTTTCCTACCATGTCACTAAGCCAAAAAAACCAAACCCACTACCGTCGAGTTGATTCCGACTCATAGCAACCCTATAGGACAGAGTAGAACTGCCCCGTAGAGTTGCCAAGGAGCGCCTGGTGGATTCAATGTGCCAGCCTTCTGGTTAGCAGCTGTAGCACTTACCCACTATGCCACTAAAAAAAAAAAACCAAACACGTTGCCGTTGAGTTGATTCTGACTCATAGCGACCTATAGGACAGAGTAGAACTACCCCATAGAGTTTCCAAGGAGCACCTGGCGGATTTGAACCGCTGACCTTTTGGTTAGCAACTGTAGCTCTTAACCGCTACGCTACCGGGGTTTCCACTACACCACTAAAACTCCTTAATTTCCAGAACAGGAACTCCATAGAGTCAGAAAGCAGATGAGTGGATGCAGAAACTGGAGAGAGATGGGGAGTTAGGGCTGCTGATGGGCCCTGGTTTTCCGTTTGTGGGCATGAAATGCTTTGGAATTTGATAGTGATGGTGGACAGCATCGGGAATGTAGTAAATGCCACCGGATTGGGCGCTTTAACATGGTTAATTTCGTGGTATGTGAATTTCACCTCCATTAAAAAAAAAAACAGGAAGAAAGGTCTTTGGAGTCCCCACTGAGTCAGTGGTAGCTTGTAACATGCTCACATCCCTCAGTGGAGAGATCCATTTGCCCTGGACGAGCTTCCAGTCACCTGGAAACGGAGAAGACAGAGGACCATCTGCACAAATGTGGACCACGTAGCCGGGGGGATGGTCAGGCCGGTGTCTTACATGTCTCTTTAAACAAGGGGAAAACTCGTGTAACCAGACATGATGGAAGTCCTCATGTTTGAAGAGCCCTGGGAAGACAGAGAGGAACCCTGGTGGTGCAGCAGTTAAGCACTCGGCTGCTAACCAACTGGTTGATGGTTTGAACGTGCCAGTGACTCCACGGGAGAAAGATGTGGTAGTCTGCTTCTGCAAAGATGACAGCCTTGGGAAGCCCATGGGGCCGTTCTACTCTGTCCTATAGGTGGCTATGGGTCGGAATTTACTTGAAGGCGACAGGTTTGGTTACAGCCACAGGGAGAGAGAGAGAGACAGAGATGAGGTCGAGAGAGAGGGAGAGAGGCTGAGAGAGAGAGAGACAGAGATGAGGTCGAGAGAGAGGGAGAGAGGCTGAGAGAGAGACAGAGATGAGGTTAGGAGAGAGAGGGAGAGAGGCTGAGAGAAAGACAGAGATGAGGGCAAGAGAGAGGGAGAGAGGCTGAGAGAGATGGATTCAACAATGAAACTCAGAAGCATCTCCCCACCTGGACATGTTTCTAAAAATTGGAATCAGGAAATGGGAGAGCTAGGTGTGACTCTTGGGGGGCCATGGTGGTTCAGCGGTGGAATTCTCGTCTTCCCTGCAGGAGGCCTGGGTTCGATTTCCTGCCAGTGCGTCTCATGTACAGCCAGCTCCCGTCTGTCAGTGGGGGCTGGTGTATTGCTATGATGCTGAGCAGGTTTTGGTGGCGCCTGCAGACTAAGACGGACTAGGAGGAGAGGCCTGGCGATCTCCTTTCGAAAGGCAGCCCAGGAAAACCCTAGGGACCACAACGGTCCTATCCACAACCAATCGTGGGGATGGCGCAGGACTGGGCAGGGTTTCATTTCGTTGTGTATGGGGTCTCCATGAGTAGGGGGCCAACTCGACAACAGCTTATAAACAAAATAACCAGACCTGACTGTAGACATCTGGCTCCATCTATTCATTTTTCAGGTGAGGACGCTAAGCTCTGTTGAATGTGTAGAGTTTCACCCTTCAGCCTTTCACGCAATATGAAAACATGTGGAGTTTAGAAAAAACCCTGAGATGTGTTTTCTAAATAATTGCCAGGTGAACCCGTGTCTCTAAACATTAAAAAGATTGAAGTTGTCAAGGATTTCATTTTACTTGGATCCATAATCAGGGCTCATGGAAGCAGCAGTCAAGAAATCAGATGACTTATTTCACTGGGCAAATCGGCTGCAAAAGACCTCTTGAAAATGTTCAAAAGCAAAGTTGTCGCCTTGAAGACCAAGGTGCGCCTGACTCAAACCCTGGTGTTTTTAATCCCCTCATATGCATGTGAAAGCTGGGCAATGAATAAGGAAGACAGAAGAAAAATCAATCCCTTTGAATCATGCTCTTGGTGAATAACACGGAATATACCATGGACTGCCGAAAGAATAAACAAATCCTGTCTTAGAAGAAGTGCAGCCAAAATGCTCCCTAGAAGCAAGGATGGTGAGACTGCTTCTCACATATTTAGGACATGTTATCAGGAGTGCCCAGTCCCTGGAGAAGGACATCATACTTGGTAGAGGGTCAGCGAAAAAGAGGAAGACCCTCAACAAGGTGGATTGACACAGTGGCTGTAAAAATGGGCTCAAACATAACAACGATTGTGAGGATGTTGCAGGCCTGGGCAGTGTTTGGTTCTGTTGTACACAGGGTTGCTAAAAAAAGCCCTGACTGCTATATATGCCATAACCCTTTCTTCTCCAGGCTCTGCTATGCCAGCTCCCTCCACAGCCCTGGCTAGAACTTGGCTGTGTCCCGATAGCTCCTCTTTAACCCTCTGCTTTCTCCATCAGACAGGACCGCTCATATTTTGATGGCCTTGGAGGGCTGCATTGCCTCTTGTTTTTAGTTTGTGACTCCCCTCTGCTTCAGCATCATGGGGGCACCTAACAAAGGGGTATTTTGGGGTTCAGAGTGCATACATTTGTGGGTCTGAATTATCTGAACAGCCCTCATCTGGAAAGGGAAGTGTGTATAATTAATTTCATGCTGAGAACGCTGTGTAGCTGCTCACAGACATCTCTGCAAGGAAAAAAAAATCTTAAGAAAAAATGTTATGTAGTTCCAATTAAATTAGTTAGGAAAAATAAAGAAGTTAGTGTAAAATGTAGGTTTATAACAAGGACCTGATTTTTTTTTTCCTAGGGGCCAGAGGGGCGACCACATTTCTTCAATTCTAAACACTAGGGATTTTGTTAAACTTCCATCGTTTCGGGGCTAATTCAAACTGAAAAGGTGAAAGGGAGATTGACCAGAAATGCACTCCCGCAAATACACGGTTTTATGGAATAAACCCGACTTTTTTTTTTTTTTAATCTTTTGTGAATTAGACTGTGTATATAGAATCTAGTGCCTCCAGAAGAAACATAGATGGGTAATAATGGGGGGGGGGGGATTTAAATCAGCTCATTTAAGCCCCGAATGAACAGATCTTGGTGTGAAGGGAGCTTGAGGCAGAGAGCTGATTTATGGCAGGACCCGGGTGGGGGCGGTTTTGTGCGTGTCCATTTCTGGTACCGAGACAGGTGGTGTGAGCCGGAGGATGCGGGGATCTTGGAGCCTTAAAATTGGCGTGGCTGCCTGTGACACAGACAGAACCACGCCACAGCCCTGTAAAGAAAGAACCGATTCAAGAAGAGACAGTCCCTGCCTCCCCACCATGCTCCTCACCAACACCCCCCAATTGCTTCCTAAATGGGGAATAAAAATTTACAGCAAGGGGCCGAGGGGGACGCGTGGCAGACAGTGACCCTTCAACCAGGCCAGCAAACTCTGGGGATGCGGAGTTGGAGACAAAACAGAAACTTGCACGCCTGAGCTCCGAGGGGTGAGGTTCCGGAGCCCCACAACGTACCGGCATTTAAAATAGTGGGCGTTCGAAGATGAGGATCAGAGAAACGGAGCCCCGATGCTCGCTGCAGCAGGGACGAGCCTTGAAAACATCACACCGAGTGAAATAAGCCAGACACAAAAGGACACATATTTTAAGACCACACTTACATGAAATATCTAGAATAGGCAAGTACGTAGAGACCCAGGTTTATTAGAGGCTACCAGGCACTGGGGGAGGGCGACATGGCAGGATTTTGCTTAGGGGCACTGAGACTGTCTGGGGTGACGAAGAAGTTTTGGAAATAGACAGTGCTGATGGTCCTACAACTGGACAACTAGAAACGGATAGAGTGGGACCTCTTTTTGTTACATATATTTTACCGCAATAAAACGTTTTTTAAAGAATGTACCGTAAATTGCCAAAAAAAATAAAAATAAAAAGCAAGCGTGAGATTCCAGGTAGGCAGTAAATAAACGTAAGGCAGGTGAATACCCTTTCCCCACACCTGCTCTGGTCATCACGGGGATCCTGTCCGTCTTCCCGCCCCAGCCCTGAGCTGTGTCCTACATCCCAAAGATCCATCTCTGGGGTGTGGCAGGCTCCAGCTGCATTTCCAGAACGTTCCATGGTGTCACCGGGCATGGGGCTGTGTGCCGGCTTTGAATGTCCAAGACCGGGTTCCTTACGCCTCATTCCACACACTTTGGCTGACTTTTAAAGAAAGCTTTAGGTGTCTCTGCCCGCCTCCAATTTGGGGGTACGATCCTAAAGAGCAGGGTCTCCCCCTGTGTGGGGAATGGCTCAGCCCGCTGCAAGCATCTCCCTAAATACTCCGAGCTTAGAAGATCCCTGAAGTTTGACGACTCGTTCCCCGGCTTCCGTTTAATTGCTATTTCGCCCGTGGAAAAGCCGAGAGTTGCCCTGGCAAGGCAGCAATGATGTCGTCCTTTCAGGCTCCCGGGGGAATCGGCTTGGAAAATGTCTCCCCTGTTTTTCCAGTGGCTGGGGCCCACCATCACATCGACTCCCCCTGTAAAGTGAGGACGGTCGAGGGGGACGCAGCCCTCCGGCTTCTGGAGAAATTGGCATAGGCCGTCTCCCGCCTCCCAGCCCTAAAACCCCTGGACAGGCTGACATTCTCAGTGCTAAGTGGAAATGATGCGGGCTCGTCAATGCAGGGACATGGTGATGAGACCCGGCAGGGATCATGCCAGCAGCCTGATGGGGCCTGACGCCTGGCATTTACTCAGATGCCCCAGAAGCCAAATGAGCCTCAGTTGTCCTCGATGTCGAACGAGGTGCAAGGGAGGAAGTAACTTGGGGGAATGTGTGTTACTCTCAGTCATCTCAGAAATAGATTGCAAATTGTTTAAACCTTCAGAACGCGGTGGCTCGCAACCTCCTCACCATGCGGCGTCTCCGTGGGACTAATGGGCTCCAGAGATGTGTTTCAGATGTGGGCTTATTCCTCGCACGAATCCTGGCTGGGCGAGGAAGGCAGACGGCTGGTGCCGCCAGGATGGCCAACAGTCCTCTTTCCTTTTTTCCTTTTCCTCCCAAGGATCGGGCCCATTAATGAGCACTTTTGCACAAGGCCCACACCAAGCCGACCTTTCTGCGCTGGTGCAGGCGGGGACTCCAGCCTCAGCAGAGTGACGGGGAGTCGTGGGGACCTGAAGGCCGTCTGTGACTGAGGCAGAAATGGCTTCTGACAAGTCACAGCTGAATTCCCACAGCACCCAAACACCATTCCTGCTCTACTCCTGCATTTTTTTTTTAATGGTCTAAAATTGCCTGTTTAATATCTGAGCGCTCCAGAGCCCAAGAGGATTCCAGAAAAAGGGAAGCTAGTGTGGGGGGGGGTCACTGGAGGGTCCCCGCCAGGTGAGCTGGCCACCCCGCTGACAGCCCAGGTGAACAAGTGGGCTCCGGGCAGCCACATCCCCAAGTGGCCTCGGAAAACCGTGTAGGAAGATATTAACAGAAGGGTTTAAGGGGGCTTAGCTTCCTGTCCATCATGGGACTCAGTTAATAAATAAAAGGGGAGATTAAACGTGAAGCTTTCACTACCCAGAACCTGCCCAGATGTGTTGACAAAAATGAGTAATGGGCCTTTGAGGCCGTGGGACAGCAAGTCTACCGCTGTATGTGAAATCGCGATGGCGTAGCTGCCACCATCCCAGCGTCACAGTTGGCTCCGATTCACGCTGAGCCCATGTACCACTTAACAAAATGCAGCCCAGTCCTGCACCAGCTTTGTGATCGTTGGCATAACTGTTGCAGCTACTGGGTACCTTGAGTGCCTTCCACTCTAGGGAGCTCATCTTCCAGCGCTGTGTATCAGCCAGCGTTCTGTTCTGACCCGTAGGGTTTTCACTGGCTGATTTTGGTAAGCGGATTGCCAGGCCTTTCCTCCTGGTCTCTCTTTGTCTGGAAGCTGAGCTGAAAGCTGTCCACCGTGGGTGACCCTGCTGACATTTGAAATACCAGTGGCCTAGCTTCCGGCATCACAGCCGCACGCAAGCCCCCACGGTAGGACAAATGGACACACAGATGGTGGATAAAGGTCACTGTGACACATTTTAAAAGTCCTATGTGCTGGCTAACACCCTAAGAAAGACAAATGGCCACTGGGAGACAGAGGATCAAAATCTCCAAGTCTGAACGTTGCCATGCTCCTGGAATTAGTGAGGAAAAGACCAAAAATAACCGGGACAGGAAAGAAGCAAAGAATTTGCAGAAAAGGGAACAAGTCTTACAGTGCTGTTGTTACTGCCATCAAGTCAGCGTCGACTCCTGGTGATCCCAGGCACAATGGAAGGAAACACTGTCCAGTCCTGTGCCACCCCCGTGATCAGTTTCAGATCAGACCTTGGTGATTCCTAGGGTTTTCATTAGCTGATTTTCAGACGCAGGTCGCCAGGCCTTTCTTCCTAGTCTCTCTCAGTCTGGAAGCTCTGCTGAAACCTGTCCAGCATCACAGCAACACACAAGCCTCCACGGACAGACGGCTGGGGGCTGTATATGAAGTGCACTGGCCGGGAATTGAACCCTGGTCTCACGCATGGAAGGGAGGATTCTACCCACTGAGCCACTGCTGCTCAAGGTGGAATTAGGACATGAAAATGACATGGGAGCTTCCTCGCTTGCTGGTCAGGGTTTCATGGTATCTCCTTAACTTGTTCTTGTTGTCGTCAGGTGTCGTTGAATCAGTTCTGACTCATAGTGACCCCAGGTACAAGAGAACAAAACACGGCCCAGTCCTGAGCTATCTTCACAGTCACTGTTACGCTTGGGCCCGTTGTTGCAGCCACTGTGTCAATCCATCTTGTTGAGGGTCTTCCTCTTTTCGCTGACACCCCACGCGTCTGTCCGTTTGTCGTATTGTGGGGGCTTGTGTGATGCTGGAAGCTACGCCACCAGTGTTCAGACACCAGCGGGGTCACCCAAGGCAGAGAGGTTTCAGCTGAGCTTCCGGGCTAAGTCAGACTAGGGAGAAGGAACTGGCAGTCTACTTCTGAAATGAATTAGCCCGTGAAAACCTTATGAATAGCAGCACGTACTTTGGACACGCTATCAGGAGGGATCAGCCCCTGGAGAAGGACAGCACGCTTGGTAAAGTAAACGGTCCTTAACTAGGTGTTCCCAACAAACCAAAAGCCCCAGACCTGCAGTCCCAAAGTAGGCATTCTGCTGTCTGAACTGACCTCCTTTGTTCACCATAGGGACAGGGTCTCCCTGCCATCTGCACTGACGCCCTATTGTTCATCATGGCTGCACCGGGTGGGTGCAGACCCTTGATCACCTGAGGGCTGGCAGGAGGGTTCATACAGGAGGTGCCACCAGGTAATGGGGCTGCTACCATATGAGCTCAGGGGACACCCTGCTGTCCCAGCCCTTGGCAACAATCCTTTCTCTGCCAGCGCAGAGGAGGCCACACAGCCTGGCCCCAGGCAGGGCCCTGCACCACGGATGTCCTGGGTGCCTCTGACCTGCACCACCCCACACAGCGGGAAGCACCTGTGTTGTCGGGCCGGGGCTGCTCTGCCCAGCTGCCTGCCCCCTCCGACCCTCTAAGGTCAGCAGTACCAACAGGTGTTTCCCTCCTCTCGTCCTCTCGTCTGCAGGCTGTGGGGTCGCAGGTCAAATGCAACAGCGCCGGCCTCCCACCCCCACCCCCCGGGGCCAGCTTACCAGGTGTTTAATATTATCAGGGCTCATTTGCCAAAACAGTGATGGAGTGTTCTCCGAAGCCCCAAATAAATTTCCCGAGAGCGGCTTTCAAAGTCGGCCGGTCGGAGCGGCCTGCGCAGTGGATGCGAGGCGGCCGCTAATTCAAGGCGGCGTGCGCCCTTTCTCCGAGCGGGAACACGTGGGCACCGGCCTGGCCCCGTTTGGGGTAATTTTGGGTCTCATTTCCATTTGTGAGAAAGATAACTGCTTACATATGGAAGCAATAAATAAGCGGAGTCATTAAAATTTTCCCTAATTTAGAAAAAATCTTAACGAAGTAATATCTTTGCCAGGGCAGGCAGAAATGTAAATCAGACATTGGAAGGGAACCTATTAAGGGATTGCTATGTTCCTGGTCTTTTTTTTTTTTTTTTTAATCTAATGAATTTATGAATTGCCAGTTGTGGAGGTCACAGGCTTTGTTAATTTCCTACGTGTTTAGCTCAGCGGTAAGAGGGTGGGTTCTTATGAACAATGAATGTTAAGTCCATTAGAACTTCCCTGCTAATCGGGGACACAAATGCAGTACCAATGGCCCGATGTTACAAAGTCTACATTAATTACTTCAGGTTTGGGATTTATTCCACCATCTGTGGGTTGTCACTAGCATCATCGAAAAAAATGAAACAACCCCAAGAGTCTGGCTCCTAGACATCCTTTTAACTCACTACTGGAGTCACTCCTGAGGTTCACCCTTCAGCCAAAGATTAGACAGGCCCATAAAACAAACAATCATACATGCTCAACTGTGTAGACAAGACTAAATGGGCACACTAGCCCAGGGGCAAGGACGTGAAAGTAGAAGGGGAGAGGAAAGCGAGACGAATGGAAATGGGGGACCCAAGGTCGAGAAGGGGAGAGTGTTGACACATGGCTGGGATGGCAACCAATGTCACAAAACAGTATGTGTATTAATTGTTTAATGAGAAATTAACTTGCTCTGTAAACTGTCAACTAAAGCACAATAAAAAAGGAAACAGCAGAGAGGCACAGCCAACCTACCCCAGGCATCGGCTACAAAGTAAAATTCACCTTGCAGCTTTAGAAACGTGTGGTGACCAGCTTCTTCTACCTGGTTGCATGCACCAGGCAAACCAGAGAGTTGTATCCGAACAGAGGGAGACGCTAAACCAAACAGAAAAAGAATTTAACAGCCCCACGTGGCACCATGATGAAATGAGAGCCGTTTCTGTGACTGTATAGGGGCGCCTGCAGAGATTCACAGGGTCCTTTGGCTGCCTCTCATCTCAGCAAGTTGTGGGGGACAAGGAGCCCCTGTGCTTGGCTCCTGAGCCTTCTGCAGCCTCTCTGCAGGGGAAGATTGGGCAGGAACCTGGTGTCCCAAAGAATCTGATCATCACAAGGCTGGTGCTTGCTCCCAGCCTCCCTCCAGATGGGCCAGCAACAGCGGGCATTTCACCTGACACCTAGCAGCACAGGGAAGGTTGAGTCTGCTCGGGCAGACAGGATGCTGCTGGCTTTTTCGTCTCATCAGCTGCTTTACCCACTAGTATGAATTGTGTCCCTGCAAAAGATGTGTGGAATCCAAATCCCTGTACCTGCAAAAGTGAACTCCTTTGGAAAGAGGGTCTTTGAAGATGTTCTTCGTTGGGTGAACAGAAAGCCATACTGTGTAGGGGGACCCTAATCCCACCTGAGTCGTGTCCTGATAAAAGAGGAGAAGAGACGCAGAGATGGGGAGACAGAGGAAGAACACCATGTGATGCTGGGGCCACAAGCCCAGGACGGCTTGAAGCTACCAGAAGCTGAAAAAGACAAGACAGCGTCCTTCCCTAGAGCCTCCAAGGGAGCAAGGACGGCCCACACCTTGATCTCAGACTTGTTACCCCCAGACAGTGAGAGCATAAACTGCTTCTCGCCTGCTGTTATGGTTGAATTGGAGTCCCGGGGTGGTACAAACAGTGAGCAAGCTCAGCCACTAACAGAAAGGCTGGAGGTTTGAGTCCACCCACAGGGACTTCGGAAGAAAGGCCTGGAGACCTGCTTCTGAAAAATGAACCACTGAAAAGTCCTGTGGGGTGCAGTTCTACTCTAACGCACACGGGGTCACCGTGAGTCGGAGTCAGCTGGATGGCAGCTGGTTTCCGGCTCAGCAGGGCGTCGAGGGAAAAGCGTACTTTCTGCGGATGCTCTCCGTGGTGATAAAGAGGAACATACCTGTGAAGAGGAATAACACAAACACACACATAAAACACACTTGTTGCCACCGAGTCGATTCTGACTCGTAGCCACCCTAGAGGACAGGGTAGAAGTGTTCGAAATCCCAACCTTTCAGTCAGCAGCTCAGTGCTTTAACCAATGCACCACTAGGGCTCTTTCTGTGAAGGGAACCCCTTGCCATTGAGTCGACCCTGACTCATAGCAACCCTGTAGGACAGAGTAGAACTGCCCACAGCGTTTCCAAAGAGCGTCTGGTGAGTTGGAACTGCTGGCCTTTTGCTTAGCAGCCTAACTCTTAACCGCTGCACCACCAGGGCTGCTCTGTGAAGGGAAAACCAAAAACCAAACCCGTTGCTGTTTAGTCGATTTCGACTTAGAGCGATCCTATAGGACAGTGTAGAACTGCCCCATAGGGTTTCCAAGGAGCGGCTGGTGAATTCGAACTAGCCTTTCGGTGTGCAGCCAAACGCTTTAACCGCTGAGCCCAGCAAGGAAAGCTTCCTCTTAACTTCTCATCTGTGATTGTAGAAAGAGAGACACAGCTGCCACTCTGATGTGATCTAAAGGCATTACAATTTTTTAATAGGCTTCATTCTTTAGAGCAGTTTTAGGTTTACAGAGAAATTGTACAGGGTACAGAGCTCTCATACACACTTCTGCAACCTGCGTCTCCTATTTTGAGCGTCTCGCTTCCGATATTGATACGTTATGGTTAACTTAAGTCTGTAGTTTACACGAGGGTTCACTCTTTGTGTTGTACAGACCTATTGGTTTTGACGAATACATGATGTCATAAGTCTTTGATTACACAGCGAGACATACATACACAGTGCTGCCCAGTCAGTTCCGACTTGTACTGACCCTACAAAAACAGCATCAGATAGAATACCGTGTTTTCACACAAATAACGTGCGCCCTGTTTGTTTGCAAACCGTGCCCGCCCCCGACACGCATTTTCATGAGCACTCGCCACTGTGCCAATTTTTTTTTTTACATGTTGATGTAAAAAAGAAAAAAATTGTCATAGCACACTTAAAACAAAAATACCTCACGGGGGAGAGGCGTTGGGCAAACAAACGTAGAAGGCACGCGTAATTTGCTTGAAAATAACAGTTGTTTCACTGCCTTGAAGATCTCCAGCCACCCTCTTTTATTTAATTAATATGCATTATTTTTTAGAAGACACTCACATTTGCAGAGAAATAGAGCAGAAGTTACAGAATTCCATACCCTCCTCTCCCCCTGCACACAGTTTCTCCTGTTGTTTACATGTTGCCTTCCTGTGCTACGTTTGTTACAATGAATGAACCAACATTGATACAATGTTACTAACTGAAGCCCACAGTTTACATGAGCTTCACTCTTTGTGCGGCTTGGTCCTGTGGGTTTTGACAAACACAGAATGTCACCTGCCCACCATTACAGTATCGCACAGAATAGTTTCAACACCCTGAAAATGTCCTGGGTTCCACCCGTTCAAAGGAACACTGGTGGTGCAGTGGTTAAGCGCTCAGCTGCCAACTGAAAGGTCTGTGGTTCGAGCCCACCAGCTGCTCCTTGAGAGAAAGATGCGGCAGCCTGCTTCTGTAAAGATTACAGCCTTGGGAACCCTATGGGGCAGTTCTGCTCTGTCCTGTTCATTCCCCTTCCCTACTGAAAAAAAAAAAAAGCCCTGGTTCAACTGGAAACCCGAATTCAACAAACTCCCAGCTCCTGACCTCTTACTCTCGGCTTCTAACTTCTTGCTCTCGCATGTGGCGATCAGTAAGTGCTCTCAAGGTGTGTTCTCTGTACTTTGCATAACATGTGTGCTGCACTTGTGCCTGGTAATTGCCGTTATGTAAATTCCTGCAAAGTCCTATCTCAGGAGATAGTTTCCCTGCCTTGAACCCCAACCTGCATCACACGGCTGCGTAGGTCTCCCCACCCCGGCAGACGGGTACACCTGGAAATGGCCAAGGAGGGCAGTCCAGGTTCTTTTTGTCTGAATGCCTCCCAGGGACCTGAAATGTGTTTCCTTAGCAGGAGAGAAGTGATGAACTGTGCTTTCTTTATGTGGCCCATCACAAATCAAATACAGGAGGTTGTAAAGCCGTATTTTCCTAAGCGCTCAGCTATATGGCCATGGCTTGCAAATATCCTTCGTGGCTCCATGTAGGGGGAAAAATGGAAGAAGGCAGGGCTGGTGCCTTTGAGCAGGGGGCAGAGGGGCACTTAAAGAGGCCAGGAGAGAGAGAAGGTGGAGAAACCGCACTGGCTGCCCATGGTGGGTGTCGATGGAGACCTGGGTGGGTTTGTGTGGCTTGAGTCTTTATGGAACCCCAGGCTCCCCTTACCTCTTAGGCTGCTTATTAAAGTTGGGTTAATATAAACACAGGGGTCGTAAACCGGCAGGGCCCAAGCACCAATTAAAGTAATAAAAACAAGGAGCTGCCCAGAACGGAGAGCTTTTGGCAGCCGCTGGGAGGCAGGAGGGCTGGAGACGCCGGCCAAGGAGTGGGGTTTGGGGGAGGAGAAGGGGGAGCAAAGGGGTTCTGCGAGGTGGCTGCTGTGCCTTACGGTGAGCCCCTGGTCAGTGCTGGGGGCATCTGGGGGTGGTGCTGAGGCTGACCACCCAGCTGGCCGGGCTGGAGTACTGGGCAGGGAGGGCTCCCTAGCCGGGTGTGAGCAGACTCGCTGGGATGTGCTCTAGGAGTGGTGTGGACCAGTACTGGGGGCCTGGGGGATACCACGGTCACTGGTCACTGAATGGCCCTTCAGGGGTGTGTCCACCAGCTGGACAGAGGAGGACAAGAGGGCAGCCCTCCTCCGCCTGCACTCTGTTCCCTGTGGCCCTCACTCTCCAACTCCCATTCTGCCTCCCCTTCCACGCCTCACCCCTACACCCCCGAATCCAACATCCCCCACCTCCTAGTCCCCCACCTCCCCACCCTCACCTCCTCGGCCCTATAATCCTCATCCCTATGCCCCCCACCCCTACACCCCCAGCTTCACCATCTCTCACCTCCGCATCTACCTCCTCACCAACCACCCCCTGCCCCTACACTCCCCGACTCCACCATCCCCCCCAGTCCCCCACCTCCTTACCCCCACCTCCTCACCCCTATAATCCTCATTCCTATGGCCCTCACCCCTACACCACCTACTCCACCATCCACCACCACCCCCTCTACCTCCTCACCCCCACCCCTCACTTGTATATCCCTCACCCCTACACCCCTCACCCCTACACCCTCCACTCCGCAACGCCCACTTCTTCATCCACACCTCCTCACTCCTACACCACTTACCCCCACTGCACCTATGCCACCTCCTCACCCCATCCTCTACCCCACCCCCCACCTGCCTCACCCGTTCTCATTTCTCCCACCTCCCCTCCCCAACACCTTCTGCCTCCTGTATCCTGTCTTCATCTCCCCTTCCTCCTGGCTCCCACTTTATGTCCTCTGTATCCCTCCCTCTAGCCTCGCTCCTCCAGCCCTTTCACCCCTGTCTCCCCCCCTCGCTGCCCCTCCCTCACCCTCTCACCTCCCCTACCTTCCTCCCACCTCTCTCCCCTGCTCACCCCTTTCTGGCATCCAGGATTCAGTCTTTTCTTCCCAGACAGCTCTGTGTGCCATCTGGCCCACTCCTACTTATGGTACCCCCATGTGACAGAGTAGGACTGCCCATAGGGTTTTTCAGGCTGTCATCTCTAGGGAAGAAGATCACCAGGCCTTTCTCCCCCAGAGCGGCTAGTGGGTTCAAACCACCAACCTTTTGGTTAGCAGCCGAGCACTTAACCACTGTGCCACTAGGGCCCTTACATATATACAGTATAGTGGTGTATATACCGTATATATGTAGTATATAGTAGCATATATATACCCTTTCAGGAGGTGGCATGTGAACAGGAACCGATGGTACTGAAGGAAGAAATCCAAGCTGCACTGAAGGCGTTGGCCAAAAAAACAAGGCTCGGGGAACTGACAGAATACCAACTGAGGTGTTTCAATACACTGATGCCGCTCTGGAGGTGCTCACTCGTCTATGCCAAGAATTTGGGAAGACAGCTTCCTGGCCAACCAGCTGGAAGAGATTAATATTTGTGCCCACTCCAAAGAAAGACGATGCAATGGAATGAGGAAATTATACAATGATATCATTCATATCAACACAAGTAAAAGTTTGCTGAAGATCATTCAAAAGTGGCTACAGCAATATATCGACAGGGAACTGCCTGATATTCAGGCTGGATTCAGAAGAGGACGTGGAACCAGGGATATCACTGCTGATGTCAGATGGATCCTGACTGAAAGCAGAGAATACCGGAAAGATGTTAATCTGTGTTTTATTGACTATGCAAAGACATCTGACTGTGTGAATCATAACAAATTGTGGATAATGTTGTGAAGAATGGGAATTTCAGAACACTTAGTATTGCTCATGAGGAAGCTTTACATAGATCAAGAGGCAGTTGTTCGCACAGAACAAGGGCATACTGGTTGGTTTAAAGTCAGGAAAGGTGTGCGTCAGGGTTGTATTCTTTCACCATACCTATTCAATCTGTATGCTGAGCAAATAATCCCAGAAGCTGGACTATACGAAGAAGAATGGGGCATCAGGGTTGGAGGAAGACTCGTTAACACCTGCGATACGCAGATGGCACAACCTTGCTTGCTGAAAGTGAAGAGGACTTGAAGCACTTACTAATGAAGATCAAAGACCACAGCCTTCAGTATGGATTACACCTCAACATAAAGAAAACAAAAATCCTCACAACTGGACCAATAAACAACATCATGATAAATGGAGAAAAGATTGAAGTTGTCAAGGATTTCACTTTACTTGGATCCACAATCAACAGCCATGGAAGCAGCAGTCAAGAAATCCAAGAAGGTATTGCAATGGGCAAACCTGCTGCAAAGGAGCTTCCAAAGTGCAACACCTTGTTTGACTACACCTGTGCTCCACAGGGTTTTCCTTAGAAGATTGCCAGGCCTTTATTCCAAGGCTCCTCTGGGTGGACTTGAACCTCCAACCTTCTGGTTAGCAACAGAGTGTGTTCTCCATTTGCACCACCCAAGAGCAACATGAAGGGTTAGGGAATCAGTCCTTCATTCCCGCCTCTCCTGGGCCAGGTGCCAGGCCAGCCCCCACCCACTGTGGGGTGTAGATGCAGCAGTGTCTTGGCTTGAGGGTCACGGGTGTCGGGAGCAGTGGTTTCCAGGGAGCTGGGCTTGATGGGCAAACAGTCCACACCTTCCAAAACCCCAGGGATAAGAATGAACCACACAAAATCTACAGAGCAAAAGGCAGTCGACAGGGCAAAGAGGAAAATAATACAACAAAAGCTTAGGGGCCAGGGAGTCTAAATGAATGCAGTAAAACAATTAGAGCAGAAATAAGGAGAATGTTGACACAATGGGAAGACTGTAACCAAGGTCACCAAACAGTATGTGTAAACCCAAACCAAACCTGCTGCCGTCGAGTCGATTCCAACTCATAGCGACCCTATAAGACAGAGTGACAGTGCCCCATAGGGTTTTCAAGGCTGTAAATATTTATGGAAGCAGGCTGCCACGTCTTTCTTCTGTGGGGCAGTTGGTGAGTTTGAACCGCTGACCTTTTGGTGAGCAGCTGAGCGCCTTATCACTGGGCCACCAGGCCTTCTTGAAAAATGTGTGTAGAAACTGTCAGAGGGAAGCATGTTTGGATGTGTGTATTTTCATCTACGATAAAATAAAAACAAAAAAGTAAGTTAAAAAAATGGTAATAATAATATAATAAAGCAAAAAGACAAGATCAGAAAGCGGGAAAGAAGTCGGGCATAAGATTCGAAGAAAAATATTCACAGAGGGGTTAAATTTCCTCATTAAAAGTTAGCCATTATTTGATGGGGTTAAAACCCAGTTATATATTTTGAGAGATACAGGGAAGAATGAATACAGCGAATGAATAAAAATAAATCTCAGAGGAAGAGCCAGGGTTTCCCATTAAAATTCAAACTAATGGAAAGCAGAAAGACTTAAGGGAGGGTTTAAGCCAACGAAAGCACTAAGTGTTGGGTTATTTTATGTTGATTAAAAAGTACAGGACAAATGAGCGGGCGTAAAGCGTTGGGGGCATCAAATAAACCAGCATCAACATCTACAAGAATTCAAGCGTAACAGCGATTGTGAGGATGGCGCAGGACCCGGGAGTGTTTCGTCCTGTCGTCCGCAGGGCGGCTGTGAGTGGGAACCGACTGGACGGCACCTGACAACAACAACAATACGGAATAGTTGTTATCTTTAGAAGTGATAATGGAATTGTGGTACAGTGATTATGTTTACAAACAAACTTATCTTTTAGAGACACATACTGAACAACATATCAACATGTCTGGTTCTACGGTGTAAATGTATGCACATAAATAATATATGTAAATATGTCATTTAATATACATTTAAAACTAAATATATATATAAGCTGATGATGTCGATGTTTCGCTATTTAAATTTAAATAGATAAAATATCATAGTAAGTAACCTTCGTATATTTTATCTACATTTAAATTCATATATATTTAATCTGTTACGTAAGGAGCCCTGGTGACAGAGTGGTGAAGCGCTTGGCCGCTAACAAAAGATTTCTGGTATGAACCCACCAGAAACTCCTCGGGAGAAAGACGTGGCCATCCTCTCCCATAAAGATGACAGCCCAGAAAACCCTACAGGAGAGTTCTACTCTGTCACATGGGTCACTACGAGTCAGAATTGACTCAGCACACAACAACAACACTTCGTTATATATGCATAGAGACTAAATTTATATCCAACAAAGCTGAACAGACCACAAGACATACACAAAAAACGATAAAATTCCTGGCCTCAAAAACCTCAATAAATTCTATGACGTAGGAAATAGATTTATCATGTTAGGGCCCTACCACCCTGTGGTCCTGGCTACTCAGAGTGAAGACCAGGACCGGCAGCAGAACCATCACCAAGAACATGTTAGAAGTGCAGAATCCCAGGCTACGCCCACTGCAGACTTTTGAACGGGCTGTGATAGGCTCCGACTGAATCCCATGGGCTCCAGCCGGCTCCGACCGGCTCTGAGAGGCTCTAACCAGACCCCAAGGTGAATTCTGTGCCCCCTGCAGTTAGCGAAGCACTCACGGGTCGAGGCTCGTGTTCCGATAGGTGCCTAACCTGTTCTGCTGTTTCCAGCCCATGGGGTGGGTAGGAGGATGGGGGAGCACATGGTGAGGCTTGTCCTTCCAGACCACACCCATCAGCTCTCAGAGTTCTTTGGAGGGACTAGCTCACCCCCAAAGCTACCTGCAGCACCACGGAGCCTGGGGTGTGTGTCCAGATCAGTGTGCAGGAAACATTGGGTCTCCAGCATCTTTCCCCACCTGGCACTCCAAGCACCAAATATCTACCAAATGCCTTCCCAAAGGGCAAAGCTCAAACTCCATCCTGGGAGCCCAATGCCCAGGACTTCTGCTGACAGGTAACTGAGACCCCAAGGATTCAGAACTCACAGTCCAATGGCTGCGTTAAACTTCCCACCGATGTCCAGGGGTGGGTGGAATTGACGACCACAGCAGAAACCCCCTGTGGGAGAGGTGAGAAGGACCCCGGTTCACAGCCAGGCAGAAATGTGGAGCTTCTTGTCTGTCTGTCGTTCTGTGATGGCTTGTGTGTTGCTGTGATGCTGGAAGCTATGCCACCGGTATGTCAAATACCAGCGGGGTCAGCCACGGTGGACAGGTTTCCGCAGAGCTTCCAGACTAAGAGACTAGGAAGAGAGGCCTGGAGATCTGCTGAAAATCAGCCGATGAAAACCCTATGGATCCCATCAGAACATTGACTGACTCACTGGCTTTGGACACGTTGTCAGGAGGGATCAATCACTGGAGGGTTGTGTTGATCAAATAATTGAGTAAGAAAAATGTCCGCCTTCCTTATTCTTGTTAGTGTGTTAGTTGCTGTCCAGTTGTGTCTGACCGTGATGACCTTATATCATCATTTCTATGTTTGAGCCCATTGTTGTAGCCATCACATCACTCCATCTCATGGAGGGTCTGCCTCGTTTTTGCTGACCCCTTACCAAGCATGATGTCCTTTTCTAGTGACTGGTCTTTCCTGATGACGTGTTCAAAGCAAGAGAGCCAAAGTCTCACCATTCTCACTTATAAGGAGTATTGTGGATTGAATTGTGTCCCCCAAAAATGCTTGTCACCTTGCCTAGGTCATGATTCCCAGTATTGTGTGTTGTCCACCATATTGCCATCTGATGTGATTTTCCTGTGTGTTGTAAATCCTACCTCTGTGATGTTAATGAGGCAGGATTAGAGGCAGTTATGCTAATGAGGCAGGACTCAGTCTACAGGACTAGGCTGTATCTTGAGTCCATCTTTTTTGAAATATAAAAGAGAGAAGCGAGCAGAGAAGAGAGACCTCATACCATTAAGAAAGAAGGGCCTGGAGCAGAGTGTGTTGTTTGGACCCAGGATCCCTGTGCTGAGAAGCTCCTAGACCAGGGGAAGACTGATGAGAAGGACCTTCCCCCCAGAGCTAACAGAAAGAAAAATCTTCACCTGGAGGTGGTGCCCTGAATTTGGACTTCTAGCCTCCGTGACTGTGAGAGAATAAACTTCTCTTTGTAAAAGCCACCTCCTTGTGGTGTTTCTGTTTACTAGGTAACGAAGACCAGGAGCGTCCTGGCTGTGTTTGTTCTAAGACTGACCTGTTCGTTCTGCTGGCATTCCACGGTGTACTCTATATTATTCTCCAACACCACAATCTGAATTTGTCAAATCTTCTTCTGTCTTCCTTTCTCATTGCCCAGCGTACCTTCTTAGGAACTATTCTGATCCATGGTGACCCCACGTGTGTCAGAGTAGAGCTGTGCTCCATGGGGTTTTCAATGGCTGGTGTTTTACAAGTAGAGGGGAAAATGATCAATTACCTGACAAAGTAAAACCCGTGGGGTCCCTCGGTGACATGTGCTATGTCTGGGCATGACAACAACAGCGAAGAACACCAAGGACTCACCTGTGTTAGGTACAAGTGAAGTTAAACATCAGTAAAGAAATCAGACTTGGCTGAGCAGACTTTCATTTATGAAAATCCCCCCTCCACGTTTAGGATAAAGGGTCAATATTTTTGAAAAAAGCCAGGGACTTATTAACAGCGTTTATTTAAAAGGGCAGAGGGAAGAGATGGCAAAAAGGATCAAGGCTCAAAGGAACTTAGTCGAATTAGCTGCTTTCGCCAAAATTGCAAAATCTGTACTTCTGTCTACGACTTATGCTGACCAGCACCACAATCCCGCTGGCACCCACGTGTACTTTATGGGGTGGTGACAAAGGGCAGATTGCGAGTGAGTTAAATGTTTACAAAGCGGGTCTGTCTTAGTGGAGAAATGAAGGCTGATAGATAACACCAAGAAAGGCTCTGCCGTGAAGTCACTGTGCGCGTGTGTGTGTGTGTGTGTGTGTGCATGTGTGTGCTAAATGAATGTATATTTGTTGTTGTTGTTGGTGGTTGACGAGTTGATTTGAACTCGTGGTGGCCCCATGTGTGTCAGAGTAGAACTGTGCTCCATAGGGTTTTATATGTCTATCTGTGCATGTGTGTGTGTGTGTGTGTGTGTATAAAATCAAAAAATTAGCTGCCATTGAGTCTACTCCAATTCCTAGCAACCTCCGTGCCTCAGAGTAGAACTGTGCTCCATACGGTTTTCAACAGCTGATTTTTTTTTTGAATTAGATACCAGGCCCTAGGTAGCGCATTGATTAAGCACTTGGCAGCTAACCAAAAAGTCAGTGGTTCAAACCCACCCAGAAGCTCTGTAGGAAAAAGGCCTGGCAATCTGCTCCTTTAGAAATTACAGCCGAGAAAACCTTATGGGGCAGTTCTACTCTGCCACATGGGGTCGCTATGAGTAGGAATGGACCCAACAGCAAACAACTACAGCACACACATATATATATGTATATGTACACACACACACACATATACAACATTTAAAAACTCAAAGCAGGGCTATCCTGAAGCCCAGGCAGCTGGCGGTCTTGGGGTAGCAGACGATCGGCCACTGAGTCACAGATGTTAGTCAGGTCAAAGATCGACACCTCAGATTTGCAGGAACTCAGGAAGACCCAAGCCCCTCGCAAAAGCTATTCTTTATTGCATTAATTATTAAGATCTGTGCACTTCTGCTGATGGATGGGTGTGAGAAACTCGAGCTCATAAATCCGAGGAGAACACTTAGCCAGTAGACATGTGCATGTTGACACCACATGTCTCCCAACCTCCGCTCACGGGAGCACACGGGTATGTGTGGGCACATGGAACCTGCCGTGTGGTTTATTACAGGTGTGTTTATAAGCCGCTCAGCCTGTGCACCACCCTACTCCCCAAGGGGCCCAGGCCTAGTGCTGCTGTAACAGAAATGCCACAAGGGGGTGGCTTTCAGGAACAGAAATTTATTTTCTTACAGTTCTGGAGGCTAGAGGGGCCCTGGAGGCACAAAGGTAAAATGCTCAGCTGGTAAGCGAAACGTGGGCAGTTCAAGCCCACCCAGCGCGCCCTCAAGAAACAGACCTGATGACCTGCTCCCTTGAAGCTTTCAGCCGTGAAAACCCTACGGGGGCTGTTCTACTCTGTCACATGGGGTTCCTGCGAGTTGGAATCGACTCGACGGCACCTAACAACATCTTCGCATTGCATCGAGTCCATTCAGGAGCCTGCAACCTCACAGGTCTTGTGTGAAACGTGTGGTTGATTTCATCAAGCATCCGTTGATGGAAGCGAAGAGGGGAGGCTGGTGGGAAAGTGAAAAGAGAAGTCGTTCCAGGCTCGGAGGTGAGAACGTGGCTCAAGCATCTTGCAGGAATTGTCTTTCTGTACCTGGTTGGACTCGTGCCCAGCCCCAGACCTAGACGGACTTTGTGCTTCTTAAGAGAGAAACCACGCCGGGGCTGATGAAGGCCGATGGATCAGGTGCGGTGTCTGGTTTACATTAAGGAACAAGGCGAAAGGGGGCAAGAAATGAAGGGAAAGACGTAGACGAGGGCGGGCCATGGGCAATGGAAGGGAGCTGACCTGACAAGTGAATTCTTAAGGATCAGTGAGGAGGCCTGAAGGAGTTTTGACAGAGCAAGACGATTCGAGCGGACAAACGAAGTGTGTGCTGTTTTGAAGCATAGCTACGTGGTGCAAATGGTGAACGTGCTTGGCTTCTAACCAGAAGGTTAGAGGTTTAAGTCCACCCTGAAAGAAAGGCCAATTTACTTCTGAGAAATCAGCCATCGGAGCCTACGTGGAGCAGAGTCCTACTCTGACACTCACGGGTCACCATAGTCAGGGTTCATTCCACAGCAATTGATTTAATTCTAAAGAAAAGTCCCTGGGTGACATAGTTAAAATGCTTGGCTGCTCCTCGAAAGACTGGAAGTTCAAGTCCACCCAGAGGTACCTCAGAAGAAAGGTCTGCCAATCCCCTTCTGAAAAATCAGCCGCTGAAAACCCTAGAGAGCACAGTCTACCCTAACACACGTGGGGTCACCGTGAGTCAGAGTCGAACTGAGGGCCACTGGTCTGGAGTCCCTGAGTGGTGCAAACAATTGAGCACTCGGGTGCTAACCGAAAGGTTAGAGGTTTGAGTCTCAGAAGAAAGGCCTGGCACTCTGCCTTCAAAAAATCAACCATTGAAAACCCTCTGGAGCACAGTTCTACTCTGAGACACATGGGGCTGACCATGATTCGGGTCGACTCTGTGACAATGGATTGGAGGACTTTTCAGCTGCCTTTGCTTGCTCCCAGCGGGGAGTCGGGGGACCAAGGGGAAGGGCTTGTTCGTGACTGACCACCTTCTCAAACAGCTTTGCAGGCTTCTGTCTTGAGTCCCAAGCTGTGTTCTGACTTACGGTTTGTGAGAAAACGCTGTTTGGAAAATCCGTAGGGCGTCCCCTAGAGAGAGAAGCTCAACTTAAAATTGTTTTTCTTTTTGTTTAATGTTTCTGAAGTGGCTTATTGCATTTTTATTTCCTTTAGCTTGGTATTCTGGGACAGAGAGACCGTTGTCTGCTATTTTCAGGAAAGCGTATTTCTGCTCACATAAAATCCGATTGTCTTCTTATCATCAAGAGCTGAGCGAGGAAGAAGCCAGGGTATCTTCGGCCACTGCTTGGTGACACAGATGAAGTCCGTAAGTAGAAGCAATAAAATTAGACTTAAAGATTTTCGACTACTGTCTGTTTCCATGAAGCCAGTGAGTCACACTGAAGGAAGATCAAGGAATTTTGTAAAAATTGGTGATAATTGAGGTTCACTCTGTGCCTTGAAACCCAGTATCCCATTGCTTCTTGGAAATGCTTTAAGTGAATTACAAAATCCATCCCCAAAGTCTTTATGATTATATTGAGTTGAATCCTGGTGGTGTAGTGGTTAAGAGCTCGGCTGCTAACCAAAAGGTTGGCAGTTCGAATCCTCCAGCCACTCCTTGGAAACCTTCTGGGATAGTTCTACTCTGTCCTATAGGGTTACTATGAATTGCAGTTGACTCAAGATGGCAACGGGTTTTTTTTTTTGTTTGTTTGTTTGGTAGCTAAAGCTTGAAAAAGGATGACGTTTGCAGGAAATGAGCATTGTCCTGTTATCAGTGGGATGGATTTTAAATTTCAGGCATGGAGAGTGACTGGAAGACTGTGTGCAAGATGGTGGCCCCAATTCCCCCCCGGTGGTGATGTCCTCAAAAGCCCCTCCCGTGCACCCTCGGGGGTCAGCCAGCTACCTCGGTCTCCGACCCACTGCTGTGGAGTCAATTCCTACTCACAGTGACCCCATGTGACAGAGTAGGGCTGCCCCATAGGGTTTCCTAGGGTGTAATCTTCATGGGAGCATATCTCCAGGTCTTTCTCCCTTGGAGTCCCTGGGCGGGTTCAAACCGCTGACTTTTCGGTGAGCAGCTAAACCACTGCACCACCAAGGCTCCTTCTCAGTCTCCTATGGCTGCTATAACAAAAACAAACATAAACAAAAAAACGCACAAGTGGCTTTAAAAGATACAAAAAACCAAACCTGTTGCCATCGTGTCAATTCCAACTCATAGTCACCCTACAAGACAGAGTAAAACCGCCCCATACAGTTTCCAAGGAGCATCTGGTGGATTTGAACTGCCAACCCTTTGGTGAGCAACCATAGCACTTAACCACTATGCCACCAGGGTTTCCATGCTAAATTTGCACGCACTTCCATTCAAGCTGGACTCTCTAGGTAGGCTACCTGTTGTCACTGTTGCTGGGTGCTGTCAAGGCAATTCCCACTCCAAATGGCCCCACGTGACAGAGTAGAACTGCCCCGTAGGGTTTCCTAGGCTGTAACCTTCACGGAAGCACACCGTCAAGTGTTTTCTCCATCGGAGTGGTGACTGGCGGGTTTGAACGGCTGGCCTTCAGGTTAGCAGGCCAGTGTTTAACCACTGTGCCCCTGGGGCTCTCTGTCACTACTCTGGTCGCGCACACGGAGCACCAAGTAGTGGTTTATCCATACTGAGTCCACTCACTCACTGTCTTTCCTTTCCATTTGGGCAGTAAATTTTCTTAGACAGATGACACCCTACCCTCTATTTTTTTTTTTTTAATTGGCTTGTATCTGCTAATACGCAAATATATAAATATCCAATTAGGGAGTGTAGGTAAACAGGATTTAAATCTTAATATAAAGTGCTTTTTAAGAGTCTATAGTTGATTAAAGACTGTATTTCCTGGCATTTTATAAATCCTTCCGGTGCATTATAAATTAAGAATTTGTTGTATTTATTTATGTACTGTCTGTGTAACCCAGTCAATTATGAAATGGGTACATTTATTGTGTATAAATAATAAAATCTCCACCCCATCACAAAACTAATGCTCCATGTTAATCTACTGAGAATAGAGCATAAGTAAAAAAGGTAGAGTCCAGACTGCCATCAGGGCTGGCAAGGATTTGTTTATCTTCAAATACTTCAAAGCAAAGCCTGAGAATTTAGCCACGGATTCCAGGCTAGGCTTAGAAGTTTGCACAATCATACGCTTATACTCCGAAGAGATTAAACGATGGTTTCGGATCGGCCACAGAACCTTACACAATGGACTTGGGTGTTTCTGCCATTCAAATGCAGTGATAACGCTCAGGTATTTATGAAGCGGTTACTCCGTGCATGTGTAAGCGAAATGTGGACAAGGAAAAAGGAAGGTGGAAGAAGAATTGATGCCGTTGAATTGTGGTGTTGGCGAAGGATATTGAATATACCGTGGACGGCCAGAAGAACAAACAATGTGTCTTAGAAGAAACATAGCCAGAATGCTTCTTAGAAGCGAGGATGGGGAGACTTGGACTCGCTTGTTTTGGACACGTTGTCAGGAAAGACCAATTGCTTGAAAAGGACGTGATGGCTGGTAAAGTGGAGGGTCAGGAAAAATGAGGGAGACCCTCCATGAGATGGATGGACACAGTAGCCACGATGACGGATTCAAACACACCAGGGATCAAGAAGATGGCACAGGACCGGGCGGTGTTTCCATTCTGTTGTACGTGGGGTCACCACGAGGTGCAGCCTACTTGATGGCGACGAACACAACAACAACAACGACAACGCCCCTGACCTCATATGAGGGAGGGGCTGACATTCGCTCCCCATCGAAACGTCATGGCCACGGAGCGCAGAGGGACCCTTATCTTCAAATCCAGGCCCCTCTGACGCGGTGGGTCATGTTTGTTTCCTTCCATAAAGCCGCACCCACAACTTCAGTTCTATGACTGGTACGGAATTGTGTCCCCCCCAAAATGTGTGTCAGCTTGGCTAGGCCACGATTCCCAGTATTGTGTGAATGGCCACAATTTTGTCATCAGATGTGATTTTCCTGTGTGTTGTATATCCTACCTCTATGATGTTAATGAGGCAGGATTAGAGACATTTATGTTAATGAGCCAGGAGTCTGTTTATAAATTAGGTTGTATCTTGAGTCAGTCTCTTTTCAGGTATAAAAGAGAGAAGGGAACAGAGAGGAGAAGGACCTCATGCCACCAAGAATGAAGAGCCAGGAGTGGAGTGTGTCCTTTGAACCCGGGGTCCCTGCCCTGAGGTGCTCCCAGACCAAGAGAAGACTGATAACAAGGACCTTCCCCCAGAGCTGGAGCTGGTGCCCTGAACTGGGACTTCTAGGTTTCTAGACTGTGAGAGAATAAGCTTGTGTTTGTTAAAGCCACCTGTGGTATTTCTGTGATAGCAGCACTAGATGACTAAGACACCAGCCTTAACAGCCAACTCCAGCAGATTCATGGGTGGTGTCCGGTTTGTCATACAGTCCCGGAGACAGGGCTTGTCTTAGTCACCACTCAGAGCCTGAGGAGTGTGTCTTAGTTTTCTAGCGCTACTATAACAGAAATACCACAGAGGTTGGCTTTAACAGACAGAAACTTAATTTCTCACAGTTGGGGAGGCTAGAAGTCTGAACTCAGGGCGCTGGCTCTAAGCTAGGGGAAGGTCCTCGTCTCTTCCTCAGTTCCTTGGCCATCTCCACGTGGCATCTGTCTTCGCCGGTGTGTGTCTGCTTGCTTCTCTGTCCCTCAGCTGCCCTTTTGTATCTCAAAAAAGGTTAGGCTTAAGGCACACCCTACACTTAATATAGCAAAGAAAACTCTATTTGCAAATGGGATTACATCCACAGGTATAGAGGTTAGGATTCCAGCACATATTTTGGGGGGGACACAATTCAATCCGCAAGAGGGAGGTACAGCCACCATGATGCAGAGCCACACGGGCAGGAGAAGCTAACAACAAGCTGGAACAGTAGGTACGGGTTGAAGAATGACAGGCAGGACTTCCTGGGATCAGGTGTTTTGAGTTATTCTGTAGGCTCAGGAGGTGCAGGCCCTGGGTGGGGTGCATAGTGGCCCAGGAGTCTGTGGGTAACACAAACTGTGACGTTCTAGGCTGCTAAATGAAAGGCTAGTGCTTTGGGTGTCTCAGAAGAAAGGCCTGGCAACCTACTTCTGAAAGATCAGTCATTGGAAACCCTGTGGAGCACAGTTCTCCTCTGATACACATGGGTTACCGTGAGTTGGGGTTGACTGGACGACAACTTTTTTTTTTTTTTTTTTTTTAATGGTGGCCCAGGAGTACGAAAACCTGACAAAGGGAATAATTGAACAGCAGACTTAGCTGCTCAAGAAGGGGGACAGACCGTCCTCCAGCCAGGGGCTCAAAGCTGGGTCAAGACAGCATTTCAAGAAAATCGTATCGCGCCAGGTATGGCATTTTCATGGGCAACAGAAAGTTCTAGAGAGAGAGCAAAAGGCCGCTCCCCAAGCCTCCTTTCCCCAAAACAGACCCCCGCAGGCGTGGCCCGCTCGTGGAGTTTGTGTGTGCTCCCAGACTTGGGCAGACATTCACCCATCTTCTTGATCACGGTCCAGTCGGACTCCAGGCACCGTCCCTCTTTGCTTTTTCCATTCAATCACTTTCTCCCATCAACTCAGAGAGACCCGGCTTTTCCTAGCGGCTGCACACTAGTCTGTCGTGTGGGTCTTGCTGGGATTTTTTACAATCAGCCGTTTACCTTTGAACAGGAGTTTCTGGCTGGACAAACGGTTACGCACCTGGCTACTCACTGAAATGAAATGTTGGTGGTTCGAGTCCACCTGGTGCACCGCAGAAGAAAGGCCTGGCAATCTACTTCTGAAAAACCAGCCGTTGAAAACCCTGTGGAGTAAACTTTCACTGAAAACACAACAAAATATCATTAAGAAAGGAAACCCTGTGGAACACAATTCTATCTGACACACATGGAGGTGCCATGAGCTAGAGTCGACTTGATGGCAACTGGTTTGGTTTCATAGGTTTATCTTTGAACATTAAACTTTTTCTTTTCTATTTTTTTACATTCGAGTCAATTATTTAACAAAAATGCTTATCTCTGTCTTACCAGTGTATCTGTAAGACAAATTCATTGACATTTGTTTTTGTTTTCAGGGGATTGGGAAGGTTTATATCCTGCTTCCCTTCTCCTAGTACTTTTATTTTTTATTTTAAATAATCCAGTGAAATCTTTTTTCTTGCTTAATTAAATGTAGTCACTGAATTCCCCCACCCTTAAAACCCACTAAAAACCCACTGCCATCGAGTCAATTCTGACTCATAGCAACCCTACAGGTCAGAGGAGAACTGCCCCATAGAGTTTCCAAGGAGACCCTAGTGGATTCGAACTGCCAACCTTTTGGTTAGCAGCCATAGCTCTTAACCACTATGCCACCAGGGTTTCCACCCTTTCAAAGGAGAAAATCAGACCCCCCACCATCTCCCTTTTCCTCTTGTCCCTCACATCTGCCAATTTTCATAGCATATATGAATTTTTTAAACCATGTCATCATTATAGAATGTAAATGCTCTTTGTAGCCAAAATATTTACCAGATTTCAGGTGTAATGAGGAGGTACTGTGAGAGAACTGCAGCCTCTTCCTATTTTTTTTTTTTTTTCCTTACTTGCCATTGAGCTGACTCCAATGTACAGTGATCCCATGTGTGTCAGAGTAGAGCTGGACTCCACGGGGTTTTCAATGGCTGGTTTTTCAGAAGTAGTTTGCCAGACCTCTCTTCCAAAGTGCCTCTAGGTAAACCCAAGCCTCCAGCCTCTCAATCAGAAGCTGAGCGTGTTCACCATTTGTGCCACCCAGGGACTCTGATCCAGAACTAAATATGTGGCTATAGATACATGATATAGAAATAAAGGCCTCGGGATATAAGCGCCCCTGGGGGTACAGTGGTTAAGCGTTTGGCTGCTAACTGAAAGGTCAGCATTTTGTAGCCACCAGCTGCTCCATGGGAGAAAGGTATGGCAGTCTGCTTCCATAAAGATTTATAGCCTTGGAAATCCTATAGGGCAATTCTACTCTGTCTTGCAGGGTTGCTATGGTTAGGAATCATCTTGACAGCAATGGGTTATAAACGATATATGGTATAGATATAATGGACTATAAATTATATATGGTGTAGATACCTATGGTGTAGATACCTATGATATAGATATCTGGATATTGATATAGGTAGAGATGATACAGATATATGGATATTGAGTTGATATAGATAGAGATGATAGAGTTAATGATGATATAGATGTAGATGACATAGTTATACATGATATAGATACATGGATATGGATATAAGTAGAGATGACATAAAGTGATATAGACATGAATATGGATAAGGGTAGAGTTGATAGAGATGATAGAGGTAGACGTAGATGACATAGTTATATATAGACGTAGTTATATAGACATAGATAGAGATGATATAGATATGTGGATATGGATAAGGGTAGACTTGATGTAGATGATAGAGGTAGAGATAATAAAGATAGAGATGATGTAAAAAAAAACCCAAAACCCACTGCTGTCAAGTCAATTCCAACTCATAGCGACTCTATAGGACAGAGTAGAGCTGCCCCATAGAGTTTCCAAGGAGAGCCTGGTGGATTTGAACTGTGGACCTCTTAGTTAGCAGCCATAGCACTTAACCACTATGCCACCAGGGTTTCCAGAGATGATACAGATATGTGGATATCAATATACATAGAGATGACATAGGTAGAAAGGATAGAGGTAGTGATGATATAGATGTAGGTGATGTAGGTAGAGATGATATAGATGTGTGGATATGGATAAGGGTAGAGTTGATGTAGATAGAGATGATTGAGGTAGAAATGATAAAGGTGTAGATGACATAGATATACGGATAGATAATGTAGGTAGAGTTGATATAGATAGAGATGATATGTAGAAATACATCTATATTATCTACATCTATATATCCTCTACATATGTATGTAAAGATGATCTATTTATATGTATGACATAGATATATGGTTATCGATACAGGCAAAGTTGATATAGACAGAGATGATCTAGACATAGACGATATAGATAATAGATATAGATGATACAGATATATGGATACCAATATACGTAGAGTGGATATAGGTAGAGATGATGTAGGTATAGATGATAGATGGAGATGATAGAGCTGGAGATGACGAAGGTGGAGATGACAGAGTTGGAGTTGATGGGGGTGGAGATGATGGAGGTGGAGTTGACGTAAGTGGAGATGATGGAGCTGGAGATGACGAAGGTGGAGATGACGGAGCTGGAGATGACAAAGGTAGAGATGGTGGAGCTGGAGTTGATGGAGGTGGAGATGATGGAGGTGGAGTTGACGTAAGTGGAGATGATGGAGCTGGAGATGACGAAAGTGGAGGTGACAGAGCTGGAGTTGATGGAGGTGGAGATCATGGAGGTGGAGTTGACATAAGTGGAGATGATGGATCTGGAGATGACGAAGGTAGAGATGACGGAGCTGGAGTCGATGTAGGTGGAGATAATGAAGATGGAGTTGACATAAGTGGAGAAGATGGAGCTGGAGATGGCAGCTCTGGAGATGTCAGAGGTGCAGATGACAGGGCTGGTGATGATAGAGCTGGAGGTGGTATGCCCTTGTCCTTGCCAGTTGTCATTGAGTCAATTCTGACTCATGACACCCCCGTGTGTGTCAGAGTAGAACTGCTCCACAGGGTTTTCAATGGCTGATTTTTCAGAAGCAGATCAACAGGGTCTTTCTTCTGAGGCACCTCTGGGTGGACTCAAACCTCCGACCTCTCAGCTAGCAACCGAGCACATTCAGCTTGCAGCACCCAGGTGTACCCCCTCATTCTCAAGTCCTTTATTTGGATTCATCCACTGGTTGGCTGCATTTCATTATCAGAGTTTCCGTGGAAGGACTCATGGATCATACCTGCCTCAGGCCACTATTGTCTGAGGCTGTCTTTGAACAGCCTTCACTTTGAATGGTAACTTGGGGAGAACCCCAGATCCTTGAAGTGGACCTTATTTGGCAAAAGAGTCTTTGCAGATGTAATTAAGTCAAGGATTTCCAGAGGAGATCATCCTGGATTAGGCTGAGCCCTAAGCCCAACAAGTGTCCCTATAAGAGACAGAAGAGGAGACACAGACACAGGGTAGACGCCACGTGAAGAAGGGCTTGGAGCGATGTGGCCACAAGCCCAGGAACGCCTGGGGCCACCAGAAGCTGGAAGAAACGAGGAAGGTCCTCTCGTAGAGCCCCCGGAGGGAGCGTGGCCCTGCTGACGGCTTGAGTAAATTTCTTGTTTCAAAGCCACCAGCCTGTGATGTTTTTATTATGGCAGCCCGAGGAAACTGAGACACCTCGTATCTGTGAACGGACCTCAGTCAGAAATGGGGTCCTTGCAGATGCAATTAAGTGAAGGGTCTCAAGTACACATGCACACCACACATAAACACACACCACAAACACATGTACACACCGCGCACACATATACACTCACAAACACACACAAAGACACACACACAACTCAATTATAGTATAAAATTCACAGGAGCCGGCGGTGAAGTTAAAAGGCCCTGGTCGCACAGTGGTAAACTCTGGGCTGCTAGTCGAAAGGTCGAAAGATCAGGGCTTCAAACCCACCAAGATGAACAATCCGCTTCTGTCAACATTACAGCCTTGGAATCCCTATGGGGCACTTCTACTCCATCCTATAGGGTCACGAGCAGTCAGAATCGACCTGGCAGCCACGTGTTTGGGATTCGTTGGTGAAGTTAAGAAGTTCAGCGAAGCTGACGACCGGATCACGTCCCCACTGTCAGCTGACAAAGCTCCGGCTTTGCTTGTCAGGCTCCTGCCCCCCTGCTTCCTCTGTGAAGCCCCCTGGGGAACGCCGGCTGCCGGCCTCGAACGCGCGCTGGTGCCGCCTGAGCTGGGAACACATTCTCTCTCCCTGTTGACCTTAGAAGCTGTTGAAGGGCGTGGATGTCGCGTGTCATTCACGACACAGGGGCTCCTTCTAATGGGCCGGATAATTTACTCATCTAAATTATGTATCAAAGTGCCCCCCGGATTCCATGACCGTCGGTGACACTGTTGTTTGTCACTCTTAGTGTTGCCAGGTCTGTGTTATTCATCACCAGCACCTTGTCCCTGACAAACCCACAGGGCCTGTGATCTCCTGAGCTGGAAAGAGGCACCGCGTTCTCAGCAAGCGGATGGTGAGGTTTGGAGCGGCGCACGCGGTGATGCTCACAAACGCTGGCTGATGTTAGATGCAGGAAGGGAAAGAAAACTCCACAAACTGCAGGAAAATGCTCAAACTTGGCTCTTTGGAGGAAGATTGTTTTTACTCTCTCACTGGGTTAAATTTGGTTTTCTTTTGCTCAGCTGCCGTGGAGTTGACCCTGACTCGTGGCGACCCCGTGTGTACCAGAGTAGAACTGCGCTCCACAGGGTTTTCAATGGCTGATTTCTCAGAAGTAGATTGCCAGGCCTTTCTTCCAAGGCACCTCTGGGTGGACTCGAACCTCCAACCTTTCAGTTAGCAGACTAACATGTTTATCATTTGCAGCATCACCCATACCCATTCGCCATCTTCTTCTTCCCCAGCTCCTGGCAACCATCACTCTGCTTTCTGTCTCCATGGTCAACCCAAGTTTTATATGATCCATTCATTCCCCACCAAACCAAAACCAAATTCATTGCTGTCGAGTTGATTCCGACTCAGAGCGACCCAATGGGACACAGTAGCACTGCCCCGTAGGGTTTCCAAGGTTGTAATCTTTACAGGAGCAGACTGCGACATCTTTCTCCCAAGGAGTGGCTGGTGGGTTGGAACCACCGACGTTTTGGATAGCAGCAGAGCGCTTTAACCACTGTGTCACCAGGGCCCCTTACCAGCTTTTGAGGCAATGATCACGCTGACTTGCAAAATATGGTCTGCTCCGATACAGCATCTTTTGTGGAAGAGTCTCTAGGCTCTCTCAGCCAAGGATGGCAAACAAGTCTCATGTCTCAGGCTAAGTCAGCCAGCTGAAACCGGCTGCCCCAGGCACTGTGTTGAGAAGGATTCTGAGAGCAGCCATCTCAGATGCATCGACTGGTCCCAACCCACTTGGAGAAAAGTAGAATGAAAAACGCCAAAGACACGAGGAAAATATTAGCCCAAAAGACAGAAACGGCCACATAAACCAGAGACCCCATAAGACTAAGACCAGGAGAACTAGATGGTGCCCACTTACCACCAATGACTGCCCTGGCAGGAAACACAACACAGAGTCCCTGACAATGAGGACAAGTGTGTTACACAACTCAAATTCACATAAAAAGACCAGACTTAATGGTCCGACTGAGACTAGAGGAACCCCAGAAACCACGCCCCCCCGATGATCTGTTAACCCAGAGCTGAAGCCATTCCCAAAGCCCACTTTTCAGACAGAGATTGGACTGGACTATAAAACATAAAATAATACTCGTAAAGAGTGTGCGACTTGGTTCAAGCAGATACATGAGACTAAATGGGCAGCTCCCGTTTGGAGGTAGGACGAGAAGGCAGGAAAGGACAGGGGCTGGTTGGATGGACACAGGAAACCCAGGGGTGGATAGAGGGAGTGTGTTGTCACGTTATCGGGATTAGAACTAGGGTCACATAACGATACGTGTATAAGTTTTTGTATGAGAAGCTGACTTGAGCTGTAAACTTTCACCTTAAGCACAATTAAAAAAAAAGATTCTGAGGTTTTGTCTGAGGGAAGGGCTCTGTGATCTGCCTCAGGTGTGAAAAGGTTGTTAGGTGCCCTCAAGTCGGCTCTGACTCCTGGCAACCTCGTGCACAACAGAAGGGAATGCTGCCCAGTCCTGCACCATCCTCACCCCTCCATTGTTTTGCAGGAGCCATTTTTTCATAGAAACAAAGAGTGCACCCAACACAAGTGGGAATGAAGGAGACACGGGGCAAAAGATGCTGAGACCATGAGTCCTGGAAAAGACTGAGCACCTGTGACAAGGCGGGAGGCTACAGCAGGGTGTGCTTACACCTCACGTCATCCGCACGGATTCAATGTAGTGCTCAGCGTGCATCAAACACAAATTTTGCTTTTTGGAACTTCCTTTTTTTTCCCAAACATTTTCAACCCATGGTTGGTTGAATCTGCGGGTGGAGAACCCCTGGATACAGAGGGCTGACTGTACCAAACAAACTTATTTATTGCATTTTTTATTGACATGAACTTCACACAACGTTACATTTACCACTGTAAAGTGAACCCTGGTGTGGGAGCCCTGGTGGCTCAGTGGTTAAAGTGCTAGGCTGCTAACCGACAGGTCGGTGGTTCAAACCCACCAGCTACTCTGTGGGAAAAAGATGCAGCAGTCTGCTTCTGTAAAGATTACAACCTTGGGAACTCTCTGGGGCAGTTCTACTCTGTCCTATAGGGTTGCTAGGAGGCAGAATCAACTGCACGGCAGCAGGGGTTTTTTTTGGTAAAATGAACAATTCAGTGGTGTTTGGACATTCAGGGTGTTGTGCTACCGTCATGTCTACTGAGTTCTAGAAAATTCTCATGGCCTCAAAGGAAACCGCGTACTCATTAAGCAGTCACCCCATTTTCTCCTTTCCTAGTGTCTGACAACCACCTATTTGTCCTCTGTCTCTGAGGTCAACCTAAGTTTTATCCGAACCTGTTTATCCTCAAATTTTATGTAATGCACAGTTTAACTTGCTGATCGTGATGGCTTGCAGGATGTGTGGTGTTTATCTTATCCCTGTGGGGTGTCTATCTGGGGTTGGGTGGGGTGTTTATCTTATCCCTGTGGGATGTCTATCTGGGGTTGGGTGGGGTGTTTATCTTATCCCTGTGGGGTGTCTATCTGGGGTTGGGTGAGGTGTTTATCTTATCCCTGTGGGGTGTTTATCTGGGGTTGGGTGGGGTGTTTATCTTATCCCTATGTGGCCTTTATCTTATCCCTGTGTGGCCTTTATCTTATCCCTGTGTGGCCTTTATCTTATCCCTGTGTGGCCTTTATCTTATCCCTGTGTGGCCTTTATCTTATCCCTGTGTGGCCTTTATCTTATCCCTGTGTGGCCTTTATCTTATCCCTGTGTGGTCTTCATCTTATCCCTGTGTGGCCTTCATCTTATCCCTGTGTGGCCTTTATCTTATCCCTGTGTGGCCTTTATCTTATCCCTGTGTGGTCTTTATCTTATCCCTGAAACGTGAAAATGGGTACAAGGTGAAACTGCAGAGTCTCCTCCACTGTTCAGATGGTTTCCAGAAGCTGCCTCAGTAACGCGTTTTTCTATCAGTGGCTTTGGGTTTTGTCTTGATAAGGAAGCCCACGTTTTGAGACTAATGACTGGAGATGGAGTGACTGTCGTTTGTCTTGGCTTTGGCCTCATTCTGCATAAGTAAATCGAGTTTTCTTTTCTGCACGTTGTGTTTGTGACATGGAGAGCTATCCAGAGTCCCTAGACAGCATTTGTGTCTGCAAACGTCAGAACAAACCAGTAACGGAAGCAGCAGATCACACACAGCAGTATGACTGAAAATGAAACCCAAACCAAACCCATTGCCGTTGATTCCGACTCATAGCCACCCTATAGGACAGAGTAGAACTGCCCCATAGGGTTTCCAAGGAGCAGCTGGTGGATTTGAACTGCCCACTTTTTGCTCAGCAGCCAAGCTCTTAACCACTTTGCCACCAGGGCTCCAACACCCAGAGACATGATAATAAGATGGCCCATCCACCTAGGAAACTCTCCCTAAAGACCCTCCATGGACCGGAAGTTGTCAATGCACACAGTTCATGAACCCCACATACCAGTAGGGGATGGTGCTAAACCACATGCAAACAAAGAAATAACATGAACATCTCTGATTTGAGATAACACATGAATCTCCCTGACATACTGTAGGACTAGAGAATGGGTGGCTGGTGGGCTTCAAGGAAGACTTCTAATCTGAGGTCAAGAGGTGACCTTTAATCTGAGATCTGAAGGTGAGAGGTTAGGTTGGAAGGCTGGCTCACAGAGAATGAGGACCGAGTGGCAAACACAAAAGAATGGGAAAGACGGAAGTTTTCTGATCATCTGTAGACTAGTAGCTGCAACGCAGGGGATTCAAACAGCTTTGAGCCTGAAGGGTGTGGTGTGATTTGTGTTTTAAGAAAATGAGGGCTTGCTCTGAGGAAAACGGTGGGCAGAGGTGGGACCTGGGAGGGGTGAGTTGAGGGGCCGATGGAGAGTAGGATGGATTATTCCAATACGAAGCCTGGGTTTGGGAGTAAAGAGGCTGGTAAGAGGAGAGAGATTTGGCAAGGCAAGAATGAGAGAATTGGTGATGGTTTGGGTTGAGCACGATGAAGGCGGGGACTAGGTGGAGCTGGCGAAGACTCTAAGCCTTCTAGGTGGCCACCGGGCAGAAGATGGTACCACTCGTTGTGGGTGGAAGGTGTTGGTGGGAATTTTAGCGGTCTGTCTGGCTCAGGGAGAGTCTGGCTTTAATCCCTCTCTTCCATCAGGGGTTTCTGGGTGGTCCAAACAGTTAACGTGCTCAGCACTCAGAAGAAAGGCCTGGTAACTTACTTCCAAAAGACCAGCCATCGGGAGTCCTGTGAAACGGGCTTGTACTCTAACACGCATGGGGCCTCGATGAGTTGGAGTCAACTCCATGGTAACTGGTTTCCTTCTTCTGTCCTACACAGCCTTCCCTCTCATACCTCATCACCCTCCTCACTTTCACACATGCACACACACATACACGTGTGCTCACGCACACACACACACAGTCACAGCTTGAGTCAAAAGGCAACTCTCTGGAGAGTACTCAATTCAACTCACAAATGCTAACCAGGAATGTCATTTCCTTTCCTTCTCTTCCTTTCTTCTTTCCTTCCTTCCTTTCTCCCTCCCTCCGTCTGTCCCTTCTTTTCTCCTTCCCTCATTCCCTCCTTCCTTCCTTTCTTCCTCCTTCCAACAATCTTCTCTGCTTCCTTCACTCTTTCCCCCTCCCTCTCTCTCTTCTCTCCTGTCCCTTCCTTCCTTCCTTCCTTTCTCTCTCTCTTTTGCTTCACTTTCTGTAACTTTTTCTGTTATTGATTTGTTTGCATCACTTTGGGCAAAAGGAAACACAACTACAAGCTGAGTTTATAAATCTGCCTTTTCTGTATCAAGTGAAAATTGAAACGGCATGAGCGAAAATGAGATTAAAAATACACCGGAGGCCTTGTTAACAAAACCTTGATAAGTCCGTAAGAACTGTTTAAAAGGAATTGGAACCAAATGTCCAAAAAAAAAAAAAAAAGCGATCCTTATCATGCTTTAAGCTTATGAGGTGGATTTCGAACAAACGCATCAAGCTTCATTCCATGTTTACATCCACTTTTTATAATTTGTAGATTCTTCATAAGGAGATAAAGCAAGGGAACATAAAAACGCGAGACGAAACTTGAGAATCCATGAAAGGGAGAGCAAGTTCAGCCACGTTCAGCACTGCTAGCCTTTTCTTCTTTATTTGGAAAGGTGGTTGTTCACAAACATTGCAAATATTCTAGAGATTTAAGGCTGCCAAGTGTCTCCAGGGCCTTTAATATTCATGTCTTAAAATATTTAATAATAGGTTCAAATTTTTGGCTTCCCGTAGTGTATTAGATTTCTTGGTCTGTCATAACAAGGGACCACACGCTGGGAGGTTTGAAGAGATAGAAATTTATTCTTTCTCTATTTTGGAGCCGGGAGGTTCCAGTTCAGAGTGTGGGCAGGGCCGTGCTCTCTCCAGAGGCTCTGGGGGATCCTTCCTTCTCTCTTCCAGCTTCGGGGGGCCCCACGTGTTCCTGGGCTTGTGGGCACATCACCCCAGTCTCTGCCTTTATCATCACATGGCATCTGTCCTCTGTCTCCCTAACTCTTCTCTTCCTTTACAGGACACCACTCAGACGGGATTAGATCTCACACTACTTCAATATGACCTTGTGCTAACTGGTAACATCTTCAAAGAACCTATTTCCAAACAAGGTCAAATCCACAGCTACCGAAGGTTAGAATGTGAGTGTATGTTTTGGGGGACACACACCAACCCATAACACCTGGGTCTACTTCTCTATGACTCTGGAACAGAAAAAGATTTTAAATTTTTCTACCATGGTTTCTGCACCCTGAAGACTAAGAGGAAGGAAATTTCATTCCTAGAGAGGTAACTAAGATTGCTTAAGACAAAAGTTTTTTTTTTTTTTTTTTTTATTACAGGAACGTAAAATAAGAAGAAAAGTCCCTGGGTGTCGCAAATGTTTAAGCTCTAGGTTACTAACTGAAAGGTGGGCAGTTCGAGTCCACCCAGAGGCGCCTCAGAAGAAAGGGCGTGGTGACCTACTGCTGAGAAATCAGCCACTGAAACCCCCGGGGGGCACAGTTCTAGTCTGACAGACGTGGCGCCAGGAGTCAGAGTCGACTGGAGGGCACCTGGGCGCTTTAAAATAATAACAGAAACTGTGAAACCGTTGAACCAGGCACCTAAATCATTGTACTCTGGGGCTCGTGGGAGTCATAGCTTGGTCTGAGTGGTGTCATGACAGACCCTGGGGCTCTGCTCTCTGCCAATCGTTGGGCTGACAAGCCCGTTCCATGCCCGACCATTTTATGGATGGGAACACTGAGTCCTGACACCTGACATGTTCACTTGGGCTGAGCCAGACGGACAGCACCCCTGTGAATACCTACTCCACCCTCCTTCCCTCAAAAGCCCTTAACTGCAGGAACTGTAACAATTTAATTGCAATTATGTAGCCCCCGGCCTCTTCGCACGCTCGTAGGAGCAATTATAGAAAAAAAAAATTTTTTTTTTCAGTTATAGAGGATAGGACTAATTTTCCTTGCAGTGTACAGTCAGTCAGATTTTCCCAGTATTATGGATTGAATTGTGTCCTCCTCCTAAAAATATTAATGGCATCACTTGGTGGTGCAAATGCTTAAGCAGAGGACTACTCCCCGAAAGGCTGGTGGTTCAAATCCACCCAGAGGCACCTCAGAAGAAAGGCTTGACAATCTACTTCCCAAAACTCAGCCACTGGAACGCCTATGGAACTCGTCTTTTCTCTGTCACATGTGCTGTTGCCATGAGTTGGAGTCAATTAGATGGCGATTGGTTTGATTTTAGGGTCCCTGGGAGATGCAAACAATAAACACGCTCATTGCTTACTGAAAGTTTAGAGGTTGGAGTCCACCCAGAGGTGCCTCGGAAGAACGGTCTGGTGATCTACTTCCAAAAAACCAACCACTGAAAGCCCTATGGAGCGCAGGTCTGCTCTGACACACGTGGGGTCGCCATAGTTGGAATCGACTGAGGGCAACAGACGAGAACAAGAAAATACGTGTTGAAGTCCTGGCCCTGTACCTGTGGATGTCAGCCCGCTTGGAAATCCGGGTTTTCTTTTGTCAGATTAATGAGGTCATACCATAGTATCCAAAAAAAAAAAAAAAAACCTCAGAACAAACCCATTGCCATCGAGTCGATTCCAACCCATAGCGACCCAATAGGACAGAGCAGAAATCCCCCATAGGGAGTCCAAGGCTGTCTTCTTTACAGAAGCAGGTCTCGAAGTCTTTTCTCCCACAGAGCCAATGGTCGGTTTGAACCGCTGACTTTTTGGTTAGCAGTTGAGCGCTTAACCACTGCACCACCGGCGTCTTCTTTACCATGAAATACCATAGTAGAGAGAGTCCTAAAGCTAATCACTTCTGAGCGATAAAGACAGCAGATTAGACCCAGAGACACACGCAGAGGAAGGCAGATGACAAGGAACACCAAGGAAGTGCCAGGGATACCGGCAAAGGACTTCCCCCTAGAGCCATGCCCTGAATTCTAGCCTCCCGGACTGTAAGAAAATAAGTATCTGTTCTCTGTAAGAAAATAAGTATCTGTTCTCTAAAGCCACCCACCTGTAGTCCTTTTTGTCACCGCAGGGCTAGGAGACTAAGACACTCATTGTGCTAATTCTTCAAAGCTCCAGGAGCCTAGAATGCTGACGCTAGCTCTGGCGTTGGTCTTTGAGGCCAATGGTGTCTGCTCCATCTGGCTAGGTCAGCTGGTTCCACCCTTTATTGGTGGATGTCTTACTACAGAGTGGAGCCCACAGGTGGTGCACAGAGCGACTGAGCTCAGCTGCTAGCTGAAAGGTTGGAGGTTCGAGTCCGCCCAGAGGTGCCTCAGAAGAAAAGCCTGGAGATCTACTTATGAAAAACCAGCCGTTGAAAATCCTATGGAGCACAGTTTTCCTCTGACACACGTGGGGTTGTCATCCAGCAGAATCCACACAACGGCAAATGGTTTTACAGATCACGTTGTCTCTCTTTGCCTGAGAATCTTCTCAGACCTGTGGCAGTTCCGGGGTACTGATGATGGCGAGAGGCAGCTATTCAAAGATTTTGTACAAAGGCTAGTTTGAATAAACCGAGGGTTCTCACCCATGGGTGATTTTATCACCCAGGGGACACTAGGCAGTGCCTGGAGACATTTTTGGTTGTCACAACTGGGGTGGGGGTTGTACTGGCATCTGGTGGGTGGAGACCAGGGATGCTGTTTAACACCCTACAGTGCACAGGACGGCCCCACCACAGGGATGATTCAGACCCAAGTGTCAGCAATGCTGGGAAGGAGACACCCTGAAATAAACAGACACCTGCCCCTGGATGTAGATTAAGGAGCCCTGGTGGCTCAGTGTTTAAGCACTCAGCTGCTAACTGAAAGATTGGCAATTCAAACTCACCAGCCATTCCATGGAGAAAGGTGAGATTTTTCAGCCTTGGAAGCCCTATGGGGCAGTTCTGCTCGGTCCTACAGGGTCTCTGTGAGTCAGCTCTACAGCTACGAATGCTTTGACTCTACTGGAATGGGTGGGTGGGGTGTAGATTTCATGACTTCACAAAATGTTCCTTTACTATCATGCTTGGGCAAATATAATAACTTCTGATGAACAACAAGGGCAACAAGAACTCAGAGCTGAAGCCTCCCGGGGACACAGGAGACAAAAATGATCACTTTCATTGTTTGTTTGGGGCCCTATGCAAATCATGCATTCTGAATTCCCCAGGACATTAGGAAGTCACAGCCCCTGGCCCCAGGGGACCACAGCCATTGTGAGGGGGACAAAAGGAACCCACAAGGCTGCAGAGACCAGCTGGGCAGAGGGTCAGGCCTTTGTGTGAGGTTCTTTCGTATTCAAATCCCCTTCCCTTCCGCAGGTTCCAACCTCACCAAACACAAAGCTCCCCTGGATGTACACCTCACACAGTTACGTTGTGCCAAACCCCTAAACTCAGCCTGCAACCCTTAGTAACACTCCCAGAGCCAGTTCCTCAGGCAGAAATCCTAAGAACGCCTTTTTTTTTTTTTTTAATTGTGGTGAAAATACACACGCTAGAACATTTGCCAACACAACAATGTTCATATTTGCATATCAATGGCATTGATTACATTTTTCAACAGTGCCACCATTTCGGCTATCCTTTTCTAGAATATTCCACCACCGCAAACATAAGAGGAGCCCTGCTGGCGCCTTGGTTAAAGCGCTTGGCTGCTAACCGAAAGGTCGGCAGTTTGAACCCTCCAGCAGCCCCAAGGGACCCACCAGCAGCTCCAAGAGAGAAAGACCTGGCAATCTGCTCCTGTAAGGATTACAGGCAGCTTCTCACCTGTATGAGACCAAAGGGTCAGCACTGACTTTAAAACAAAGAAGAGAAGGCAAGGGAGCAGGGTAACTAGATTAAAGGAAACAGGGCAACCGGAACGGAAATAATGAGAGTTTTCATGCATCGTGAAGATTGTAACCAATGTCACTGAACAATTTGTGTAGAAATAGCTGAATAGGAATCTAAACTGCTGTGTAACCCTTCACCAAAAACACAATAAAATATTGTTTAGAAAAAAATCTTCTAAGTTACTGTGAGCCCAGACTAGGTGGAGACTTCTCAGGTAAGGAGAAGGACCTGGGTGAGAAAGTCGTTGTGTTCTTGCGTGCTGTCGGATTGATTCTGACTCATAGAACCCCCTGTGACAGAGCAGAACTGCCCCATAGGATTTCCTAGGCTCTGGAGGCACAGCGGTTAGTAGCTTGGCTGTTAGCCAAAAGGTCAGCAGTTTGAATCCTCTAGCCGCTCCCTGGAAACCCTACGGGGCAGTTCCATTCTGTCCTATGGGGTTATTATGAGTCAGAATTGACTTGACGGCAATGGGTTTGGTTTGTTGTTGTTGTTAGGTGTCGTTGAGTCAATTCCAACTCATAGTGACCCTATGCACCACAGAACGAAACACTGCCAGTCCTACACCACCCTCACAACGTTTATTATGCTTGAGCCCGTTGCTGCAGCCACTGTGTCATTCCATCTCACTGAGGGTCTTGCTTTTTTGCGCTGACCCTCCACTTTACCAAGCATGATGTCCTTCTCCAGGGACTGATCCCTCCTGACAACACGTCCAAAGTATTTGAGACGCAGTCTCGCCATCCTTTCCTCTAAGGAGCATTCTGGCCACGCTTCTTCCGAGACAGATTTGTTCGTTCTCTTGACAGTCTATGGTGTATTCAATATTCTTTGCCAACACCACAATTCAAAGGCGTCAACTCTTCTTCGGTCTTCCTTATTCATTGTCCAGCTTTCACATACCATGGCTTGGGTCAGGCACTCATCAGTCTTCAAGGTGACATCTTGGCTTTTCAACACTTTTACAGAGATGTCATGCAGCTGATTTGCCCAGTGCAATGTGTCTTTTGATTTCTTGACTGCTGCTTCCATGGCTGTTGATGGTGGATCCAAGTAAAATGAAATCCTTGACAACTTCAATCTTTTCTCTGTTTATCATGATGTTGCTCATTGGTCCAGTTGTGAGGATTTCTGTTTTCTTTATGTTTTTTTTTTTATGTTGAGGTGTCATCCATACTGAAGGCTGTGGTCTTTGATCTTCACCACTAAGTGCTTCAAGTCCTCACCACTCTCTGCAAACAAGGTTGTGTCATCTGCAGAACCTGTGGCTTTTAATATTTACGTCTTTCTCCTGCGGAGTCACTGGATGGGTTCAAACCTCCAACATTTTGGTTAGCAGCCAAGCGCTTAACCATTGCACCACCAAGGTTCCTTATCCACAAGTGTGTTGTATTGTTGTTATGGGCCCTCAAGTCGATATCAACTCATAGTGACCCTATAGGACAGAGTAGAGCTGCCTCGAAGGTTTCCAAGTTTGTAATCTTTACAGGAGAAGGTTGCCAGGTCTTTTCTCCTGTGAAACCACTCAGTGGGTTCAAATAGCGGTCCTTTCAGTTAGCAGCTGAGCACTAAACTAATGTGCCACCAGGGCTCCTTAAAAAGAGGCTTTTTGTGTTGTTGGGTGTCGTTGAGTCAGTTCCGACACATAACGACTCCTTGTAACGGAGTAGAACTGCCTCATAGGGTTTCCTAGGCTGTAATCTTTACGGGAAGAGATCGCCAGGTCCATTTCTCCTAAGGATCAGCTGGGTGGATTCAAACCACCAACCTTTTGCTTACCAGCCAAGTGCTGAAGGGAGAGAGAGAGACCCAACTCTCAGCGTCCTTATCAAGGACTGTTCTGGGCCCACGGTCTCTGCTTAGGTGGCAAAGATGTGAGACTTAGAAGCTGACCATCCTCCCAACACAGAGTAAAGCCAAGAGCCCTTGCACCTGTTACAAATGAAACGAAGGACACACACTGCGATCACAAACTTAAGTCGTCTTCAGAAGGACCTGCCTTGGCGTAAATGACAACTTTCCAGAATGCACTCCCCCTGCCCCCCGCCCAGCTAACTTCCTCAACTGTTCTGTAAAAAGAAATGGCTAATTCAGTTACTATCTTCAACAAGGACGTTTTCTAAGTTCAGAAAATTAGTATAAAACTGTTTTTGCCTCTGTATATTTTGTCTCACTCTGTTTCCATAAAAGTAACATTTTAACTAAAAGTAATGTTTGTTGGGTTGTGGATTCATTTTTATTTTCTAAAACTCTCAAAAGAGAGAGAGAGAGAGATTGCCATCTTTGTCAGGAGTCCCTGGGTGGTGAAAACGGTGAAGCTCTTGACTGCTAACGGAAAGATTGGCAGTTCAAACTCGCCCAGTAGCACCACAGAAGAAAGGTCTGGCAATCTGCTGCCTTAAAGATTACAGCCAAGAAAACCCTATGGATTCCTTTGTACACGTGGGGGTGTCGTCATGAGTCAGAATTGACAGGATAACAATGAATTTGTTTTTTTGATATTTTTCTTAAGTCTCAGCCCTGGACGTTTCCTCTTGAGGGCCAGCTCCCTTTCTGCAGCAATCTGGTTTCCTCCCCCAATAAAACCTTTGTTAAAATTTTAAAACTCAGCTTCAAAACAAAAACACCAAATCCATTGCCATTGTTCTAGGGTAAAAACATCACAAAGTTTATTAAAGCAAAAAGAAAGGTTTTATTTGGTGTATGTTCAAAGAGGCGAGTAGGAAGCAGACAGGCACGCTGCCACAGCCACGTCTGCCCGGGTCCAGAGAACTCTGCAGAGTCATCAGTGTATGTTAACAGTACAAAATGAGCAAAACCATCAAAAACTTCGCCTTTTCACAGATTGGCTAGAAACTGCCAGATCACTGTGATTCTACATTTTGAATCAACTCTCTTGTAATGATTGGTACAGGTGTTGCTAACAACAGTCAGGGGGGCCTTCACTGGTCCAACAAATCTTCTATTCACTAACGTTTGTTAATAGAAAAATTTCAGAGTAGAAAGTATACAGATCTTTCATGCTGTTTACTATTTGTTTATGTGAATGTTTCCCTAAAAGATGTTTTCAGAGATGTCCCTAGCTATTGTCTTTATACCTCAGGGTATAGTTAAGGTGTCCTTGTGAGTCCTTGTGAGTCCAGCTCCAGCTGGGTCACATTCCAGGACAAGGAATCATGCTCCAATATTATTTCCTAAATCACTGTCAAGTCGGTTTTGACTCATAGCAACCCTACCAGACAGAGTAGAACTGCCTGTAGGGTTTCCTAGGCTGTAATCCTTACAGAAGCAGACAGACACATTTTTCTCCAGCAGAGCTGCTGGTGGGTTCAAACCGCCGGCCTTTCCATTAGCAGCCACATGCGGCGTTTTGGCAAAGAAGCCTCGATGGGCTGGGATCCCGAGATCCAGGCTCGCCGGCTTCCAGAGCACAGTTCTTGTATTTGATGATGGACAATCACCCACCCCTGCTACAGAGAACATTCCAGGCCAAGTGCACCCAGCCTCAGGCTCTGTACTGTTGATTCCAAAGGGCAAATTCCTGACTCCAAAATAAATAAGGCAAGTCAAAAGCCTTTGATAGTATTTGCTGTAAATGCTGCCTTTTATTTCTGTCCCACCCCCCACCCCCCCCCCAAACTGCAGTTGATGCTGTTTAAATGGACCTTCAAAGAATCCCAATTACCTTGGTGCCTTTATTCCATCATTTCCAACCATGTCGTCTAAAAGGATATTTGAACCTCATCACAGATGCCGTCCATAAAAACGCACGGAGCCGAATTCTAACGCTCAGGCTTTTGAAATTCTGACCCTTAATGGGGAAGACATTAAATGGGTCACAATCCTGAGAGGATTTGTCATATCTCCAAAATGAAAACACAGCCTGAGACCTGACAGAGTGCTGATATATAGACATTTTAATCACGCAAAGACCACTGTAATCCCAAGCTCGTTCGAATCACTGATATTGAATTTTAAGTCTCCGGGCCAAATGGCTTATAAAACGGCAGGGTTTATGGTGCCGACATGAGTGAAAAGTATGAATGAAGGTTAAATATTATCAAGCTGCTGTGAGATGTGAAGTGGGCAGTGGAGAGGGATGGCGGGGTGGGGAGAGACGCATTTCCTGAGTCCGGTGAGCAGTTCAATTCCACGGGTATTTATGAGTGTCTACTATGCTATGCAGGAGTCCCTGGGTGGTACAGTGAACGCGCTCAGCTGCTAACCAAAAGGTTGAAAGTTAGGGTCCACCCGAAGGTGCCTAGGAAGAAAGGCCTGGTGATATTTTTCCAAAAAAAAAAAATCAGCCGTTGAAAAGCTTATGGAGCATGGTTCTACTCTGATACTCATGGGGGCACCATGAGTTGGGGTCAACTCAGTGGCAATTGGTTTTGCGTGTATAGATAGATAGATAGAGCCTTGGTGATACAGTGGTTAAAGAGCTCAGGCTGCTAACCAAAAGGCTGGCTGTTTGAATCCCCTAGCCACTCCTGGGAAACCCTACAGGCCAGTTCTACTCTGTCTTATAGGGTTGCTATGAGTGGGAATCAACTCAACAGTAATGGGTTTATATAGATGTATAATGATATCACTCTATACATCATGGCGTATGTTAGTATATATCACTAGGCATATCAGTATATACATCACTATATATTTAAAAAAAAAAAAAAACCATTGCCATCGAGTCGATTCCCACTCATAGCAACCCTACAGGACAGAGTAGAACTGCCCCACAGGGTTTCCAAGGAGCAGCTGGTGGATTTGAACTGCCAACCTTTTGGTAAGCAGCTAAACACTTAACCACTGTGCCACCAGGGCTCCATATATATATAACTATATATATAATTATGTAATTATGTATATATGGAGCCCTGGTGGTGCAATGGTTAAGCACTCAGCTGCTAACCTAAAAGTTGCTGATTTGAACACTTCCAGCAGCTCCGTGGAAGAAAGACCTGATAATTGGATTCCATAAAGATGACAGTCAAGGAAACCCTATGGGGCAGTTCTACTCTGTCGCATGGGCTCACTATGGTTGGAATCAACTCGATGCCACACGATATTTGTTGTTGTTGTTGGGTGCCATCAAGCCGGTTCCAACTCACAGCGACCTCATGTACAACAGAACCAAACACTGCCTGGTCCTGCGCCATCCTCACAATCATTGCTGCGTTTGAACCCATTGTTGCAGCCACTGTGTCAATTCATCTCCTTGAGGTTCTTCCTCTTTTTCACTGACTTTACCAGTATACATACACACCAAACCAAAAAAACCCAGTGTTGTCGAGTTGATTTCGACTCAAAGTGACCCTATAGGACAGCGTAGAACTGCCCCATAGAGTTTCCAAGGAGTGCCTGGTGGATTTGAACTGCCAACCCTTTGGTTAGCAGCTGTAGCACTTAACCACTACGCCACCAGGGTTTCCATATACATATATATGTATATAATGGAAACATAAAATACAAAACATATAAAAGTATAATGTCATCGTTGCAACAAAATATAACATGCCCAGCATTAAACTTCGTAAGGACTGTACTGAAGCTAAACAGGAGAATTGCAGAATTTTATCAATGCCCATAAAAGAATTCTTGAGTGGAGAGGTTTGCTGCCTTCCTGGATGCAGAGGTTCGATATTGTAAATATGTCCGTTCCTTCCAAATGAAAACGTAAGCTTAAGCCCTCTAGGAATTAAAGGACAAGTTTTGCAAGTGGTATAGTGATTACCAAACAGTTCTATGAGCATACAAGGGTGGAAAGGACGGATCCGTTTCTGAGAAAGGGGAGGGACATGCATTAGCGGACAATAAAGAGTTTTTATAAAGATACCGAGAATCAAAGCAAAGGTCCCTGGACCAGAAATAGACAGATGGGTGACAAGAAACACACCAGGAGTTTACGATGTGACAAAGGCAGTATCTCTAATTCATTCCATTAAAAAACTTCAAGAATTCTGTGTGTCACGAAATATACAAAAAATTACAAGGAACAAGGGGCAACATATGGGGAATCCAGTGCACACCGAAAACATCACCAATACAGAAAGGGCTGTTTCAAATCAGAGATCAAGTTCCCCAAGGACAAAGCCAAAGAGTGAGAAACAAATGGTCAGTAATCATAAAAAAAAATGCCCCCCAGGTCCCCAGTGGAGTGGGACCCCTGGTGTTGCGGGAGTGGACTCGAGAGCCCCTGTGGTGGTCTTGTGTGCTTCCCCGGTGGATGGAAGGTTTTGCTGGGAAAGTTTTGCAGAGTGTCAGAAGAAAAGATGGATTCCACAAACACGCATCGATGGTGATGGCAGCTCTATTCATGGAGTTAGATGAGGTAGTATGAAGGAGATGGAACTATGGGACCTTCTCTCAAAGGTCAGAATTGTACTGACAGAGAAGGACACAGAGGTAAAGGAAGAGACACAGAGAGCCCAGGTGTCTTAGGGCTCCCTAGGGAAACAGAACCAGTAAGATACTTCTAGCTCTATCTTCTCTAGCTCTGTATCTATCATCTACCTACCCATCCATCATATATCCACCCATCCATCCACCCATCCACCCATTCACCCATCCACCCACCCTCCCACCCATCCACCCATCCACCCTTCCATCCATCCATCCATCCATCCATCCATCATCCATCCATCCATCCATCCATCATCCATCCATCCATCCATCCATCCACCCACCCACCCACTCATCCAACTATCCATTCATCCATCCATCCATCTGCCCACCCACGCACCCATCCATCATCTCTCCATCCATCCCTCCATCTGTCCATCCATTCATCATCCATCCATCCATCATCCATCCACCCATCCACCATCCATCCACCCATCCACCCACCCACCCACCCACTCATCCATCCACCCATCCACCCATCCAACTATCCACCCATCCAACTATCCACCCATCCAGCCATCCATCCATCCATCCATCCATCCATCCCATATCTATCTACCTATCCCAGGGGCCTTAGGTAGTACAATGATTACGTGCTGGGCTGCTAACCCACTGGCTCCGAGGGAGACATGGTGATGTGCTTCCATAAAGGTCACAGCCTAGAAAATCCTACGGGACAGTAAGTACTACTCTGTCACATGAGGTCTCCATGAGCCAAAACTGACTCAACAGCACACAGCATCTACCCGTCTATCGTGTCTATCTCTATATCTATCCAGAGAGATTTTAAGGAGTTGGCTCACGAAGTTGTGGGGGAACCTTGTCTCTCGTAAGCATTTGTTTAGGAGCGTCCAGTGGTGGTATTTGGTGTATCTCTATTTCCACATTGCATCGTGGACTATGAGTGCCTTTTTACTACTGGAATTAGAGCCATTAATGCTTTTAAAGGTAAGCAGATTTGAGAACAAATTCCAGAAACCCTAAGACCAACTCAGAAAACCCATTCTTAAGTGTCTGTTCCTCTAGAACCACTATCGATACCAACATGTGTTAGGGTTCTCTAGAGAAACAGAACCAATAAGACAGATAGCTGGGTGGATACATAGATGGAAAGATGGATGGACAGACAGATGGACAGATGGGCAGACGGACGGATGGAAAGACGGATGGGTGGATGGATGGATGGATGGGGGGGTGATGGATGGGCAGATGGGCAAATGGATGGATGGATGGATAGGTAGCTAGCTAGGTAGGTAGATGATAGATAGATAGATAGATAGATAGATAGATAGATAGATAGATAGATAGATAGATAGATAGATAGATAGATAGATAGATATTTTAAGGGATTGGTTGTGGGTGTCTGGAAAGTCCAAAATCTGTGGATCAGGTAGAGGGCCAGAGATTCCTGCAGTCTGTGTGCCAAAATTCATAGGTCACTGTACAGAAAGGAGTGGAACATATCTGGCAAAATGTCTGTTTATAATCAGAACACTCTAGGGAAACTCCCTTTTTGCTCTTAACACCTTCAGGTGATTGGGCCAGGCCCACCGAGATTATGGCGCGTGATCCACTTTGCTTAAGGTTGACCGATCTAATCCTATGTGACTACCCCATAACAGCAACTAGGTGAGGGCTTGACCAGACGCCTGGGCAGCATCGCCTAGCCACATGGACACACAGAATTAACACTCACCCCGGGAAGAGAAAAATGGCAAGAGGAACTCAACACCTAGAGACACCATGAGTGGAGAGTTCAAGCGAGTTTGCTTGTTGGTGCTCAGCACCAGGAACTCCACCTGGCAGATCCAGTGCCCTACCCTGCTCTGTGCAGCACGCCTGGTTGTTCATGACTCATCGGTGTCAAGTTGATTCCGACTCAGAGAGACCCTACAGCAACCCGGTGTTGTTCACAGACACCCTATTTAAATATACAACTGAGGGTTGCCTCAACCTCGAGCTTGAACAAGCAATTTAGAAATGTCTGAAGGGGAGGCAAGCAAACCTTCATACACGATGTTATGATTGAATTTTGTCCTTCCAAAATATGTGTTGTAAATCCTGACCCCTAAACCTGTGTAGAAGAGCCCTGCTAGCACAGTGATTAAGGCACTCTGCTGCTAACCAAAAGGTGGGTGGTTCGAACCCACCAGCCGCTCCAAGCGAAAGAGATGTGGCGGTTTGCTTCCGTAAAGATTATAGCCTCGGAAACCCTATGGGGCAGTTCTACTTTGTCCTCCAGAGTCCCTATGAGTCAGAATCGACTCAACGGCACACAACCACTCAATGGCAGTGGGTTTTGCGTTTATACCCCTTACGTTACCAAATTTTTATTAAAAAAAAAATTTTTTTTTTTTATGGCATGTGTTTTCAGTATTGGAACGCATGCTTACTAACTGAGTGTGTTTAAAGTTTTTGTTGGGTAATATGGATTTTGAGAAATGTGGCCTGGTAATACAAGCCACCGATGACGCCAGTGGCACAGTGGAGCCACCAATCTGTGGTGTGACAATACACCAATTAAGAACTAAATAGAGAATTTATTGGGGCGCCTTTCTATTAGGTTACATGGTGAACCTCTGGTTTTCCAAGAATGTGACACAGACACCCATCAGGGCTCCCTAACTATCACACAGGGAAACCATAATTACGCTTGCAAGCCTTATCTGACAGAAATAAAGGGAAAAAGGCAAATTTCACGAAACTAACACATTCAGGAAGCAACGCCTAATAGAATGCTCAACCTACACAACAATGGGGCTCCGGTCTGCTGAGCTTCACACATTTCAAAAGGGACCCACCTCGAGGCTAAATGCATTAGAATTAGAATAACGCCTTACCTCTGAGGTCTAGAGGCTTCAAGAGCGGCTGGTATACTGTTAAACCAATAGTAACTAAGTGATATCTGAGGGAAGGAACTCTTGTGGTACAATGGTTAAGCGCTCAGCTGCTAACCAAAAGGTTCGAACCCATCAGCGGCTCCCCAGAGGGAAACGACCTGGAGACCTGCTCCCATAAACACTGTCGTTGTTGTTAGGTACTGTTGGCTTGGTTCCAACTCACAGCGACCCTATGTATGAAAGAATGAAACGCTGCCCGCTCCTGGGCCATCCTCACAATTGTTGTTCTGCTTGAACCCACTGTTGTGGCCACTGTGTTAAGCCGTCTCCTTCTGTAAAGATCATAACATTAGGAAACACTGTGGGGCAGTTCTACTCTGTCCCACGGGGGTCTCTATGCTTTGGAATCAACTCGAGGGCACACGGTAACACACCTGTGGATGTAATTCCATTTGGGAATAGGATTTTCTTTGTCATGTTATCAGGCCATATCAATGTAAGGCAGGTCTTAAAATCTCATTGCTTTTGAGACACAAAAGGAGAAGATGAGACGCAGAAGCAAGAACAGGTAGCTAGATGCCACGTGCAGATGGCCAAGGGAAACCAAGGACATGCAGCTAGATGCCACGTGCAGATGGCCAAGGGAAACCAAGGACATGCAGCTAGATGCCACGTGCAGATGGCCAAGGGAAACCAAGGACATGCAGCTAGATGCCACGTGCAGATGGCCAAGGGAAACCAAGGACATGCAGCTAGATGCCACGTGCAGATGGCCAAGGGAAACCAAGGACATGCAGCTAGATGCCACGTGCAGATGGCCAAGGGAAACCAAGGACATGCAGCTAGATGCCACGTGCAGATGGCCAAGGAATGCCAAAAACAACGTTAGAAAAGCTGAGACAAGGACTTCCCCCGAGAGCTGCTAGACAGAGAGCCTTCCCCTGGAGCTGGTGCCCTGAATTTGGACATCTATCCTCCTGGACTGTTGGCAAAATAAATTTCTGTTCATTAAAGCCCCCCCCTTGTGGTATTTCTGTTATAGCAGCACCAGGTAACTGAGAAGATTTTGAAAATAGTGCCGATGGTCACACAATCTGGTGGATGTAATTAATGCCGTTGTATTGTAGACTTAAAATGGTTCAAACGGCAATTTTATGTTATGAATACCTGTACCCCTCTGCTGTCAAGTTGATTCTGACTCATTGCGACCCTATAGGACAGAGGAGACCTGCCCCATAGGGTTTCCAAGGAGGGGCTGGCGGATTCCGACTGCTGACCTTTTGGTTGGCAGCAGAGCTCTTAATTAGCGTGTTACCAGGGCAATATTATACATATTTATCCACAATAAAACTTAAAAAAGAATAGAGAATCCTGCTAGTTCATCGTCCAGAATGCCCCTGGGAAAGACAGCACCTGAAGCGTCTTTCTTGTGTTGATGGCAGCGGAGGACGCGGTACGCGGGTGGATTCTCCCTGCGTTATTTGAACATCTGTTCTGCTTTTCTTAGCTGGTCTTGCTGTACCAGAAGGGCGGAAATGTAATTAAAATACAAATGACACAGGAACATATTTCTGAAGGCAGTTTTGGGGATTCAGACGATGACCTCAGCATGGACCATAAATATGAAATTCATATGTGCATGGCTTCCTGCATCTAGTGAGTATCAAAAGGGTCAGCTTTTAAACGAAATTCTTTAAAGAAGCAAGAAATGGCATCACAGCAGATCCTGGCTTGTTACCCTGCCGGAAGAGGATATGTTTTCAAATTTCCATGACAAACAACAGCATGTGGAGTCCAGGCATGATGGATGTTTTAATCCTATCACAAGATGTTTGCATTTTTCTGATTAATTTTCCTCATAGAATGTTTCCTTTCTTCTCTGCCCTCAGAGGGAGAAGTTATTGGCTGCCGGCAAGTCAGCGACCCCATGCACTAGAGAACAAAACACTGCGTGGTCCCGTACCATCCCCACAATCAGCTGCACGTTGGACAGGGTTTTCAAGTAATTCACTGGGGTTTTTTTCCTAGTCTGTCTCAGTCTGAAAGTTCTGCTGCAAAGTGCCCACCGTGGGTGACCCTGCTGATGTTAGAAATAACAGTGCCACAGCTTCCAGCATTGTATTGGACAATGATCCGTTGTGATCCATAGGGTTTTCATTGGCTGATTTTCAGACATAGATTGCCAGCCCTTTCTTCCTAGTCTTTCTTAGTCTGGAAGCTGTACTGCAACCTGTCTGTCCATCATGGGCGACACTGCTGGTATTTGAAATCCTGGTGGGGTGTCTGCCAGCATCATAGCAGCCTGCAAGCTACCACACTAGAACAATCTAGAAGATAATCGTTGCTGTTATCTGCTATTGAGCCAGCCCCCGACTCACGGCAACCCCACGCTGTCCGATCCTGTGCCGTCCATGTGGTCAGTTGTGGACTGGACCTTTGTGATCCATAGGGCTTTCATTACCTGCTTTTTGGAAACTGATGGCCAGGCCTGTCTTCCTAGTCCATCTTAGTGTGGAATATCTCCTGAAACCTGTCCAGCATCATTGCAACATGAAAGCCTCCTGTGACAGATGGTGGAGGGGGCCGGCGGTGGCTGCGCGTCAGGTGCGTTGGCCGTACATCAAATCCGGGTCTCTGCCGCAGAAGGCTGGGATTCTAGCCCTCAACCACCACTGCCTCCAAGGCAAAACGCCCACAACCACTCGGCCAGCGTGACAGGACATGAGACCAGCACGTACCCTTAGGATTTCCCCATCTCTCTCACTCAGTCTGAGAAACAGGGCTTAACCGTTGCCAGCACAATAGGACAAGAGACCAGGAGTAATCAGTCAACTCCAGCGTGTCATTGATGAGCACGTCTTTCCACCTCTGAATTAAAAATCCCACGAGGGACCCAGGACTCCTTGATTCTCCCTCTTATGTTCTAAATTCTTCCAGGAAACCTTTAATCAAGATGGGCTGTTGCCAAGAACGTCCATATCTATTGTCCTTATTGGAAAATCTCATTATTTTTGCATTCTCTGGTTTCCCCTTGTTGGACATGTTCAGGTTCTCAAATTTCTTTACTAACAAGCTCTGCAGGCAGAGCCGACTGGCTCAGGCAGTTCCAGCCCCGTCTCTGCGTTTGGAGATCAGGATAGATGAGGGATACCATGCAAATATCAGCCATCAGCACGAGTTTTCCAAGAATCATGCAAACATCCCGCAGATGTTTCTGTCTGCTGTGCACATAGCCTGAGCCCTGTAGTCCAAATTTTTTCACCTTCTTCTCAGCGTGTAATTTTTAAACTCTTTTTTTTGCAGGGGGGGAGGTGCATGGTGGGTTGAGTTGTTGAGACAGCTAAATCAAACTGATTCTAGAGGAATACAAATTCCTGGTAAATCGGCTGCTGGGCTTGTTAAGGTAAACACAGTCCAACATCTGGTCAGAGTTTGCAGGCAACTTTCCGAGAGGGCTGTTCTCGCAGGGAGTGATGCTGTTGGGCCATCTGTCTTAGCCGGTGGTGCAACGTGGAAACGTGACTGGAAAGAGCCTCAACGTGGCCACGAGTCTCATCCCAACCCTGGAAGGGTGCGTTGCAGTGACCAGGGGAAGGGTCAGTGTGACCTGTGACCTGTGACCCGTGGGTGTCAATTCACTGAGGATATCAACTCCTGTGCATGCGAGCCGTGCTTCTCTGCAGGTGGAAGAGACCCTTCCTCATATCGAGACCTTCAGCGTGAAACCAGGAAGCCTTCAAAAAACCAAACCAGCTACTGTGAAGTCGATTCTGGGTGTCAGCCTTGAACTGTGCTCCGTAGGGTTTTCAACAGCTCATTTTTTGGCAGCACGTTGCCAGGTCTTTCTCCCTTGGTGCCTCTGCTGGGTGGACTCGAACCTCCAACCTTTCGGTTACCAGCCAAGCACATTAAACATTTGTACAACCCAGGGGCTCCTTACCAAAAGCAAAACCATTGCTGTGGAGTTGATTCCAACTCACAGCCACCCTATAGGATGGGATAGAACTGCTCCATAGGGTTTCCAAGGCTGTACTCTTTACGGAAACAGACTTCCACATCTGTGTCCCTCGGAGTGGCTGGTGGGTTCAACCCACCGACCTTTTGGTTAGCAGTTGAACGTTTAACCACTGCACCACCAGGCCCCCTTAGGGACTCCACAGATACAAAAATATATAGACTATAAACACAGACACAAAACAAAAACCAGCTGCTGTCAGTCGACGCCGTCTCACGGTGCCCTCGAGTGTGTCAGAGTAGAACTGTGCTCCACGGGGTTTCAGAAGTATATCGTCAGGACGTTCTCCTGAGACGCCTCTGGGCAGATTTGAATCTCCAACCGTTAGGTTAGCAGACAAGTATGTTAACCATTTGCACCACCCAGGGACCCTAGAGGCCTGATAGAGAAGTACGAAGTGGATGACATCCACGTAAATGTCTTCATAAATCCACCTGGGGTAAGGGTCAATAATTCTAACTATAATACTGTCCGAATTGGAGGTGCAAAGAATACACCCCGTCCTCGCTCATCCTTAGGTTCCAAAGAGCAGGTCGTAATGCAAAATCGGTGTTATGCAAAAATGGAGGATGACCACATCAGAACACAAAATGGAGGATGATTGCATCATGACATAACTGTCAAATTACCACCTTACATAACTGCCAAATTACATCATCACATAACTGCCAAACCACTGAGAATCATGGCCCAGCCAGGTTGACACATGACCATCACAGTCAGCATTATTCTCGCCTCACACCTTGGTATTTGCTACTGCCGGAGGTACGTCGTTAATTCTGAAAATAGTCGGATAGTAGATTTTTTACTATTGTCATAAATGGGAAATTATGATTAATGGCAGTGGGTTTTTGTTTTGTTTCTGTATCTATAGTATAAATCTATGGAGTCCCTGGGTGGTGCACCTAGTTAACGTGCTCGGCCGCTAACCAAAATGTTAAAGGTTCAAGTCCACCCAGCAGTGGCTCCATGGGACAGAGGCCTGGAGATTTGCTTCTGTAAAGATTAGAGCCAAGAGAACCCCGTGGAGCACAGTTCTGCTCTGTCTGAAACACATGGAGTCACTAAGCGTTGGAATCAACTCCAGAGCAATGGATTTTTTGTTTCTTTTCTTTTTTTTTTTTAAATTGCTAACAGTTAACGAGCTCCCCTGCTAATCCAGGAAACCCTGGTGGCGTAGTGGTTAAGTGCTACGGCTGCTAACTGACTGGTCGGCAGTTCGAATCCACCAGGCTCTCCTTGGAAACTCCGTGGGGCAGTTCTGCTCTGTCCTATAGGGTCGCTATGAGTCGGTATCGACTCAATGGCACTGGGTTTGGTTTCGGTTTTTACTGCTAATCCAAAGGCTGGAGGTTCAAGTCCACCCTACAGGTGCCTAGGAAGAAAGGCCTGGCAACCTGCTTCTGAAGAATCAGTCATTGAAAACCCTGTGGAGTAAGTCTACTCGGACACACATGGGGGCATAGTTAGCAAGAAAAAAAAAAAAGTCTCGAGGACAACTGGCTTTGTTTTCCAGGTTATATTTTCCAATATTTCAGCCAATTCAAATGTAACTGGCAAAAACCATTTCATGATGTTATTTCAGGGACTCCTTTCACTATTAAGGGGCCCTGTTGGCACAGTGGTTAAGGCGCTCACCTGCGAACCGTAAGGTCGGCACTTAGAAACGACCAGCGGCTCCTTGGGAGAAAGATGTGGCAACCTGCTTCAGTAGATGTTTACAGCCTTGGAAACCCTATGGGGTCGCTATTGAGTTCAAATTGGCTTGATGGCAGTAGGTTTTTGGGGGGGTTCTTTCACCATCAGGCGTCTGTCTTCCATTTATCCCAAGTGTTCACTTTTAAATTATAATCCTGGCATTCCCTATTACACCATGACAAGCCACCTGTTGGATAATTGATGGCCCTTGGTCTATATATTCAGGCGTATCCGTTCACGTTGCAGCCCTGGATGTTGAGACCCAGCCCCTGTTGGTGTTATGGACTGAATCGTGTCCACCAAAGAGGCATGTTGGAGTCTTTCCCCTTGAACCTGCGAAGGTAATCTTGTTTGGAAGTAGGGTCTTGGCAGATGTTATCGGTCAGGTTAAAGTGAGGTCTCACTGGAGTAGGGTGGGTCCTAGTCCCATCTGAGCGATGTCCTATAAAAGAGAAGAGACACGGAGACAGAGAGACAGAGGAGCCACATGAAGCTGTAACTGCAAGCCAAGGGATGCCTCGGGCCACCAGAAGCTGGGACAGGGGCCTGGAATAGGTTCTCCCTCAGAACCTCAGAAGGAACCAACAGGGCTGACAGCCTGGTCTCAGACTCCCAGCCTCCAGGATTATAGGCAGTACACTCCTGTTCTTATAAGCCCCCCACTTTGGGTATTTAATTATGGCAGCCCCAGGACACCACAACCATTGGATTCCATTTTCTCAGCAGGCTGGTAAACAAGTTGATGATGCTTAGAAAAGCCCTCATTTCTAACATTCCCCTGAGCTCGTTAATAGACTTCTCTGCTTCTTTAACACACTGGCTTTTCAAGTGCAAACCAAAACCTTTAGCATTGAGCTCATCCATTAGAAAAGCAGGCTACGTCACCGGGCTTTGCTGAGTGGACATAATAAATGGCCTAACAAGCAATTAATAGGTTCGTAACTTATCTGATGGATCGACTTTACTCTGGACTTTGCTCTGTGCCTGGCCTGGGCTATCTCGATACCTGATTACAATCGACAAGTCCATGTCAGATGAATTCCAATTGATCGGATGGCAGCTGGGATAGCTGCTCCTTGGATCCACTGGCGTAAAATTGCGGCAACAGGGCCCTCTAACTTCAGCAAGGAGGAGAGAGAATCCCTACGAGGCAGAGATCACACGTGCCTCCTGTCTCCAAACTTTTTACCAATTTTGACTCCAGCCGGCCTTCCCATGGCGCTCTCCACTTCTCTGCTAGGTTCTGTAATTTATTTCAATGGCCACACAGGACTCATAGACCCTACTCGAAGTTCTATGTTTATCAGGGAAGTAACACGTTATAATTCAGGGTCAGGAGCAGCTTGGAAGTAACAGGAATAACTCCGGATACAGTACTCCGATCAGGACACCTTCTTTTCGGCTGCTCCCACCAGGTCCTGCTTGGGCCGGCCTCTATCCTGCTCTGGCAAGTGTCACAAAGCTCTTCACTTCAGTACCCGGAGGCACCCCACTCTGCCAGGAAGCTTCCTGCCTGAAGGCGGTCAGCTCTCTCGCTCTGTGAGTCGGCAAGTCTAGCCTGCTGGACCTGTGCTGCTGCTGTCTCCTACCGTCTTCAGTGTTACAGCAAGTGCTCTCTGTCTCCTGGGTCTAGGGGGTTCTTAGCGCAGGGATCCCAGATCCAAAGGACGCGTTATGCTCCCAGCTGTTCTTCCTGACTGTAGTAAGTTCCCCCTCAACCTCTGTGATTAGCTCTGTTTAAGCCTAAAGGGATGGGAAGGAAAACTGACCAATCTCCTACAAGGATTCCATGCACCTTATGTACGTAGTCCCTCGCCTGCAGTTAAAATAAATGGAGAAAAGAGTAAAGTTGTCAAGGATTTCATTTTACTTGGATCCACAATCAACAGCCATGGAAGCAGCAGTCAGGAAATCAAAAGACACGTTGCATTGGGTAAATCTGCTGCAAAGGACCTCTTCAAAGTGTTGAAGAGCAAAGATGTCACCCTGAAGACTAAGGTGCGCCTGACCCAAGCCATGGTGTTTTCAATCACATCATATGCATGTGAAAGCTGGACAGTGAATAAGGAAGAACGAACAAGAGTTGACGCCTTTGAATTGTGGTGTTGGCAAAGAATATTGAATACACCATGGACTGCCAAAAGAACCAACAAATCTGTCTTGGAAGAAGTGCGGCCAGAATCCTCCTTAGGAGCAAGGATGGCGAGACTGCGTCTTACATACTTTGGACACGTTGTCAGGAGGGATCAGTCCCTGGAGAAGGACATCACGCTTGGCAGAGTACAGGGCCAGTGCACCTGGATGCCCACTTTTAAAAACAGGTATACGCTCTGGGATCTTTTTTTTTTTTTTTTAAATAATATTTTATTTATTTTTGATGGCACTATACACAACAAAACATACATGTATTCACAATTTCTGCATGAACAGTTCAATGACATTGGTTACGCACTTCACATTTTGTCACCATCCTCACTGTCCCCACCCATGTTACTTCACCCCTTCATGTTCTCATCTGTGCTTTCGATTAGCTCTTGTCCGTTTAAGCTCATATAGGTCATCTGTGTAAGAGCGCTATGCTCAAGGTAAACATTCTTTAACGATTGGGCTAGCCCGTTGTTGTTATTTTAACAACAGTTTCGTGGGACAGTTTTGGTTCAAGTCTTAAAGATTATTTCTGGGCATTAAATTTGAGGTTTCCCAAGTCTCGCTGGTTTCAGTAAGTCTGCTTTCCATATGAGTTTGAAGTTCTGTTCCACAATTTCCCTCCTTTTGATCGAGACCCATCTGTTGGGTCCTTGATCAAAATGTTTAGTAATGGTAGCTGGGCACCATCCGCTTCTTCTGCTCCCCTGGTAATGGAGGTAGTAGTTCACAAAGGCAGTTAGGCTGCAGTGCAGTTTCTCCTCTCATTCCTGGGCCTTCTTCCTCTGCTGTTCCAGGTGAATAGGGACCCACTGTTGTATCTTGGGTTCCGGAATCGTTTTGCTGGCCACAGGACTTCTCGTTTTGGGAGTCACAGTCAGGACTACAGTGAGTCAGGTGTGGTATCATAAGGGATGAAACCTTTAAGGGAAGTGCCAAAAAATCTCAGCCATCCGGACAAGTAACACACCTTCTCCTCACTTGCCGACTATCTCATTATGGGATCTTTCACATTTACGACAATAGTAAAAATCTAGTATCCAACTGTTTCGAGCATTCGCAACGTACAGCAGGCAGTAAAGAGTGTCAAGGTGCCAGGTGAGCGTATCATTGGCTGTGATGGCTAGGGTTTTGTGTCAACCTGTCTGGGCCATGATTCCCAGTGGTTTGGCAGGTACGTAATGATGTAATTTGGCAGTTATGTGACGATGTAGTCATCCCTCATTTTGTGATCTGATGTGGTCATCCTCCATTTTCCTGTAACTCTGATTTCCCATAACAATCTGGTCTTTAGAACCTAACCACGTCGATAAGTGAAGAGAGGGTGTGTTCTAATGGGATGTTTTAAAAAAACCACCACGAATGCAAAAAAGTCCATGATGAACAAGGTATCGAAGACAGGATTGATAGCAATGTCTTCTGAGTTACGTTGTGGCTTCAGGCAAAGAGGAAAATGACAAAGTTGGCACCACACTGTGTGGCAATAGTTGGTCAGTGATAGAGATCTTGGCTTCCATGTGGGAGACCCGGGTTCAATTCCCAGCCAAGGTACCTCTCATACAGCTACCACCCTTCTGTCCGTGGAGGCTTGCGTGTCGCTAGGATGCTGAACAGTTTTCAGCAGACCTCCCAGACTAAGACTAGGAAGAAAGACCTCGTGATCTACTTCCAAAAAACAGGCAATGAAAACCCTATGGATCACAACAAGATATTATCCAGTACAGTGGTGGCTGAGCGGTAAAACCCTGGCCTTCTATGTGGGAGACCCAGGTTCAATTCCTGGCCAAGGCACCTCACGGGCAGCCCCCACCCGTCTATCTGTGGAGCCTTGTATGTTGCTGTGATGCAGCGGAGCTTTCAGACTAAGACAGACTAGGAAGAAAGGCCTGGCAATCGAATTCTAAAAATAAGACAGCCTAAACCCTGTGGGTCACAAAGGTCCGATTCACAGCCAATCATGGGGACGGCGCAAGACAAGGTGGCTTTTCGTTCCATTGTGCGTGGGGTCACTGTGAGTCAGGGGTGACTCGATGGCAGCTAACAAGTACCCGACTCACCTGACCCTGGTTCCGGGCCGCATATCTTACTAATAGATAAACCGTTCATGTGCCCCAGGACCACAGGGAGATTTTGAAGGACATCCTCTGGTTTTCGTTTAAAAACCCGGTCTAGGGTTCGCCCAAGGAGCCCTCGTGGTGCAACGGTTAAGCACTCGGCTGCTAACCAAATGGTCAGCTCTCTGAACCCACCCAGGGGCTGCAGAGGAGAAAGGTTTGTGGTTGTTGTTACATACCATCCGATCGGTCCTGACTCACAGCGACCCCGTGTAAATGAACGAAGCACTGCCCAGTCCCACACCATCCTCACAATCATTGCTATGTTTGAGCCCATTGATGCAGCCACTGTGTCAATCCACCTCGTTGGGGGTCTTCCTCTTTTTTGCTGACCCTGTACTTTACCAAGCATGATGTCCTTCTCCAGGGACTGGTCCCTCCTGATAACACATCCAAAGGATATGAGACAAAGTCCCACCATCCTCACTTCTAAGGAGTATTCTGGCTGTACTCCTTCCAAGACAGGTTTTTCGTTCTTCTGAAAGTCCACAGTATATTCAATATTCTTCACCAACGCCGTAATTCAAAGGCATTGATTCTTCTCCAGTCTTCTTGTTCGTTGTCCAGCTTTCGCATGCTCACATAAAGGTCACAGCCTAGGAAACCCTATGGGGCTGTTCTACTCTGTCACATGGGGTCACTATGAGTCAGGATCAACTCGATGGAACTCAAGAACAATGAGATCCAGCACCCTTTAAGCAATGTGCCCTCATTTCTCCATCTCACCTGCCCCTTAAATTGTAGTGTTTTTAACATACTGTTAAATATGTTGGAGAAGAGAGGTAAGCTGTGGATAGACAGATGAACAAGGTCTGGGTGGAAACAGAGACACAGTGAGCTGTACTGAAACCAGTTGCCCAGATTCCTCCTGAAGCTCACGGCACGCGTTTGAGCCTGTGTTTGCCAAGAAGGCAAAGCTCCATCTGACTGCAAAGATCATTAAGGCACACGCTTGAGGTTTCCAACTGCTCCGAGTTTGCAAGTAACATCGACACAAAACGCTTGTACCAATATTTCAGACGAGACAAAAGATCATGATTTTTCTTGCTGACAAAGAGATTCTAATAGGAAAGCGTCCCTCAAACTTAATAACATGGTCGTACCAGCCTGCGTATCTCGCGGACACTTTAAATTAGCAGAAGGAACCCAATTGGGTCTTGCTGGGCTGCCATCTTTCTTTCCCACTGCAGACAGGACAGTGGGTGAAATAAAGGCTGATGCCAGCTCTCAAGGCTGTCCAATGTGTTTTGTCTTTTTGATTTTGACTGATGTGGTCAAAAGAGAGAGCGCAGGAATCCGAGTCATTTTATTTTTCAAGCAGTACTATTTTTGTTCATCTCATAAATGTTATGAAAGACACGTGCAAAGTTATTTCCTGCCAGATGAGATTTAAGTTGGATAAGGAATCTTTCATCAACTCTTTCCAAATGGAACCCCGGTGAAAAGTTGGTAGATACTGTTTGCTAGGAAGAAAGGACTGGCCACCTACTCCCGAAAACTGGACAGTGAAAACCCTATGGAGCACAGCGCCACTCTGACACACGTGGGGTCCCCATGAGTCAGAACCGACTTGGCAGCAACTGCTCCTGGTAATATTATTTTTCTATTGCTATGATGGTTGGTCAGTAACTAGCATAGGGAGTCCCTGGGTGGTGCAAACAGTTGGTGCGCTCTGCTGCTAACTGAAAGGTTGGACGTTCCGGTCAGTCCACCCAGAGGTGCCTTGGAAGTCCTGGTGATCTACTTCTGAAAAGTCAGCCAGTGAAAACCCTATGGAGCACGCTTTTACTCTGCCACACATGGGGGCGCCATGAGTCATAGTTGACTCCAGGACAACTTTTTTTTTTTTTTAATATTATATTATGTTTTATCACAGTCCCTGTCTGGTGCAAATGGTGAACATGTTCACTGCTAACTGAAAGGTTGGAGGTTCGCTCCTAGCCAGAGGCACCTCGGAAGAAAGCCCTGGCAAACTGCCTCTGAAAAACCAGCCATTGAAAACATCACGGAGCAGAGTCCTCCTCTGACACACAGGGGGCGCCGTGAGTTGGGGTAGAGTCCGTGGCAGCTGGCCCGAGGGCAGCAGTGGGTCAGCGGTAGAATTCTCTCCTTCCATGCAGGAGACCTGGGTTGGATTCCCAGCCAATTTACCTCATAAGCAGCCACCACCCGTCTGTCACTGGAGGTTTGCAAGTTGCTAGGATGATGAACAGATGTCAGGGGAGCTTCCAGACTGAGAACAAGTAGGAAGAAAGGGCCCGGTGACCTCCTTCTGAAAGTCGGCCAGGGAAGACCCTATGGATTACAACAGTTCACTTCACCACCGATTGCCAGCCCTTTCTTTCGAGGCACCTCTGGGTGGACTTGAGCCGCCAACCTTTTGGTTAGCAGCCTAACGTGTTCACCGACTGCACCGCCCGGGGCCTCCTTCCATGAACACCGGATGCCTTCAAGTCGACTGCAAGTCATAACCCACCCCCCCCGTGTGTTAGAGTAGAACTGTGCTCCGTAGGGTTTTCAACGGCTGATTTTTCAGAAGTAGATCTCCAGGCCTTTGTTCTGAGGCATCTCTGGGAAGACTCGAACCTCTACCCTTTCAGTTAGCAGCCGAGTGGGTTCACTGTCATCAGCCCCCAGGGCTACCACGCAGCTGATGTCCAGTGCTCAGGTGCAGACATATCCCCCGTGTGCACACGGAAATAACATCACCCTTGGTCCTAAGTCAGAATAAAAGCCATGTACATACTTTCAGGTGCTGACTTCGCGGGGTATCACTCAACCGAGTAACCGTGTCAATGTTTTCCGACACCTGGGGTAACTCTGCGCTGCCAGGCAGGAACTCACCCTGCTGTTCGAAAATATTCTCCCAAAGAAAACATGGAAATCAATTTTTAAAGAGTCGGTTTTGATTCCAAGCTGAAAAAAGAAAACACTTGAGAAATATGCCAGCGTGGAGGGGAAAAGGCGGTATTTTGCTAAATGGGTGTACATCCATTCCAAATACAGGATCAAATGTTTTTAATAAATGAAGTTTATGAAGGGAAAGAGAGGTAGAACCAGGTTCCTGTCTAGGAGGAAAAAGAGCTGACGTGTTTAAAAGTTTCCAGGGATCGTGTCGAAAGTATACGGGAGGGACGAGAGGGGAGGCTGCACGCTGTATAACCTGGAGGTTCTCCAGGGTCCTGCTTTGCTCATGGGTCCTCAGCAGTGGGTGAAGTGAGTCCCTGATTTTTGGTTTTGTTTTTTCCCATAATATTTGCTAGAGAGCTTCAGACCAACCGCAACCCCTAGCTGTCACTTGGCTGTATAAAAAATGCATCCTTTTTTTGTTTGTTTTTTTAACAGCTTTATTGGAATACGGAGTCCCTGGGTGGGGGAAAAGGTTAAGCACTTGGCTGCTAACCAAAATGCTGGCCGTTCAAATCCGTGGGAAAAAGAGCTGGTGACCTGCTCCTGTAAAGATTAGAGCCTAGGAAACCCTATGGGGCAGCTGTATTTTGTTACAGGGAGACAAAATGCACTCGATGGCGGCACCCAACAACATCAACAACACAGAGGGATGGAGATTCTGGGTGGTGCAAATTGTTTGCGCTCGACTACTAACTGAAAGATTGGTGGTTCAAATCCACCCAGTGGCCCTATGGAAGAAAGGCCTGGCAATCTGCCAAGAGAATCCTACGGAGCAGCTCTGCTCTGTCACACGGGATCAGAACCAACTTGTTGGGAACAAGTTTGTTCTGTTTTCTTTTGTTTTGGGGGGTGGGATGGGGTGGAGTGGTGTAAGCTCGTAAGGCACCCAGCTGCTAACCGAAGGATTGTGGGTTCTAGTTCACTCGGAGGTGCCTTGGAGGAAAGGCCTGGCAATCTACTTCAGAAAAACCAGCCATTGAAAACCCTGTGGAGCACAGTTCTACTCTGACACACACGGGGGCGCCGTCAGTTGGGGTTGACTGGACAGCAACCAGTTGGTTTTCAAAAGTAGCTTTGCGCTTCCAGGGAGTGTGCGATTATTGTAAATGTGCTGTTCACGTTAAAGTCTTCTGTTGACAAGGGAAGGGGGGTTCAATCCCGCAGAGCCCATGATGACCTGTATGCTGAGGGGGTGAGCCCTCTCAGCAAATGTGAATGAATGAATGGATTCTCTCCAGGGAGATGGGGAGAGATGGGAGCGGGTTTCTGAGGACACACAGAGGTGGGTCGTGTTCCCAGGAATGAGAAGGGTCACGTGGAGATTGTGGGGCAGGATCAAGTCAACCAATTGCATTGAGCGCAGTGTGTGTGGAACACCTGGTGCTTTGGGGGGTAACTCTGCCCAGTGGGTTTGGAAGGATGAGGGGTTTTCAGGTTTCCACCCATCGGTAGAAAAGACCTATCGCCACGGAGTTCATTCCAATTTACAGAGACCCCATGTGGCGAAGTAGAACTGTCCCATAGGGTTTCCTAGGCTCTAATCTTTATGGAAGCAGATTACCAGGTGTTTCTCCCTCAGACCCATTGGGTGGGTTCAAATTGCTTAACCATTGCACCACCAGGGCTGCCTATAGTATATGTACATAGTAGATACATAGTATCTATATAGTAGCACACGTATGTAAAGGTACACTTGTAGTGTGGGGTACGTACAGCACAGTGGTGTACTCGTTATTTGCAATGGAACCAGTTGCCCATCAAGGCCCATTCAGACTCATGGCTTCACCATGGGTCAGAGCAGAACTGCCCTGTAGGGTTTCCAAGGAGGGGCTGGTGGATTCGAACTGCCAACCTTTTGGTTAGCAGCCGAGTGCTTAACCATTGCTCCACCGGGGTTCCTCTTCCCAAGAGAAGAAGAGGGTGATTTAGGGCTGGATGGCTCAGGGGTCTCTCCAAGCGTGAATTAACTCCTCACACAGCCCCGCCGTGAGGTAGGTAGAGCCGCGGGCGGTCGGGCTCCGTTGCCAACTTTCACTTGGACCACGGACACACGGGATAACTCGGAGAAGGCCACCCAGCGAGATCCTGTGCTGGCGTGCGCGTGAAACTCAGGAGCCGCCAACCCCAAGTCCCTACCGGGATCGACGCCGTTTTATGAAGATGACGGGGCGCCCGTGAGCGTAAATGGGGAGGGTGTTGAAATATGAAAGATCCGGTCTCTAGCTTAATGGTTTAATTTTGCAGCCAGGGCTCCCATAACACAGACATCATATGTGAGCAGTTTCTCCTGAACCATCCCTCGTTTCTTTATTCCTTTTTAATTTTTTATTATAGCGATAGGCATACAACAAAACATACAATAGCTCACCAATTTCTGCTTGTACACTTCAGGGACGTTGATCACTGCTGTTGTTAGGTGCCATCGAGTCAATTCTGACTCACGGCAACCCCAGGTGACAGAGTAGGACTGCCCCATCGGGTTTCCTAGGCTGTCATCTTCATGGAAATAGATCACGAGGTCTTTCTCCCTCTGAGTCATAGGTGGGTTTGAACCGTTGACCTTTCGGTGAACGGTCGAGCGCTTACCACTATACCACCAGGGCTGCTTACGACACGAATAACGTAATTGATTTAACTAAATTGTACACGTGAAAACCACTGAGTTGGCAAATGTTACATTATCTATATTTTCACAACAATGAAAAAGGAAACAAGAAGTGTGGAGTGAGCACGACAAATCTGCCTTGGAAGAAGCACAGCCAGAATACTGCTTAGAAGCGAGAATGGTAAGACTGTGTCTCACATACTTAGGACACGTTATCAGGAGGGACCAGTCCCTGGAGAAGGACATCATGCTTGGTAAAGCAGAGGGTCAGCGGAAAAGAAGGAGACCCTCAACCAGATGGGCTGACAGTGGCTGCAACAATGGGCTCAAACGTAACAACGATCGTGAAGACGGTGCAGGACTGGGCAGTGTTTCGTTCAGCTGTACATGGAGTCACTATGAGTCAGAGCTAATTAGACAGCACCTAACAACAACAGCAAAAGTTGACAAGGTTTATTAAGTAGCTGTTTGCCTGGTGAGATGGCAAAGAGGCTTTGTCCTTGTTTCTCTCCTGGGGGTTCAAGAACCAGAGACGGCACGAAGGCGGGAAGCTTTGCGTACTAACCAAGGAAGGTATATGACCTGCCTGGAAGCTAAAACACTGTATGCATTCCTCCTCCCAAAGTTCACCTTCCCAAACACAACAGATGCTCAAAATCATCCCTTAAAATTATAAAAATAAAAACATCAGTACGTATGGTGGGTCCCGTCCAGCACCCGCGCTCTCGGGCAATGCTATTGGCAGCCAGGGCTGCAGACAGGATGAAAGGGTGGTCGGGGAATCGTCTTATTGAGAATATTAAGGAGAATGGATTTGTGGGCCTTTTGCATTCCTTTAACTGTCGAAATCACAGCGGAATGGGAGTCTTTGATGCCCGCTAGACCCATGTTTTATGAGACGGAATTTTTAATATTGAAACTTGGAGAGCTCTTGTGTAATTTCTGAGCCCCGGGTCGGCTGAGTAGAAGGAGAGGAATGTGGTCGTAAAAACGCCTGACTTTTCTCACACAGAAATTGCAAACAGCGACCTCGATCCACTCAGAGGGGGTCCAAGATCAGACCAATCTTAGAGGTTCATTATCTGCTTCTGGCCCACCTCTCCCCCAAAAGATCCCAGACGCCCAAAGCCAATTGCAGCCACCAAATATCCATGAGACATTCTCAGGATGTACTCACCCTGTGGATGTGTCCACTGGCTCAATCCAAGAAAGAAAAAAAAAAACCCACTACCATCAAGTTGATTCTGACTCCTAGGGACCCCATGTGACAGAGTAGAAGTGCCCCATAGGGCTTCCGAGGCTATAAATCTTTACGGAAGCAGGCTGCCACATCTTTCTTGCAAGGAGCGGCTGGTGGGTTCAAACCACTGACCTTTTGGTTAACAGTGAGGTGCTTAACCACTGTGCCACCAGGGCTGCCTGTATTTGTTCAACAGTTGACTGAAAACATTGCAGACTTTGTTCACGAGTGTTCACGGCAGCATCGTTCACAATCGCCAAAGGGTGGAAACAACCCAAGTGCCCATCAGCAGATGAATGGATTAGCAAGGTGTGGTCCGTCCATACACGGGGTATTACTCAGCCTTTGAGAGGAATGAAGTCCTGATGCGTGCCACAGCGTGGATGGACCTCGAAACCATCACGCTGAGTGAAAGAAGCCGATCACAAAAGGACAAATATTATATGATTCTACTTACAGGAAATATTGACAACAGGCAAGTACATAGAGACAGAAAGGGGCCAGGAGGAAGGGCGAATGGAGAACTATTGCTTAAAGGGTGTGGGGTTTCTGTTTGGGGCGATGAAAACGTTTTGGAAATAGTTGCACAACACTGTGAATGTAATTAACGTCCCCAAATTGTACACTTAAAAAGGATCAAACTGGCAAATGATGTTATGTATTTTACAGCAAGAAGACCTGGAATTGCAGGAGGACTTCAGCAACAGGCAAGCCTCCACGGACAGACAGGTGGAGCTGCACTGGCCGGGAATCAAACCCGGGTCTCCCGCATGGAACCACCCGCTGCCCTCTCTAAAGCCATAGGCAGATTTAAAAGAGAAGCCTCAACTCTCTTCAAATTGTTATTCTGAGTTGGCTCGTGGAGAAGCCCATTTATAAATTTGGGGCATGCTACAGGGTCACTATGAGTCGGAATTGACTCCACGGCAGTGGGTTTGGTTTGGTATAGGGTTGCTATGAGTCGGAATCAACTGGACGGCAACCGGTTTGCTTTTGGTTTTATGCTGTGCCTAGGGCCCGGTGACACAGTGGTGAAGAGCTCAGCTGCTAAGTGAAAAGTTGGCCGTGCGAACCCACCAGAGGTGATGTAGAAGGCCTGGTGCTCTGCTGTCATAAAGATTACAGCCTAGAAAGCCTTATAGGGCAGTTCTACACTGTCACACGGGGTCACCATGAGTCGGAATGGACCTGACGGCACCCAGCAATGGTGACAACACACCGTGTCGTCCCTAGAACCCTCAGACGCACCACCTGAGACAGCCACCTCTTGGTGTCCAGTTGTGTACGTGGACGGTGGGTGGGTAACCTGTTGTCCTGCCCAGGTCCGTACTCTCTTCTTTCTCACGAGGAATCAATAGATGTAGAATTTCTCCTGCACCACACGGCACGAGCCTGCCCATGTTGGAGATAAAAATCAGATAAAAACTGGCAGGTCTGCCGCCCGGTTCCCCCAGGATGGTGCGCACTGACTACATTAGGGCTGCCCTCTGATCACCAAATGACTGGTCTTGGCGGGCCGGCGGCGGGGATGATCAAACGGCGAGTCTGCTGTGCTGACAGGTGAGGCTCCGCGCCGCCCGGCCCCTCTCCTGGGCTCCGCAGCAGCAGGAGGAGAGGAGGAGCTGGCGGCTCCGTGGGCGTGAGGTTGTTGCCAGGGAAACAGGGGATGCTCACCCATACAGGTTGGGGTCCTGTAGGACACGAGGAAATCCGTGTCGATCAGCGGCTGTGCAGGTCCTGACTTTGGCCCAGTACAGCCAACGCCGGCCCCGATGGCCGGTCCCGACCAGGACACAGACACACAAAGAGCAGAACTGATTTTTGTTGGGATACATTCCGGTTTGAATCACTTGCTACGTTTTTGGAGAACACAGTTTTTCTTGATGTTGAAATTCCAGCGCCGGGACCACCATCCTCACAAGCCGGCTCATCACAGCATCTGCTCCTCCCCTGCCGGGTCCAACACCTGAGGGACCCCCCCCCCATTAAGCTGTTGGGACTCTCCCCTGCCCAGTCAGTCCCGGGCTCCCCACCCGAGTGGCACAACATCTGTCCTGCTGACGCCTGCTTCCCCCCGACTCTGGTACTCACAGCTGTTTTACGGGCTCTCCAAAGCACCCTTATTATTCTGGCTGGAATATGACCAAGGCAAAGTTGTGAAGATGGTGCAGGACAGGGCAGTGTTTCGTTGTGTTGTACAGAAGGTAGCAACTTTTCGTGCTGTTGTACAGAAGGTAGCCATTCAGAACTGAATACACGGCAACGAACAGCACGGATATATGTAGAGTGACCAGTCGCTAGAAAAGAACATCATGTTGGTAAAGTAGAGGGTCAGCGAAGATGAGGGAGACCCTTCATGAGATGGACTGACACAGTGGCCTCAACAACGGACTCGAGCATACCAATGATTATGAAGATGGCGGAGGACTGGGCAGTGTTTCGTTCCGTAGTACATGGGATGACCAAGAGTTGGAGCCAACTCAATGTACCTAACGCATGTATATGTAGAGTGATCAATTGTTGGAAAAGGACATCATGGGTGGGAAAGTGGAGGGTCAGCAAAAAGGAGAGAGACTGTACATGAGATGGATTGACGCTGTGGTCTCAAACACCAACAATCATGATTTCGGCACAGGACCCGGCAACATTTTGTTCTGTTGCACATGAGGTCGCCATGAGTTGGAGCTGCTATGATGGCACCGAACAGCCACAGAATACACTAAAGGAAGAATACTGGATATGCCGTGGGCTGCCAGAAGAAGGAACAAATCAGTTTTGAATGAAATAGAGCCAGAAAGCTCCTTAGAAGTGAGGCTGGTGAGAATTTGTCTCGTTTACTTTGGACACGTCATCGGCAAAGACCAGTCCCTAGAAAAGCAAGTCATGTTTGCTTAAGTAGAGGGTCAGCAAAAACGAGAGGAACACTCTGTCTTAGTTATCTAGGGCTGCTCTAACAGAAATACCACAAACGGATGGCTTTAACAAAGAGAAATTTATTTCCTCACAGTAAAGTAGGCTAAAGGTCCAAATTCAGGGCATCGGCTCCAGGGGAAGGCTTTCTCTCTCTGTCAGCCTTCTCGTCAATCTTCCCCTGGTCAAGGAGCTTCTCAGGTGCAGGGACCCCGGGTCCAAAGGACGTGCTCTGCTCCCAGTACTGCCTTCTTGGTGGTACGGGGTCCCCCGTTTCCTCTACTTGCTTCTCTCTTTTATATCTCAAGAGATTGCCTCCAGACACAATCTGACCCTGTAGGTTGAGTCCTAACACAACTAACACAAGGGCCGCCCATCTTCCCTCATTAACATCATACAGGCGGGATTTACAACATAGAGGAAAATCACACAGTATCAGAAATCATGGCCCAGCCCAATTGATACATACATTTTTGGGGCGACATAATTCAATCCGTGACACCCTCCATGAGACGAGAGCTACAACGAGGGACTCAAACCTACCAACGATCAAGAAGGCGGTGCAGGACCAGGTAATGTTGTGTTCTGTTGTACCTGGGGTCGCCAGGAGTCAGAGCTGACTTGATGACCACTAATAACCACAACCGATAATGGCCTGGGTAGGGGGCTGGAGGCAGAAACTTGCGTTCTCGTCCTATATGGACCACCCACTCAGATTAGAGTGATGTATGTTCGAGTGGACAGTTGTGTCTTGGTAGCCGTCCATGTTTTCTGAAAGGTGGGCTCCCTCCATGATCTGTGCACCAGCCCCTGGGAGGGGACAGCTTATCTTTTTGGCCGAGCTGCGCTGAATCAACCATCCGAGACTAGCTGTTGTACCATAAGATCCTTGGGCTTGTGAATTCGGGGACTGGGGGCCCCTCCAGCTCCCGACGTGGCCATCTCATCTGTCGGAACCAGGACGCTCCTGATGGCTGACCCAGGGCTGCGTCGAGCTGGGGGTGGAGCCTGCGTCCACAAAGCTGTTGTGAGGGAGAGACTGGGGTTTTGTCCCAAAACAAACCCACTGCCGTCAAGTCGATTCTGACTCATAGTGACCCTCTAGGACAAAGGAGAACTGCCCCATAGGGTTTTCAAGAAGCCGCTGGTCAGTTCAAACTTCCGACCTTTTTAGCAGCCCCACGCTTAACCACTGCACCCAAGGTATGAAATGTTAATAGTATCAATCTCACTGAAAAGTAAACTCTTTATGTCAAATAAAATTTGAACTATTCAAAATGGGGGGTTTCGGGGATGCTGGGCCCAGCGTGTTCTTGAGTTGAACGGCTTTTTAGCCCATTAACCCTTCATCAGCCACAAAGCACTCTCTTTGGGTGTGAATGAATGACGACATGCTCTATTTGATTAGCGCTCTGAAGATAAATAAAAACGTCTGAACGCCATTTGTTACCAGGAAGTTTCAAAGTCTCCAGGCATGAATTCTACCAGCACCAGTCCATCAGGTCAGCTCCGACTCATGGCAACCCCCTGTGTGTCAGAGTAGAACTGCGCTCCATAGGGCTTCCAGCTGCTGAGTTTTGGAAGTTGGTTGCCAGGCCTTTCTTCCGAGGTACCTCTGGGTAGGTTCCATCCTCCCACCTTTTGGTTAGCAGTGGAGCTTGTTCAGCATTTGCACCACGCAGAGGCTCCAGACGCACGGTCCCTGGATTGTCTCCTGAAAACATCATCTTAACAGACGAGGAACATGAAATGTATAACGAGTACTCCATGATGTTGTTGTTAGGTGCCATCGAGTCGGTTCCAGCTCATAGAGGCCCCATGCATAACAGAACGAATCACTGCCCAGTCCTGCACCATCCATCCTCACAATCTTTTTTACACTTGAGCCCATTGTCACAGACACAGTGTCAATCCAGCTTGTTGAGGGTCTTCCTCTTTTTCACTGACCCTCTTCTTTACCAAGCATGATGTCCTTCTCCAGGGACTGGTCCCTTCTGATAACATGTCCAAGGCACATGAAATGAAGTCTCGCCATCTTTGCCTCTAAGGAGCATTCTGGCCGCACTTCTTCCATGACAGACTTGTTCGTTCTTTTGGCGGTCCATGGTATATTCAATATTCTTCGCCAGCACCACAATTCAAGGGCATCAACTCTTCTTCGGTCTTCCTTATTCATTGTCCAGCTTTCACATGCATATGATGCAATTGAAAATACCATGGCTTGGGTCAGGCGCACCTTAGTCTTCAGGGCGACATCTTTGCTTTTCAACACTTTGAAGAGGTCCTTTGCAGCAGATTTGCCCAATGCAATGTGTCTTTTGATTTCTTGACTGCTGCTTCCATGGCTGTTGATTGTGGATCCAAGTCAAATGAAATCCTTGACAACTTCAATCTTTCTCCGTTTATCATGATGTTGCTCATTGGTCCAGTTGTGAGGATTTTTGTTTTCTTTATGTTGAGGTGTAATCCATACTGAAGGCTGTGGCCTTTGATCTTCATTAGTAAGTGCTTCAAGTCCTCTTCACTTTCAGCAAGCAAGGTTGTGTCATCTGCATAACGCAGGTTGTTAATGAGTCTTCCTCCAATCCTGATCCCCCGTTCTTCTTCATATAGCCTAACTTCTTGGATTATTTGCTCAGCACACAGACTGAATGAGTATGGTGAAAGGATATAACCCTGACGCACACCTTTTCTGACTTTAAACCAATCAGTAACCCTTGTGCTCTATCATGTATAATGTACTGTATATATAAAAAAAAAAAACCACTGCCATCGAGCCGATTCTGACTCATAGCAACCCTACAGGACAGAGTAGAACTGCCCCATAGAGTTTCCAAGGAGCGCCTGGTGGATTTGAACTGTCAACCTTTTGGTTAGCAGCTGGAGCACTTAACCACTACGCCACCAGGGTTTCCAATGCACTGTATGATGGATTGAAATTCAACTAAAGACGGAAAAGAAAAATCCAGAGAATCAACATCTTATCTGATAAAAATAGGAGATTTAGCTTATCGAGTTGTATATTTATGGTCGGTTGTCATATCTGCATGTGTTTTACATCGGCAAAAATAACCAAGACGGAAAAAGCAAAGCAAAACAAAAGACTGACGATACCAAGCGCTGAAAAGTATACGGGGAAAGAAACAGAACTTTCGCCCTTTCCAGGTAAGAGCGTAGGTTTGTGCGGTCACGTTGGAAAAATGTCTGGCAGTGAGTACTAACATCGGACGTACACAAAACCCAGGACCTAACCGTTACCCTCCCGTTTGCGTGCGTCTGTCCAACTGTAGTGCAACTGGTTTGTTTTGGCTTAAGGGCGTCGGCAGAAGGGAAAGAACAGAGAGGGAGAGAATGTTCACTTCTAACCCCAGAGGCAGCTCGGAAGAAAGGCCAGGCAATCTACTTCCAGAGAATCATCCGTTGAAAACCCTGCGGAGCACGGTTATACCCTGGCACACGTGGGGTGGCCATGAGTCAAAGTCAAGTAGGTGGCTGCTACCGGTCAGTTCTGGCTCGTGGTCACACGAGAGATCACACTGGGGAGGTGCTGGGTGTCAGAGCTCAGCAGGAATGAAGGACTTTGGAGAAGTGTGGGTCCTCCGTGGTGTACTCAGAGCACAGGTCGGGGATGGGGAGCGGGGCTTGGTCAGGAGGTCCTGGAGCTTGCAGGAGTGTGTCCTGGAAGCAGAACTGACTCTAATTACCCAGGGTAATCTTGGGGAGAAGGCATGGGGGCAGGGGCGTGGGGAGGAGTGGTAATCTATGAAGATGTAAGCTAATTACTTAATGACTTGTATTTGTAAATCGCATTATTGGAAAAGAAATTACTCCGGTGATCGAGTTACAGATATTTATCCGCTAATAGCCCTGATTAACTGGCGATGCTAATCTGTCATTTTGAAAGCTAATATTAACAGCATCAATCTCACCGAAAAATAAACTGTTTATGTGAAATAAAACTTGGACTATTTAAGATGCGGGGTGTCAGAGACTCTGGGCACAGAGTGTTCTGGAGTGGAGCGGCTTCGGCCCGTTAACCCTTCATCGCTTACAAAGCATCGTCTTTGGGCGTGAATGGGTGACAGACACACTGTGCTTGTTTGCGAAGATAAATAAAAACCTTCGGATGCCATTTGTTACCAGAAAGGTCCAAAGTCTGCAGAAAATGGGGACCCTAAGATACTCCTAAACGTCTAATCACAGGCTTCTACCCAACGAAAGGGTGTCACCTGAAATTCCAAGAAAGAATTTGCTTAGCAAACGTAACCAATGGCTCATACCATTGATTTCCACTTTAGCCAGATAAATGTTCTTGTCTTTAATGAGGGTCAGTTTGCTCTAAAGGAGAAGTTGTCTTCACCTGCTGTCAAGTAGGCTCTGACCCAGGTGGACCCGCTCCACCACCCTCTGTCAGTGGCTTGCACGTTGCTGTGATGTGGGAAGCTACGCCACGGTATTGCAAACTCCAGCAGGGTCAGCCATGGTGGACAATTTTCAGTGGAGTGTAACTAACCAAGCCAACCCGATGCCGTCGAGTCAATTCCAACTCATAGCAACCCTATAGGACGGAGCAGAAATTCCCCACAGGGTTTCCAAGGAGCGCCTGGTGGATTCAAGCTGCCGATCTTTGGGTTAGCAGCCGTAGCTCTTACCCACTAGGCCACCAGGGTGGGCTGGCATTTCGGGTTAAGTCACTCAGATAGTCTTCCTTCTTCCAGGGCTGCCCAGAGATCCTGGGTTTTCAAGGCTCTCCAAGTTCACGTGACAATGTCAACTCTCTGAGAGCTTCAGAAACCCAGTGATCCGGAATCTGCTTCAGCTCTAAGGTGACCCTCCCAGTTGGCTTAGCCAAACCTTTACTTCACTGGCACCTCTCGCTTTATACACAGTTTAAAATAAAATAAAAAAAAGGAAGAAGGAACAAGAATCACTATTATCTAAACCCACCCCTGTCTGTCCTACTGTGGCGGCTTGCGTGTTGCTGGGATACAGGAAGCTGTACCACTGGGATTTCAAATACCAGCAGGGTCACCTATGGGGACGGGTTTCAGCCCAACGTCCAGACTGAGACAGACTAGAACAGAAGCCTGGTGACCTGCTTCCAAAAACCAGCCAGTGAAAACGCTATTTTCCACAAGGGTCTGATCCCCAACCCACCATGGGGACGGCGGAGGACAGGGCAGCGCTTCATTCCCTTGTGCGTGGGGTCACCGTCATAAACAACAACAAAGCCCAACATATATCATTATACGCACAACGATGTATATTGTACATGTTACATTCTTCCTCTGCAACTCTCCATCTAGTCTCCACCCACCACTCTCCATTGTTCATCCGGCCCTCCGTCCTGTCTCCCCCCTCCATCTTGTCTCCACTCTCTGTCCTGTCTCCACCCTCCATCTTGTCTCCGCCCTCCATCTTGTCTCCGCCCTCCATCTTGTCTCCGTCCTCCATCTTGTCTCCACCCTCCATCTTGTCTCCACCCTCCATCCTGTCTCTGTCCTCCATCTTGTCTCCTTCCTCCGTCCTGTCTGTACCCTCAGTCCTGTCTCCACCCTACATCCTGTCTCCACTTTCCATCTTGTCTCCACCCTCAGTCCAGTCTCCACCCTCCGTGTTGTTTCCACCCTCCATCTTGTCTCCACAGTCCATCCTGTCTGCACCCTCCATCCTGTCTCCGCCCTCCATCTTGTCTCCACCCTCCATCTTGTCTCCACCCTCCATCCTGTCTCCACCCTCCATCCTGTCTCCGCCCGCCATCTTGTCTCCTTCCTCCGTCCTGTCTGCACCCTCCATCCTGTCCCCACCCTTCTTGTGTCCACCCTCCATCCTGTCTCCACGCTCCATCTTGTCTCCACCATCCGTCTTGTCTCTACCATCCGTCTTGTCTCTACCCTCCTGTCTCCACCCTCCATCTTGTCTCCACCCTCCATCCCGTCTCCACCCTCAGTCCTGTCTCCACGCTCCATCTTGTCTCCACCGTCCATCCTGTCTCCACGCTCCGTCTTGTCTCTACCTTCCATCTTGTCTCCACCCTCCTTCTTGTCCCCACCCTCCATCTTGTCTCTACCGTCCATCCTGTCTCTACCTTCCATCCTGTCCCCACCCTCCATCTTGTCTCCACCCTCAGTCCAGTCTCCATCCTCCATCCTGTCTCTACCTTCCATTCTGTATCCACCCTCCATCTTGTCTCCACCCTCCATCCTCCATCTTGTATCCTTCCTCCATCCTGTCTGCACCCTCAGGCCTGTCTCCGCCCTCCACTTGTCCCCACCCTCCTTCTTGTGTTCACCCTCCATCCCGTCTCCACCCTCCATCCCGTCTCCACCTCCATCTTATCTCCACCCTCCATCCCGTCTCCACCCTCCATCCCGTCTCCACCTCCATCTTATCTCCACCCTCCATCCTGTCTCCACCCTCCATCCTGTCTCCACCCTCCATCCTGTCTCCACCCTCCATCCCGTCTCCACCTCCATCTTATCTCCACCCTCCATCGTGTCTCCACCCTCCATCTTATCTCCTCCCTCCATCGTATCTCCATCCTCCATCCCTTCTCCACCTCCATCTTATCTCCACCCTCCGTCTGATCTCCACCCTCCGTCTTATCTCCTCCCTCCATCGTATCTCCATCTTCCATCCCGTCTCCACCTCCATCTTATCTCCACCCTCCATCATGTCCACCCTCCATCCCATCTCCACCCTCCATCTTGTTTCCACCCTCCATCCCCTCTCCACCCTCTATCTTGTTTCCATCCTCCATCCCGTCTCCACCCTCCATCCCATCTCCACCCTCCATCTTGTTTCCACCCTCCGTCTTGTCTCCACCCTCCATCATGTCTCCACCCTCCATCCCGTCTCCACCCTCCATCTCGTCTCTACCCTCCATCCTGTCTCCACTCTCCATCCTGTCTCCACTCTCCACCTTCCGTCTTGTCTCCTTCCTCCATCTCAGTTCTTGTATTAGGTGATATAATCACTCATGGTGAGGCAGCGGTGGTTCAGTGCTACAATGCTCACCTTCCATGCTGGAGACCTGGGTTCGATTCCCTACCAACGCAGCACAGGCACAGCCCCATCTGTCTGTCAGTGGAGGCTTGGCTGTTGCTGTGATGCTGGGCAGGTTTCAGTGGAGCTTCCAGACTGAGACTCGGAAGAAAGGCCTGGTTATCTGCTTCCAAAAATCAGCTCACAAATCCTTATGGATCACAACGGTCTGATCTATAACTGATCAGGGGGGTAGTGCAGGGTTCCATTCTGTTGTGCCTGGGGTCTCCGTGAGTCTGGGGCCAACTCCGGGCAGCTAACAACAACAAGGTCTTGTCTGTGGGTGGGGTTTCCATCACCACCTAAAGGTGCTGGCTGGAACAAAGTCAGGCTCCAGCCCACGTGAGCAGAAATGACCCTGTGGCTTTCCTCACAAACAGTATGCCTTTTCCAACACCAATCAATCCTTATCACACCCGAGCAATGGTAAATTCCTTACCCCTGGAACCACCTCACTGTTCTACGGGGTGAGCACTCACCCTGGCTTTCACGCTGGGCTCCAGGCGACCACTGGACTCCTAAGTTTTCGCCCTACTGTTCTCTGTCTCTTCCTTTTGGCATCAGGCTCAACCGGGCTTCCCTCAGAAGCTGTTCAGACAAAGCCAGCTTGGGTTTTCCAGACAATTGGTCCCGTTAATTCATTTCTGCTGGGATTGGTTGTTGGGAGATTTATTACAGGGGAATACTGGGGTTCCACACGACTGTGCTAGCACCCGGACCCCAGCAGGACCAGCAATGGCAGTAAAGAGCTCCCAGCTGAGGGTTACAGGGCTGGGTCCAGTTCCCCAGTTCTCTCAAGAACCCAGTCAATTGCATTGCTGTTGAGTGCTGTCGAATCAATTCCAACTTATGGTGACCCTGTGGGATGGAGAACTGCCCCACAGGGTTTTCTAGGCCGTAATCTTTATGGGAGCAGATCGTCACGTCCCACAGAGCCACTGGGTGCATTCGAACGGTCAACTTCTCGGTGAGCAGCCAAGCACTTAACTGTTGGAGCCACCCAGGGCTCCTTGGTAAATGAGAGGCACACAAATTCCAAATGGAAACACATCACAAACAGGGAGACCCAGGTCATCACGGTAACACCTGGTTACAGATACTCACATTTGCAATCAACAAGCGGCTAACACGTGGTTCACGTCAGCCTGTCTTACTGTGGGGCCTTGCATGTTGCTGTGATGCTGGAAGCTGTCACCCGTATTCAAATACCAGAGGGGTCACCCATAGTAGACGGGTCTCAGTGGAGCTTCCACACTAAGACTAGGAAGAAACACCTGGCCATCTACTTCTGAAAATCAGCCAGTGAAAACCCTATGGATCATAAGAGGTCATTTTTCTGATGTGCTTGCTTTGGACATGTCATCAGGAGGGATCAATTTCCAGAGGAGGACATGGTGTTTGATGAAGCGGAGGGCCAGCAAGGGCCAAGGAGGCCCTCGGTGAGATGAACTGAAAAGATAGCTGCAATGGTGGACCCCAACATGCCAGCAGTCATTAGGATGGCGTAGGACAAGGCGATGTTACCTCCTGTTGCACAAAAGTTCTCTAGGAGTGGGACTCAGCGGCAGCTATCTATCATCTATCTATCAACCTATTTGTCTATCTATCATTTATCTATCTCTATCATCTGAATTTATCATCTATCTAATCTTCCTATCAATCGTCTTCTTTCTATCCTCTCTCTATTTACCAGTCTGTCTGTCTGTCTCTCTATGTATGTATTGATGGAGGAGGACATGGTGTCTGGTGAAGCGGAGGGCCAGGAAGGGCCAAGGAGGCCCTCGGTGAGATGAACTGAAAAGATAGCTGCAATGGTGGACCCCAACATGCCAGCAGTCATTAGGATGGCGTAGGACAAGGCGATGTTACCTCCTGTTGCACAAAAGTTCTCTAGGAGTGGGACTCGACTCAGCGGCAGCTATCTATCATCTATCTATCAACCTATTTGTCTATCATTTATCTATCTCTATCATCTATATTTATCATCTATCTAATCTTCCTATCAATCGTCTTCTTTCTATCCTCTCTCTATTTACCAGTCTGTCTGTCTCTCTATGTATCTATCAATGGAGGAGGACATGGTGTCTGGTGAAGCGGAGGGCCAGGAAGGGCCAAGGAGGCCCTCGGTGAGATGGATCGGCACGGTAGTAGCAACGATGGACTCGAGCTTGCAGGTGATTGCGAGGATGACGTAGGACAAAGTGATGGTACCTTGTGTTCTCTCTGTGAATGGGAGTCGACTCAACAGCAGCTATCTATCTGTCATCTATCTAGCTTCTATTTCTATCATTTGTGTATATTTATCTATCATCCATCTACCTAATCTTTCTATCAATCATCTTTCTATCACCTATCTACCCACCTGTCTTTCTATCGATATATCTATCCATGTACGTATGTATCTATCTATTCATTCATCCACCCACCCATCTGTCCATCTGTCTTTCTGTCTATCTGTCATCCACCCATCCATCTGCCCATCCAGCTATCCATCTATCTGTCTATCTGTCATCCACCTATCCATCTGTCCATCCAGCTATCCATCTATCTGTCTATGTATCTGTCATCCATCTATCCATCTGTCCGTCTGTCTATCCGTCTGTCCATCTTTCTGTCTATTTTCTATCTGTCTGTCCTACAGCCCCCAAAAAGCTCAGCATTGGGGGTTTTGAGTAGGATCAGAGGAGAGAGACCATGGCATTTTAAATGGCCTCATAGTGGCAGATGTTCATACCCGAGGAAACAAAAGCCAAGGTTGCCAGCATTATCGTTTCTCTGAAGACACCAACAGAGAATACACGAGCTTCCACGGTCTCCCGCTGGCCGCCTTCCCCGTCACCATATTTCCTCCATGCAGGTGCACATTCCCTGCCTCGTGCTCTTCCCACTTCCCCGCTCCCAGTCTCCCTAACCTCTTGGAAAAAGAACGTGGAGTCTTTTCCTTCCCATGCCTTGGAATTCACTCATTGATTTCCATCGATATAATTTACCACGTAACCGTCGGCACCACCGAGGGACTCCAAACCCTTTGCCATCGAGTTAACTCTGACTTCTGGTGCCCCCATGGAGGTCAGAGCAGAAGTGTCCTCCGTAGGGTTTTCAATGGTTGATTTTTTTCAGGAGTCGGTCACCAGGCCTTTGTTTTGCGGCACCTCTGGGTGGAAATGTTTAAGTGTTCATTAATTGGGAAGCAAGGCAGCTTCGGAACTGTGAAGACCATAAATGGTTTTTCCACAAAGCCAGGCTGCTAACTTCACCTAAGCTCAGCCAAGTACAATATTATTGTTGCAATAAAGTATATGAAACATTGTAACATGTCATAACGTGAGCGAGTGCCAAGGAGGAAAAGGGAAGGAGGTGGAAATCAATCAAGATGTATTCGGAGTTTTTGAGAAATGAAGTAGACCTCCAAAGACGTGAACAGCTGGGTACTCAGAGTTTTCTGTTGATAAATGTGTTATATATTTTCTGTTGATACGTGTTTTACCACTGAAAATACACATTGACACTGTTTGGTGGAGTCCCTGGGTGATGCAAAGAGTGAGTGCGCTTGGCTGCGAACCGAAAATTTGCAGGTTCAAGTTCACCCAGAGATACCTTGGAAGAAATGCTTGGCGATCTGCTTCTGAAAGACCAGCCTTTGAAAACCCTACGGACCACAGCTGTACCCTAACGTGCAAGGTGGCCCTGAGTTGCGGTGGACTTGATGGCAACTGGTTTGGTTTAAGGATGTCAGTAAAAGTGGAAGCAAAGAGAGGAACAAAATATTCAGCCACTTCCAACTCCAGTGGTACCTCACAAGAAAGGCCTGGCTATCTACTTCCATAAGACCACGGCCATTGAACAGACTATGGAGGACTGTTATTCTGACACACACGGGGTTGCCATGAGTCGGGGACAACTCGATAGCAAGTAGTTTGAAACCCGGGTGGTGTAAATGGTTAACACACTCGGCTGCCAAACGAAAGGTTGGAGGTTCGAATCCACCTAAACGCACCGCGGAAGAGAGACTTGGCAATCTGCTTCTGAAAAACCAGCCCTCGGAAACCCTGTGGAGCACGGTTCGCTCTGACACACGTGGGGACGCAGTGAGTCGGAATCAACTCCGTGGCAACTGACGACAATGTGTTTCCTCTAAGTGGGGTCCTGCCATGTTTGTGCTTTTGTGTCTGGTGACCTTTACTGAGTTTGTTGGATTCTCAGCCTTTCCCCACCCTCGTCCCATCCTGGGGTCCCTCTCTCTCTCTGCACACGACCGTCTCCCCGTTGTTGGAGCTTATTGATCTTCTCTCCAGCCTCATAGATGAGGCCACCCAGCCTGCTCTCAGCGTATTTCCTGCAAAGTCTGGTAGACGCTCTGCCGAGGGCAAGTCTATTAAACGTTTTCTTCTCATCATTGGAGGCACCAGTCTGTAGCAGGCGGAACGACCTCGGCTGTGTGGGAGAGCGGCAGCTACGTTCCAAGGCTTCTTTGAACAGCGAGAAGGCTCCTGAAGGTCCGCAGAGAGCCGAGACACCGTGAAATCATATACTGATGTTGTGTGCAGGTTGCTCCCGGGATCTTTAATCCCGAGGTTTCTCTATGCCCCTGAGTCAAACGTTGCTCTGGTCTTGAGCGGCTCACAGGAGGAGAAGAGCGAAACTCGTGGGAGGTTGCAGCCAAGACTTTTTAGTGGTTACCGGGGTGGGAGGGCGGACGGGGGGGAATCACCCCTTAGAGGGCATTGCGATTCCGTTAAAGGGTACAGAATAACCTGGAAACGGGTAGTGGTGACTTGACGGCTGCTCAACCTGGCGAAGGTAGCCAGTGTCACTGAATAGTGCACGAAAAATTGTGGAGTTGGCCAATGTTTTGTTATGCTGTATAAACTAAAAAGATCAAAAAATCATGAGAGGATGGCTGTCCAATATCTGGAAACGGCAGCTGACATTCAGCAGCCCTGGTGGCGCAGTGGTTAAGCCCTCAGCTGGTAACCAAAAAGCCGGCAGTTCGAACCCACCTGACGCTGTCCTGGGGAAAGATGCGGCATTTTGCTCCCGTAGAAATTACAGCCTTGGAAACCCTAAGGGGTAGTTCTCTGTCCTCTAGGGTCGCTGTGAGTCGGAGTCAAATCAATGACAATGGGTTAGCTGACATTAAAGCATATATACGAAAATCATTCCCTCAGGCAATTCCAGACTTTACTAGCATCTCATTAAACTCCACAGAATCTATGATTATCTTCTGATTAACTGATAGAGACCCAGAAGACTCAGACCTCTGGATGTCGTTTTAATTTATTTGACCAGCGTCTCCACATAGGACGCATTGTCTCCTACGGTCCCACGATACCTTGTTCTCGAGCTCACTGCTGTATGATATTCGAGGTTCCATTAAGGGGATGGAAAAAATTACAAGTGGATGGTGGTGAGGTTAATACAACACGATGCATGTAATCAATGTCACTGAATTGGACATGCAAAAATTGTTGAAATGGCAAATGTTTTGTCCTACACATGTAAAAACCAAACCTGTTGCCGTCAAGTCGATTCTGACTCATAGCGACCTTCTAGGACAGAGTAGAACTGCCCCATTGAGTGTCCAAGGACTGCTTGGTGGATTCGAACTGCCGACCTTTTAGTTAGCAGACATATATACACACACACACACACACACACACACACACACACCCTGGTGGCATAGTGGCTAAAAGCTCAGCTGCAACCAAAACTTTGACAGTTCAAATCCACCAGCTGCTCCTTGGAAACCCTATGGGGCAGTTCTGCTCTGTCCTGTAGGGTCGCTATGAGTCTAGTCGGTTCTGACTCAGAGCGAACCTGTGAACAACAGAACGAAACACCGCCCGGTCCTGCGCCATCCTCACAATTGTTGTTGTGCCTGAGCCCACTGTTGTAGCCACTGTGTGCAGCCACCTCATTGAGGGTCTTCCTCTTTTTGCTGACCCTCTACCTTACCAGGCATGATGTCCTTCTCCAGGGACTGATCCCTCCTGATGGCAAGTCCAAAGAATGTCTTTTGCAGCAGATAATTCTGAAGGTTTCATGTTCAATAATAATAATAATAATAAATCCATCTAAATACAAGTTTAGTAGGTATGTTTAATGATTCATTCACGTTGCTCGATATTCGAATGCAAAGGGAAAACGTAACATAAAGCACCAGTCGTAGACATAGCTGGATGTTTGCTTGCTGCAGTGGATTGAATAAGTGTCCCCCAAAAAGATGTGTTGATGTCCTCACCCAGAAACCTGTGAATGTGACCTTGTTTGGAAATAGGGTCTTTGCAAATATTATTAGTTAAGGTCATATGGGGTGGGTCCTAATCCTTTATGAATGGTGTCCTTGTAAAAGAGAAGAGGCACAGAGGGAAGGCGGCCATGTGAAGAAGGAGCAGAGATTGGAGTGATGTGGCCACAAGCCCGGGAACACCTGGAGCCACCGGAAGCTGGAAGAGACGAGGAAGGCCCTCCCCTAGAGCCTCTGGAGGGAGCACAGCCCTGTCCACACCGTGATTTCAGACTTCTGGTCTCCAGAACATGGAGACAATAAATTTCTGTTCTCATTATTGTTGTTAGGTGCCATTAAGTTGGTTCCAAGTCATAGCGACACCATGTACAACAGAACAAAACACTGCCCAGTCCTGCACCGTCCTCACAATCATTGCTATGCTTGAGCTCATTGTTGAAGCCACTGTGTCAGTCCATCTCCTTGAGGGTCTTCCTCTTTTCCGCTGACCCTCTACTTTACCAAGCATGATGTCCTTCTCCAGGGACTGAACCCTCCTGACAACATGTCCAAAATATGTGAGACGTAGTCCCACCATCTTTGCTTCTAAGGAGCATTCTGGTTGTACTTCTTCCAAGACAGACACGTTCCTTCTTTTGGCAGTCCATGGTGTATTCAACATCCCTCTCCAACACCACAGTTTAAAGGCATAGGTCCTTCTTTGGTTTTCCTTATTCATCACCAGCTTTCACATGCATACGAGGCAGTTGAAAATACCATCATTGTTTATGTTGGTGAAAGACGGCATTTGCAATGAAGAAGTTGTTGGTCTTGCAAAATTCCATCATGCAGTCTCTTAACATTGTTTCTATTATGAAGGGCCATATTTTCCGACTACCAATCCTTCTTCGTTTCCAAATTTCACATTCCAATAGCCAGTAATTATCAATGCATCCTGATTGCATGTTCGATCAATTTCAGACTGCAGCAGCTGATAAAAATCTTCTATTTCTTCATCTTTGGCCCTAGTGGTGGTGTGTAAATTTGAATAATAGTCGTATTAACTGGTCTTCCTTGTAGGCGTATGGATATTATCCTATCACTGACAGCGTTGTACTTCAGGATAGATCTTGAAACATTCTTTTTGACGATGAATGCAGCACCATTCCTCTTCGAGTTGTCATTCCCAGCATAGTAGACTATGTGATTGTTTGATTAAAATGGCAAGTACCAGTCCATTTCAGCTCACTAATGCCTAGGATATCGATGTTTATGCTTTCCATTTCATTTTTGACGATTTCCAATTTTCCTAGATTCATACTTCGTACATTCTGGGCTCTGATTATTAATGGATGTTTGCAGCTATTTCTTCTCATTTTGAATCATGCCACATCAGCAAATGAAGGTCCCGAAAGCTTTACTCCATCCACGTCATTAAGGTCAACTCTACTTTGAGGAGGCAGCTCTTCCCCAGGCATCTTCCGAGTGCCTTCCAACCTGGGGGGCTCATCTTCCAGCACTTTATCAGACAATGTTCCGCTGCTATTCATAAGGTTTTCACCGGCTAATGCTTTTCAGAAGTAGCCTGCTGGGTCCTTCTTCCTAGTCTGTCTTAGTCTGGAAGCTCAGCTGAAACCTGTCCTCCATGGGCGACCCTGCTGGTATCTGAATACCGGTGGCATAGCTTCCAGCATCACAGCAACACACAAGCCCCCACAGAACGACAAACTCACAGACACGTGGGAGAGGGACTCCATAGATAACTACATACAGAAACCATAGATACATAAATACATAGACAAAAAAAAAAAAGTTGCCTTCGAGTTGACTAACTCCTGGCGACCCCATGTGCATCAGAGTAGAACTGTGTTCCATAGGGTTTTCAATGGCTGGTTTTTTTTGGAAGGGGATTACCTGGTGTTTCTTCCAAGTGCTTCTAGGTGGACTCGAACCTCCAACGTTTCAGTCAACAGCTGAACACATTCACTGTTTGCGCCACTCAGGGACTCATCCCCCAAGTCTTTGTTGTTGTTTGTTGCTCTTGAGTCAGCTCTGACTCCTAGTGGCGACCTTACACACGTCAGAACAAATTGTTTCCCGGTCCTGTGCCATCTTCATAACCGTTGGTCTGTTTGAGTCCATTGTTGCAGGCATTGTGCCAATCCATCCCATGGAGGGTTTCCCTCATTTTCTCTGACCTTCTACTTTACCAGCCACGAGGCATCACCCAAATGTATACAGGGCTTATAAAGGGCCAGCAAGCAGAGGGAGCACCCTGGTGCTGGACGCGCTCATCACAGGACCCATGGGTGCCCATCCCCCTCTGAGGCAGAAACACTCGTTCGCTGGGTGAGCCGCCCCCTCCCAAGTATGCTCTCTGCAGGACAGAAACTCCAGGATGGAAATTTCCTTCATGAACAAAGTCCACAGCAGGCAGGCTGCCCGAAGCAAAGACAGCGCCGTCAGCATGCTAAAGAGAAGTCGGGGTGCGGGAGGGCTCTGCGGGTGAGCGCTCACAGCCCCGGCGTGCACAGCTTTGAAGGGAAAAAGCCTGTAACAAGGAAGAAGCAAGCGGGCTCCCTCTGAGAAATCAGCCCCCAGCCGCCTAATCTGCCTTTTGTCAAATAGAATCAATAATACAATGTGATCATATTTCCCTTAAAGTAAACAGAGCACCATGACGACTCGCCACATCAAGGGATCCCCATGCGAGGGAAGGAGGCAGAGGCTGGAAGCTGGAGGCCCAGGGTCTTTATTCAGAGAGGAGGGGGTCACTCTGCTGCTGGGTCCTCCCTGACCCAAGGCTGCTGTGTCATCCTTGGCCAGGGGCTTTGGGAGAAGCCTTGTCCTGAGGGATGGGTCACCTGGTAGGGTCTGACAGGGACCCCCTCACTGAAGACAGACTCACCTTTTCACTACAGATCAGATCATGTCACCTGAACCATCAAGACCTGCCTGTACCTGATCGGGGTACTCATCCTGGATTCTCCACCCACGTGGGGTGACTTGGGCAAACATCCAACCGTAAAGGATAAAGACAGGGTTCCTGGGTAGTGCAAACAGTGAACACATTCAGCTGCTAACCAGAATGTTGGAGGTTTGAATCCACACGGAGGCACCTGGGAAGACAGGCCTGGTACCTACTTCTAAAGAATCAGCCACTGACAACCCTGTGGAGCACAGTTCTACTCTGACGCACACACGGTCACTGTGAGTCGGGGTCAACTTAATGGCAACTCGTTTAGGAGCCCCTGGGTGGTGCGGCTAACACAAGTAGCTGCTAACCGAAAGGTTGGAGGTTCAAGTCTGGCTAGAGTCACCTTCGAAGAAAGGACTGGCAATCTACTTTGGAAAAATCAGCCATTGAAACCCCATGGAGCGTAGTTCTACCCTGACACACATGGAGTCACCTGGAGTCATGGTCCACCCGACACAACCTGGTTTTTAGGAGTCCCTGGTGGTGCAGTGGTTAAAGGACTCAGCTGCTAACCAAAAGGTTGATGGTTTGAACCCACCAGCTGGTCCTGAGGAGAAAGATGTGGTAGTGTGCTTTCAGAATAAAGATTACAGCCTTGGAAACCCTACCAGGCAGCTCTCCTCTGTCACATGGGGCCACCATGAGTCAAAGTCAACTTACGCACCACTGAGCAACCAACTCTCCTGTGGCTACTCTCCAAAAGGTTGGTGGTTCAAAGCCACCACTGCAGAAGAAAGGACTGGCGATCTATGTCTGTAAGACTATAGTTGGGTGCTGCCAAGTCAACTCTGACTTATGGTGACTCCACATGACAGAATAGAACTGCCTCGTAGGGTTTTCTTGGCTGTAATCCTTATGGAAGCAGCTCACCAGGCCCGTTCTTCCGTGGCACCACTGCATGGATTTGAAGCACCAACCTTTAGGTTAGCAGTCAGCACAAATCATTTGTGTCACCCAGAGACCTTTCCATTCGATCACATCTAATGAAAACCCAGTGGAGCACAGGTCTACTCTGACACACGGGGAGGCGCCATGAGTCGGGATACACTTGATGGCAACGGGTTTGGTTTGGTTGAAACAAGCAATACTGATGGTATCTCAAAGTTTAAAAAATAAAAAATCATTGAAATCCTAGCAGCCTAGTGGAGAACCATCCCAGCCCTCCTCAGCCTCCTCGGAGCTGAGAGCAAAGTTTTGTGTCTTCTGAGAACTCCCGGTTTCTCCTCTCAGCTCTCCCAGAAACCTGGTCCCCAAGGTTGTTTAATGACGCAGGAAGGGACAAGCCAGGAGCCGTCTCCACCAGGGCTCCCTGGATGCGCGGTTTTACAGGCTGGAGTCCTTTGCTCAGCAGACGACGCAGCAAGTCGTCCACCTCGAAGCGCTCTGATCCTGTGAAAGTTCCCAAGAATTTCAGCCTTGGGGGGCGGGAGGGACTCCTCCTTCACGGGCCATCCCTTAGCCCCTGAATGAGGCCCGTGTGTCCTGGCCCCAGCCGTGCCTGCATCGCGCCCCGCACTCCGTGGAGAAAAGTGAAGGTGTGATGAACCTGTCATCGCTGCATCGAAGCGGCATCGGCTGTTGGAAGGGCGCAGAGCTCAAACCTGGCACCGCCAGAGATCAACGCAGCCAAAATACTCAGGAGCCTGGCATCGACCGGCTCACCAACTCCTTCACCCCAACGCGCAAATGGCACCTCCGCGCTTGGAAAGCTTGTCAGGGACCTGAAACAGCTCCTGTTTGTCTTTTCCTCTCTAGATAATAGCTGAGCTGATAACCACTCCTTTTCATGCAAGGAAATTCTGAGGTGCCGTTGAGTGGGAGGAGGAGTTTTTTTTTTTTTTTTTTTTTTTTACAGCCATAAAACGCAAAGCGGCTTTGAGTTTCTGTTAATGGTGGCGGAATGATTTGGAAAAGGGGGACGAGATTGGCGGCACGACTGGAATAACGTAACCAGCGTCACCGAATTATTGTTGTTTGTTGTGGTGGATTACAACTCATGGAGAACCACCCGTGTGCGCAGAGGAGAACGGTGATCCATAGGGTTTTCAGGAACCGATTGCCAGGCCTTTCTTCTGACGTACCTCTGGGCGGGTTTGAACTGCTAGCCTTTCTGTTAATAGCTGAGAGCTTAACTGCACCATCCAGCCACTCCGATCTGTAAAATAGGGATGACAGTTCTCACCCCAGAGGGTCGTTATGAGAGACGAATGAAGACCAGTGGCCATGGAGTTGACTTGGACTCATGGCGCCGCATGTGTGTCAGCGTAGAACTGTGCGCCACAGGGTTTCTGCGCCCGGGTTTTCAGGGGTAGATCTCCGGGCCTTTCTTCCAAGGCACCCCTGGATGGAGTTTAGCTCCCAACCTTTCGGTTAGCAGCCAAGCGTGTTAACTGTTGGCACTGCCCAGGGACTTCAAAACCAAACCCATTAGCCAACAGGTCAATTCCTACTCACGGCAACTCCGTGTTCATCAGAGTAGAACTGCGCTCCCTGGAGTTTTTGAGGCTGTGATCTTTCAAAAGCAGGTTGCCAGGCCTTTCTTCTGAGGAGCCGGGAGGGTCTGAACAGCCAACATTTCAACTAACAGTCGAGGGCTGAACCATTTGGATCACCCAGGGGCACGTTGTTGTTAGGGACCACTGAGTCAATTCTGACTCATAGTCGCCGTATTGGACAGAGTAAAACTGCCCCATAGGATTTCCAAGGCTGTAATCGTTATGGGATCAGATTGCCAGGTCTTTCTCCAGAGGAGCTACTGGTGGGTTCAAACCACCGACCTCTTGGTTAGCAGCTGAGCACTTAACCATTGTGCCATCAGAACTCCTTAAACCAAAAAAAAAAAAAAAAAACCATTGCCATCAGGATAGGGTTTCCAAGGAGTGGCTGATGGATTCTAACTGCCGATCTTTCGGCTAGCAGCCGAGATCTTAACCACTGCACCACCAGGGCCCCACCAGGACCCCTTGGGGACAGAAAAAGTCCAGGCGGACTGGAGTGGAGTACATATCAATTGTGGTCGTTGGAGTGAGTGAGAAAGGATTGTAACATGCTTATAAGAGGCATCAGAATAAATAAGAAAAGGGGCTGTGCAATGAGCTGAGCCTGTGTGGTGCAAATGTTTAAGTGTGTGGCTGCTAACCAAAAGGTAGGCATTTGAGTCCACCCAGAAGCGACTTAGAAGAAAGGGCTAGTGATCTACTTCTGAAAAACCAACCACTGAAAACCCTACAGAAATGAGAAAAAGGCAGTCTTTTTAATGAACGGTGCTGGCCAAAGCTGTAATCTTTATGGGAACCCTGGCGGTGCAGTTGTTAAGAGCTCAGCTCCTAACCAAAAGGTCAGCAGTTCGAATCTATCAGCCACTTCTTCGAAACCCTATGGGGCCACTCTGCTCTGTCCTATAGGGTCACTATGAGTTGGAATTGACTCACGGCACTGGGTTTGGTTTTTGGATTTTAATCTTTGCGGGAGCAGACTGCTGTATCTTTCTCCCTTGGAGCACCTGGTGGATTTGAACCACTGATCTTTCAGTTAGCTGCCGAGCGCTTAACTGCTGCGCCACCAGGGCTCCTTCTAAATTCCTACAACTTCGTCCTAAAGCATAACTTTTGCTTTCATTTGCTCTAGAATGAGGCGTAACACCCTAAGTGATTCTCACCAGATGAAGGAGAGGCTCGGCTCTTTTATCCTGGAGCCAGTAAATTATTTTTTCACATGCAGTGGTCGGTCGGTAACTCTGAAACCTCGGACACATTTCTTCCCTGGCAAATGACTCTTCCTTTTCCAATTTCTGTAGCATGGTTTCTTCGTTCAGTCATGGATCTACCAGCTACCCCTTAAGCGGCTCCTCGGAAATCCTTTCAAGTTCTGAAGGATCTGCTGATAAAATGCTTTGTCTCCAAAGATGCTTTTCAGTCGCTGCCCTTCCCTCAGCAGGCAGCCGCTTCCTTCTGCACTCAGACCTGTGTTCAGGATCACTGAAAACTCCCAGTCAGCTCCAGCAGATTCTTACTCTCTCTCCGGCCTGGAGTCGCTGTCCTGGACGCCCCCTGATGCCATTTACACTGGATTTTAAATTGCATTCCCCCCCCCCCCAAATTCCTCAACTGCTTCAGGGTCTTTCTTCTTCTATGCTATGCCCTGTGTTTCACACAGATGGGAAGCTCGGACTTTTTCGCTGGAATTCTGTTTTACAAAGATGCAGGTGGAAAAAATAAAGGAAGACGGTGGCTTTCCAAACTAAAGAAGGAGAGTGAAAGCAAAGAGTTCTCAAAGGATTGGCACACACTGTGACTTAGTTTTGGTCTTTTAATGTCTGCAAAAAAAAAAAAAAAAATTTTTTTTTTTTTTCAGCATGGCACCCTTTTAAAGAACTATCTGCATGGGATCCAACTGACAAAAGCAACTCGGAAGGTTAGACAGGAAGCTTAGGGGGCAGTGAGTTTATGTTCACGGGGGAGGACCAATTCAGAAAAGGAGGGTGAGAATGGTTCCAGGAGTTGAAGAATGTCATCGATGGTACTGAATTGCACGTGTAGAAATTGTTGAAGTAGTATGTTTTGCTGTCTATACTTTCAACAATGAAAAGATAAAATGAATTATTTTTTAAAATGCAGCCTTCTCACATTGCTTTTGTGAACAGTAGTGTTGCTTTGAGGGCATTCAAATATTTTATAAATATATATATATATATAAAATAAATATAAACATACATGAGCCCTGGTGGGACACTATTTAAGAACTTGGCTGCTAACAAAAAGGTTGGCAGTTCGAATCCACCAGCTGCTCCTTGGAAACCCTGTGGGGAACAGTTCTACTATCCTATAGGGTCACTCGTATCGAGCCTGTAGGACAGCTTAGAATGGCCCCAATTAGTTTCCAAGATGTCATAGGGTCACTATGAGTCTGAATTGACTCGACAGCACTGGGTTTGGTTTATATGTATAAGCCACTGTATAAACTGACCTTTCTACTCACTGTAATGTCATATTTTCCTGACAGACATCTTTCAGATCTGGGTAATGAGTTCACTTCTGGGTGATGCCTGATTTTTCACAAAGAGATTGCCAGTCCTTCCTTCCAAGGTGCCTCTGGGTGGACTTGAATATCCAACCTTTCGGTTAGCAGCTGAGCCTGTTAACCGTTTGCACCACCCAGGGACTCCATTCATGAATACCAGTTGCTGTTAAGTTGACCCCGACTCATGGAAAACCCATGTGTGTCAGAGTAGAACTGGGCTCCGAAGCTTTTTCGGGAGCTGGCCTTTCAGAAGTAGGTCATCAGGTGGTGCCCCTAGGTGGACTCGAACCTCCAGCCTTTCAGTGAGCAGCCCAGTGTGTTGACTCTCTGTACCACCCTGTAATCGGTGGTTTTGTGGTCATTCACAATCCAATACTAATTGCCCGAGTCACTCTCATGGCATTTAGTCCTCAGGGTAATACATTCCTGCTTGTCTGGGATTTCTGTCTCCAGTGTATCCTCTCGACCTTACCAAATACGTGATCTTGGTTTTTGTGTTGGGGTCATTCATTTTTATCATGCTGCTTTTCAATGCTCTGTGTGGATTACGTTTTTCCAGGATAACTGTCAAGCTACTCTCAGGAATGCTTTCATTTCCTTTTGCCCATGTGTCTACCTACCACCCATCTGGCAGCTAGGTGACGAAAACGGTTAAGTGTTCAACAACTAGCCAAAAGGTTGGTAGTTTGAACCCACCCAGAGGCACCTCGGAAGAAAGGCCTGGCAATCCGGTTCTGAAGGGTCACAGCCTTGAAGACCTTACAGAACACAGTTCTACCTGACACGTGGAATCGCTGTGAGTCTGAGTCAACTCAACGGCAGCTAACAACGACAACCACCCACCTGTCCGTTTGTCATACTGCGGTGGCTGTGTGTTGCTGTGATCCTGGAAGCTATGCCACTGGTTTTAAAATACCAGCAGGGTCACCTGTGGTGGACAAGTGTCAGCGGAGCATCCAGACTAAGAGAGACTAGGAAGAAAGCCCCTGGCCATCTACGCCCAAAAATCGTGGAATGAAAACCCTACGGATCCCAACAGAGCGTTGTCCGCTGTAGTGCTGGCAGACGAGCCCCCTAGGTTGGAAGGCGCTCAAAATACACAGCGATTTTAATATCAGACTCGAGCACACCGATGATGGTGAAGACGGCGCCGGACCAGGCAGCATGTCCTTCTCGGTACGCGAGGTCGCCATGAGTTGATGGCAGCTGATAACAAACCCATCACAGATTAGAAAGAGGCAGATACTATCTGACCTTGAAAAGGGGGGAAGTTTTGATACTTGCTGAGAAATGGTTGAACCTTGAAAACTTTATGCTGAGTCAAAGAAGACAGACACAAAAGGCCACACAGAGTGTGATTTAATTCATAGGAAATGCCCAGAGCTTGCAAATCCCTCGAGACAAAACACATTCATGTTTACCAGGGTCTGGGGGGAGGAGGAATGGGAAGAGACTGCTTACGGGTTTCTGTTTGGGGTGAGAACAATGTTCTGAAACCAGATAGAGGACGTGGTTATACAACATCGTGAATGGACTAAATGGCCACTGAATTGTACAGTTTAAAATGATGAATTTTATGGTACGTGAATTTCCTTTCAATTTAAAAAGGATAAATTGTATCAGACTGGAAGGGCCGGTAGTTCTTTCTGCAATCTGAGTTTCTCCTGTGGAAACAATGTACCTAAGTGGGGAAGAGGTGAGGGGATACAATGTTTCTAAATGCCTGCATTCTGAGCACCACCTACCATTCCTGGGTTGACCCAGAATCCCAGCGCTCTCCTTATGCAATTCCAAGTACCAGCCGAAACCGGCCAGAATTGCCCCCTTTAAAAGTGTGGTCGAATTAATAGATCTGGGCTTTAATTTTTATTTACTTATTTTCATGCCCGGGACCATTTATGTGGTTGTGCGTTCCAGTTTTAAAGGCGCTCCGGTATTAAAGTCCTTTGTGTTAAATTTTGCTATAATTCTGAGCAAACGGAGACCAAGGGGGGTCGGTTGACTCTATACAGCCCCTAACCCAAAACACGCTTTGAATTACGCTTGTCCTTAACTTTGCAAGTACGCGGTTTCCTGTAAAGAAAAAGCTCACGATATCGTAATGAAACAAAATGAAATTCAGACCTGTAAGTACGGACTGGAATGCTGGTTTTTATTTTTGCCAAATTCAGGCGCTGAGAAGTATCGGGGCTCTGACATTAATTTTCATGCAGTTGCATGGTTTATAGAAAAATCTCTGCAAACTAAGAGGAAAATGGAAACAGCAGAAAATAATTGACACCGAGCATTCATGGCTGGAATTAATAGAGAGTTTCTAAGTATACGGCAATCACATGGCTTCACACGAGTAAAATGTTGCAAACGCTCACAGAACTTTCAACAAAAGACATGAATTCTCCTGGTTGTGTTTTTCACGATGCCTGCCAAGCCAAAAGAGTGTTGACAAACCCTTTCAGGGCAAGATTAAACCAGGTTTCATATCTCATCGTGGAGTCCTTGAGTGGAGGAAATAGTTAACGCACTCAGTTGCTACCAAAATGTTGGAGGTTCGAGTCCACCCACAGGCACCTCGGAAGAAAGGCCTGGCAGTCTACTTCTGAAAAATAAGCCACTGAAAACCCCATGGAGCACAGTTCTACTCTGACACACATGGGGTCGCCATGAGTCAGGGTCGGCTCAACGGCGAGTGGTACGGATTCACATGCCATCACCAAGAAATTAAGCAATCTGGGATCTTTGATAGTTGTATCTTTGAAATACTAAATGTAGCTTGATGTTGTCCTGGCCCAGTGCGATGCACCAACCATCTTCCCTGTGAGGCCTGTTTTTCTCATTCCGTCTTGAAGTGGACTCTCGCTCTTTGAACTCTGTAGCAGTTGTTGTTGTTGTCAGGTGCCGTCCAGTTGGCCCTGACTCACGGCGGCCCCGTGTACAACGGAACAAATGCTGCCAGGTCCTGCACCATCTTCACGATTGTTGGTCTGCTCCAGGCCACTGTTGCGGACACTGTGTGTTTTCAGTGCCTTCCAACCCAGGGATCTTATCTTCCAGCACTGTATCAGACAGTGTTCTGTTGGGGTCCACAGGGTATTCATTGGTTGATTTTCAGAAATAGATTGCCAGGCCTTTCTTCCTAGTCTGTCTTAGTCTGGAAGCTCTGATGAAGCCTGTCCACCATGGGTGACTCTGCTGGTATAAGGGATACCAGTGGCATAGCTTCCAGCATCACAGCGGCACACAGGCCACCACAGTATGACACACTAACAGACGGATGGGGGATATGGCAGTCGTTACACACACTTTGTGGAAATTGATCATAACCTGCCTGTGGTACCTCCTTCAAGCCCCCCTCCCTTCCTGGAACACTGCCCTACACATGGCTGGCACCCAATAAATATCTATTAAATAAGAGAAGGAATTGCTGTTTTAAATTATTTTCTTGCTGTTATTTTATTTTATTTCTTTCTTTTTTTTTTTTAAAGTATTTTAACGCTGCTCACCAAAAGGATGGCAGCTGGCATCCACCAGCCACTCCTTGGAAACGCTCTGGGGCAATTCTACTCTAAGGTTGCTGTGAGTCCGAATCTACTCGACGGCACATAACAACAATATATGATATGATGGGATATAAGTAATGCAGCTTGACAGCAACGGGTCTTTGTTTTTGTTGCTAACATACATAATATAACATATCGCATAAGAAAACAACAGCAATAAAAAAGTTGCCTTGGAGCTCCTTATAGCCACCCCCTGTATGTCAGAGTCGAACTGTGCTCCACAGGGTTTTCAATGGCTGATTTTTTGGAAGCAGATTGCCCTGACTTTCTCACTAGGTGCCTCTCGAACCTCCAATCTTTGGATTAGCACCTGAGCTTGTTCACCACTGGCACACCCAAGGACTCCATAGAGTGTCTGAAGGCAAGGACATGGGCATCTTTGGGGTAGCCATTCTGCAAAGCCAGGACAGTGACCATCTCAGGTGCCTCTTCACTACCCAGCAGAAGCAGAGCACCAAAACTCAAACATCACCTGTGAGCAGAAGACCACCATCGCCAGGGTGAAAGTTCACTGGAACTATGATTCAGGCAGAAGATGGGGTCTGCGAGACCAGCACCTGAGGTGTGGGTGGGTACAAAAGGCGAGTAGAGTGAGGGGCACCCACGGCAGATGTCATGTTGACAACTAAAGTGGGCCTGGCCCAAGACACGGTCTTTTCAATCACCTCATATACATGTGAAAGCTGGACAGTGAAAAAGGAAGGCCAATGAAGAGTTGATGCATTCAAATTGATGCATTGCAGAAAAATATTGAATACAAAACATGGACTGCCAGAAAAGCAAACAATCAGTCTTGGAAGAAATACAACCAGAAAGCTCCTTAGAAGCAAGGATGGCATGATTTCAGCTCACTTACTTTGGACAGGAAAAATGAATCTATAGAAAAGGACATTGTGTTTGGTAAAGTGGAGGGTCATCCATCATGAGGAAAACCCTCCATGAGATGGATCGATGCGATGACCACTACAAGGGACTCAAACACACCAGCCATCGTGAAGATGGAGCAGCTCCAGGCAACGTTCCGTTCTGTTATCCTAAGACCGCCATGAGTCGAAGCCGACTGGACAGCTAACAACAACAGAATACACTAAAAGAAAAATATGGGATACGCAATGGAAGAAGAACCAACCAATCAGTCTTGGAAGAAATAAAACCAGAATGCTCCTTAGAAGGCAGGATGGTGAGGCTTCAGCTCACTTACTTTGGACCTGTCATCAGGAAAGACCAAGGGAGCTACCTGCACCTGATTCCACTGCGGTTGTAATATCAGAGTTGAGCAGACCAACGATCCTGAAGATGGCGCAGGACCAGGCAGTGTTTCACTCAATGAACTTGGGTATCCACCGCCTGTCTCTCCATCTGTCATTCTGTGGTGACTTGCAGGTCACTGTGATGCTGGAAGCTATGAGACCATTACTTCAAATACCAGCAGGGTCACCCATGGTGCACAGGTTTCAGCAGAGCTAACCAGACTAAGACAGACTAGGAAGAAAGGCCTGGCAATCTACTTCTGAAAATCAGTCAGTGAAAACCTATGGACCAGAACAGAACATGGTCCAAGTGGCTTACGTTGGACACGTCATCGAGAGGGTTCAATCACCGGAGGAGGACATCATGTTTGCTGAAGCAGAGGGCCAACGAGGGCGAGCAAGACTCTTGGTGAGATGGATTGGCACAGCAGCTGCAACCATGGACTTGAGCATGTAGGTGATGGTGAGGTTGGTGCAGGACCCGACAAGGTTTCCTTCTGTTGTACCTGGAGTGGCCACAAGTTGGGGCCGACTTGACGGCAGCTAACACCGCACTTGTGGGAAATAATCCTGACCCACTTCCTCATCTGTATTTTTTTTTTTCTGGAACACAGCTTCCCATCCTGAAAACCGAATTTCCTTTGGTGAGTGAGTCATATCTCCTTTCCCCACATGTGAGAGCATCGCCCACCACCCCACCCCAGCCATTTGGATAACCAGGTGGTGTTTCCACGTGGCACACCGCCTTCTTCTCATATCGTGCTTGCGGTACAAACTGGGCCCCAGAAATCCACACGTGCCGAGAAAACATGAAAAGAAGCTTGTGACTTAGTATTTCCTTTCAAAACTCTGAGCTGGCTTTCTTCCCCTCAGCCCCCCGCCACGGCACATTTTGTATAATTTATTTCTGTGTTATGTGTCCTTTCTGGTGGTCCGTGGGCTCGTTAGGATGCATAATTTCTGTCAATAACGAAGGCAGGAACCCCAGACGTGAATTCTTGACTAGATGAATATATGCATGGGCTAGACACTTGGATTTCTGCAAGGGCAGGAGACGAAAGCGAAGGTGCTGATTTAATGAGTCGGAGACAGAGGGGGGAAACGTGAATCATGTATGTGGCTGCGTCCCCTCACCCAGCATGCTGGCCTTCGGGACGGAGGGTGGATGCCGGTATGGACCCTGTGGGGACATGTTGGGCAGTTGATGGGGGCCCTCAGTCAGGCTGTCTCCCAAACGTGGTCGTAATGAAGGGGAGAGACAAGCTGACAAAGTCCCTCTAACCGGGGATAAAGGTCCAGTTGGAGTGGCTGGGGACGGCATGGGCACTGGGCAAGGATGGCAAGGGGGAGCAGGAGGCAGAGCAAGCAAGCTGCACCCAGATAACCAAGGGCAGACCTATTACATCACGGTGGGGACCCTGAGTGCGACATCTGGGAGCGAGGGCCTGGAAGGCGAGGACCCAGGAGGTTGGGCACTGTGGGGCGGATGGTGGTGAGGGGATGCACCTTGTCCAACATCCCAACCCAACCCAGCTGCTGCTGCTGGGGCTGGAAGCCATGGGGGAGGGATGTGTGCATTCACATGTACACAGACACACATACTATATATACCATACACACGACTATCTACTGAGGGCTAGCCGAAACAATGGTCTTGAACACACAGGCGGTTGTGAGGTTAGTACAAGACTGGACAAAATTTCATTCTGTTGTACGTGGTCACCATGTTAGTTGCCTTGAGGGCAACTAACAACAAGACACCTCTGGAGAACAGTCTAGAACCAGGCCTCTGCACCCGCTAGGATGGCTGCAGTCAGAAAAACGGAAGCCACAGGGGTCAGTGAGGACATGGAGCAACTGAAACCCTTACCGCTTGTTGTTGGGATTGTTAAATGGTGCAGCCACGGTGGAGAACAGTGTGGCGGTGCCTCAAAAAGCTAAACATAGAGCTACCATGTGACCAGCTATTCCGCTCCTGGAAGTACAACCAACAGAGCTAAAAGCAGGGACGCAAATGTAAACGTGCTCACTGATGTTTACTGAAGTACTATTCACAATCGCCAAAAGGCCGAAACAACCCAAGTGTCCATCAGCAGATGAAGGATAAACTCAGTGTGGACCACCCGTACCATGGGATGTCATTCAGCCATGAGAAGGAAACAACCCAAGTGTCCATCAACAGATGAAGGATAAACTCAGTGTGGACCATCCGTACCACGGGATGTCATTCAGCCATGAGAAGGAAACAACCCAAGTGTCCATCAACAGATGAAGGATAAACTCAGTGTGGACCATCCATACCATGGGATGTCATTCAGCCATGAGAAGGAAACAACCCAAGTGTCCATCAGCAGATGAAGGATAAACTCAGTGTGGACCACCTGTACCATGGGATGTCATTCAGCCATGAGAAGGAAACAACCCAAGTGTCCATCAACAGATGAAGGATAAACTCAGTGTGGACCACCCGTACCACGGGATGTCATTCAGCCATGAGAAGGAAACAACCCAAGTGTCCATCAACAGATGAAGGATAAACTCAGTGTGGACCACCCGTACCATGGGATGTCATTCAGCCATGAGAAGGAAACAACCCAAGTGTCCATCAACAGATGAAGGATAAACTCAGTGTGGACCACCTGTACCATGGGATGTCATTCAGCCATGAGAAGGAAACAACCCAAGTGCCCATCAACAGATGAAGGATAAACTCAGTGTGGACCACCTGTACCATGGGATGTCATTCAGCCATGAGAAGGAAACAACCCAAGTGCCCATCAACAGATGAAGGATAAACTCAGTGTGGACCACCCGTACCACGGGATGTCATTCAGCCATGAGAAGGAAACAACCTAAGTGTCCATCAACAGATGAAGGATAAACTCAGTGTGGACCACCCGTACCATGGGATGTCATTCAGCCATGAGAAGGAAACAACCCAAGTGTCCATCAACAGATGAAGGATAAACTCAGTGTGGACCACCCGTACCATGGGATGTCATTCAGCCATGAGAAGGAAACAACCCAAGTGTCCATCAGGAGATGAAGGATAAACTCAGTGTGGACCATCCGTACCATGGGATGTCATTCAGCCATGAGAAGGAAACAACCCAAGTGCCCATCAGCAGATGAAGGATAAACTCAGTGTGGACCACCCGTACCATGGGATGTCATTCAGCCATGAGAAGGAAACAACCTAAGTGTCCATCAACAGATGAAGGATAAACTCAGTGTGGACCATCCGTACCATGGGATGTCATTCAGCCATGAGAAGGAAACAACCCAAGTGTCCATCAGCAGATGAAGGATAAACTCAGTGTGGACCATCCGTACCATGGGATGTCATTCAGCCATGAGAAGGAAACAACCCAAGTGTCCATCAACAGATGAAGGATAAACTCAGTGTGGACCATCTCTACCATGGGATGTCATTCAGCCATGAGAAGGAAACAACCTAAGTGTCCATCAACAGATGAAGGATAAACTCAGTGTGGACCATCCGTACCATGGGATGTCATTCAGCCATGAGAAGGAAACAACCCAAGTGCCCATCAACAGATGAAGGATAAACTCAGTGTGGACCACCCGTACCATGGGATGTCATTCAGCCATGAGAAGGAAACAACCTAAGTGTCCATCAACAGATGAAGGATAAACTCAGTGTGGACCATCCGTACCATGGGATGTCATTCAGCCATGAGAAGGAAACAACCCAAGTGTCCATCAACAGATGAAGGATAAACTCAGTGTGGACCATCTCTACCATGGGATGTCATTCAGCCATGAGAAGGAAACAACCCAAGTGTCCATCAACAGATGAAGGATAAACTCAGTGTGGACCATCTCTACCATGGGATGTCATTCAGCCATGAGAAGGAAACAACCCAAGTGTCCATCAACAGATGAAGGATAAACTCAGTGTGGACCATCCGTACCATGGAACATTACTCAGCCATCAAGAGAAATGACGTCTTGATCCTTGCTACTATGTGGATGAACCTTGAAACCATGATGCTGAGTGAAAGAAGCCAGACACAGAAAGACAAATATCACATGATTTCACTTTTAGGAAATATCCAGAGTAGATGGTCAGCGAAAAAGAGGAAGGCCCTCAACGAGGTGGATTGACACAGGGGCTGCAACAATGAGCTCAAGGATATCAACGATTGTGAGGATGGCTCAGGACCAGGCAGTGTTTCGTTATGTTGTACAGAGGGTCGCTATAAGTTGGAATTGACTCGATGGCCCCTAACAACAACTGTCATGAATATAGGTGCAAAATTCTCGTCAACAGAATTTATATAGTATCAAAAAATAATACTTCATGACCAAAACAGATCAGAGGTTACCCGGGGCTGCGGAAGGGGGAATCGGGCCTGACTGCTAATAGGTATGAGTTTCCGTTTAGGGGATGATGAAAATGTCCTAGAACAGGATAAAGGTAATGGATACATAACCCTGTCGCTGTGCTAAAGTCACTGAACTGTGAAAATCGTGGGGTTTATGTTACATGAATTTCACCTCCATTGAAAAAAGGGACAAACGTGGTTGTATGTGGCTGAATCGTGCCCCCTGCCAAAAAGATACGATGACAACCTCCTAACCCTGGTGCCTGTGGACATGACCTTGTTTGGAAATGGGGTCTTTGATGGTTTCAACAGTTATGATGAGGTCATACTGGAGCAGGGTGGGTCGTGATCCTATATCATGGGTGTCCTCATAAAAGAGACATAGATGCAGAGGCGGACACAATTCTTTCATCGGGAAATGGGTTTTATGGGGTAAATGGTGTCCCCCCAAGAGATGTGTTCAAGTCCTAACCCTGGTACCTGTGAACGTGACTTTGTTTGGAAATAGGGTCTTTGTTGATGTTGTCAGTTAACAGGAGGTTGTACTGCAGCAGGGGGGGTGCTAATGGCAACTGAGTGGTGTCCTTACAGAAAAAGGGGAGATGGCCCCTTGAAGACGGAGCAGAGGTTGGAGTGAAATGGCCAGGAGCCACCAGGAGCTGGAAGAGACGAGGAAGGATTCTCCCTAGAGCCCCTGGAGGGAGCCTGGCCCTGCCCACACCTGGACTGCAGACTTTTGGCCTCCAGAACTGTGAGGGAATAAATTCCTGTGGCTTTAAATTCCTGTGGCTTTAGGCTGTCCAGTGTGTGGTCCTCTGCTATAGTGGCACAGGGCACTAACACATAAGCCCACATTTGTTGTTGTTGTTGTGTGCTGTCAAGTCTATTCCGACTCACAGTGACCCCGCGAGACGGAGTAGAACTGCCCTGTCGGGTTTTCTAGGCTGTCATCTTCACGGGAGCCGATCAGCAGTGTTTTCTTCATCGGGGCCAATGGTTGGGTTCAAACCACCGCCGACCTTTCAGTGGGCAGCCGAGTGCTTAACTGTTTGTGCCACAGGGGCTCCTTAAGTTCACATTACAAGTGAGTCTCAGAGATGTTGAGAGTTTTTCCCCAGAGACGGCCAGGACAAGACCCTCTTGCCCACCCACCCCCGCCTATAGGGAGCTTCCTGCAGACACCCTCAGAAGCCCCTGGCTCCCCACCTCCGTCTCGGAACACACAACGCCGCCTCTTGTTGGCAGCGTGTCTCAGGGTTAATGTGTGGAAGGGGCAAGTGTGGGATTTAGCTGGCTCCTTGTGTTTCCCTTTTCCGCTATCTTGGAGGGGGGTGTAGGCAGTAGTAGTACAAGCATTGCTTTCTCCTTTGAGGCGAGGGTGGAGGGAATAAACCATTCCTGTTCCCTGTAATCCCAGCTCTAAACAGATTTAATGGTTATTGCCAGGCGAAACTTGGTCCTTATGAGCCTGGTTACAACGTGCCTTTGTCGGACCTTCTTGCAACTGTAAGAAAAGGCTTTGGCTTGAGCAGGCCAATCTGCTCCTTATTAGCACATTGCCTGTGCGGGGTGCTCCACGGAGCCCTGGGGTCTGTTTTCATTAAACGCCAAGTCCAAAGGGGCTCCACGCTCACATTCAAACAAAATCCGTAATGTAAATGGCAAACGGCAATCTCAAAAATGGAAGGAGAGCCAACTAACAAAGTCTTGTACAACCGGTCATTCTCCAGTGGGGCTGGGCATGGCCATGTTCTAAAATTCCCCTGGCTAGAGGCAACATTTACAGTCCAAGAGGAGTCCCTGGGAGGGGCAAAGTCTAAGTAAATGGCTGACCAACAGGTTGGAGGTTTGTGTCCACCCAGAGGTGCCTCGGAGGAAAGGCCTGGCTATCTACTTCCAAAAAACCAGCCATTGGAAACCCTGTGGGGCGCAGTTCTACCCTGACACACATGGGGACACCGTACATCAGAGTCAACTTGACGGCAACTGGCATCTTTACGAGATCAAACCGTCAACAGTACCTCTAACGACCAGGTGAGACGTTCAGGGGGGAGTGAGTCGAAGTCAAAGGCGTTGGAACAATAGGGGTAGAGACATTGAGAATGGTGACCCAACATGAAGAATGTAAGCAATGCTACATGTGGAAAATGATGAACGAGTGTTATGTTTTGCTGTGTGTATTTTCACCAAAATTAAAAAATTTCATTTTTAACATATAAAAATAAAAATTGTATATGCATGTATATATATGTGTATGTATGTGTGTGTCTGTATTGATATATACATGTATGTATATATTTAGATATTGATAAGAAGTTACCATGCATCCAGAGGACTCCCTGGTTGGCACCAATGGTTAACATGCTTGGCTGCCAACTGTAAGGCTGGAGGATGGAGTCCACCCAGAGGTGCCTCGGAAAGAAGGCCTGGCAATCTGCTTCCAAAAAATCAGGCATTGAAAACCCTGTGGAGCGCAGTTCTACTCTGACACACGTGGAGAGTTTCCATGAGTTGGGTCCTCTCAATGGCAACTGGTTCGGGATTTTCTTTTGTGGGTCAGGTAGCTGAAATGGAGGCGGGAGAAGCAAGGCTGCAGGGGTCAAGAGGAAAGTGAGAAGGGAAGACACTCAGGAAGAGACGGCTCTGGTTCCCACACTCCTGGTCCACATCCCAGTCCCACATGACGTCCGCTTCACTGGGCTATCCGAAAAGGACATCATTTGGGGTGAAGGGTATATTAAAAAGCAAAAACTAAATATAGCCTACCCCAAAAACGACCACTGAAGACGAAGGTGCACCTGACCCAAATCATGGTGTTTCCAATCACCTCATATGCACGCGAAAGCTGGACAATGGATAAGAAAGACCAAAGAAAAATTGTTGCCTTTGAATTATGGTGTTGGTGAAGAGAATATTGAATATACCATGGACTGCCAGAAGAATGAACAAATCTGTCTTGGAAGAAATACACCGAGAGTGGTTCTTAGAAGAGAGGATGGTGAGACTTTGCCTTGCTTACCTTGGACATGTCTTCGGGAAAGACCAATCGCTAGAAAAGGACATTATGTTTGGTGAAGTAGAGGGTCAGTGAAAACAAGGGAAACCCTTGAGATGAGATGGGCTGTCCCATGAGATGAACTGACACAAGAGCCCTGTCCTGGACAGAACTGTGTCCCCCAAAATACCTGCCAAGATGGCTAGGTCGTGAGTCCCAGAACTGTATGACTGTCTACCATTTTACCATCTGATTGTGTTTCTCCATGTGTTGTAAATCCTCCCACTGTGACGTAATGAGACGGATTAGCGGCAGTTATATGGATGAGGTCTGCAAGATTAGGTTGTGTTTTAAGCCAATCTCTTTGAAGATATAAAAGAGAGAAGCAAGCAGAGACAGGGGGACCTCACATCACCAAGAAAGCTGTGCCGGGAGCAGAGCGCATCCTTTGGACCTGAGGTTCCTATGCTGAGATGCTCTCAGACCAAAGGAAGACTGATGACAAGGACCTTCCTCCAGAGCCGACAGAGACAGGAAGCCTTCCCCTGGAGTTGGCGCCCTGGATTCGGACTTCTAGCCTACTGGACTGTGAGAGAGTAAATTTCTCTTTGTTAAAGCCATTCCCTTATGGTTTTTCTATTACAGCAGCACTAGATGACTAAGACAAACCCCAGCCACGGGCTTCAATGTACCAACAATCTTGAAGATGGTGCAGGACCGGGCAACGTTTCCTTCTGTTACATGTAAGGTCTCCATGAATCGGAGTTGACTTGACCGCAGTTAACAACATCAGCAAGAAAAAAATACCTATGGTATTTCATCTCACCAAACCTATATTTTTAAAAGTTTTATCGTGGCAAAATATATGTGACAAAACATTTGCTGTTTCACCCATTTTCCCCTGCACATTTCAGGGACATTAATTACGTTCACTGCGTTGTGATACTCTCACTACTAACCATTTCCATTGTTCTTCTCAATCCCCAGAAAAGAAACTCGAGATCTCTCCATTTCCCGTTCTGACCTACCTCTGGTATATGTTTACCAATGAGCAAAAAGAATAAAATTTTTTAATTTTTATTTTGGTGAAAATATACACAGCAAAACGTACGCATTCATCAGTTTCCACGTGTACAATTCAATATCATTGGTTACAGGCTTCACGTTGGGTCACAGTTCTCTCTGTCTCTACCCCTATTGTTTCAATACCTCTAACTTAGACTCACTCCCCCCAAACCTCTGTCTCATCTGGGCTTTAGAATTAATGTCGACAATCTGATCTCATAGAGATAATTCTTTAAAAGAACGCAACGATCACTGAGAACATTCTTTACGAATTTAGCTAAACAGTTGTTTAGTTTAAAGATGACTTCAGCGGATAATTTCGGTTCATGGTTTAAATATTTTCTCAGTGCAGTAGATTTCAGGGTTTCCTCCAGTCTCAACTCATAGCAACCCTATAGGACAGAGTGGGATTGCGCCATAAGGTTTCCAAGGAATAGCTTATGGGTTTGAACTTCTGACCTTTTGGTTGGCAGCCCACTGAGAGACCAGAACATCCTCAGTGGGTCCAGGAAGTCTGAATTCTGTAATAACTCTAAATTCTGTTCCACATTCCCCCCTTTTGATGAGGATTTATCTATTGATTGCTTGATCAAAACTTTCAGCAATAGTAGCCAAGCACCATCCAGCTCTCCTGGTCCCTTGATTAAGGAGGTATAGTTCGGGAAGGCAGTTAGGCCTGCAGTCCAGTTCCTTCTCTGATTCCTTGGTCTCCTTCTTCCTCTGCTGCTCCAGGTGAATAGAGACCAATTTTTGTACCTTGGATGGCTGTGATGAGAAACATGTTGGCACTGGGGACATGTTTATGAGCCCACTTAACGAATTTCCTCTTCTTTCTGTCATCTGTGTTAAAGCTTTCAGCAAGGCACATGGAAATTCATTTGTCTGTCTAGCTGCCCCAGCCACGCACCTTCCCAGGGCAGAAGTGGCGTGATTGTGTGGTTGCCTCTGGCTGCCTGGTGATGTGGGATGACTCCCTCCCATGTCATCCTACCTGGTATAGTACTGACAGTATGGTGTCAAAAACTTTCTCTTAGAATAGAATTTCAGTACCTCCCAGCATTGCAAACTGCTCTAGACATTTTGTGAATGGCAGCGCACCTTCGAGGGCCTTGCTATTGATCTTTCTTCATGAATGAATCTTTCCGTTTGACAGCTTTGTACGTATGGGAGAAGTTCGGAGAGGGAGGCTGCATTTCATGAGGCACCGCAACACTTAGATCCTCATTACGGCATCCCTGGGGAGGGGAATATGAGCCATTGGTGGCTCAGTGGTAGAATTCTCGCCTTCCATGTAGGAGACCCAGGTTTGATTTCCAGCCAAGGCACCTCATCTTCAACCAGCACCCGTCTGTCAGTGGGGACTTACACGCTGCTGTGAAGCTGAACTGGTCACAGCGGAGCTTCCAGACTGAGAGACTAGGAAGAAAGGCCTCATGATTGACGTCTGAAAATGAGCCAACAGAAACCACGGTTGATTTTATGGATCACACACTTCAGTCAGCAACCGATCGTGGGGATGACACAGGACAAGGCAGCAGTTTGTTTCATTGCACATGGGGTCACTGTGAGTGGGGGGCCGGCTCATAGCAGCTATCGACAAGAATATATGGACAGGCAGCAGCGCGGCAGACTCTGGGGGAGATGGGAAGCCCGCACAATGGGTCACCTCAGTGGAGACAGAGCGAGCCCCCACCCCAAGAAGACGCGGCCTCCACAAGCAAGGAGACGAGGCAGCATCCAAACGTCAGCTCCGCAGGCCACGGGGTTCCTGGGACTGGGACGGGGATGATGAGGCTTGACTTTCAGCTCTGCCAAGTTTCACGTTTTTGAAGTTTCCAGTTACCCTGCGGCTGCTTTCAAATCCATTTTAAAATTCACAAACCCTTTAATCAAGTTACTTCAGTAATTTGAATTAAACTGTTGAATGTTTTGGAGATTAACGTTTTTATTCCCAGTAAAACGGCATATGTCCACGCAGAGAGAACAAAAGAGGAGTGAATAGCAGCCAGCGCACGGTGGGGTTCCGTTCATCAGCAAGTCGTCTGTCTGTGTTTCTCGTTTTCATTCTGTCCCTCGCCTGGTTTCTAAACAAAAACCAAGCCACGTGCCATCAAGTCAGTTCTGACTCACGGCGGGCCCACGTGTGTCAGGGTAGAACAGTGGTCCATGGGGCTTTCAACGGATAATTTTCAGAAGTAGATTGCCAGGCCTTTCTTCTGAGGCAGTCCTGGCTGAACTCAAACTTCCAGCCTTTCGGTTAGCAGCTACTTCTGCTAAGCACACCACTCAGGGTCTCCTAAGCCCGTTGCCATTAAGTCCACCCTGACTCACAGTGACCCCATGTGTGTTAGAGTAGAAACACGCTCCATAGGGTTCTCAGTGGTTGTTTTTTTTCAGAAGCAGATCACCAGGCCTTCTTCCATGGTGCCTCTGGGTGTATTGAAACCTCCAACCTTTCAGTTAGCAGCTGAGTGTGTTCACTGCACCACCCAGAAACCCCGTTTTTATCTTTTCAAAGGTGGGAGCTTGCCCAGGTCACCAGCCGTGGGTGGAGAAACCAGGATGAGGACCCTGATCAGGTGTGGGCAGGTCTCTGAGGTGTCTCTGGGTGGACTCAAACATCCAACTTTTAGGTTAGCAGCTGAAAGTGTTGACCGTTTGCAGCCTCCAGGGACTCTCAGTCTGCTTTCTAAGCGGGGCTAAAAAAATTAAGCTACTTTCAAATTATTTAAGTTAATTGTATTCAGAGTTCTGACACTTGCTATCTATTCCTCTTCAGTCCCATTTCACAGATGAGAACACTGACAGACAAAGACTTATTATTCCCCGGGATGTCATGTATTTCCAGGAATAGTGCAGGCTACTGAATTTTACTGCCAGCATACGTGTAAACATCTGTTCTTGTTAGGTGCCATCAAGTTGGCTCCGACTCATGGCGCCCCCATGCACAACAGCATGAAATTTTGCCTGGTCCTGTGCCATCTTTACGACCCTGGGTCTGCTCCAGTCCATTGCTGTGGCCACTGTATGTTTTGAGTGCCTTCCAACCTAGGGGGCTCATCTCCCAGCACTAGATCAGACACTGTTCTATTGTGATCTGTAGGGTTTTCATCGGCTGATTTTTGGAAGGAGATCCCCAGGCCTTTCTTCCTAGCTGTCTTAGCCTGGAAGCTCCCCTGAAAACTGTCCACCATGGGTTCCTCTGCTGGTATTTAAAATCCCAGTGGCATAGCTTCCAGCATCACAGAAACACGCAAGCCACCACAGACCACAACCTGATAGGCAGGTGGGGAGAGGGCAGGTGATCAGTACCAGCGTCTTTTAAGTGTCCTCTGATGTACGTCCAGTGGTGTGCCCTTAATTTCTGAGCAGCCCACTCCCCATGCCTTCAGACTCCCCCTCTGTGGGTTGGAGGAGTTTCCTGGGCTTCCATTAACTCCTCCTTGTCACGTGTCTACTGGGGCAATTATCCCCACCAGGGGACCTCGAGTAATACACTCTATCCCGAGTGTCTGCCCTCCCTCGCTGCACGCGCTCCATGGAGAAGTCTTCGTGGTTAATGGTTGGAAACCCTATTTGTACTTAATCATACGGCTGGGAACCATGATGGCTGCTAAGTGGATGCAGGCATTTTAAAATGCGCGGATGGTGCCTGCAACCTGACTAGCCATAGGCGCTCTTTCCTGGCCAACGCTTGCTGGAGTGCTGAATAAATAAGGCAGATCTCGCAGCGTTTGACCGGCCTCTGTGTCATCCCACCGCTGCCCTGCGGCCGATTAACGGTCTTCAGAGCAGCCGCATAAGTACGCAGATACGAACTGGGGCTCTGCCCACACTCACCCTGACAAACATTTACCCTGACACCTATTATATTTACCGACACAGAGATTTCCTTCTTCAGGGTAATAGAAATTTGTAAGCGACCGAAGCCTTCGCTGTTGAATATTAAATGATCAGAGCTGAAGTGTGTGTGTGTGGTGGGGGGGTGTTGGCCTGTGCTTACAATTTGCAGGGGTCCAGCTTCCTCCCCTGAGCCTCCCCAGGACCCAGGGCACGTGGAAGGGGGGGGGATGCTAAGCTTCTCTGGTTACTGGAGCAGTAGGATGTGAAGGGGTCTCTGGGTGGTGCACACGGTTAACGTGCTCGCTGCTCACCGAAAGGTTGGAGGTCCGAGCTCACCCGGAGGTGCCTCGGAAGAAAGGCCTGGCAACCTAATTCTGAGAAGTCAGCCACTGAGAACCCTGTGGAGCAGTTCTACTCTGACACACGTGGGGTCACCATAAGTTGGAGTTAACCTCACAGCAACTAGTTTACATTGCATATATACTGTATATGTGTACATATACATATTACATATATCCTGCATATATGTATACATACAAAAAAAAAACAAACACATTGCTGTTGAGTTGATTTCACGTGGCACAAAAGTTAAGTGCTCAGCTGTTAACTGAAAGGTTGGTGGTTCGAAACCAGCCAGCAGCTCCGTGGGAGAAAGACCTGGCAATCTGCTCCCATAAAGATTAACCCTAAAAGACCAGACTTGCTGGCCTGACAGAGACTTAAGAAGCCCTGAGAGTGTGGCCCCCAGACACCCTTTCAGCTCAGTAATGAAGTCATTCCTGAGGTTCACCCCTCAGCCAAAGATTAGACAGGGTCATAAAACAAAAAGAGATTAAGGGGCACACCAGCCCAGGGGCAAGGACTGGAAGGCAAGAGGGGACAGGAAAGCTGGTGATAGTGAGCCCAAGGTCGAGAAGGGAGAGTGTTGACACGTCGTGGGAATGACAACCAATGTCACAAAACAATATGTGTACTAATTGTTTAATGAGAAACTAATTTAATCTGTAAACCTTCATCTAAAGCACACACATGAAAAAAGATTAGCCCTACAGGGCAGTTCTACTCTGTCACATGGGATCGTCATGACTTGAAAATCAACTTGAAGACACCTAACAACAACAATAAGATGTCTACATGGAGTCCCTGGGGGATGCAAATGGCTAAAGTGCTCGGTTGCTAACCAAAATGTTAGAGGTTCAAGTCCACGCAGAGGTGTCTTGGAAGAAGGGCCTGGTGATCTAGCTGCGAAAAACCAGCCATCGAGAATCGAGAATCCAGTGGAGCTCAGTTCTCCTCTGACACACACACGGGCGCCGCGAGCTGGAGTCGACTCAACAACAAATTGTTTAGATGGAAGAGGTGGGGGGAGTCCAGGCGGAAGACCACCTTCCTCTCCTTTTCCATTTCTGGCCTGCTTTTGTAGGAACGAAGCACGGGATTTACACATCTGCCCTTTGCACTTGTGAAAGAGGGCTCCGAGAGCCGACTCTCCCGTTGTTGTGCAGGCAGGTCGGATGGAGGAGCCTTTGAAAGACCCCCGCAGTTCCTGGGGTCCGTGCGAGCGCAGGGTTCACTCAGAGTCGGCGCGTTTTGGAGAGAGGGATCAAATGGAAGGCGGTGTTCACGTCTGTGCTCCCGGGTTTGAATCTCCGCAGGGAAAAGAGATTTCAAACCCCACGCCTCCCGGGTGACAGCTGGGGAGGCACCCTGAAAGCGCGCCCTGTCCGTGTGGCGGTAAGTGTGTGGGAACTTGTGGGGTGTCAGGATTAGAACAACTGGGGGATCCTGGCGTTCAGGTTGGAGGGCAAGGTTGGTACAACAAAGGCCGGAGACAGAGAACCTTTCTTTCCATGTGAGTTCTCTGTGGCTGCGTCTCACGGCTGCGCTCATTCTAAGGGAAAACTCAGAGCCTGACATAAGGCTTTTTCACAACTTGACCAGATCCGCCCACGGCCAGAGGTGTCTAGGAAACAGGACAGTTTATTTCTGTGTGGTACAGTTTAGTCCCTGGGTGGTGCAAACAGTTACGCGCTCAGTCGCTAACTAACTGAAAAGGTTGGAGGTTCGAGTGTACCCAAAGGTGCCTTGGAAGAGAGGCCTGGCGATCTATGTCTAAACATCAGCCATTGAAAACCCTGGGGAGCACAGTTCTGCTCTGACACACACGGGGCGCCGCGAGTCGGGGTTGACCTGCTGGCGAATGGTTTTCGTCAGTAGCGGCCAACACAGCTTGGTCCCAGAATGTGGTTTTCTTTTCGTTCAGCTTAACCCAAGATACAGGTCTGCATAAATTCCAATAACCCCGCAGCTGATCTAAGTCATACGTCTTTTCAAGAAATCTTAATTTAAATGAGATTCCCTGGGTGGGGCAAGCAGTGAATGTGTTTGGCTGCCAACCAAAAGGTTAGAGGTTCGAGTTCACCCAGACGTGCCTCAGAAGAAAGGTCTGGGGACCTACTTCCCAAAAACCAGACATTGAGAACCCTGCAGAGCACAGCTCTTAAAAATGTCTTGGAGCCAAAGTGGATGGTCCATTCAGCATTCTCACTCCACTAAGTTTTACTCAAGGAAAAAATAAAATCTATTTTTTATGTTAAGTAAACATAATTTTTAAATGTTGTCATAGATTGAATTGTGCCCCTCCAAAATATATGTTGGAATCCTAACCCCGTACCTGTAAATGTGACCCTGTTTGGAAACAGAGGTTTTCTTTTGTTACGTCCATGAGGTCACACCAGACGAATGATTGTCAGCTGCAATGGAGTTGGTTTAAAAGGAGAATAAACAGGTGAGTAAGCAAAAAAATAAGAAGGAGCAGCAGCCCTGGTGGCCCAGAGGTTAAGCACTCGACCGATTAGTAACCGCAAGGTCGGCAGTTTGAACCCACCAGCCGCTCCACGGGAGACAGATGTGACAGTCTGCTCCAGTAAAGATTTACAGCCTTGGAAACCCTGTGGGGCAGTTCTGCTCTGTCTCACAGGGTCGCCATGAGTCGGAATTGACTTGATGGCAATGGGTTTGGGGTCGGTTTGGGCAAGGAAAAATGGTTGGGTGTATTTGCTCGTTGGTCACTTTCCCTTAGCCTCAAACTTGGAGCCGTCTTAGATTTCGGGTCCTCAGTGGAATTTTACGGTTGTAACTTGCTGTCCAGTCAGCTCCAACTCTCGGTGACCCCATGCACGACGGAACGAAACGTCGCCGGGTCCCGCACCACCTGCACAATTATTGGTCTGCTCCAGTCCATTGCTGTGGCCACTGTGTATCTTGAGAGCCTTCCAACCTAGGGGCCCATCTTCCAGCACCACACCACGCAGTGCTCTGTTGTGCTCCACAGGGTTTTCATTTGGAACTACATGGCCAGGACTTTCTTCCTAGTCTGTCTTGGTCTGGGAGCTCTGCTGAAACCTGTCCACCATGTGTGACCGCATTGGTATCTGAAATACTGGTGACATAGCTTCCAGCATCATAGCAACATGCCAGCCACCACAGTACATCAGGGTGACAAACAGGGGTGACTGCGTGTGGGGCGCATTGGCTGGGAATTGAACCCAGGTCTGCTGTATGGAAGGCAAAAATCCCCCCACTGAGCCCCAATGTCCTCAAGTGAAAAATAATAGGGTGTATTTGCTTGTTGTTTCCTTTCTGTCCAGGTAGTGGCACGGTAGTTAAGCGCTCGGTTGCAAACCTAAAGGTCGGCGGTTCAAACTCACCCTTGGCTCCTGGGGACAAAGGCCTGGAGATCTGCTTCTGTAAAGATCACAGCCGAAGGGCGGTTCTACTCTGTTGGATAGGGTCTCTGTGAGTTGAAACGGACTTGACAGCAAAGATCTACTTTCCTTCAGCCCAAAACTTGAAATTCTCTTGGCTTGCAAGTCTTCAATGGGATGACCAATCCCAAAAGGAACGTGAAACAAGCATCTCGGTGTGTGAAGACTCTGTCGACTGGGGACACACGTGGGCACGATATGGGCTAACTGTTCGTGCCCAGCTGCTTTGTCATGTGACCCCCTCCTTCCCTCCAGAGTTCTCTTCTTGGGTTACCTGAAAATGCACATTTTATTGCCATTCCTCCTAGCTCCTCCCTTGCCTTGGACCCTTCTCTTTCCACAGCTCAGTAGGCAGTTTGGAAACTTTATTTCCAAGGTCTTTATGCGTGGAGTTGGGGGTTTAGGACGGACACACATCCTTCCTGGTGTGGCTTGCCCAGAACGTCTTTCTGCTTCAGAAACTGGTCCCCACCTGCGTGTTTCTTTAAAAATGTTCATCTACTCCCTTCCGAAGGGTTTGCCTGAGACTCGGCTTGTTTCCAGAAGGTAACAGGAATTTTGCCTCTGGGGGTCGTGGGTGGGAGACCCAGGGCTGTTCCTGGGGCACCTTGAGTGTGTGAGAGCCTTGGAGCACCAGGTGGGGGAATGAGAACGGGATACGGGAATGTTGACAAGCCCCCTGGTGAATGGAGCTTGGGGAGCTGAGAGGCAGTGAGGGGCTTCACAGCACCTTTGAGGAAGTCCTTTGGAAATCATGAAAAGTTCCATTGAGCCAAAAGAGAGTCTATGAATCCGCGTTCTTCTCTGGTGAGCAGCTGGAGTTTCTGGAGGGATCTGTGAGGGATACCCATAGAACTGGAGCCCATACGGTTGAAATCCATAAGACTAAGGATCCGTAAGAATAAGACCTATAAGACTGGGATTCATAGAGTTGAAATCCACTAGGCTGGAATCTATAGGATTGGGACCCATACGGTGAGATCCATATGATTGGGATATATAGGGCTGGGGCCCATAGGGTTCAGACTCATACAGTTGAGATCCATAGAGATGAGATCCATAGAGTTGAGATGCATAGGACTGGAATCCATAGGGCTGGGGCCTATAAGTTGAAATCCATAGGGTTGGAATATATAGAGTGGGACCAATAGAGTTGGGATGGGTAGTGTGGTACCCATAGGATGATTGGATCCATATGGTGTGATCTCTAGGGCAGAGACCCATAGTGTAGGGCCACAATATTGGAACCCACAGGGCTGGGACCCATAGGGTTGAGACTCACAGGCCTGGTGCCCTTAAAACTGGGACTAATAGGTTTGCAATCCACAGGGTTGAGATCCATAGGGTTGGAATCCGTAAGCTGGTAATCCATAGGGCTCATACCCATAAAACTGGGACTCACAGGGCTGGGACCCACAGAGGTAGGAACGATGAGGCTGACTGACTCATGAGCACAGCGGCTGCCATTCACAGGTTTCTGAAGAGCTTCCCCCATTAACCACTTGCTGAGATCCACCTCACCGTCCTCTATCCTCCATGCCTCCAGCTGACACTCTTCTGAAATCATCAATAACCCCGTTGTTGTCTAATCAGAGGTGCCTCTCGGCCTGATGTGTCTTCACCTCTCAGTCACTCATTCAACAGATACTTATTGATCACCTCCTTCAGTGGCTCAGAGAAGGCAGACTGACGTTGCCTCCCAAGATGGCGCCTGGGAGGGACCTGGTCGCTGCCAAAGGCTGCAAAACTCCAAAACCAAACCAGTTGCGTTGAGTCAGCTCTGACTCATGGGGACCCCGTATGTATCAGAGTAGAAATGTGCTCCACCGGATTTTTCAATGGCTTGTTTTTTGGAGGCAGATTGCCAGCTCTTTCCCTCAAGGTTCCTCTGGGTGGACTCAAACCAACAACCTTTCAGTTAGTAGCCGAGGATATTAACTGCTGGTACCACCCAGGGACTCCAGAGCCAAGCCAGTCGCTGTGAAGTCAATTCCCACTCACAGTGATCCCATGTGTGTCAAAGTAGAACTGTGCTCCACAGGGTTTTCAATGGTTACGATCTTTTGGTAGACGTCCAGCCCTTTCTTCCGCCCTGTATAACCTTGTTTCTTCCATGCCTCCCTCTCCGACCTCCGCCCTCTCACTCTCTCTAGAACCTTTGTCCCGACCACCCTTCTACTTCCACTGCCTCCCCTGATCACCTTCCTTCCACCCAGTGTAGCTTCCCCTGGAAGGCCTGTTCCTCCTCCATCCCCCTGCCCATCCCCGCCCCCACCATCAGCTCTGAGAGTCTGAGTTTACGCCTCTCCTGTCTTTTTATGGGAGTCCCTGGGTGGTGCAAACGTTTAAGGCACTCAGCTGCTAATCGAAAAGTTGGGGGTTCGAGTCCACCCAGAGGCGCCTCAGAAGAAAGGCCTGATGACCTCCTTCCAAAAAGCCGGCCATCGAAAGCCCTGTGGAACCCAGTCCTCCTCTGACGCACATGGGTTGCCATGAGTGAGCGTCAACTTGGCAGAAACTGGTTTGGTTTGTTCTCCTTAAGACTCAGGGGCAGACCATGTCAGAGTATCTGACGATGGGCCTGTTTTCCAAAATACGCCATGTCTTTCCTTGAGGTCTCTTTCTCTCTTAAACTCCCACACCAACCCCCATGCTGTCCCACGACGTGTCTGCTGAATAAGCAGATTAAAATCCCTCATGGCACCTTATAGGGTCACTGGGCTTCTGTGGGGTTTACTAAGTTTCCTAAAAACCAGGGACACATTGCGGGACTCCCATTTCATAATGGAAGTGTCTTGCGTTGAGCCAAATATGGTATATTCTCCAATTAACTATGACCCTGAGGCAGTGGTGCATCTGTGGTAGACTCCTCGCCTTCCACACAGGAGACCCGGGTTCGATTCCCGGCCAGTGCACCTCATGTGCAGCCCCCACCCATCTGCCCGTGGAGGCTTGCGTGCTGCTGTGACGCTGAACAGGCTTCAGCAGAGCTTCCAGACTAAGAGTAGGAAGAAAGGTCTGGAGATCTACGTCCAAAAATCAGCCAATGAAAACTCTATGGATCCCAACAGAACATGGTCCGATATGGTGCTGGAAGATGGGTCCCCTAGGTTGGAAGACACTCAAAGTACACAGTGGCCATAACCGCACACTCCAGCATACCAACGATGGTGAAGATGGCACACGACCACGAGGTGTTTTGTTCTGCTGTACGCGGGTTGCCATGAATCATGCCGACTGGATGACCGCTAACAACAACCGCAGCCTGAACAGTAGGCATCGTGGGGAGGAAACCACCAGTTTAAACGTTCTAAATGAACACTTTGAGGGGCGCCTTTCCGACTAAACAACCGTGAGTCTTTGCTTTTGTTCCCGTGACAGCAGAGTGCTTTGCTTGTGCAGCTGCACGGCTTGGCAGGTGACCATGCCACGCGTCCCTGAAGGGTGGGGGGACACATGGGGGCCGGTGTCTGTCAGGGTGAAGGGTGATGAAGACAGCGTCGCCCCTGCCAGCCTGGGTTAATGAGGTGTAGTGGGTACCAGGTGATATGTGACAGTCAGACGCCCAGAGAGCTGGACAGATACATTGTCTGAAAACCACAGACAAAATAAATTGACCTCCGCGTTGAAATCTTCCCAGCCAGTTCTCAGCTCCCATTTTCAACCAAGAGTATTGTTTGAAAAAGTAAAAGAAAAACGTCCAAGCAAGCCAAGATGAGGGCTTGCGCCTCCCTCCAAACCTACAGCCCTGCTTCTCATTACGGTGATTGTCATGTTCTTTCTAGAGAATGGTGGACGCAGGGGAAGGGGATTGGAGGCAGAGAGGGCAATGGGGCCCCTGACCCGTCTGTGAGGGCAACCTGTCTGGGGACCGCGGACCTTGTCTAAGGCACAGATCCTGGCTCTGATCTGGGGCACCCTCAGTCTCCAACCCATATTGCCTTCACCCCAACACATCCCAAAGGAGGCAGAGACAAAGGGGTCGCAGGACCACTCCGGGGACATGGAGGAGGCAGGGGCAGGCTGGCTGAGAGATGCTGCTTGGTTACCTGGCTCCTCGACATCATTTTTTCTCCTTCCTCCGAGGACGGGGAGCACGTGGCTCCTGACACCGTTTGGAGCAGTCCTAATGTTTGTAAATGCTATCTTGTCAGCCTCCTCGGGCACCAGCCACTGGAAGGGAAGGTGCTTTCTTTTATTTATTTATTTTTTTTCCCAAGCTTACCCCGAGTCAATTAAAATACAGAAACGCTGACATTTGCAGAATACCGCGTGATCAAAGCCGGAGATGCCCATACAGCTCCTGACATAAAAACAGCGTGTTTGGCGGCAGAGTGACACGGTGTAACAGGTCAGGTAATTATGAGGAGATCTATGATGTCTATGTTGCAATTGCTTATCTTGTTCCCATTATCACAGCCATCAAACACAACAGCGTGCTTACTTCCCCCGATGGTTCTCAAAGCCGGTGACACCCTCGCCACGCTGATACAGATGGCACCGTGGCAGCCGCTGAATTAATTTGACAGTAAATAGGTGAACGCTGTTGCTGCCTTCTTTAAATATATATTTTTTAATTGCACCGGGACAGGTTTCTGCCCTTCTGGGAATAGCTAGGGACGCCGGGGGTCTGATTAGCGTCGCACCCCAGGCTCGGGTCTCCTGGCACAGCCCTGCGCTCAGGCGCGCACCCGGGCGCGCGCGCCTCCCAGACACCGGCTCCCAGTCTCCCTCTCTCCCTCCCTGTCTCCCTCCCTGTCTCTCTCTCTGTCTTTATGCCTTATACGGTGCGTGGTAATTAGACATGCGCGCAGACACTCGGCTGTTGTTTTATTGTTTGCATGGTAATTCCCGACACTCAAAGTTGAGCACGTGCGTTCATTACGATATTGAAGGAATTCTCCCACCTTTGGCCTTGATGTGCTTATTAAACTAATGAAGGAGATAGCAGATGAGTCTGTGCGCTTACGGTACTGTGGGGCGAAAGCCGGGGATGTGTTTTGGATCTCGCCTTTCTTTCTGAGGCGCAAACGCCATAATTGGCTTAATGGGTGTTCGCTTAAGCACCCTGGCTCCTTCCCCGTCTCGAAAGCAGACTAATTACAGCTTTTTACATTGGATTCTAATAGATTTCAATTTATCTCCTCTAAATTATCACAATAATTACAGTAATAAATTAGGCTAGCTGCCATTAATCAAAACACTTTAAATTTGGCATCGTAGCAGCACTCCGCAGCCTGTGCTGACTACAGGTGTTGTAATTGCCAGGGTGATGTGCTTGATGGAACGGTACGTGTGTGGTGTGCTTACGTGTGTGTGTGCGTGCGTGTGTGTGTGCTGTGTGTAAATGTGGGAAACGTGTAGGTTCGTGTGTGGGGTAGGTGTGTGTCTGCGAGTGGGGCAAGCGTGTGTGGTGCCAGATATGTGTATGTATGGGGTGTGTGTGTGGTGTGTGGTGTGTGTATGTGTGTCTGTGTGCGCAAGTGACTCTGTGATTTATTCTAAAACTCTACAGTTTGCAGGGAAGAGGGCTGACATCAAGGGCTGGCCCTAGCTACAGAGCTCGATTCTGTCCTGGCTGGCTGGAGTCCCCTACCTTCCCAGCCCTTTCTGCTCACAGACACCCCTTGCCCACACAGATATGCATGACAGTCGCTTTGCTGAGTGGAGCGGACACCTGATTCCGTTTATATTACCCATGCCTTCTGCTCCATTTTAATGGCCTCCCATTACTCCAGCAGAGAATCAGAAAACTCACCCTCGAAGACCTTAATCAGGGCAGCCCCCCAGCCCCAGTTCCATGGCCCTGCGTTCTCCCTTCAAGCCTGAAACATGCTTCAAATGGACTGGACGTCCTCGGGGCTCTGTTTGTCACCCTGGCCAATGGGGACTGTCGTGTGTGAAGTTGGGGCTGATCTGATTTAAATGCCAATGAGACAGAGGGCCTCAGAGTCTCAGAGACTTAGACAGGTGATTTTCTTTCTTTCTTTCTTTTTTTAAGGATAACTAGAGCAAACTTTCAGACTCACTTTCAAAACTTGGGTGATGTTGCTGCCCCATTGGTTGTCCAAGGCTGTAATTATTACAAAAGCAGATGGCTGCATCTTATTCCCATGGAGCAGATAGTGGGTTTGAACTGCCAACCTTTTGGTTAGCAGCCACGTGCTTAACCACTAAGGCCCTCACAAAAACATGTTTTTCTTCCACAAATGGCAGAATGTTCCTAGTAGCATATAGGTGTGGATAGAGAAGTAGCTGAGAGAGAGAGAAGTAGGCAGAGACAGAAATAGAAAGACAGAGAGTGGAGGAGGGAGGAGGAAAGGAAGAGAAGGAGGGATGGAGGGAGAGGGATGGAGACAGGCAGAGAGGGGGAGGAGGGAGAGAGAGAGAGGAAAAGAAAGGAAAACAGCAAGAGAAAGACAAAGAGAGAGAGAGAAGAGGGAGAGAGAGAGAGAGACCAGAGAAAGAAAGAGAGGGAGAGAGAGAAAAGAGAGAGACCAGAGAGAGAGAGAAAGGTGGGAGAGAAGTAGACAGAGAAAGAGAGAAAAGGGAAGGGGAGAGAGGTTTGACAGACAAGTGGAAGAGAAAGGGAGAGAGAGAGATGGAAGGGGGAAAAGAAGAGATACAGAGTAGTTGGGGGGGAAGAGAGAGGAAAAGCACAAAAAGGGGTGGAGAGGAGAGAGAGCGGGAGAGGCCCCCCTCCCCCGGCCTCCAGGGCCCCTTCCGCCCTCAGAGCTGGGAAGGACACCGAATTGAGTGAAACTGTGTGTGCAGAGTGCCTGGCCCACAGCAAGCACTTATTGACACATGTCTGAACATGGGAACCACACAGACCTGTGTGTGACATCGCAAGAACACAGACCCCCCCACAGGAATTTAGAGAGCTCCCATCTGTCAAAGGGCCTCACAAAGAGATTCTCACACAGAACGCGCGTTAAACCCCCCTTGTCCTCCCTCTTTGCTTTGTCTCACGTACTTTGGACGTGTGCTCAGGAGGGACCAGTTTCAGAAAAAGGACATCATGCTTGGTAAAATAGAGGGTCACCAAAAAAGAGAAAGACTCTCAGTGAAATGGATTGACACGGTGGCTGCAACAATAGCTCAAACAGAGCAGGAACTGGGAGGATGGTGCAGGGCCGGGGGGTGTTTTGTTCTGTCGCACGTTGGGTTGCTACGAGTCAGAACCAACTCGATGGCGCCTAGTGACAACAGACACAGAGACGCACACGAGGGAAGACAGACGCCAAGGAACCAGTGATCTCCTGGGGCTACCGACAAGGAAGGAATTGACAAGGCTGAGACCCTGATTTGGACTTTTAGCCTCCTGAACTGTGAGATGATAAATTCCTGTTCTGTAAAGCCACCCCCTTGTGCTATTTGTGTTATAGCACTGCTAAAAAAAAAAAAAAACCGCTAGGAGACGCAGACATTACACCAGGTACCTGCGAGCCCTTGTGGCTGTCCTTCCCACAGGCTGAAAAACGTGCTTAATTCTAGAGACCTTTTACCCTAAGAAAGTTGTCCAGACCCCCACTGTGGCTGAAATTTCCTCATTGAATAGCCTCCCCTGGGAACCAAGAGGAGCCCTGGTGGTACAGTGGTTAAGTGCTTGGCTGATAACCAAAAAGTTGGCAATTTGAACCCACCCAGGGGCACTGCGGAAGAAAGTCCAGGCAATCTGCTTCTGTAAAGGTCAAAGCCTAGGAAACCCTATGGGGCACTTCTACTTTGTCGCATGGAGTGCTTGTGAGTTGGAATCAACTCGACAGAAAAGGGGCACCAAAAGAACATGTGGGGGGGGCACGTGTCACGGTCCAAGGGTCCTCTGTATCATAGCGGTCTCATCAACATGGGCTGGGTCTCCTCTGGCCAGCCCTTTCATCGACCCCATGAGTTGTTATTAGCTGCTAAGTCGGCTCTGACTCACGGTGCCCCCACGTACAACAGAACAAAATGCTCTCCGGCCGTGCACCGCCTTTGCCATCATTGATATGCTTGAGTCCATTGTTGCGGCCACTGTGCGTCTTGAGTCCTTCCAACCCAGGGAGCTCAGCTTCCAGCGCCGTATCCTACAATGTTCTGTTGTGACCCATAGGGTTTTCACTGGCTGTTTTTCCAAAGGAGATCACCAGGCCTTTCTTCCTGGTCTGTCTTAGTCTGGAAGCTCCTTTGAAACCTGCCCACCATGGGTGACCTTGCTGGTATTTGAAATACTGGTGGCCTAGCTTCCAGCACCCCAGCAACATGCAAGCCTGCACAGTAGGACAGAAGGACAGGCGGGCATTAGCTGGACACATAAACGAACTGCGTTGGAGCTGACTCCCACCCCTAGCGACCCCATGTGACACAGCAGAGCTGCTCCGCAGGGTTGTATTGGCTGTAATCTTAATGAAAGCAGATCTCCAGGCCTTTCTCCCAAAACACCACTGAGTGGGTTCTACACGCCAGCCTTTAGGTTAGCCGTCGAGTGCAAACCCTTTGCACCATCCTAGGACTCTCCACCTTCCTAAAGAGCCTAGAATGGGGAAAAGCAGCCTGTCGGTGTCCCTTTGGAGCACCACTGCAGACATGGGCCTCAGAGACCTGAAATGTGGACGCACCAAGTCAGGGTTCTCCTGGCGAACAGGGGCCTCCTGTGCTGCCTCCCAGGAGAGGGGTGGTCCCTTGAGGATGGTGGTCCTCAGGCTCATGGGCCGTTTCCACACTTGGAACTCAAGCAGCTGACAAGGCCCTCTGTTGATCCCGGTTGCTTGCTGATAGGCTCAGCCATGGGCTTCTCTCTCCAGCCTCACCAAGACTCTCTCCTAGTACAGCTGGGCTTGGGGGCCACCCTGGGGGGTCGCACCCCCACGTCCCGGCTGCTCAGTGTAGATTCGGTAGTAGAACGTGCTTTTCTTGGAGGGTATTAGGCAAAGAAGGGCAAGCAAAGGGTGGGTCAAAGCGTCAGGAGGCGCTAAGTGTAAGAATAGTGAAAACCGTCAGAGACTACAAGCTTGAGCGCCAGGACCACGGAGACCCGCGCTCCTGGCTTCAGGAGCCCGATGCGGAGCCAGGTCGGGCAGTATTCCGTAGGAGCTCCTCCGCAGGCGAGCCCTCCTCTTCCGCCCGCGAACCCCTCTCCGCGTCGCTCGGCAGTGCACCCCACCCCGCGCAGCCCCTCTGCTCCCCGGGCGCCGCCCTGCACCCTCCTGCGCCAGAGCAGTCCCTGTCCCTCGCCCCCTGCCTCCCCTCTGCGCCCTGCGCCCGCCGAGCCCTCTTGTGCCCCTCTGCGCCCCAGCGCACCCCCTTCCCCCACCGCGCCCCCCTGCGCACCCTGCTGCCCCCTGCGCCCCCAGCGCAGCCCCTGCGCGGTCTGTACCCTCCCTGCGCCCGCTGCGCCCGCGCCTCTTGGCCTTCACCATCCGGCAGCCGCTGGCGAGCGGTGAAAATGTAGTCAGATCTCCTCTTGGAGGCCGCGTGTCTGCTCGTATCCATCACATGCCACGGAGACAAAGGGGGCGGTCCGTCCCTGCCATGGCGCACGCAGCCCGCGCGGGGCTGGCGAGGCCGAGGAGCACTTTGCCTAGAGAGCGCTCCGGGATGGAGACGCGGCAGAAGGAGCCTGTCAGCGCAGCGGCCATAATTGCTTCCCTTGCGGGGCTGCTGGCCTGGCGAGGACAGTGTGCGTTGCTCGGGGACCAGGACCAGGCCGGGCTCCACTGCCCTCATTAGCTGGATGACACCGTGTGGCCCTGGCCCTCTTCCAAGGAAGCCTGCGGGAGAGGACAGGACAGGGGGGAGGAGGAGGGGCGAGATGGAGACAGGGGTGGGGAGGGGACACGGGTGAGGAGGAGGGGGTACAAGGGTGAGGAGGGGCAACAGGGATGAGGTGGGGAAAATGGGTGAGGAGGGGGTACAGGGGTGAAGAGGGGACAACAGGGGTGAGAAGGGGGGACAGGAGCGAGGAGGAAGGGACAGGGGTGAGGAGGGGACAGGGGTGAGGAGGAGGGGACAGGGGTGAAGAGGAGAGGACAAGGGCTTGAAGGAGGGGACAGGGTGAGGAGGGGATGACGGTGGGGAGGGGATGCAGTGAGGAGGGACAGGGGTGAGGAGGAGAGGACAGGGGTGAGGAGGAAGGGACAGGGGCAAGAAGGGACAGGGGTGAGGAGGAAGGGACAGGGTGAGGAGGAAGGGACAGGGGTGAGGAGGAGAGGACAGGGGTGAGGAGGGGACAGGGGTAAGGAGGAAGGGGACGGGGTGAGGAGGGGACAGGGGTGAGGAGGAAGGGGACGGGGTGAGGAGGGGACGGGGTGAGGAGGGGACAGGGGTGAGAAGGGGACAGGGTAGGTTCAAACCACTGAGCTTTCAGTTAGCAGCTGAACATGTAGCCACTAAGCCACCAGGGCTCCCCGTGTTCATATATGTAGGGGGATCTATCTGTGATACACACACAAATATACATACATGTTTTATATGTGCGTTTATGTAAAGTGTTTTACACATAGTGTATATACGTATGGAGTCCTGAATGGCACAGATGCTTACACTTGACTACCAGACGAAAAGCAGTGGTTCGAACCCACCCAGAGGGTCTCGGAGGAAAGTCCTGGCCACCTGCTTCTGAAAAACTGGTCAGCGAGACCCCGTGGAGCACAGGTCTACTCTGGTCTACGTGGGGTCGCCACGAGCTGGACTCCACGTGGTCGCAACTCAGCAACAGAAAAGACTAGTTTCCCCTGAGTCGATTTCCACTCGTAGCAACCCTACAGGACAGAATAGAATTGCACCGCAGGTTTCCTGGGCTGTAAATCCTCACAGAAGCAGACCGCCACGTCTTACTCCCAAGGAGTGGCTGGTGGGTTCGAACTGCCAACCTCCTGGTTAGCAGCTGAGTGCTTAACCACTGTGCCACCGGGGCTCCTTAACTAACAGCAATAACAGTGTGTGGATACTTCCATATATAATGTGTTTGTGCTTATAGAGAATTGTATTAAAATGTTACACATTTATATATGTGAAACCCTGGTGGTGCAGTGGTTAAGTGCTCGGCTGCAAACCGAAAGGTCAGCTGTTCACATCCACCAGCCGCTCATTGGAAACCCTATGGGACAGTTCTACTCTGTCCTACGGGGTCCCTAGGAGTCGGAACGAACTTGAGGGCAATAGGTTTGGTTTTTTTGGTTTGTACCATGTGTGTATATATATAGTGTTATATATGTTACACGGACATGTAAAACATGTGTGTGTAGAGAAGGAAGGGGGAAGCCTAGCCCGTTGCCATCGAGTAGATTCCAACTCAGAGAGGTTGGTAAATACGTTCTGCATAGTCACTGAGTTAGAACTGACCCAACAGTAACAGGTTTGGTTTTCATTATACATTTCTGTTATATGTGTGTATACAGAGTTATACGGAACCCTGGTGGCTTAGTGGTTAAGAGCTCGGCTGCGAACCAAAAGGTCGGCTGTTCAAATCCACTAGCCGCCCCTTGGAAACCCTACAGGGCAATTCTACTCTGTCCCACAGGGTCGCTTTGAGTCGTAATTGACCTGACAGCAATGAGTTTAGACAGTCATATATGTTATATATACATATATGTATTGCATGTGTTTGTATATGACAGAGAGTGACTTTTCAGCGGCACCCCCCCCCCAGCAAATGTTATTGTTTTAAAATAACTGTTCACTCTGCTTTCCAGATCTGAGTCACAACGCCGATCCTGCCGGCCTTTTCCCACCAACAGTTTTTGGCTTCAGTATATAAATATGACCAAGGAGCCGTGGTGGCAGAACCTTTAAGCGCTCGGCTGCTAACCAAATGGTTGGCCATTCAAACCCACCCAGGGGCACCTCAGGAGAAAGAGCTGGCAATCTGCTCCCGTAAACTTTACGCCCCAGAAAACTCTTTGGGGTCGTTTTGCCCTGTCACGAGGGGTCGCTGTGAGTCGAACATCAGCTCAATGGCACCCAACAACTCAAGCCCTCACCAGGAGTGCTGCTGGGACCAGTGGCTCCGAGAACAGGCATTCCTTCCCAACCTTGGTTCCTGTAGGAAATCCTGGTGGCACAGGGGTTAGGAGCTACGGCTGCTCACCAAAAGGCCAGCAGTTGGAATCCACCAGCTGCTCCTTGGAAACTCTGTGGGGCGATTCTACTCTGTCCTATAGGGGCTCTGTGAGTTGGAATCGACTCGACGGCAACGGGATTGGTTTGGGTTTTCTTTCTTCCTAATGTTCAACAAGGAAGCCTGAGGTTCTGGGTGGAGCCTCCGTGAGCCGTAAATCTCTGCCCACAGCTTTGAATAAGGAGCCCTGGTGGCACCATGGCTAAGCTCCCAACTGCTAACCAAAAAGTTGGGAGTTCAAACCCAGCCAGCAGCACCGCGGAAGAAAGGCCTGGTGATCCCCTTCCAAAAGGTCACAGCCATGAAAACCCTGTGGGGCAGTCCTCCTCTGACACACATGGGGTCATCATGAGTCAGAGTGGTGTGAAGGGCTGAGCGCTCGGCTGTTAACTGCAAGCTTGGAGGTTCAAACCCACCCAGCGCCTCTGCGGGAGGAAGGCCTGGCGATCTGTTCCTGTAAAGATTACAGCCTAGAAAACCCTACGGGGCCGGTTTACTCCGTCACTTGGGGCCGCTATGAGTCGAAAACCAACTCGAGCGCACCTAACAACAACACTCTATGAACTAGGTATTTGTGATTCCAGTTTACCAGGGAGGGAAGTCAGAGTTACAAAATACAGGTAACTTATCACAGGCCCAAAAAAGCAGGAAGGGGCGGGTCTGGGTTTGGAATCAAGGTCTTTCTGACCCCAAAACTCATGCTTTTGACCACTAGCATCTTCCCTCTCTTCCCAGCCTCCAATTCTGGCCTCTCAAAAGGAGGCAGAACGATGAGGGTGAGGTACCCTACGTCTTCCTTTTCTTTGCTGGGTTCAGCTGGGCAAACAGCCATCACCACCATGCTCCACTGTCATGGACGGAATTGTGTCCCCCAAAATGTGTATCAATTTCGCTAGGCCATGATTGCCAGTGTTGTGTGATTGTCCAACCTTTTGTCACCTGACGTGATTTTCCAATGTGTTGTAAATCCTACCTCTACGGTGCTAATGAGGCAGGATTAGAGGCAGTGATGTTAATGAAGCAGGACTCAGTCTACAGGATTAAATTGTATCTTGAGTCAATCTCTCTTGAGATATAAAAGAGAGAAGCCAGCAGAGAGACATGGGGACCTCATATCACCAAGAAAACAGTGCCAGGAGCAGAGTGTGTCCTTTGGACCTGGGGTTCCTGTGCAGAGAAGCTCCTAGATCGGGGGAGAGTGATGGCAAGGACCTTCCTCCGGAGCCGACAGAGAGAGAAAGCCTTCTCCTGGAGCTGGTGCACTGAATTTGGACGTCTAGCCTCCTAGGCTGTGAGAGAATAAACTCCTGTTTGTTAAAAACCATCCACTTGTGGTATTTCTATTATAGCAGCACTAGATGACTAAGACACCTACCTGGTAATAAGAAACATACTTTAAAAGGAGGGATGGAAGGTTGTGGCTCACTTACTTTGGACGTATCATCAAGAAAGACCAACTGTTAGAAAAGAACGTCATGTTTGATAAAGTAGACTTGTTGTTGTTGTTGTTAGGTGCCCTCAAGTCCATTCCAACTCACAGCGACCCCATGTACAGCAGAATGAAACACCGCCCGGTCCTGCGCCATCCTCACAATCGTTGCTATGTTTGAGCCCATTGTTGCAGCCACTGTGTCACCTCTTCTCATTGAAGGCCTTCGTCCTTTTCCCTGACCCTCTACCTTACCAAGCACGATGTCTTTTTTCTCCAGGGACCGGCCCCTCCTGATAACAAGTCCAAAATATGCGAGGCGAAGTTTCACAATTCTCACTTCCAAGGAGCAGTCTGGCTGTTCTTTTTCCAAAACAGATTTGTTCGTTCTTCTGGCAGTCCGTGTATAACCCACCAAAAAATATTCAGCAAAAATAAGGGAGACGCTTAATGAGATGGGTTGACACGGTGGCTGCAAAAATGGGCTCGAACACAGCAACGACCATGAAGATGGCGCAGGACCAGGCAGTGTTTCGTTCTGTTGCTCGTAGGGTCACCATGAGTCAGAGCCGACTCAGCAGCGACTCACAACGACAAGGGTGTTGCCTGCGTAGTATCATACACACCACAGTTTAGCATTAACCACACACAAACAGATATTTCTTTATGGGAACAGCCAATAAAAATTCTAGGCTTTGTAGTTTTTCAGTATGTGATTGTAATTGTTCTTTTTAGTTTTATTTTAATCAAATTTTAGCAATCTATAATTTTTTTTTTTATAGTCATGATGTATACTTAATAATGAACTATCCCTATTAAAGGACATCATGTTTGATTAAGTAGAGGGCCAACAAAAACGAGAGAGACCCTCCATGAGATGGACTGACACAATGGTCGCAACAAAGGACTCAAACATATCAACAATCGTGAAGATGGTGTAGGACCGGGCAGCATTTTGTTCTGTTACGTAAAAACGCCATGAGTCAGAGTCAACTTGGTGGCAGCTGTCAACAATGACAGCTGTCAGAGAGTATGACTCAAAGGCATTGTGAATGCTCATAGTCAAATGAAAATCTTGTGGTCAGGAATTTGACGTTTGGGTCAAATGAACAGTGATCCCCTAAACAGACATAAACCAAAACCCCACTGCCATTGAGTCAGTTCTGACTCAAAGCCACCCTATAGGACAAAGTAGAACTACCACGTAGGGTTTCCAAAGCTGTAAACCTTTATGGAAACAGAACACCACGTCTTTCTCCTGCAGAGTGGTTGGTGGGTTCGAACCACTGACCTTTCGGTTTACAGCCACTGTGCCACCAGGGCCCCTTTAAACAGGCACGAAATAGCCCAGCTCCCAGGGGCTTCACTAGAATGAGAAATCAACTACATAATTTAAACCACAGCATTACGGAAACACTGATTATGACATTTTGTCAAAAATTTTCAAGGCTACTAAACACAACACAAAATGAACAAAACCGATTACAAGCTAGCGTGTGTCAATTACTGTCCTTGGGCTCCCATGCACATGACATAGAGCCAGTTCCATGCCCCGAAGAGCTGGGTCCGCAATCCGTAAGGCTCTCCAGGTCCAGGATGGGGGTAGACGGACTCGGGGTCCACACTCTGCAATGCTCCCTGGGCGTCTTAGGGATCCAGCGCTGCTGTTACAGAAACACTATCAATGGGTGGCTTGAAAGAACAGAAGTTTATTCTCTCACAGTTAGGAGTCTGGAAGTCTGAATTCAGGGCGCGGCTCTAGGGGAAGTCTCCCTCTCTCTCTGTGGGCTCTGGGGGAAGGTCCTTGTCTCACGTTTCCTAGCCCCGGCGTTCCTTGGTCCCACGCGGCATCTCTCTTCCCCCCAGTTTGCGCTTGTTCCTCTCTCTGTCTTATCTGCTCTTTTGTATCTCAGGAATGATTAGGTTGAAGACACGCCCTGCACCCACATGGCTTCATTCACGTAACCTTCTCCTTACTAAATTTTTTATCTTTTTCCAAAAAATTTTGATGCTCTGTGTTTTTACTAGTTATGGCACGCTGATTCAAAGCCAACTTGGAATTTTCTATAGGAGTTATGGATTTTGAGATATATGACCTGGTAATACAAGCCACCAATAAGGCGTGTAGCACGGTGGCACCACCAGTCTGTGGTGTGACAATATACCTGAAAAACTAGTTTATCAAGGGCGTCTTTCCATTAGGTCACATGGGGAACCTCTGGTTTTCCAAATATGACACAGAAAAACCGAAACGAACCCATCAGGGCTCCCTAACTATCACACAGGGAAGCCATAATTATGTTTGCAAGCCTTATCTCACAGAAATAAAGGGAAAAAAGGCAAAAATTTATAATACCAACACACCCAGGACACATCACCTAATAGAACGCTCACCCTTCACAGCAATGAGGCTGTACAACCCTGGTCTGCTGAGCCTCACGCATTTCAAAAGGGACCCACCTTGACATTAAATGCAGTCGAACCAGGATAACGTGCTGGTTGCTATGAGTCGTAATCAACTGGACGGCAACGGGTTCGGTTTTTTACAGGTCTGTGAGGTCCAGGGAACCCTGGTGGTTCAGTGGTTAAAAACTATGGCTGCTAACCAAAAGGTCGGCAGTGCAAATCTACCAGCTATTCTTTGGGAACCCCATGGGGCAGTTCTACTCTCTCCTATAGGGTCGCTATGAGTCAGAATTGACTTAATGGCAACGAGTTATGAGGTCCAGAGGCATAAAAAGTGGCTAGCGTAGAGTCACACCAATAGTAACGAAAGAGATAAAAAAAAAAAAAACCCTATCCCAAAAAATGAAGAAAGAAGAAAATCCTATTCCAAAAAAATAATTAAAGAAAAGAAAACCCTATTTCAAATGGGATCACATCCAAAGGTGTAGAGGTTAGGATTCCAACACGTATTTTTGGAGGACATAATTCAGTCCATAGCTCCGGGGCTGGGTGTGGACAGAGCAGCACCCCCAGCAGGCCTATTGACAGACCTGGATAAGGGCAGGAGCTACCCATTGACTGACTCCTGGATGTGAACATGGGGAGGTGAGAGCCGGATAAGGAGAAGCAAATCCGTAGGATGCATTTGATATACACACTTAGGGGAAGGACCTTAGAACAAAGTAATGAACCAAGCATAATTAAACGTTCCTCTCCAATTCTCCAATTAGCTTCCGTAACCGGTGCGTTGTGTAGCCCCCAAATGAAAAGGCTAAAAACCCAGCCACGGCCCATTTCACCTCCGAGAAACTAAATTAGATTTTTTTCCTCACCACGCACTATATGCATGCATTACACCCATTAGTACTTTTTTTTTTTTTTTCTACTTTTATAATAATGGAAGAAAATGAGGGAAAAAAAAAAATCTCAGGGCTTTAGGCCTGGCTGAAAATTAAGTGGATTCTATTCATTATAACCAATTTTTAGTTAAATCGCTGCTGTTGTTGTTGTTAGCTAACATTAAGTGGGCCCTCAACTCAGGTTGACCCCACGCATAGTGAGTCTGGACTGCTGTGATCCATGAGGTTTTCTTGGGCTGATTTTCTGAAGTAGGTTGCCAGGCCTTTCTTCCTAGTCCATCCTGGTCTGCAATCTACGAAAACCTGTTCAGCGACACAGCAACACGCAAGCCACCACAGCATGGCAGGCTGTCAGGTGGGGGGTCAGTGACTATGTTGTTGTGTGCAGTTGAGTTGATTCTGACTCACAGCAAACCCACAGGACAGAGTAGAAATGCCCCGTAGGGTTTCCAAGGAGCAGTTGGTGGATTTGAACTGCCAATCTTTTGGTTTGCAGCCGAGCTCTTAACCGCTGCACCACCAGGGCTCCTGGATGACTATGAGAGGAGCCATAGTCTGAGTCAAATGGCACTCAAGAGTCTGGCTTTCCTTCCTGCTTTTGCTTCTGTCTCCTTGGTGTGTTTATAGGAAAAGCAGCTTCTGGAACAAGTGGCTTCCTGCCTGTTTGGGGCTTTGGAGAAGGAATCTTTACTCCACTAGATCCAAGCGGGTCAATTTTAGCCAAATTACCTGCTTGACTAAACTCAACACAATGCAGGTGCCGCCTGCCTGTTTAGTAAACATGGCAAAGCCACGTTGGGTCTCTCCAAAAGGGGGCTTCAGTAACTTCCCCTGCAATTTGTTAAATAAACATGGCATCCACACAAGCTTTCAAAGCCATATCTGAGGGCTCCCTCTTGGTGTCTATTTGCATAACTGGTTGAGCTTCTACAGAGACAGCGAGAGTCTTTCAACCTGGAACCGAGAAAAAAACGCTAGCAACCCTTCAGTCCGGCTGCTTTCCAACTGTTCCCAAGGGGACCCCAGAGAACGTGTCCTTTTATTCCTTCAGCGAAGGTGTAGACTTATCGAGCAACTGCTCATTACTTAAGTGTATGTCATAGATGTCGTTGTTGTTAGGTGCCGTCGAGTTGGCTCCGATTCATAGCGACCCTTGTACAACAGAACGAAACACTGCCCGGTCCTGCGCCATCCTTACAATCGTTGTTATGCTTGAGCTCATTGTTGCAGCCACTGTGTCAACCCACCTCGTTGAGGGTCTTCCTCTTTTCCGCTGACCCTGTACTCTGCCAAGCGTGATGTCCTTCTCCAGGGACTGATCCCTCCTGACAACATGTCCAAAGTATGTAAGACGCAGTCTCGCCATCCTTACCTCTAAGGAGCATTCTGGCCGCACTTCTTCCATGACAGCTTGTTCATTCCCTTGGCAGTCCATGGTATATTCAATATTCTTCACCAACACCACAATTCAAAGGCGTCAATTCTCCAGTCTTCCTTATTCACTGCCCAGCTTTCCCAGGCATACGAGGTGATTGAAAACACCATGGCTTGGGTCAGGCGCACCTTAGCCTTCAAAGGGACATCTTTGCTTTTTAACTCTTGGCAACGTTTTTCACAGATAGAGATCCTAATAAGAGCCCGTTCTGCTATAGGTTTTTAGAGGGCAACGGTGGCTCACTGGTAGAATTCTCTCCTTCCATACAGGAGACGCGGGTTCGATTCCCAGCCAGTGCACCTCATGTGCAGCCACCCCCCCCTCCGTCTGTCCGTGGAGGCTCACGTGTTGCTGTGACCCTGAACAGGTTTCAGCGAAGCTTCTAGAAATGCGATGGAGTAGGAACAAAGGCCTGGCAATCTGCTTCTGGAAAATCAACTGGTGAAAACCATGCGGATCCCAATGGTCCGATCCACAACCAGTCTTGGGGATAGCGCACGATGGGACAGTGTTTCTTTCCGTTGTGCATGGGGCCGCCATGAGTCGGGGCCGACTCGACAGTAGGTAATAACATAGATTCCTGCCGCTAACAACAGTTACACCCCAGATGTAGTCCACGCTCTTTGTTTTTACAGACAAGGGATGCCACTTGCCTGGTATTTGGAATGAACAACAGCCCCCTGTCCTTCTCCTTCAGTCTGTGCTCTCGCCTCTCGCTGAGCTGGCACTTTGACGCATTTGGAGGTGCACATGGGCTTCTCTAGTCACTGTGAGTACCACAGGCTGGGCCATTTGAGCTCATGTTGACTTCAGGGAGCAGTGAAGGAAGGCGTGACAAAAAGCCCCCCTTTGGGTTAGAGGTGCCAAGCCAGCTGGTGTTGAGAAGTTTCCAACTCACAGTGACTGCACGTGTGTCAGAGCAGAACCGTGCTCCACAGGGTTTTCAACGGCAGATTTTTCGGAAGTAGCTTGCCAGGCCTTTCTTCCAAGGCACCTCTGGGTGGACTGAAACCTCCAACGTTTTGGTTAGCAGTTGAGCGTATTCACCTTCTGCATCACCCAGGGACTCCCATAACTGGATGACAAGTTCCCACCAAGTCGACTCTGACTTACGGCACCCCCACGCGTGTCACAGTAGCACTTTGACCCACAGGGTTTTCAGTGACTGATTTTTTGAAGCAGGTTGCCAGGCCTTTCTTGGGAGGCACCTCTGGGTGGATTCAAACTGCCCACCTTTGGGTTAGCAGCTGAGTGTTTTCACCATTTGTGTCATCCAGAGACCCCGTTACAAGTGTCAGGGATTTCTTTTCTACTCCCTTTCGTAACTAGTCCTTTTTCCTTCCTGTACTGGGGTCATGGGCTATGCAGCAGTCATGGGCTGGGTGTGGTGCCCAGAGCTGGGCAAGGATTTCCCCATTTAGTCCTCACAGTGACCTCACGAGGTAGGTGAGGCCACCCCCATTTTGCACACGGGGACACCCAGGGCTGTGGATGTGGAGTCAGGACTCGGCAGGTTTCATGAGCGAGCAGGTGGCAGACTTGGGCTGGGCTGGTTTGTTCCAGGCGTGGCTGGGAGCTGCTGATTTCCCTAGGAGGGTGGCTAGGGTTTCCCGGGAGCAGCCCCTTATGCCTGAGCTGGAATCCAAGGGCCACCAGCCTGCCCAGGGGCCCTAGGACAGATTCATGCACATCACTGGGACCCACTGGATGGAGAAGACTTTGTCCTTGAAAACACAATTTCTCTTTTTAGAAAGAGGTATGAGAGCGATGGACACCTAGCCCCTGAATCTGCTGTGTGCTCCATTAAGAAAACAAAAATCTCTATTGCATTTTAAGGGAAATAAGCCTGACTCCCAAAGCGTGCAGAGAAAATGCATATTTAAACATTTCCGAAGGGCTGACTTCCTTCCCCCTGGCTGGAAGGCTGCCAACGATGCCTGGAGAACAGCAGGGCCAGGGCAGTGGGGACGACGGGGGTCTGGCCAGCTGACCCGCCCCAGGAGAGCCTGACGGATGCCCATGACATGGGAGGGCCCTGGGAGAGCTGAGATCTGTACGAAGGCCTAGGGAATGAAGTGCACATGTGTGTGCGTTCTAGAGTGTGTGTGTGTGCACGTGTGTGTCTGTCTGTCTGTGTGTGTGCTATTTCCTCCTCCACCGTGGGGATTGTGGGGAGAGGTTAGATTAGAAAACTTCAATTAAGCCTTTACAAAGACCATCTGCTGAACAGTGACTGGGGTTTCATGTAAACAAAATGCCAGTGCTGGTTACAAACAAATGATCTTATCCATTGCATTGTGTTACAAATTAAAATGAGATTAAGCCACCTACATGGTACCTGGGCTGCATCCTCAATTTCTCGCAGAAAGGGAGTGTTTGCGGGGAGCGTCCCTCCCTCCTGATAAGCCCTCATTATCCCCACTCCAGCAGTACACACGATGCCAGCATAATCAAAGCCTGGGGGTACGTATTAATTATCTTTTTGAATAGTGATGAAATTTTAAAAAGATCTCCTTTAGGCTCACATCATGGGCAGATGAAATAAAGGTCCCTACAGCTTGTGAGCAGCAGCCTGCATGTGTTTTTACATCTGTCGGGATATTTCAATTGGAAACTCAACAAGCAGGCTCTGGGATTAAAGAAGGAGATGGGGGAGAAAGAAAAAAAAAAAATCCGGTAATAACAAATAGGCTCCGCCCCATCTCATCAAGCCGGGGGAACGTTGGTTTCCTTCCTCAAAAATGCGCAATTGTTTTATGGCGTCTATATTATGATTGAAACGCGAGCGTTCAGGCAAGCCACGTGCAGGGACATCAGGGGAAATTGTCCACCCATAATCTCCAAGTATTCCAGCTCCAGTCCGTTAATAGTGGATGGATTCTGCACCCTGATTGCTAAAGCCACGTCCTCCTGGTCCCCCTTTTGTGTATGGGGAGTCCCTGGGGCAGTGCAAACCGTTGATGTGCTCAGAGGCTAACAGAAAGGTTGGAGCTTTAAGTCCACCTGGAGGTGCCTCAGAAGAAAGGCCTGGCAACCTGCTTCCAAACAATCAGGCACTGAAAGCCCTATGGAGGGCAGTTCTGCCCTGACTCACTGGGGGCTGCCAGGAGTCAGAGCTGACTTAATGGCGATTGGTGATGAGTCCTCAGGTGGTGTCAATGGTTCAAGTCTACCCGGAGGTGCCTCGGAAGAAAGGCCTGGGATCTACTTCCAAAAATCGGCGAAAACCCTATGGAGCGCAGACCTAGTCTGACACACACAGGGTCAGCAGGATTTGGGGTGGACTCAAGGCAAACGGTTTGGAGTCCCCGGGTGGCCCAAACAGTTAACACGCTCAGGTGCTAACCAAAAGGTTGGAGGTTCAAGTCCACCCAGGGGCACCTTGGGAGAAAGGCCTGGTGATATCGTTTTGAAAACTCAGCCATTGAAAACCCTATGAAGCCCAGCTCTGCTCTGACACACATGGGGTCACTATGAGTTGGGGTCGACTCAACAGCACCTGTACCGGTGTGCCTCAACAGGACAAGGAGAAGGAGCCCCTGCCCAAGGTCCCGGCAGAACGTGTTTGGAGCAGGGCGCTCAGAACCGCTGGTTTTGCACACACTGATGTGAACTGGAATGCAAACATGGGTGGTCTTTCTAGGGAGCAGAAGGGAAGCGTCACACACGTGTGATGGTTTGCGTGATGAGGGAGGGGCATTGGGAGGTGGGAGAACTACTTCGTGGACCTCCTGTCCATGGGCACAAAGACCAACCGTGATGCGGACACACGTGCTGGGGACAGAACTGGTGAGTTTTGCCTTTGGGGTGCTCTTCTGTTTGCCAGGATCGCCTTGAATTCCACTTTGGTTGCTTACTAATACCAATTTGCTTTTAATTCCCTTTTTGACCGCAGTACCGAGAATGCTGTAAAATACTCACACTGAAAAGGTTCCTTTGAATGGTTTCTCAGAAATCAGAACGCAGTCCAAAAGCCATTTGGACTTGTATGACACTCACATAATTGCCAAGTTTGGAAATGCTATTAAACTCAGCGTCTGACTATTTTATATCCACGGTCATTATCATTACATAACCAAAGACTGAGTAAAAACGCAGGTGATTTTCTGGTACATATGCCTATCTCCCTATTTCCCCGGGGAAGTTGGCAATGAAAGGGCACCTCGGCCTATAGAATAAAGAGTGTACTAAAGCAGAGTAAAATGAATTAAGGGACAATGGTGGTTTGCTCATAGCATTCTCACCTTTCGTGTGGGAGACCCGGGTTCGAGTCCCCGCCAGTGTACCTCACGCATAGCTACCACCTGTCTGTCAGCGGAGGCTTGTGAGTTGCTGTGTCGCTGAGCAGGTTTTGGCAGATCTTCCAGGCTAAGATGGACTAGGAAGAAAGGCCTGGCAACCTACTTCCAAAAACCAGCTCACAAAAACCAGGTCATGTGGATGGAGCAGGACCGGGCAGTGTTTTGTTCTGTTGTGTATGGGGTCACCGTGAGCCGAGGATCAATCTGATGGCAGCTAACAAAAATGAGTTAAATGGAAATGATATTGCTTAAAAGATTTTGCGAAATTGGGTACTCGGGGCAGTGGAATTGCCTAGCTCGAGAAGTGGGGGGACTCTTCTCCCCAAGAACCTCCTTTCTGATAGCTGTGGTTGTTGGGTGCTGTCGAGTGGATTCCGACCCACGGTAACCCCCTGTGACAGAGTGCAACCGCCCCATAGGGTTTCCAAGGCTGTAACCTCTACAGAAGCAGATCACCAGGCCTTACTTCCACGAACCTACTGGTGGATTCAAACTACAGACCTTTCAATTAGCAGCCGAGCGCTTAACCATTGAACCACCAGGCTCTTTCTCTGTGGGCTTGTTGTCATTGTTAGATGCCATTGAGTCGATTCGGACTCATAGCAACCCCACATGACAGAGTAGAACTGCCCCATAGGGTTTCCCAAGCTGTGGTCTTTATAGAAATAGATTGGCAAGTCTTATCTTCCACAGATCTGCTGGGTTGACTTGAACCTCCAAACTTTCAGTCACCAGGCAGGCCTGTTAACCACTCGTGCCACCCAGGGACTCCTTACTTTGCATAACCCAAACCAAAACAAACCAGTTGCCATCAAGTCAATTCTGACTCATATCAACCCTGTAGGACAGAGGAGAACTTCCCCATAGGGTTTTCAAGGAGCGGCTGGTGGATTCGAACTGCTGACCTTTTGGTTAGCAGCTGTAGCTCTTAACCACTGTGCCACCAGGGCTCCTTACTTCGCATAGAGGCACAGTGATTCTCACCCGTCGCTTTGCAGAAGGGGAAAGTAGAAACGCAGGCACGTGGGGTTCAGCAAGGCAAACGGGTTAATAGTTAACTTAGAGGATTTTTCAAAAAGTTAAACACAGAATCACGATGTGGCCCGGTAGTTCCACTTCTCGGTATGTACCCCAAAGAATCAAAACCGGGAATGGAAACAGGGATTTATACACAAACATTCATTCCAGCACAGTTCACAGTTGCCAAAAGATAAAAACAACCCAAGCGTCCACCAACGGACGAATGGATAAACGCAGTGAGGTCCGCCCACACAATGGAGTATTACTCAGCCGTAAAGAGAAATGAAGCCCTGATGCGTGTTACAACGTGGACGCACCTTGACAACGGGATGCTGGGTGAAAGAAGCCAGACACAAAAGGACAAATATTGTCTGATCCCACTTATGTGAATACCTAGAAGAGTCCAATGCCCAGAGACCCTCTGAGACTGCTCCCCAGGCCGCCTGCCCTGCCCCCAGTGCTGAAGCTTTCCCGGGGGATCTTCAAAGAGTTACATGTAGAACCACCTCACAACCCAGCAGCCCACCCCGGGTAGGTACCCAAGAGAACGGAAAGCCGGACTCAGGCAGACAGGTGCACCCCTATGTTCACAGCAGTGCTGCTCACAATGGACAAAAGCTGGAAACAACCCAAGTGCCCATCAGCAGACGATGGACAAACACAGGGTGGTCCCTCCGTCCAGTGGGACATTACTCAGCCATAAAGAGGAATGAAGTCCTGATGCGTGCCACAGCGTGGGTGAACCTCAAAAATAAATGACGCTGAGGGAAGTCAGTCAGACACAAGAGGACACATATTGTCTGACCCTCTTATACGAACTATCTACAAAAGAAAATGCATGGAGACCAGAGCTGATTAGCCGTTAAAAGGGCTGGGAGGAGGAGGAAATGGGAGTTATTACTTAACCAGTTCAAGACCCAGTTATTTTCTTCTTTTTTTGTTGACACTATGTGTTTCCACTGAGTCACGCTGATTAAAGGGCATTGGGTTTTTGCTTCTTGTTGTTAGGTGCCATGCAGCCAGCTACGACCTGACCTTACATACAGCAGAAGGAAATGTTGCTTGGTCCTACACCCTCTCTACGATTGTTGGTATGTTGGAATCCATTGCTGCGGCTATTGAGTCAACCCATCTCATGGAAGGTTTCCTTGGTTTTCACTGACCTTCCATTTTACTAACCATGATACGCTTTTCTAGTGATCCGTCTCTCCTGATGACATGTCGGAAGTCAGCCAGTCCAAGTCTCTCCATTCTTGCCTCTAAGGAGAATTCTGCCTGACACTACAGGGGAATTCTTGCCTGTATTTTTCGAAAGGAGAGACCCACAGGTTTCCTGGGATTCTCTCAAGGTTCCCAGCCATTGAAGGCTGACCCACGCTGCCATGGGACGCTGACAGAATGCAGAAAAGGGGCTTCGCAGTGAAGTATGAAGCCTACAGGACTTTTATGTTCCTCCCTCTGTCTACCCAGCGAGACCAGTTGTATTATATTCTTGCTGCTCAGCACTTTGGGGGATCAGTCTCATAGTGTCCCTAACGCATGGTGCCAGTGCTGCCTGGAGCACCCAAGGTACGTGGCGCCTTCGGAGTTATGCAATATGGCAGCCTCATGTAGGAAATTCAGTCCCCAGCCTGCTGATGTCAACCCTGCCCCATGGGACACCTAGCTCCTGAAACCCACTCTGATCTGCTCTTTCGGTGCCCAAATTTATGTTTCACATCACCTTGATTTTTATTTTGTCTTTTGCTCCCAGGCTGAGATTTCATGCCTCGTTTCCGCCTAGAGCGAATCTGAACGGCTGAGCCATGAGCCCCTAAAAATAGGATTTTTGCACTCAAAGTGCTGATACCGCTTTCTCTGAGCTGTGCAGGTGGTTTGGCTATAATTAAAAGGACACAGAGTACTTTGTCTCTGAGTAACCTAAATCGCTATTGGGTTAACTTAAAATAAAGTTTCTATGCATTATGCGGTGCTTTGGGACATAGAAGCCTTGTTCTTCCCTGGGCCCCAAACTGGATTATCCAATTGGGGTGATAGGTGAAGAAAAGTGAGGCTGTCTGTGGCTTTGCAGGGAGGCATTAATAAAAGGTCCCTTGGAAATGCAGTGTAACCACCAACAGAAGGGGCGATGTGCCCAGCAGAATCTTTGTAGAAGCGGCTGTTTGGGTGCGCTCGATTCCGCGCAAAGATGCTCTGGTCTTCAGAGAATTCTCGTCGCACTTTCCACCGGCAACCTTAGCTGTTCGTACTTAAACTGTACATTCGGTAATAAAAATCAACACTTTTCCTCCTCTCTCTCTCTCTTTCAGGCATCTTGCTCCCACTTTCTTTTTTTTTTTTTTTTTTCTGATTCTGGTCTTGCATTTATTTCTCCAGCCGTGAGAAGGAAGGCATCTGGTGGTATAATTTTTCATTTTCATTTTTTGCTTAATAACATTTTCTTCTCAGATTTCTTTGGATGCCTTGGAAAAGTCCTCCGGTGTTCCAGCTGCGCTTTTATTACCTCCATGGCTGTTGTTCCTACTGCAGCTCTGAGCTTTCTTCTTTCTTTCCTTCCTCTCTTCCTTCCTTCTCTCCTTCCCTTTCTCCTTTCTTCCCTCCTTCCTTCCTTCCTTCTCTCCTTCGCTTTCTCCTTCCTTCCTTCTTTCCCTCCTTCCCTTTCTCCTTCCTTCCCTCTATCCTTCCTTCCTTCTCTCCTTCCTTTTCTCCTTCCTTCCCTCCTTCCTTCTTTCCCTCCTTCCCTTTCCCCTTCCTTCCTGCCTTCCTTCTTTCCCTCCTTCCCTTTCTCCTTTCTTCCCTCCTTCCTTCCTTCTCTCCTTCCCTTTCTCCTTCCTTCCCTCTTTCCTTCCTTCCTTCTCTCCTCTTTCTCCTTCCTTTCCTCTTCCTTCCTTCCCTCCTTCTTTCCTTCCCTCCTTTCTTCTTTCCATCCTTCCTTCTTCCCTCCTTCCTCTCTTCTTTTCTTCCTTCCTTCCTCCTTCTCTCCTCCTCTTTGGTTCTTCCTCTCTCTCTCTTTTTCTTTCCTGCTTTCATCTCACTTCTCTCTCCTCTTCGCCAAGAGTTCTCTCTAAGCTGTTGAAATAACTACTGTTATCACGTACTTGTTTTCTTTAAGTGGGTAAGTTTACCCACAGAAAGCTCTCAGCAGATATTTTCTTCCACATCTGAAGGATGGACAAGCCACAGATTGGAGTGTTGAGAGAAGACCAGGAGGAGACAGTTTATGTTCTTAGCCCCAAGAAAGAGGAAAGAGCAGGAGAAACGGAGTAAGTTGGGGAACTGCTTATTGACAAGCATAGGTTTTTACAATAATAGTTGTTGCTGTTGGGTGCCATCCGGCTGATGCCCACTCATAGCGACCCCATGTGACAGAGCAGAGCTGCCCCATAGGGTTTTCTAGGCTGCAGATCACCAGGTCTTTATTCTGTAGAGCCCCTGGTGCATTTGAACCGTCAACCTTCTGTTGCGCCACAAGGGCTCCTAATAGTAGTAGGTGGTAGTAATAAGAATAATAAAGGGCGCCTGTGTGAGGTCCGAACAGGCTCCTAAGCTCCTGTGTGCCTTTCAGGCCGAGGAGTTCCCAGGCCCCTCTGAGAAGCCCTGCAGCTTCCTGTCACTCAGGGGTCAGAAGGCACATTCCTAGCACCTGACACCCCTTCCCCGTGTCCACCCCCCCACCGTCATCAGCCAGGACCCCCACCCCCACCCCCAGGGGTCCTGGCTCAGCATCTCCTGTCCCCCAGAATCGTAGGATGGAAATTCAGAAGCCTTCGGCTGGCTTTGGTATTTTACCGTTTTTGCACAGGGAGTTAAGAACTTCTAATCCTCGGGACTGGGGGAAATGCCTTCGTCCTTTCGACTTCAGAGCCGAGAGCTTGGTCCTGGGCTTCTCCTCTGGCCGGGCTCACGGGACTGGAACCCTGGAGGGGCTGCCACTTGGAGGCAGAGCCCCCAAGCAGGCTCCTCTTCTAGGGTGTGGGCACTGGATCCGTGTTCGTCTAATGCCCTCTGCTGGGAGGACCCAGGGCTTCTCTCCTCTCTCTTCTCCCTCTCTTTCTCTTTTTCTCCCTTGGTGTCTGTCTGCCTGTCTCTTGCTCTGTCACTCTCTATGTGTCTTTCTCACTGTTTTTCTTGCTTCTCCCTCCCTCCCTCTCTCTTCCTCTCTTTCTCTTCTCTTCCTCCCTCTCCTTCACTCTCTCTCGTCTCTTTCTTGCTTCACTCTCTTCTCCCTCTGCCTCTCTTTCCATTTTCTCCCTTCTCTTTCTCTCCTCTCTCTCAACTCCCTCCTTCCCTTGCACCCTCCCTCTCTCTCTCTCTTTTTCTATTTTCTCTCCCTTCTTCTCTCTCTCTCCTCTCCTCTCTCTCATTTCTCTCTCTTCTCCCTCCTTCTCTCCCTCCGTCCCTCTCTCTATCCTTTCTCTCTTCCTCTCTCTACCTCTCTCTTCTCTCCCTTCTCTCTCTTTCTCATTTCTCTCTTCTCTCTCTCTCTTCTCTCTCCCTTCTCTCTGTCTTCAGATCCCACATCCCCTGAGCCTCCAGAGCAATATTTGCAAACCATGTTTCTGATACATGTCTCAGAAGGGATTAGGTTAGGACCCACTCTACTCTGGTATGGAGTCCTTGTGGTGCAGTGGTTAAGAGCTCAGCTACTAACCAAAAGGTCAGTTGTTCAAATCTACAAGCCACTTCTTGTAAACCATATGGGGCAGTTCTACCCTGTCCCATAGGGTCACTAAGAGTCGGAATTGACTCGAGGGTAATTTTTTTTTTTTTTTTTAGCCATTGTGCCACAATTCAATCTGTAACACCACCATTCACACTGAACAACTTTAGAGCAAAGCAACCAAGAGTCCTCTCACTTCATCTTTGTTTTCTCAGCAGGTAGATATTCAGGGTTAGTTGTCATCTGGATTTTTCCATAGAAGGCCAAGGACCACCAAGGATCTCCACGAAACACCAAGGACCACCAAGGATCTCCACGGAACACCAAGGACCACCAAGGATCTCCACAGAATACCAAGGACCACCAAGGATCTCCACGAAGCACAAAGGACCACCAAGGATCTCCACGAAGCACCAAGGACCACCAAGGATCTCCACAGAACACCGTGGATCACCAAGGATCTCCACGAAACACCAAGGATCACCAAGTATCTCCATGGAACACCAAGGACCACTAAGGATCTCCTTATGGAACACCAAGGAAGTACCAGGACTACTGAGGAGGAAGGACCCTCCCCTAGAACCTAAGCCCTGAGTTGGACCTCTGGCCTCCAGAACCACGAGGCAATAAATTCTTGTCCTTTAAAGCCACCCATGTGTGGTAGTTTTTGTTATGCCCTCACTAAGAAGATAAAACAAACATCAAAACAGAGAAGGGATCCATGCAAGGAGAGAGAGTGTGCTCAGAGCTAACTGCTGCACGGCCAATGAACCCCACCTCGCCTAGTCACCATGACCCTCCCCTCATCTTCCCAACCTTTATCTATACGTTGAGTTTAAGAGCCCAGGTGGTGAAGTGGTTAAGAGCTTGGCTGCTAATCAAAAGGTCAAAGTTGGAATCCACCAGTCTCTCCTTGGAAACCCTATAGGGCAGTTCTACTCTGTCCTATTGGGTTGCTATGAATTGGAATGGACTCAACGGCAATGGTTTTTTTTTCTTTTTTCTTTTTTAGCATACGAGTTCCCTATCGCTCATGTCACAAATTGCAGGAAACTTAGTAGCTTAAACAATACACATTAATTATCTTCCAGTTGAAGTCCCTGGGTGGTGCAAACAGTTAACATGTTTGGCTACTATCTGAAAGGTTGGAAGCTGGAGTTCACCCAGAAGTGCCTCAGAAGAGAGGCCTGGTAACCTGCTTCCAAAAAATCAGCCACTGAAAACCCTTTGGAGCATAGTTCTACTCTGACCCACATGGGGGCGCCATGAGTCAGGGTCGCCTTGGCGGCAGCTAGTACTACTATTGGTATCGTACAGTTCAGGAGGTCAGAAGTTTAAAGGAGTCTGCAGAGCTGCGTTCCTGCCGGAGTGTTATGGGCTGAATTGTGTCCCCCCAAAATGTGTGTCAACTTGGCTAGGCCATGCTTCGCAGTATTGTGTGATTGTCCAACATCTTGTGATCCGATGGAATTATCCTTTGTGATGTAAATCCTACCTCTACAATGTTAATGAGGCAGGATTAGAGACAGTTGTGTTCATGAGGGAGGACTCAGTCCACAGGATTATGTTGTATCTTGAGTCAATCTGTTCTGAGATATAAAAGAGAGAACTGAGCAGAGAGGAGAGGAACTTCATACCACCAAGAAACAAGAGCCGGGAGAACAGCACTTCCTTTGGACCAAGGGTCCCTGTCCTGAGAAACTTCTAGACAAGGGGAAAGATTGGTGACAAGGACATTCCTCCACAGCCAACAGAGATATAAAGACTACCCCAGGAGCTGGCACCCTGAATTTGGACTAATAGCCTCCTAAGTGAGAGAATAAACTTCTGTTTGTTCAAGCCATCCACTGTGGTATTTCTGTTATAGCAGCACTAGGTGACTGAGACACCATCCACTGTGGTATTTCTGTTACAGCAGCACTAGGTGACTGAGACACCATCCACTGTGGTATTTCTGTTACAGCAGCACTAGGTGACTGAGACACCATCCACTGTGGTATTTCTGTTACAGCAGCACTAGGTGACTGAGACACCATCCACTGTGGTATTTCTGTTACAGCAGTACTAGGTGACTGAGACACCATCCACTGTGGTATTTCTGTTATAACAGCACTAGGTGACTGAGACACCATCCGCTGTGGTATTTCTGTTACAGCAGCACTAGGTGACTGAGACACCATCCACTGTGGTATTTCTGTTACAGCAGCACTAGGTGACTAAGACACCATCCACTGTGGTATTTCTGTTACAGCAGCACTAGGTGACTAGGACACCATCCACTGTGGTATTTCTGTTACAGCAGCACTAGGTGACTGAGACACCATCCACTGTGGTATTTCTGTTATAACAGCACTAGGTGACTGAGACACCATCCGCTGTGGTATTTCTGTTACAGCAGCACTAGGTGACTGAGACACCATCCACTGTGGTATTTCTGTTACAGCAGCACTAGGTGACTAAGACACCATCCACTGTGGTATTTCTGTTACAGCAGCACTAGGTGACTAGGACACCATCCACTGTGGTATTTCTGTTACGGCAGCACTAGGTGACTGAGACACCGTCCACTGTGGTATTTCTGTTACGGCAGCACTAGGTGACTGAGACACCCTCCACTGTGGTATTTCTGTTACGGCAGCACTAGGTGACTGAGACACCCTCCACTGTGGTATTTCTGTTACGGCAGCACTAGGTGACTGAGACACCATCCACTGTGGTATTTCTGTTATAACAGCACTAGGTGACTGAGACACCATCCACTGTGGTATTTCTGTTACAGCAGCACTAGGTGACTGAGACACCATCCACTGTGGTATTTCTGTTACAGCAGCACTAGGTGACTGAGACACCATCCACTGTGGTATTTCTGTTACGGCAGCACTAGGTGACTGAGACACCATCCACTGTGGTATTTCTGTTCCGGCAGCACTAGGTGACTGAGACACCATCCACTGTGGTATTTCTGTTACAGCAGTACTAGGTGACTGAGACACCATCCACTGTGGTATTTCTGTTACAGCAGCACTAGGTGACTAAGACACCATCCACTGTGGTATTTCTGTTACAGCAGCAGTAGGTGACTGAGACACCATCCACTGTGGTATTTCTGTTACAGCAGCACTAGGTGACTGAGACACCATCCACTGTGGTATTTCTGTTACAGCAGCACTAGGTGACTGAGACACCATCCACTGTGGTATTTCTGTTACAGCAGCAGTAGGTGACTGAGACACCATCCACTGTGGTATTTCTGTTACAGCAGCACTAGGTGACTGAGACACCATCCACTGTGGTATTTCTGTTACAGCAGCACTAGGTGACTCAGACACCATCCACTGTGGTGTTTCTGTTACAGCAGCACTAGGTGATTGAGACACCATCCACTGTGGTATTTCTGTTACAGCAGCACTAGGTGACTGAGACACCATCCACTGTGGTATTTCTGTTACGGCAGCACTAGGTGACTGAGACACCATCCACTGTGGTATTTCTGTTACAGGAACACTAGGTGACTAAGACACCATGCACGTGTGGCATTTATGTTACAGCAGCACTACGTGACTAAGACACCGTCCACGTGTGGTATGTATGTTACAGCAGCACTAGATGACTGAGACATCATCTACGTGTGGTATTTTTCTTATGGCAGCACTAGGTGACTAAGACATGGAGGCTTCAGAGTAGAGAATCAGCCTCTCACCCTTTTCCAGCCTCCGGAGGCTGACTCCATTTCTTGGTTTGTGGTCCCTTCCTCCAGCTTCACAGCATTTTCAAATCTCTCTGTGATTCTGCTTCCATCCTCACATCTCCTCCTCTGCCTCTCTCCCTCCTGCCTCCCTCTAATAAGGACACTGTGTTTACATTTAGGGCCCACCTGGATAGTCCAGCATCACTGAGATAGGGAAGAAACAGGGACCGAGCCCCTAAGCAAGGAGCCCTGCAACACTGGCAACTTACTTTACAAAAATTATATGCTTGGCTGGTGATGCAAAACCCCCATCCTAGAACGTGTGATAAGGACAGAAGAAACAATGGACTCCTTTGTAAGATGTTTTTCAGAGGAACCAGGCCGGAGCATGAGCAGACATCTGCAAGGTGACTGACGGGTAACTTCTGCCTGTGCAAGTACCTGGGACAGAAATCAAACTGGCACCACAGAAGGGACTGGGCAGGCACCACACCCCATAATAAGTTCTGCCACCCAGTCCCAGGAGCCGTTGCTATGGGTTCCAGACCCACTTCATTATAATAAACTACACCCCTTCCTAGAAGATCACGCCTATTCCCAGAAAACCCATGAGTAAAATGACACAGTTATCCTATACTAAACTATAAGAGCTGTGACCTGCCTGACTCTGAAGAGTCAGCATTTTGGAGAGGCTTAGTCCTCCACTGACTCCTTTTGCTTGACTCAAGCAAAATAAAGCTTGCTGAAGATGAAGTTTGTCTCTCACATGTATTCTTACTCAGGAAAAGACAAGGACCTTTTGTGTCAGATTGGCAATTGGTAACAATTCCTGTCCTCCAAGATCACACTGTTAACCTCCCAGAGGCTGACCACAGCAGCGGGTTCCATTCCATGAGCACACACACACGTATGTGAATCCACATGCATGTTGTATTGTTGTGTCAGGTGCCATTGAGTCAGTTCCAGCTCACAGTGACCCTACATCCAGTAGAAGGAAACACTGCCCACTCCTGTGCCATCCTCACAATCGTTGCTAAGTTTAAGCCTATTGTCGCAGCCACTGTGTCAGTCTATGTCATCCACAGTCTTCCTCTTTTTTGCTGACCCTCTATTTTACCAAACTTGAGGGACTGGCCCCTCCTAATAACATGTCCTAAGTGCACGAGACGAAGCTTCACCATCTTTGCTTCTAATTAGCATTCTGGCTGTCCTTCTTCCAAGACAGATTCATTTGTTGAATTACGGTGTTGGCAAAGAATATCGAATATACCGTGGACTGCCGGAAGAATGAACAAATCTGTCTTGGAGGAAGCACAGCCAGAATGCTCCTTAGAAGCAAGGATGGTGAGGCCTCATCTCACGTACTTTGGACATGTTATCAAGAGGGACCAGTCCCTGGACAAGGACATTATGTTTGGTGTCATGGATTGAATTGTGTCCCCCAAAAATATGTATCAACTTGGCTAGGTCATGGTTCCCAGTATCACGTGATAGGCCACCATTTTGTCAACTGATGTGATTTCTCTATGTGTTGTAAATCCTACCTCTATGATGTTAATGAGGCAGGATTAGAGGCAGTTATGTTAATAAGGCAAGGCTCAACCTACAGGATTAGGTTGTATCTTAAGTCAATCTCTTTTGAGATATAAAACAGAAGCAAGCAGAGAGATGGGGGGACCTCACACCACCAAGAAAGTAGAGCCAAGAATGTGTGTCCTTTAGACCCGGCATCCGTGCATGGAGCTCCTAGAGCTTCTATTTTAAGACACTCGGTAAAGTAGAGAGTCAACAAAAAAGAGTAAGACCCACAACAAGATGGATTGACACAGTGGCTGCAACAACGGGCTCAAACATACCAACGATTGTGAAGATGACTCAGGACCAGGTAGTGTTTTGTTCTGTTGTACATGGGGTGGCTATGAGTCAGAACTGACTTGAAGGCACCTAACAACAACAACAATGGAGTAGAGTCCAACTCTTGGCAACCCACTGTGTGTCAGAGTAGGACTGTGCTCCACAGGGAGACCCTGTCCTGAGATGTTGGAGTGATGCTGTACCAGAATTCTGTATCTGGGGTTTTCCAGGTGAGTTCCTGGTAGAGGGGGACCTGGAGGCCTTCTCCTGAGATGTCAGGTGATGTGCAGCCAGAATTCTGTATCTGGGTCCTCCAGGAGTGTGCCTGGTGGAGGTGGACCTGGAGATCTTCTCCTGAGAGATTGGGGTGATGTTTACCCAGAATTCCATATTTGGGCCCTCCAGGAGGGTCCCTGGTGGAAGTAGACCTAGCAACCTTCTCCTGAGAGACTGGGGTAAAGTTTACCCAAGAATTCTGTATCTCTGGCCTTCCAGGAGTGTCCCTGGTGGAAGTAGACCTGGAGGACTTCTCCTGAGAGATTCTGCTTACCCAAAATTCTGTATTTGGATCCTCCAGGAGGGTCCCTGGTAAAAGTAGACCTGGCAACCTTTTCCTGAGAAACTGGGGTAATGTCTACCCAGAATTCTGTATCTCCAGTAGGGTCCCTGATGGAAGTAGACCTTCTCCTGAGAGATTATGTTTACCCAGAATTCTGTATCTGGATCCTCCAGGAGTGTCCCTGGTGGAGGTGGACCTGAAGATCGTCTCCTGAGAGATTGGGATGCTGTACCTAGAATTCTGTATCTGGGGTCCTTCAGGAGCGTCACTGGTATAGGTGAACCTGGAGACCTTCTCCTTAGATATTGAGGTGATGTTGTACCCAAAATTCTGTATCTGGGATTCTCCAGAAGTGTCCCTGGTAGAAGTGGACCTAGAGACCTTCTTCTTAGATGTTGGGGTGTTGTTCACTAAGAATTCTGTATCTTGGGTTCTTCAGGAGGGTCCCTGGTGGAGGTGGACCTGGAGACCTTCTCCTGAGATGTCGAGGTGATGTTGTACCCAGACCTGTAGCTTCGGTGAACGAGGGTCAAGCTGCAGATTTGGAATTTGTCATCTGTTCAACTTTGAGGAAACCTACAGAACACTTTTTCTTTTATACGGTGGGAATAGCACTCACCTGCCTCTCCATGTTGTTTGGAGAACTGAGTGAGATTAAATGAAAGTAATTTGTAAATTGCATAAACGTAAATTGCTTTAATTTACTGTAATTTATTCTACACAATTCCACTTATTTGGGCAATTGGAGCGCACGCAAATAAAAATAAACTTGGTTCTATGCCTTGAAAACCAACACCTTTCTGCATTAAAATAGCATTTTACCTGGAAGCGTTCAGGACTTGCCTGCCTATTGGAATCTGGGATTCCCTTTGAGGGTAACGCCAACAATTATCAGCATTTCATCAATATGGAATCACCTTTGAGTAAAAAAAAAAACGAAGAGTACACCCCATTAAAACTGGGAAATGGCTCTTAAATATAAGTGTTAGTCATTGAGATTCCTTGCTGAAGAATTAGATCAATTTCTAGAAGGTGGGGATAGGTCTTTGATTTCAAGACATGGAGAACCACAACCCCTTCTGTTGGCAGTTGGAAAAAGTTTGGAATGATCCAGGTTGCTCTTGGTTCTTACCCCTCTTTCTCTGCTTGCTCTGTGGAGTGAGGTTGGAGAACAAAAATTTTACTGATGAGACCGGATAAAAGAAGACAGAGCTAATTCTCCAAATTTAGTCTTTCTGTGGTGGTTGTTGTTAGGTGCCATTGAGTGGGCTCTGACTCATAGTGACTTTATGTACAACAGAATGAAACACTGCCCGGTCCTGTGCCATTCTGACAATCACTGCTATGTTTGAGCCCATTTTTGAGGCCACCATGTCAAACCATCTCGTTGAAAGCCTTCCTCTCTTTTGCTGACCTCTACTTTACCAAGCATGATATACTTCTCTAGGGACTGATACCATGTCCAAAGCATGCGAGGTGAAGTCTCACCATCCTCCCTTTTAATAAACATTCTGGCTACAAGTCTTGCAAGATATATTTGTTCATTCTTCTGGCAGTCCATGGTATATTTGATATTCTTCACCAACACCACAATTCAAAGGCATCGATTCTTCTTTGGTCTTCCAGCTCTCCCACACATATGAGGCGATTGAGAAGAACATGCTTGGGTCAGGCCCGCTGTCTTAGTTATCCAGCACTGCTATAACAAAAATACCCCAAGTCAGTGGGTGACTTTAACAAACAGAAATTTATTTTCTCGCAGTTTAGGGAGGCTAGAAGTCTGAATCCAGGGTGCCGGATCTAGGGAAGTCTTTCTCTCCCTGTTGGCTCTTGGGGAAGGCCCTTGTCTCTTTTCAGCTTCTCAGCTTTTTATACCTTGATTCCTTGGTGGTCTTCACATGGCATGTGTCTTCCCCATCTCTGCTTGCTAGCTTCCTTGGTTAATCTGCTCCTTTTATGTCTCAAAAGAGATTGACTCAAGACACAACCTAATCCTATAGATTGAGTCTTGCCTCTTTAACCTAACTTCCCTAATCCTGGCTTATTAATACCATAGAGCTAGGATTTACAATGTGTGGGATCATCACATCAGACCACAAAACGGTGGACAACTACACAATACGGGAAATCATGGCCTAGGCAAGTTGATACGTATTAAAAAACCATCTCTATGAGACCAAAAGCTCAACATTTACTCTAAAACAAAGGTAAGAAGACAAGGGGTGGGAGCGGGGTAGCAGGGAAACTAGAGTACGGGAAATGGAACAACCAGAAGGCAATTAAAGAGAATGTTGACACATTGTGAAAAATGTAACAATTGTCACTGAACAATATGTGTAGGAATCATTGGGTGGGAACCTAATATGCACTGTAAACTTTCACCGAAAGCACAATAAAGTATTATTAAGAAAAAAACAGCATTTTACCTGAAAGCACCCAGGACTTCATGGACTCTTGGAATCTGAGTTTGTTTTTATTTTTAATGTAACACCAAATATCATCTGCATTTCATAATAAGAAACTACCCTCTCATATGCTCAGTTATTATGCTAATACGCCCAGCTGACTGAGCCCAAACAAGCTGCTAAGATTCCTAAAAGTCGCTACTCCTATGTCTGAGATTTGTAGCTGAAGCAGAAATACCACCAGGGAGTGGCTTTAAAGAACGGAAGTTTACTTTCCCTTAATTCTGGAGGCTCGAAGTCCAAGTTCAGGGTCTCAGCCATGTTGGGGTCTGTAGCCCCAGCAACCCTTGGCTCCTTGGCTTGTAGACAATTCTCACCTGGCGCCTGTGTTCCACCATGTGTCTGTGTGTCTGTCTCTGTGTGTGTGCCTGTGTGCACATGTGTCTAATCTGCTGTTTGTATAACTCAGAAGTGATGAGGTTTAGGACCCACCCTGCTCAGATATGACTTCATTCACATAACACAAGAAAACCCCTGTTTCTAAACAGAGTCATATTTACGGGTACAGGGGCTAAAATTTCAGCACATTTTCTGAGGAGACACAATTCATATTGTACTACGCGCTAGGAGCCTTAAAACCACAGATATTTACCCTCTCTCAGTTCTGAAGGCCAGAAGTCTGAAATCAAGGTGCTGACAGGGCCGAGCTCCCTCTGGAGGCTCTAGGTGAGTGTCCTTCCTGGTCTTCCCATCTTCTGGTGGCCCGAGGTGTTCCTGGGCTTGTGGCCGCATCACTCTAATCTCTGCTCCATCTTTACGTGTGCATCTTCCCTCTCTGTGTGTTTCTCTTCTCCTCGCTTATAAGGACACCCTTCAGATTGGATAAGCACCCACCCTACCCAGGGTGATCTCATGTTAACATCTGTGAAGACTCTGTTTCCAAACAACACACCCACAGGTACAGAGGGTAAGACTTCAACATGTCTTTTGGGGGACAACATTCAACCCACCAACTTTTTCCTGGTTCCCTCTGCTCTGTCCCTTGTTTCTGACAAACTTCCCCAGACCCTGGTCAACTTCAGACGCCCCGTGAGCATCTCGGCACCCTCCTGGGATAAACTCTTCTGTCTCCAAGATTTACAATGAGCCTCTCGGCCCGTCTCTTGCCTGTCCATGAAACGTCATGTTGCCTCATTTTGGAATCACAAGTGACTTGGGGGAGTTAGATTTAACTGTTGGAATGGGATAATGGCTAAGACAGCTAGAGAAGACTTGCATCAGGGATAATTTACTCCTCCCCCGCTCCTTGTTCCCTTGCAATTGGGCTTGTTATTGGCGGCAGATTGATTGCTTTTTATTAGTTTCATATTTTCATAAGGCCGCACTTCATTATTCATGTGTTTGGATGCCTGGTGCTGGAGTACTAAATCAGGCTGCTAAGTACACTCCAGCAAGAGACGCCAAGCAGTGAGCACCTGCACGTGCTTGTTTTTCTTGTCCCTGCTTGGAGCTATGGAGAGTCAGCGAACTTAATAAGAAGTTAGAATTTAGGGAAGAAACAACGCCTCAGCATCACCCCGATGAGTCTCTTGTTGCCAGCGTGAACCCCTGCAGCGGAGGAATGGAAAGAAATGATTGCGATAATTCGTGGTCCCGTTGTGTTCAATAAAGCCCGCTTCCTAATCCTGCCGGGAGCACTGGTAGCTCGGTGGCAGCACATTCGCCTTTCATGTGGGAGACCCAGGTTCGATTCCCGGCCAAGGCACCTCATGCCTGTCCGTAGAGGCTTGTGTGTTGCTGTTGGTGCTGAACAGGTGTCACAGAGCTTATAGGTTAGGAAGAAAGACTCTGGAAAAATCAGCCATGAAAACTCTGTGGAGGACAAGAGTCGATCGTGGGAGTGGCAGGGCCAGGCAGTGTTTCGTTCTGTTGTCCACGGGGTTGCCTTGATCGGAGTCCACTTGATGGCACTAACAACAACAACAAAAGAAGGTATGGGGGCAGGGGTGGTTCGGTGGTAGAATTCTCATCTTCTGCATATGAAAGCTGGACAATGAATAAAGAAGACCGGAGAAGAATTGAGTCCGTTGAATTGTGGTGTTGGCGAAGAATATTGAATACACCACGGACTACCAGAAGAACAAAGAAATCTGCCTTGGGAGAAGTACAGCCAGAATGCTCATTAGAGGCAAGGATGGTGAGACTTCATCTCACTTACTTTGGACATGTTGTCAGGAGGGACCAGTCCCTGGAGAAGGACTTCATGGTTGGTAAAGTACAGGGTCAGCAAAAGAGAGGAGGACCCTCAACAAGGTGGATTGACACAGTGGATGCAACAATGCCCTCAAGCATAACAACGACTGTGAGCATGGTGCGGGACCGGGCAGTGTTTCGTTCTGTTGTACATGGGGTCACTATGAGTCGGAACCGATCTGATGGCACCCAACAACAACAACAATGAGGGAAACCTGGTTTCGATTCCAGGCCGATGCACCTCATGCCTGTCGGTAGAGGCTTGCGCGTTGCTGTGATGCTGAACAGGTTTCAGGGGAGCTTCCAGATGAAGAGAGACTAGGAAGAAAGTCCAGGCAATCTACTTCTGAAAACCAGGCATTGAGAACCCTGTGGAGCACAGTTCTACTCTGACACACAGGGAGACGCCATGAGTGGGGGTCAACTCGACAGCAGCTGGTCCCCTATTTCAAGGGTTTGAAGGACGACGAGCCCTTTCTGCTTTCTCCAGCCCGGGTTTTCATGCTGTAAACATTCTTTCCCCGACTGGCTTTTGTTTTGGCACAGCTGATACATGAGCCAGTTCTGTTCCAGGCCTCTTTCAACATATTACACCGCGTTTGCTTCTAATGAGAGACAGGGCTGCCCGAGAACACACCACGTTTCTGGGGTCGTTGGCATCTGCTGGAGGAGCTGAGCCTGATGAGGTGCTAATATGATGCAGAGGAGGAAGTATAAGCCCCAATATTTCTGGGTCACATTTGTCTAATATACGGCTCACCTCTGACAGGTCTTTCATATGGAGCTCCAGGGGACGGTATGCCACTCCCGTGCCCAGGCCTCTCCCCCACAGCGGCCAGCGCCTTTGAACGTCTGCAGCTGATTGCTGCAACGCTGTGCCTGACACAATGGCCTATGCTCCCTGCTCACGAAACGGAGGCCTGAGGCTTGCCTGGCGGTTGTTTGAAGGTGTCGCTATCTCCCCTTGTTCTTGTTCTTGCTTCTCCTCCTCCATCGTGGTGGAAGTGACGTTAAAGACCGGAGGATGGAGAGATGCTTGGGACGCATCACCAGGAAAGACCAATGGCTAGAAAAGGACGTCAAGGTTGGTAAAGTGGAGGATCTCTGAAAACGAGGGAGACCTTCCATGAGATGGATTGACACAGTGGCCACAACAACAGACTCGAACATACCAGAGATCATGAAGATGGCGCAGGACGAGGCAACGTTTTGTTCTGTTGCACATGGGTCACTGCGAGTCGGAGTTGGCTCGATGGCCGCTAACAACAGAATACACTAAAAGAAAAATACTAGATGTGCCATGAGCTGCCAGAGGAATGAACAAATTAGTCTTAGAAGAAATACAACCAGAATGCTCCTTAGAAACGAGCATGGCGAGATTTCAGCCCACTTACTTTGGACACGCCATCAGGAAAGACCAGTCGTTAGGAAAGGACATCATGGCGGGTCAAGGGGAGGGTCAGAGGAAACGAGGGAGACCCTCCACGAGATGAACTGACACAATACCTGACACGTGGCTGGGTCCCGTGCCATCTTCAAGGTGGGTGGTCTGCTTGAGCCCATAGTTGTGGCCACCCTGAATTTTGGGTGCCTCCCAACCTAGGGGGCTCATCTTCCAGCAATATATAGGACAAAGTCGTGTTGTGATCCATGGGGTGTTCATCAGCTGATTTTCAGAAGTAGATCACCAGGCTTTTCTTCCTCTTCTGTCTTAGTCCAGAAGCTCCACTGAAGCCCGTCCACCATGGGTGACTCTGACGATATTTGAAATACCAGTGGGGTCACCCATGGCAGACAGGTTTCAACGGAGCTTCCCGACAAAGATAGACTAGGGAGAAGGGCCTGGTGGTCTACTTCTGAAAAAGAAAAAATTGACACAGTGACTGCAACAATGAGCTCAAGCATAACAAGGACCACGAAGATGGCAGAGGACCAGGCACTGATTCGTTCTGTGGTACTTCGGGTCACTATGAGTCGGAACCAACTCAAAGGCACCTAACAACCAGCACAGTGTTCCATTGTGAGGGTGGTCCTCATCATGTTTATCCATTCATCTGTTGGTGGACATTTGGGCTGTCTCATTTTTAACACCAGAGGTTTGAGCCTCCATCCTAGCTCTAGGGGAGGATCTTTCCTTGTCTTTTCCAGCTTCTGGTGGCTCCAGGTGTTCTTGCCTTGTGGTCGCTTCACTCCGATCTCTGCTCCATCTTCACATGGCATCTCCCCTCTGTGTCTCTTCTTCTGTCTCTTTCAAGGAGTGACATCTTTCACTGAACATCCTAAATGCAGAATGCTTTCATTTCAAAATCCTTAAACTAATTACGTCTACGAAGACCTATTTTCAAAAAAGGTTCCAGGTGGATGTAAATTTGGGGGGACACTATTGAACCCCACTGCAATTTCCTATTAGATGATCTCATCACCGAGCTATAGCTTCAAAGGACTCCCACAAGCCAGAATTTCTGTGAATACTAGTTGCAAAATCAGAACTCAAGAGAGAATGAGCTGTTGGTCACAGCCATTGGCACGTAATCCGTCTCATTTAATTACAAAGCAGTTGAGTCTGGGGTTCACACTGACCTCAGGCTCCGTGCCACCCACCGTCCATCAAAAAGACTTGGTCGAGCATGGGCACGCAATGACATTCATTTAGGACAAACAATCAGGAGGGTTTTGGGAGCAAGGGAGAATGAAGAAAACCAAAGGCACAAGGGAAAGATGAGTCCAAAGGACAAATGGACCACAGCTACCACGGCCTCCACCAGACTGAGTCCAGTACCACTAGATGGTGCCTGGCTACCACCGCTGACTGTTCTGACAGGGATCACAATAAAGGGCCCTGGACAGAGCTGGAGAAAAATGTAGAACAAAATTCCAGCTCACAAAAAAAGACCAGACTTAGTGGCCTTACAGAGACTAGAGAAAACCTAAGAGTATGGCCCCTGGACACCCTTACAGATCAGTAATGAAGCTACTCCTGAGGTTCACCCTTCAGCCACAGATTGGAAAGGCCCATAAAACAAAACAAGACTAAAGGGGCACACCAGCCCAGGGGCAAGGACTGGAAGGCAGGAGGGGACAGGAAAGCTGGTAATAGGGAGCCCAAGGTTGAGAAGGGAGAGTGTTGACCTGTCGCAGGGCTGGTAACCAATGTCATAAAACAACATCTGTATTAATTGTTTAATGAGAAGTACAATAAAAAAAAAAAAATTAGGAGGGTTTTCATTTTCTAAAACCCTGCGTTTTGGGATGGGGTTGGTGGGGGTATCCCTGGGCAACACGGGACCCCCGGCCTTGCTTCTTCCTTGGGTATCTAGATCAGTAGTGGTTGTGCCTTGGCGTGAGCTGAGCAAGATAGATGTCTTTAGAATGCCAAGAGTGCTAGACATCTATGCAAGCTTTCAACAGCCTTCTCTCTTCTTGGAAACGTTTCTTTCTCCCGCATGAAACTCAACTTGTCCATTTTCTTTCCAAATGTCCTTTCAGAACTTTCCATTCACCAAGAATTTAATTCCTTAGAAGAAATAAAATTTGACTCCACCTAGCGGGGTGGTTTTCAGCACCTGTCTTTTCAAATGCGCTGCAGCAAAATGCAACCATGTTTTCCAAGAGGACAGACAATATCTCGGTCAGGCAGGCGTCTACGTTTGCATTTCCCGAAGATTCCGGTAACGTAGCTGACTCTGTCCTGCCCCCAGCCACATGCCTGGGGGTGTTCTCCTGGTTTCCAGAATTTCCTCAGGAATCCGGGAGAAGAGTCACGGAGTTTGAACGCCAACGTTCAAAACAATTATCTCAGAAAATAGGATCTGGATATTTGTATGCCTGCCACTTTCAATATTTAATATTTGTGGTTCCTTTCTTTTTCTTTAAGGAATTTTGTACTCTGGTTTCATGTACAGGAGCCCTGGTGGCACAGTGATATAAAGCACTCGGTTGCTAACTGAAACGTCAGTGGCTCCACAGGGGAGAAACGTGGCCGTCTGTTTCCATAAAGATTACAGCCTTGGAAACCCTATGAAGCAGCTCTGCTCCTTCCTACAGAATGTCTATGAGTTGGAATCAGCTCGACAGTGATAAGTTTTTTGTTTGTTTGTTTGGTTTGGTTTGGTTTCATATACCCTTATTTCAAGTGCAAGCTTCAAACACCTAAGAGCCTGACCAAAAAATAAGACCAGTAGCCGTTGAGTCATGCCCGACTCCTGACGACCCCACGTGTGTCAGAATAGAGCTCTGCTCCTGAGGGTTTTCGGTGACTGATTTTTTCCAACACAGATTGCCAGGCCTTTCTTCCAAGGTGCTTCTGAGTGGATTTGACATTCTATCCTTTTGGTTAGCAGCCAAGAACTTAAATGTTTGTGCAATCCAGGAACTCCTGAGAAACCACAAGGAGAAAGAAATATCTTCCTGAAAATAAAATTTCCGAAAATATGTATGAATGGGGCAATACCCCACAGAGGGAGAACAACACTGTCATGTCCAGTGTTTCTTTAGCTCAATTCCACTGGGCTTCCGTTTACCAGGAATGTTGCTGTCAAGTTGACTCCAACTCATGACAACTAAGTGTGTTTCAGAGCAGAGCTGTGCTCCGTAGGGTTTTCAAGGCTGCGACATTTTGAAAGCAGATCTCCAGGCCTTTCTTCCGAGGTGCCTCTGGGAGTGTTAGAACCACCAGCCTTTCAGCTAACAGTTGAGTGCTTCACTGTTTGCACCACTCAAGGACTTCTGAGAAGGATTCCATTCAGAGAAGCTCAACAAACTCTCAAAACACAGTCATGAAGCAAAGAGCGATTTTCAGCCAAGGACTGAGTTAATCGGCTCTTTAATATTTGCCTTAGACTTAACCAACTCGAACGTTAAAAGCCGTTCAGACAAAGCTGCTTAAATCACCAGGATGTTAGCAACAGAAAACTAGGCTGTCAGAATGGTATCGTTGGCTTTAGTTGGTAGCTAGGCGCCCCCAGACGCTGTTACTCACAGAGGTTTATTTTTACTGGAAAACATCAAAAATGGTCATCTTCCACCACTACCCCTTGATTACTGGAAGTGTCACTGAGCAGAACAAGATGGGGGATCAGCCAAGGGTGACTGGTATCAGGGAGGGCTGCCCTAATCTGACAGGTTCCCAGGTGATGCAAACAGCCCAGCACTGAACTACTAATCTAAAGGTTGGAGGTTTGAGTCCACCCAGAGACACCATGAAAGAAAGGCCTGGAGATCTATTTCTGAAAAACACATCTCTACTCTGACACACACGGAGTCACCATGAGTTGGAGCCGACTCCAGGGCGTCTGGTTGGTTCTTTTATTCCAGTATGCTTTCATATCACCTTGTCTAAGTTATTCTCTCACAGTCTAGGGGGCTGGAAGGCCAAATTCAGGGTTCCAGTTCCAGGGAAAGACTTTCTCTCTCTGTCAGCTCTGGGAGAAGGTCATCAACTTTCACCTGGGCTAGGAGCTTCTCAATGCAGGAACCCTGGGTCCAAAGGATGAGCTCTGCTTCTGGCTCTTCTTGCTTGGTGGTAGGTAGTTCCTATCTCTCTGTTGGCTTCTTTCTCCTTTGTCTTGATCCATGTCTCAGTCACCTAGTGCTGCTATAACAGAAATATCACAAGTGGATGGCTTTAACAAACAGAAATTTATTCTCTCACAGTCTAGGAGGCTAGAAGTCTGAATTCAGGGTGCCAGCTCCAGGGGAACGCTTTCTCTCTCTGTTGGCTCTGGGAGAAAGTCTTTGTCATCAATCTTCCCCTGGTCTAGAAGCTTCTCAGCACAGGGATCCTGGGTCCAAAGGATGCACTCTGCTCCTGGCACTTCTTTCTTGGTGGTAATGAGGTCCCCATGTCTCTCTGTTTGATTCTTTCTTTTATATCTCAAAAGAGATTGACTCAAGATAGAACCAAAGTAAAATAAAAATATGACCTAATCCTATAGATTCAGTCCGGCCTCTTTAACATAACTGCCTCTAATCCAGCCTCACTGACATCATAGAGGTAGGATTTACAACACATTGGGTTAAAATAATCATATCAGATGACGAAATGGTAGACAACCACACAATACTGGGAATCATGGCCTAGCCAAGTTGACACATATTTTCGGGAATGCGATTCAATCCATAACAAGCTTAACTTGTAGCAAAGACACCCCATTAGCAATGAGCACACGGAGAACGCAGACGTTGGTCTCTAAATCACTCCCCACTAAATGTGACCAGGGCTCCTTACAGACAAGGGTAGACATAAATGAGCCTGCAACGTCTTCAAATATCAAAAACTAAGAAAGTGCTTAAAACAAAATGGGGACATATCAGAAGGCCATAGGAGGCTGAATGAAGGAGCTCCCACCTGGGACAATTAGAGCAGTAAATAAATAAGTACAGCAATAGATTCCTTGCCCATGAAAAATTAACAATGGGTGTGTCCATACTGACAATAAATAGATTATAAGTATTCATGTATATGTTTACATATTTATATATACACACAGGCATATATATATACATATATATACACAGACCTTCTCCGCACTTACTACCTCGCTGCCCAACATCTCGCATTACAACAATAGTAAAAAATTGACTATTGGACTATTTTTCACATTAACTACGTACATCTGGCAGTAACAAACGCCGAGGTACAAGGCAAGAGTGACGCTGGCTGCGATGGGTAAGGTCATGTGTCAGCTTGGCTGGGTCATGATTCTCCGTGGTTTGGCAGCTATGTGATGACGTAATTTGGCAGTTAAGTAATGATACAATTTCGCAGTTATGTAACGATGTAATCGTCCTTCATTTTGTAATCTGATGCGGTCATCTTCCATTTTCAGATACTGCAGATTTTTGCCTAATGATCTGGTCTTTGGAACCTAACCATGTCAAAAAGTGAGGAATGAATGTATGTATTTTATATATAATATATATTATAATAGGAAACCCTGGTGGCATAGTGGTTAAGTGCTACGGCTGCTAACCAAGGTGTCAGCAGTTCGAATCCGCCAGGCTCTCCTTGGAAACTCTATGGGGCGGTTCTACTCTGTCCTATAGGGTCACTATGAGTCGGAATTGACTCGACGGCACTGGGTTTGGGTTTTGGCTTTTATATATTATAATAATACATATTTATATATATATATATACACATACACACCTGTTGCTGTTGAGTCAATTCCAATTCCCAGTGACCCTACAGGATAAAGTGGGACCGCCCCATAATGTTTCCAAGGAGCTGCTGGTGGATTCAAACTGCTGACCTTTTGGTTGGCAGCCGTGGCTCTTAACCATTGCACCACCAGGGCTCCATACATACACACAGAGACATAGATGTGTGTGCGTGTATAGAGAAGCCCTGGGTTTTAAAAATGGTTAACATACTTGGCTGCTCACCAAAAGGCTGGAGGATCAAGTCCACCCAGAGGTGCCTCAGAAGAGAGGCAATCTAATTCTGAGCAATCGGCCATTGAAAACCCCACGGAGCACAGTTCTAACTCGGACCCACAAGGGGGCGCCATGAGTTAGAATCCACCCCACAGCAACAGGCTTGGTTTTATTGGTTTTGCCTTCTTCCTGCACCCCCAAAGCATCCCCCGAGGAGCCCCACCTGTGTGCTCTGAGTAAGACGCACGGTGGGGATCACTCAGCAAGGAGGCGCCACGCGAAGCGGCCAGTTTATTAGTACGACTCATACTTGTAGGAGGAGGAGCCCCTGAGTGGCACAGATGGCTAAGTGCCAGCTAAACGGTTTTGAGTTCAAACCCACCCACAGGCACCTCGGAGGAAAGGCCTGGCAATCTGCTTCCCAAAGATCACAGACTTGAAAACCCCTTTTATAAGTCATGTAGGATTCTTATCTGCCCTAATTTTTAACTGATAACACCTGCAAAGAAAGGCTCTATTTCCGAAGAAGAGGTCCCATAAAAAAAAAAAAAAAAACAAAAACCATTGCCATCAACTCAATTCCGACTCATGGCGACCCTATAGGATAAAGCAGAACTGCCCCGTAGGGTTTCCATCGAGCGGCTGGTAGATTCCAACAGCCGACCGTTCAGTTAGCAGCCAAGCTCTTTAACCATTGCGCCACCAGGGCCCCTAAGGACTTCGATATATCATTTGGGGGACAAAGTTCAACCCACAACGCACATGAGTCTCCGGGACCCGCTGTAACGAATTACCACTGACTGGGTGGCTTAAAACAACAGAAATGTATTCTCTCTCAAGAGTTGAAATCAAGATATCAGTAGGGTCAACCTCTGTCTGGAAACCCTGGTGGCATAATGGTTAAGACTTTGGCTGCTAACCAAAAGGTCGGCAGTTCAAATCCACTGGCTGCTCTTTGGAACCCCTATGGGGCAGTTCTACTCTGTACTATAGGGTCACTATGAGTTGGAATCCACTCAACGGCAACAGGTTTGTTTTTCTGGTATGGGAGGACCCTTCCTCGTCTCTCCCAGCTTCTGTTGGCCCCAGGTGTTCCTGACCTAGTGGCCGCATCACCCCAATCTATGCTCCGTCCTCACGTGGCCGTCTTCTCCTGTGTCTTTCATAAGAACACCAGTGTTTAGATTCAGGACCAGCCCAGATAATCCAGAAGGAGCCCTGGTGGGGCAATGGTTAAGCTCTCGGCTGCTAACAGAGAGGTTGGCACTTCAAACCCACCCAGCTGCTCCATAGATGAAAGGCCTGGGGATTGCTCCTGTAAATTTCACGGCCTAGGAAACCCTATGGGGCAGTTCTATTCTGTCCTGTGGGGTCACCACGAGTCAGAATTGACTCGACGGCACCCAGCAACCACAGGTGATCCAGGATAATCTCATTCTGAGATCCCTCACTTGAGCACACCTGCAAAAACCTTTTCCAAATAAGATCCTGTTCATACCTTCTGGGTGGACGTGAGTTTTGGGGGGACACCATCCGACACACCACACTGGGCTTGATCTTGGAAGATAGACGTAAGATCCTCCGAGGAAAGGCGGATGCCAGGGCTCAGAGCAGGGCCTGGGAATAACTGTTAAGGTCGCTTCAATCACAAACACCCCTGGCCTTTCGTGGTGGCCCCTGCAGAGAACCAGTCTCCCGCCACCTCTCTGGAGGAAGATGCTGGTGGCATTGGGTCCCAGGGCATCCCAGGAAAACAACTTTCTGCAAAACTTCCTAGTCCGAACAGCCCGAGACAGAAGGGCATCTGAGGGACACGGGTTACAAACAGGTGGAGAGGAGGTTTTTAATAAAAACCGCAGGACCTTCTCCCGTTTTTAAGTATCATAAATGTATGCAAGACACAGGAAATTAGTCTCCAGGGCCCTCTGAGGTACGGGGCAGCCCAGATAATTGGCTTAAGGAAGTAATGGAAACACAGTACCTCAGGATAGCTTTGCAGCCCTTTCTGTCTTTATTGGGGTGGATGGTGCCTGCTTGGGTTTGCTATTTATAGCCTGGCAGGATCTGTATAATGAAGGATTCATAATGGAGAAAGGTATGAAGACGTTCACGGAAGATTTGAGGAATGAAATTTTCCCGAAGAGAACGGCGGAGGGGAAGGGGGGTCGACGTCGTTATTAATAAAATTAAGGAGCGTCTTGGTTTCTTAGGGCCACAGTGGCAAAATACCACGATGTAGGTGGGTTCAGAGAACAGCGGTGGGCTTGTTCTCTCTAGAAGGCAGGAGTCCAAAGTCAGGGTGTTGGCAGGACCAGGCTCTTAACAAAGGCTCTCGGGGCAGGTCCTTTGTTGTCTCGCCCAGCTTCTGGTAGCCCAGGCCTTCCCTGACTTGTACATACTTCATCAGGTGAAGTCTGCCTCCAGTCTGTCTTCCCCGTGTGTGACTCTGTTTTTCTGCCTGTCATTCCCCTTTGGAGCCCTGGTGGTGCAGTGGTTAAGAGCTCAGTTGCTAAGCAGAAGATCAGCAGTTCAGATCCACCAGCTGCTCCTTGGAAACCCTATGGGGCAGTTCTACTCTGTCCTCTAGGGTCACTATGAGTCGGAATTGATTCAACTGCAATGGGTTTGGGTGTTTTTTTGTTTGTTTGTTGTTTTCTCCCCTTTTATAAGACACCACTCAGAAGAAATAGGATCCACCCTGCTCCCTGGGTGGTGTGAATGCTAAGTGAAATGCTGGAGGTTCAAATCCACCCAGAGGGGTCTGGGGAGACAGGCCTGGTGGTCTGCTTCCAAAAAGCCACGACTGAAAACCCTTCTGGAGCGGCTGTTGTGTGCACATGTGGGGCCGTCAAGGAGTCGACTTGACGGCTCACAACAGCTGCTCCGGTACAACCTCATGGTCACTGGGAACATCTTCAAAGATCTTCTTTGCAAACCAGGCCATGTTCACAGGTCCCAGGGGTTACCAGGGGTTAGAGCTTCAAACTGTCTTTTCTTGGGGACACAACTCAGCCCATAACACAGATGGAAGGCAGAGACTCACACTTGTTCAGACAAGGGCTCCGGATGCAACACACACCAGGGCTGGGATTATTTGACAGAGCCCGTGATGACCAGCGAGCCTGGCCCTCCATCTGCCAGGGATGGGACCACAGGAAAATATCCTAACTATGCAGTAGGCTCTCTCCTTTCCTGGGAGACCAGGGGAAGGGAGGGACCCACTGGCATGGGATTCCCAGGGCTGGTTCTGCACCTTCCTGGTGGAAGATAGATCTGCATAAACACCCTGGTAGCTCAGCTGAGTCCAACTCTCCAAGGGGTGGCTGTTCCTGAAAGGCACCCTGACCCCCAGGACAAGGCAGATTCTTGATGTTGTTATCTGCCTTCACGTTGGCCCCAACTCACGGCAATTCCATGCACAGTGGGATCAGACCGTTGTGACCCACAGGGTTTTCAGAAGTCGGTTGCCAGGCCTTTCTTCCTAGTCTGTCTTAGTCTGGAAGCTCCCCTGAAACCTGTTCAGGATCCTAGCAAATCGCAAGCCTCCGCTGACAGGCGGGGCCTGTGTGTGAGGTTCATTGGCCGGGAATAGAACCCAGGTCTCCAGCATGGAAGGTGAGAATTCTACCACCGAGCTACCACCGGCTGGTGGTGTTCTCATGTGCTGTCGAGGCTACTTCAACTCATAGCGACCCCACGTGACAGAGCGGAACTGCCCCACAGGGTTTTCTTGGCTGCGGTCTTTACAGGAGCGGATTGCCAGGTCTTTCTTCTGCGGAGCTGCTGGGAGTTCAAACCGCCAACCCTTCCGTTAGCTGCTTAAAGCTTAACTGGCATTTTGCTAAAAACTGTTAACTTACGGTTGGGCCATTGTGAACTTTGCCTCGTTAACTTCAGGGTGCTCACTTGGGTGGCCAGAGATGATGGATGTCACAGGTGGTCGTGGGCCCAGCAGAGGGTCTCGCTGAGGGATTTCTGCTCCTCTGGCTAGTTCCTTGTTTTATGGAGAATCAAGGCTAAGCGATTAACAAGACCGCTGATAACTTGTGAGTAGAAGTCTCCCACACTGGCCTGTCCTGGAATTTCTTTCATACGAGGGCCAACCCTGTGCAGGGCCAGCTAGGGGGCAGTGAGCAGCCCTGGTGGCATAGTGGTTAATTCCTATGGCTGCTAACCAAAAGGTGAGCAGTTCAAATCCACCAGCCACTCCTTAGCAACCCTACGTGGCAGTTCTAGTCTCTCCGATAGGGTCACTATGAGTCGGAATCTACTCTATGACAACAGGTTTGGTAGGTGTTTCGGATTGAATTGTGTTCCCCAAAAATATTTGTCTTCTTGGCTAGTCCATGATTCCCAGTATTGTGTGATTGTCCACCATCTTGTCATCTGATATGATTTCCCTATTTGTTTGTAAATCCTACCTCTGTGATGTTAATGAGGCTGTTATGTTAAAGAGGCAGAACTCAATCTACAAGATCAGGTTGTATCTTGAGTCATTCTCTTTTGAGACATAAAAGGTAGAAGCCAGCAGAGAGACAGGGGAACCTCATACCACCAAGAAACAAGAGCCAGGAGAGTAGCGTGGAGCCCTTTGGACCGGTGATCCCTGCACTGAGAAGCTCCTCGACCGGGCAGTATTGATGACAAGGACCTTTTCCCAGAGGTGACAGAGAGAGAAAGCCTTCCCCTGGAGCTGGCGCCCTGAATTTGGACTTCTAGCCTCCTAGGCCGGCAAAAGCTGGAACCCATGTAAGGCAGAAACCTCTCAGAGAAGGAAAACCGAAATGTATTCCACTAAAATGAACAAGAGAAAAGTGACCAGGCTGTGGAAGGCGGAAAACGTGCGAGACCCAGAAAAACAAGGCGGTCCTGTCGAGTTCCAGGTCTCACAGGCATCGCTATGAAGCCATCACCAAAATTTTTCGATAACTTGCCTCTCGCCGCTCTCAGATAAATGCTCCTTAGAAGGAAGCCTTGCTGGACTCCTGTATCCTGGCCTCACAGGGGCGGGGCTGGGTGGCCAGGGACATGGGACCCTCCACCTCTGAAGGTGAGAGCGGAACCAATGGCTGCATTGGTGCTGCAGGTACCTGGTGTTGTGCCCTGACACCTCTCTGAAGTGGGGGCACCTGAGCCATGGATCTGACCCCCCAGGGTCAACACGTGCTGAACGTGCGTCCAAACGCTGGTCTGTCCGTCCACAGCTGACCTGTAGCACCTGCCATGGGCCAAGCATGACTAGGTCCTGGGGACGCAGGTGTGAATAGACGTGTCCATCCTTCCTGGAGCTCCCTGCAGAAAATACATGACCCTAGCCTCAAATGCATGTGGGAGTCCAGGAGGACATTTGGGGGAGGAACGGGCGACCACTTAAATCCCTTCTATCAGCTGACGGGGGTTAAATTTAGAAGGAAAAGCTCACTCATTCGTGATCAACTAGGCAACAGCATTTATGGATAACAGCAATGCGTTGACAGGGAACATGCACATGGCTTATGAGCTTCCATGACTGACTCAAAAGCAAGCAATGCTGGTTGAGGCACGCCTCTGCCAGGGGCAGGGGTGGCTCAGTACTAGAACCCTCACCTCCCACGTGGGAGACCCGGGTTCGAATCCCGGCCAAGGTACATCATCCGCAGCCACCACCCATCTGTCTGTAGAGGCTTGTGTGTTGCTGTGATGCTGGACAGGTTTCAGCGGAGCTTCCAGACTGAGAGAGAGTAGGAGGAAAGGCCTGGCAATCTGCTTCTGAAAATCAGGCAATGAAAACCCTGTGGGTCACACAGTCTGATTCACAATTCGTCATGGGGATGGCACAGGACCAGGCAGTGTTTCGTTCCTGCCGTAGAGAGATAGATAAGATAGATATGGCGCAGAGGATAAGAGCTCAGCTGCTAACCAAGAGGTCGGAAGTTCAAATCCACCAGCTGCTCCTTGCAAACCTTTTGTGGCAGTTCTACCACTTCCTATAGGGTCACTACGAGTTGGAATTGACTCGACAACAATGGTTTTTTGGTTATAGAGATAGACAGATGGATACACAGATAGACAGATAAAGATAAGGTCGATACAGTTATAAATAAATGTATCCATATACATAGATAAGATACATGCGTATGTATACATATGGAAACCTGATGGCACAGTGGTTAAGAGCTACGGCTGCTAACTAAAAGTCAGCAGTTTGAATCCACCAGGCGCTCCTTGGAAACTCTATGGGGACAGTTCTACTCTGTCCTGTAGGGTCGCTATGAGTCCGGATCGACTCGATGGCAATAGGTTTTTTATGTGTACGTATGTGTTGAAGAGCAAAGATGTCACCTTGAAGACTAAGGTGCGCCTGACCCAAGCCATGGTGTTTTCAGTTGCCTCAAATGCGTGTGAAAGCTGGACAATGAATAAGGAAGACCGAAGAAGAGTTGACGCCTTTGAATCGTGGTGTTGGCGAAGAATATTGAATATACCATGGACTCCCAAAAGGATGAACAGATCTGTCTTAGAAGAAGTACAACCAGAGTGCTCCTTAGAAGCAAGGATGGAGAGACTGCATCTTACATACTTTGGACATGTTGTCAGGAGGGATCAGTCCCTGGAGAAGGACATGATGTTTGGTAGAGTACAGGGTCAGTGGAAAAGAGGAAGACCCTCAACAAGGTGGAATGACCCAGTGGCTGCAACGACGGGCTCAAGCATAACTCACAGAGTCTCCCTGGTTCACCTCCCACCCCCACTTACTCCCGTGGAGGACGTTCGGTAGCCCAGACTATCCTGTAGCATTTAAGACCCTTTTCCCTGCTTTTGACTCCAAGACAGGGTCTCTGGACCAGGAAACTCTAAAGCGGCTGCTGGCCTTTTGACTGCCATGATGCTGATCCCATCTCTGCCTCTCAATCCGCATTTAGGAACCAATTCTTCTGTCCCCCACACAAACAGCATGCCCAGAGCAAGGTCCCCGGTCAGCAAGCCCACCGTCTGCCCACATTTGCATGAAGGACGCTTGGGGCTGGGTCCCCCAGCCTGGGAGGCCTGACCCCAACATCCTGAAAGAAAGTTTCCCTTTCACATAGTCTCCAAATTCACTTCTTCTTTTTTTTTTTTTTTAAGGTAAAAAAAAAAAAAAAGGTGAAACCTAGAATACTTCCTTTATTTATTTTGCCCCAAACAATCAACTATTTAGCCAACGCTGGCCCTGGCTTCTCACCTGGGAGCCGCACTGTTAATTATGAAACCTGGCTGGAGTTAAAGGCCGCTCCTGGCTCCGTCCGGGCCTGGGAGTGCAGGCAGCAACAGTGAGAGCTTGTCAGGGAGGCTGCAGACCACAGGGAGGGTGGGGGCCATAAAGGGGTCACTGTGGATGCAAGGGGGCAGGAAGGAGGAGGGGAGAGGCCGCCCACATTGTGCTGCTTCTGGTCCTCCTCCGAGGAGGGGGACGCTTGGTCCTCATGGAGAGCGGGCGTTTGTTCTGAGGGTGAACGTGCAGGCTTGGGGCATCACATCGAGCCTGGGCTGGAGGGTCCCCGCTGCCTGGAGGCTACGAGCCTTCAGGGGCACCCTCACCGGTGCACAAGCAGCTGACCAGCTCATTAACACTGTTGTTCTTTGCCATGGAGTCAGCTCTGACTCCTGGCAGCACCGACTGGAACAACGAAACACTGCCTGGTCCTGCACCATCTTCAGGATCCTTGCTCTGCTTGACTCCGTTGCTGCTGTCCCTTTGCATTTTGAGTACCTCCCAACCCACGGAGCTCGTCTTCCAGCACCGTATTGAACAATGTTCTGTCGTGATCCACAGGGCTTTCGTCAGCTGATTTTCAGAAGGAGATCGCCAGGCCCTTCTTCCTAGTCTGTCTTAGTCTTGAAGCTCCCCTGAAACCTGTCCACCGTGGGTGACCCTACTGGTCTTTGAAATACCGGTGGCCTAGCTTCCAGCCTCATAGCAACACGCAAGCCACCCCAGCCCCACAAAGTGACAAACTAGGGGGTGAACCTTATCCTTCATTGTGGGTTATTTAATTCCCTTACAGGTCTCGTCTCATCCTGAATGTCTCTTACTTATAAGGGCTGAGTCCCTTCTGGAATCTTTCATGACTACATTTTGGGAACATTTTTATGACCTACCAGCCACTAAGAGGCCAGAGAAATTTTTTTGCCTGAATAAATTCCTTTAGGATTAAGAAAAAAAAAAAAATTACATGCAAAAACTCTTTTGATTTTTTTTAACTTTTCATGACTTTTATTGCAATATTCTTCTCTATAAAATGAACCACTCCAAATAAACGCTGCCCTTCGGATGTAATAAAATACTACTTAAGAATAATATAAACCACCTTTTCCCTGTGGGAATTTGGCCTTTTGAGGAATTCAGGCTGCAGTGTCTCAGTCAAGGAGCCCCTGTGTGGTGTGAACAGTTAAGGCACTCAGCTGCTAACTGAAAGGTTGGAGGTTCGAGTCCACCCAGAGGTGCCTTGGAAGAAAGGCCTGGCAATCTACTTCCAAAAAATCAGCCACTGAAAACCCTGTAGAGCACAGTTCTACTCTGAGACACACGGGTCGCCATGAGTCGGAGTCAACTCCATAGCATTTTTCGTTTTTTGTTTCATTCCAGTTAGCATTCTTGACATTAAAAACCTTGGCACATTTGGCCAGCATTTTAGGAATTTAGCTAATTCTGTCTCTGAGTTTTCACGAAGCCCTGAGGCCAGTTGGCATCCACTGGACTCGAACTCAGGGCGCCCCCATGTGTGTCATAGCAGAACTGTGCCCCACAGGGTTTACTGGGCCCCACAGGGTTTTCAGTGCATGATTTTTCAGAAGTTGGTGGCCAGACCTTTCTTCCGAGGTGCCTGTGTGTGGACTCCAACCACTCACCTTTCAGTTAGCATGTAGCCGCCAAGGACATTAACTGTTTACACCACCAGGAACTCTGCAGCTCCAGCATCTATAGGGAAAGAGTCAGAGCTTCGCCACGGAGATCGCCTGGCCGATCGCCCACCCAGATTCTGCCCCAGACCCCCCAGACACAAACGCTGCTTGCTTGCTCTGATGCTTTTCCTTCACACACCATATAAACAGGAAGCTTTCTGAAACAGAAAGGCTGGACAAGGAAAACTTGCGAAAAACACCAAGACGTTAAAAATGCAATCACACCACTTTTACCAAAGCCGCAAACGAGAAGACCCAAAAACACCAGGAGCAAATCTGCAGGATTTTCCCTGGAAACAGTTTAGGTATTAAGAAATTACATAATCATAAATCCCACCTACAGAGGGGCGCCTTAATGAGTCTCACCTGTACTGGGTAAATTGCACCAGACCCTGAATCTCAGGGCAACACTTGGGCTATGAAATCTAAAACTCATGAATGTTTGCTTAAACTGTACATAATTGTGCTCATTTCTTAGAGAGAGAAAAAAAAAGGAGGGCTTGAATTATTTAAATACGACAGTGCTGTTTAATTTTACATGATTTTATTAATAATATTTTTTATGACAATCTGGTTGCAAATTTTTCTCTTCCTTGGGAGGTTCTCACTGAGCCCTATTTGCTTGGATATCAAGAGCCCAGAAGCACACATTTGGCACAAAAGGACCCTGCTCATCAGATTGCGTTTGGCCCGTCCCGGTTCTCTCTCACGGGTATAATAAGCCAAAACCCCAGACCAGTTGCCATCAAGTCGATTCCAACTCATGGCGACCCCATGTGTGTCAGAGTAGAACTGTGCTCCACGGGGTTTTCAACGGTTGATTTTTCTGAGACTGGTTGCCAGGCCTTTCTTCTGTGTCGCCTCCGGGTAGGCTCAAACCTCCAACCTTTCAGTTAGCAGTTGAGCTTGTAAACTGTTTGCAGTGCCCAGGGACTCCTAAATCAGTTGTCATCAAATTGTCACGGACTCGTGGCGCCCCCACCTGTGTCACAGTAAAACTGTGCTCCGTAGAGTTTTCAGTGGCTGACTTTTTGGAAGTAGACCTCCAGGCCGTTCTTCTGAGGCTCCTCTCGGCAGACCTGAACCTCCAGCCTTTTGGCTAGCAGCCGAGCACATTCACCGTTTGCAGCCCTCAGGTACTCCTTGCAGTCCCCCTCCTTTTCAATACAACCCTTAGTAAACTATTTATTTAGACAAAAAATAATAATAAAGGTACTCATCTGGCTACATACTTATTTGAAATTTGATTTTCAAGATAATTCTCCCATTTTCAAAGTGCTCTAGAGCTCATTTAAAGCTGCCTTGGAGTCGGTGAGAAATCCTGTCTTCCCTGTTATATTGAACTGGCCGCTGATACGGTAGACTTTTCTGCCCCTATCGGGTGCTCTGTGCTGTTTACTGCTATCAATTCCTATTTTGGGTAAATTACATCAGGCTCTAAATTCCAGGAAAACTCTTGGATAGAAGCTCCGTTTGGTTGATGGGTTATGATTTCATTTGGCGTGCTTCCTCACCGTGGGCTTTATTCCACGTGGTGGCATTTGAGGAGTGAGGTGTGTCCACGGGGACAAATGGGCTCACGGCACCCCAAGGCTTTTCTCCTGTGGGTTCCCCAGAGAGGTGATTTTGAGAAACTGTGAGGGACTACTTCCACCTAGTGGCCTGCAGGGAGCATGACCCAAGTCACCGGCCTCAGAAGGTGTTCTGTGCCATGGAGTCCAGTAGAACTGCCCCGTAGGGTTTCCAAAGCTCTGAACCTTTACAGAAGCCGTGGAATGGCTCCTGGGTTCGAACCTCCGACCTTTTGGTTAGCAGCTGAGTGCTTAATCGGTGTGCCACCAAAACCTGTAAACCAATCCCGTTGCCGTTGAGTCGATTCGGACTCATAGCGACCCTATAATGTGCCACCAGGGCTCCTCAAATCTCTATCTGACTCTTGAACTGAAAGACAAAAAGTTAAAAAGTAAAACTGAAGATGCTTCTAGGACTTTCCAGGCCACTGTTATAGAAAAAAATAAAGAGAAACTCCTGGGGGTCTTGTATGTTCACAAATTCCCTCCATTTTTTTCACCTTGTGTAAACGTTTGTTGACAAAGCACTTTGTGTTGTTGTTACCACCATCCAGTCGGCTCCGACTCATGGCGACCCCGTGCACAACAGAACGAAACACTGCCCGGTCCTGGGCCGTCTGCACAATCGTTACTTTGCTCCAGTCCACTGTTGTGACGTCTGAGTATTTGGAGTGTTTTCCAACCTAGGCGCTCATATTTCGGCACTTTATTAAACGATGTTCTGCTGTGGTCCGTACGGTTTTCACGGGCTGATTTTTGAAAGTAGATTGCCAGGCCTTTCTTCCTAGTCTGTCTTAGTCTGGAAGCTCCGCTGAAACCTGTCCACCATGGGTGACCCCGCTGGTGTTTGAAATACGGGTGGCATAGCTTCCAGCATCACAGCAACATGCAAGCCAACACAACACAACAAATTCACGGACAGGGGTGTGTGAGTGTACTTCGCAGTTTCTGTCTTTCCACATGTTCCCCCCACGCTGTCACCTCCGGCAAACCTCCGCTGATGAACCATATTTTGTAGACCTTTAACAGAGAGCTTCTCTCTCAGAGATAGCGAGGATTCGGGATTCAAGCTTCTCGCTGGGCAGCCTTCTGAAACCCTCCTATAGGCCAGCAGTACGGAGGTTTGAGAATAGAAAACGTAATTTTCCAAACACGTCTCGGATACAGCCATCAAGTTTGTAGGTAAATAACCAAGCACAGAGGTCTTTCTAGGTCTACCTTCTATGCTTAACGTTGTTGTTCTCAGGTGCCATGGAGTCGATTTCGACCCGTAGCAAGCCCATGTGACAGAGTAGGAACTGCCCCCTAGGGTTTCCTAGGCTGTCATCTTTACAGGAACCCATTGCCAGGTCTCTCTTCCGCAGAGCTGCTGGGTGCATTCCAACAGACAACCTTTTGGTTAGCAGCCACGCACTTCACCATTGTACCACCAAGGCCTTCCTTAATATCTGTGATAAATCCAGAGCCAGCAACCTGCAGAGAAAGCAAGGTGGCTCCGTACAAGATTCCAGGTAAAAATGGACAATGACCGGGAGGGGGATGTGGGATTATCCCAGTGATTGTCTCAGTTTTTGTCTGCACTTTCAATGTGATAAGAAACAACGAGTCCTCTTAATTCTACCCGTCTGTCAATATATCCACAAGAGCCCTGGTGGTACAGTGGTTAAGCACCCGGATGCTATTTAAAAGGGTGGTTGTTCGAACCCACCAGCCACTCTTCTGAAGACCTGGTGATCTGCTCCAGTAAAGTTTGTAGCCTAAGAAACCCTATGGGGCAGTTCTACTCTGTCATGTGGGGTCGCCACGAGTCTGAATCAACTTGAATGCATACAAAAACACACCCCATTTTTAAACTATCATTCAAATGTCTGTTCTGGGATTCCTGACCTTCATATAAGTTATTTTGAAATATCTGTGATTGCCTGGTGGGAGTCCCCGAGTGGTGCAAATGGCTAACATGCTCGGCTGCTCACCGAAAGTTTAGAGGTTCAAGTTCACCCAACTGTGCCTCAGAACAAAGGCCTGGCAATCTAATCCTGGAAAATCAACCATCGAAAGCCCAGTGGAGCACAGTTCTGCTCTGACACACACAGGGTCACCGTGAGTCAGGGGTCGGGGAGGGGGGGACTCCACATCAGTAGGTTTTTTTGTTGTTGTTGCTATTTTTAGTTTTGTTGGTTGTACTATCAAGGTATCCTGTTCATTAGCTACCATTCAAACATCTGTCCTGTGGTTTCATCTTGGCGTGGGTGTTTTGGAAGGTCCGGGACTGCCTGCATAGGGGTGGGAACAAATATAGTTCTCCTCACGGCACATAGCTTGATTCCCCAGAATGAAAAGAATAACAAGCTGCTGTATGTTCGTTCCAGGGGCCCTAGTGGTGCAGTGGTTAAATCGCTTGACTGCTAACCGAAAGGTCGGACCCACCAGCTGCTGTGCTGGAGAAAGATAAGGCAATTTGCTCCCGTAAAGATTGCATCGTTGGAAACCCTATGGGGCAGTTCTGCTGTGTCCTACAGGGTCACTATGAGTCGGAATCTACTTAACGGCCGTGGGTTTGGTTTATTTTTGTTTGGGCTGTTTGTCCTGCCTGTGATGGATGCTAACAGAAACATGAAAACAGTAAACTCTAGGAGACACGACATTTCTTTTGTTCTGGAGCCAGGCTGGGGGGTGGTTTGGGGCCGGACGCAGCCCCCTCCTCCTTTTCTCTCCTTTAAGTGACAGACAGGTGGCTGCCCAAATGCCTCCCGTGTTCCCAGACTTTGGAAATCTGAAAACGCCTGGCTCTTTACAGCTCACGTTGAATAAGTATCATTTCTCCAACAACCCCGAGGGGGCGGGAGCTCCAAACACACATCAAAAGTTTAGTATGTAAATTAATTTAATTACAAAACATAACACCGTGCGCACGTGTTTAGAAAGTGGTGCAGTCCACCCAGGTCGGGAGGAATGGCTAAATTTCTCCCAGGCCTCCCCCTAGGAAGGCCTGTTTTCCTTTAGAAGTGAGAACGCTATTTTATCTGTCAGGGGGACATTCACAGGCTGTATTTCTTCTCTCCTACACTGCGAAACCTGAAGAGGTTTCATTTCTGTTTCTTTGGAAGGGGGAGCAGATTCCAGCTGGTTATGCCCCTTAGCTGGGCACGTCTAAAGGACTATGGAATTTATGTGAAGGCTGTGTGCAAGGCAAAGGAGCTGGTGGTGCAATGATTAAGCACTCAGCTGCTAACCAAAAAGTCAGCGGTTCAAACCCACCCAGAGGCACCTGAGAAGAAAGGCCTGGCAACTTGCTTCCTTAAAGATTACAGCCTGGGAAACGTTAGGGAGCAGTTCTGCCACATGGGGTCTCTAGGAGTTGGAATCCACCCAACGGTACCCAACCAGAGCAACACTGTGTTGACACAACAGGGCACAAGACAGCTGTTTACTTCTTTAGAGGTCAACGCCTATGAGGCCTGGTTCCAAAAACACCCACAGCTAGTGCTGCAGGATTTTATTTCAAAATGTTATCAAATTTAATTCAAAACATGGACACTAGATAGTTCTGCCCTACACAGAAATCGAAAATATCTCCAGAGGGTATGCACTGTGACGCTGTTAGCCAAGCCACTGTTGTGGTATTGCACATTTATTCTGGGAGACCTGGAGGCACAGCGGTTAAAAACTTGGCTGCTAACCAAAAAGTCAGCAGTTCGAATCCACCAGCCGCTCCTTGGAAACTCCATGGGGCAGTTCTACTCTGTCCTGTAGGGCAGTTATGAGTCCAAATCAACAAGACGGCAACCGGTTTTTGTTGTTGTTGTTTGTTTTTACTTATCCTAAGGAGCCCTCGTGGCACAGTGGTTAAGCACTTGGCTGCTAACCGAGAGGTCGATGGTTTGAACCCACCCAGAGGCTCCACAGGAGAAAGGCCTGGCAATCTGCTCCTGCAAAATGACAGCCTAGGAAACCCTATGGGGCCGTTCTGCGCGGTCACATGGAGTCGCTCTGAGTTGGAATGGACAAGACGGCCCCCAGCAACAGTGTGACAGCGCTGAGGACGGGCTTAGGGAGACTGGCTCCAGAGTTACGGGTTCTGCTGCCATAAAAGAGGCCTCCCCCCACCACCACCCCGTCCAGGGGCACAGAGATATTTGTTCTCCTGCTAGAAAGCCTTATTTTAAAGAGGGGGTGGAGGAAGGCTGGAGTCACACCTATAAACACCAGCAAAAAAAAAAAAAAACAGCGTGCCTGTTCTGAGGTGTGCCGTGTGATTTGTGAATCGGCTTATTTTTTGATTTTTGAGGCATCAAACAGCATAAGTTGCATTATTTTTAGTAATGAGGACTCTACACCTATGAAATTAATTAGAAGATTTTTTTTTTCCCTACTATTAGAGGCTGGCTTTACAAGCCTTTTTGGTGTTAGGTGAAATTGAGTCAGCTCCAAATCACGGCAACCCCACATACATCAGAATGAAACCTCGCCGGGTCCTGCACTGTCTTCTTGATCCTTGGTGTGTTTGACCCCACTGTTGCGGCTATCGAGTCAATCCATCTCACGGAGGGTTTTCCTGGTTTTCGCCAACCCTCCACTTTACCAAACATGGTATCTTTTCCAGCGATTGTTCTTTCCTGGTGATGCTTCCAAAGAAAGCCAGCCAAAGTCTCTCCATCCTCACTTCTAAGGAGCTTTCTGGTTGTATTTCCTCTAAGACTGGCAGTGCACGGTGTTTTACATATTCTCCGCCAACATCTTAATTCAAATGTGTCAATTCTTCTTCAGCCTTCTTTTCCCTAGTCCAGCTTTTGCATGTATAGGAGGCGATTGAGAAGGCCACAGCTTGGGTCAACGGCACCTTAGTCTTTGCTTTTTAACACTTTAAAAGAGGTTTTGTTTTTCTTTGGAATGCAGGCAGAAATGCAGATAGAATTAAGTACTTGATGGATTCAAGCACTAACGTACAATTACGGCCTGGGGATCCGGACAGAAAGCAGACAAACTCGTCAAACCATGGGTCTGCGGCTGGAGGGACTGGGGAGTCAGGCTGCTTCCTTCTCTGGGAGATCAGGAGGGCTTAGGGTCCTTGGGACTTCTCCGCCCCCCGTCCACCCAGAACACACGCTGACATCGCAAACCCAGTCCACATCCACACTGCCTATTTTGTAGGTGCTCCAATATCCTTGCCAAGGAGAGTGGGCAGCACAATGGTTAAGTGTTCAGCTGCTAACCAAAAGGCGTCCGTCTTATTTCCATCAGCTAACGGGACAGGACAAGAACCCTTGTTTGGTTACACTGGTGCTATCAGGTCAGCCTGGACTAACGTATTAAATAGATTTCATTTTTTTAGAGCAGTTTTGGGTTTACAGTAAAATTGAGCAGAAAGTACGGAGTTCCCATCCTCCCTTTCCCCAGAGCAGTTTTTCCTGTTGTTACATCTTACATCCCTGTGACACATTTGTTACAATGGGAAAACCAACACTGATACATTGTTACCAGTTAAAGCGCATAGTTTGCAGAAGTGTTCTCTCTCTCTGTTGTACAGTCCTCTGGGTTTTGAAAAACACATAATGTCCTCCGTCCACCATTACTGTGTTAAACCTAAAGTTTCGCTGCGTTAAAAATCTCCACAGGTCCATGGTCTCGGGGAACATCTAGCTCAACTGGCATAACATAGTTTATTATAAAGAAAACGTTCTATATTCTACTTTGGTGAGTAGCGTCTGGGGTCTTAAAAGCCTGTGAGCAGCCATCTAGGATACTCTACTGGTCTCACCCCTTTGGGAGCAAGGAAGAAAGAAGAAAACTAAAGATACAAGGGAAAGATGAGTCCAAAGGACTAATGGACCACAACTACCACGGCCTCCACCAGACCGAGTCCGGCACAACCCGATGGTGCCCAGATACCATGACTGACTGCTCTGACAGGGATCACAATAGAGGGTCCCTAACAGAGCTGGAGAAAAATATAGAACAAAATTCTAACTCACAAAAAAAGAGCAGACTTACTGGCCTGACAGAGACTGGAGAAACCCTGAGAGTATGGCCCCCCAGACACCCTTTCAGCTCAGTAGTGAGGTCATTCCTGAGGTTCACCCTTCAGCCAAAGATTGAACAGGTGCATGGAGGAAAACAAGAGGCGCACCAGCCTAGAGAGCAGGGACTGGAAGGCAGGAGGGAACAGGAAAGCTGGTAATAGGGAACCGAGGGTTGAGAAGGGAGAGTGTTGACATGTCGTGTGGTTGTTAACCAATGTCATAGAACCATGTTGTACTAAGTGTTTAATGAGAAACTAGTTTGTTCTGTAAACCTACATCTAAAATACAATAAAAAAAGTGCATAATAATTATATCATAAAAAAAAAAAACTCCACATTTTGTGTGTGTGTGTGCGCTTGTGTGCGCACGTGCTTTTGGTGAAAGTTTATGGTGCAAATTAGTTTCTCATTCAAAATTTTATACACAAATTGTTTTATGACATTGGTTACAATTCCTGCAATGTGTCAGCACTCTCCCCCTTTCCTTCCCACCCTAGGTTCCCTGTGTCCATTCGTTCATCTCTCTGCTTCCTACCTTCTCCTCTTGGCTTTAGGGCAGGAGTTGCTCGTTTGGTCTCTATACTTGACTGAACTAAGAAGCTCGTTCCTCACATGTGTGATTGTTAGTTTTATAGCCCTGTCTAATCTTTGGCTGAAAGGTGGCCTTTGGGAGTGTCTTCAGTTCTGAGTTGGCAGGGTGTCTGGGGGCCATCGTCTCGGGGGTTCCTCCAATCCCTGCCAGAGCAGTAACTCTGGTCTTTTGTTTTGTGAATTTGATTTTTGTCCTGCATTTTTCTCCCAGTCTGTCTGCGACCCTCTGTTGTGATGCCTGTTAGAGCGGTTGGTGGTGGTAGCCAGGTACCCTTTAGTTCTGGGCTCAGGTCAGTGGAGGCTAAGGTTCATGTGGTCCGTTAGTCCTTTGGCCTAATATTTTCCTTGTGGCTTTGGTTTTCTTCATTCTCCTTTGCTCCAGATGGAATGGGACCAACAGCTGTATCTTCGAGGGCCACTCACAAACTTTTAAGACCCCAGACGCTACTCAACAAGTAGGATGTAGCACATTTTTCTTATGAACTATGCTATGCCAATTGACCCAGATGTCCCCCGAAACAATGGTACGCATGCGTCACCCCCAGTAACTTGGTCCCTCAAGGTGTTTGGATGTGTCTAGAAAGCTCCTACGATGGTGCCCTTTGTGTTCTGTTGTATATATGAACATACATGCTGTACATACAAGTATGTGTGTGAAAATACCTGCAGCCTAACCAGCTATGGCTGCTAACCAAAAGGTTGGCAGTTCAAATCCACCAGACGCTCCTTGGAACCTCTATGGGGCAGTTCTACTCTGTCCTATAGGGTTGCTGTGAGTCGGAATTGACTCGACGGCAGTGGGTGGTTAACCTAAATATGTATATGGGTGTAATAAAACACACCCCCTCCCCCTATTCACCATACATATCTGCCTATGTATCTGCTTGTATTTTTTTTTTCTTTTTTACTATTGTTGTAGGGTTGTATATCATAGTACGTGCTGTGGTTGCTTCTTTTTTCTCTCCCCTTGTGGGTGGTGGGGTGTGTTCCTCTAAGTGTCTTCCTTTGCCTCGGTCATGCTGTGTTAACTTCCCCTTTAGTCTTTATTTTTTAGAGCAGTTTTAGGTGGACAGTAAAATTAATCAGGGAATACAGTGTTCCCATATACCCTTCTCCCACCATACAGTGTCTCCCATTGGTAGCATCTTATATTCCTCTGTTACTTTTGTTACCAGGGATCAGCCAACATGGATACATTACTAGTAACCAAAGCCCATGGTTCTCACTGTTCCTAGTTCCCCTGGAGTCCACTTCATGCCTGTCAGAGGAGAACTGTGCTCCTCACGGTTTTCAATGGCTGATTTTTGGATATATTGCCAGGTCTTTCTTCCAAAGCACTTCTGGCTGGACTGAAACCTCTAGCCTTACAGTTAGCAGCTGAGTGCTTAACTGTTTGTACCACTCAGGGACTCCTATAGTTTACACTTGGATTAACTCTTCGCGTTGCACCTTCCTGCGGGTTTTGACAAATACATAATCACATGTGTCCGCCATTACAGTATCAAACAGAATAGGCTCTTTGAATAAAAAATCTCCAAACCCATTGTTTTTGAGTCAATTCAGACTCATAGCAACCCTTTCAGACAGGGTAGAACTGCCCCATAAGGTCCCCAAGGAGGGGTTGGTAGCTTCAAACTGCTGGCCTTCCAAGCCCTTAACCACTGCGCCACCAGGGCTCCATAAAAAAAAATCTCCAGTCACATTTTTTTTTAATTAATAAAACGCGTTGGCATCTAGTCGATTCCGACTCATAGAGACCCTATAGGACCGAGTAGAACTGCCCCATAGGGTTTGCAAGGAGCTGGTGAATTTGAACTGCTGACCTTTTAGTTAGCAGCTGAGCTGTTTAACCACTATGCCACCAGGGCTCCTTTTTAATTAATATCCCCCCCTCTACTTTTTCTGAGCACTTTTAAGGTTACAGAAAATTGAGCAAAAAGTACACAGAGTACCCACATACCCTTCTCCCCTAGCACAGAAATTCTCCTATTAGTAACATCTTGCAATTATGTGGTCCATTTCTAACAATTGAAGCCCAATATTGATACATTGTTGTTAACTAGAGTTCACAGTTTACAGGGCAAGAATAGCCCAGGGATCTACTTCTGAAAACCAGCCAGTGGAAATCCAATGGATCACAACTGATCATGGGGATTGTGCCGGACCGGGCAGTGTGTCGTTCCATCGTGCATGGGGTCACCATGAGTCGGGAGCCGATTCAGCAGCAGCTAACAATCGCTTACATCAGGGCTCGTGCTTTATGCTGTCCAGTCCTGTGAGCTTTGACAAAATAACGCCATGTGTCCACCATGACAGTATCAGGCCCATAATTCCACTGCTCTGATAATAAATTCAAGGCTCATTTTCACATTTCCATTCGTCGCCTCGTTTGCCCAGGGGCAGCCCACTCTGTGCAGGTCCTGGGCTTGGGGAGCCTTGGAGTCAGCACCCAGCTGGAGGGTCCTCATGGAGGAACACACATTTACGTGGGCAGGTGTGCAGGGAAGCTGCTCGAATGTTACAGAGACTTGGACAGGGAGCCCCGGTTCTGCCCGTGGTGGGCAGGTAGGATGTTTATAGGGGTCCACAGGGTTAGAAAGCCCCCAGCAGCCTGGAAGAGATAATTTCATCTGCTTTTTTTTTTTTTCCAGACCAGTAAGGTAAACCCTCCATGAGACAGACTGACACAGTGGTCACAACAATGGGCTCCAACATACCAGTGAGCGTGACAATAGTGCAGAATCGGGCAATACTTTGTTCTGTTGTACATGGAGTTGTCGCAAGTCACAGCAGATTCATAGGCAACCAATAACAACACCCAAGGTGGGATCAGAGATTCCCCAGCTTTAGGGAATTCAAGCCTTGAGCAACTTCCTAGAGAAGGTGAATGACTCTCTAAAAAAATATTCTATCACACACGAAGAGCGGGAGCCCGTCACTGTGAATAATCGGTCGACACTGCTCGGATTTTATGTGTGAGCGAATCCAGAGTGCTCCGTGACCCCCACAGAATCCCGGAGACGTGAGTGACCCCATATGGAATCTAAGGACCCAAGTCGTATGAAAAACACAATCTGCCTGTGATAAGTTTATAAGTTTCAGCTACAAACGAAGGCACATTTATGCGATGCGGAAATTAAAGAGTCCTTACCTTCTCCGGCTAAAATGAGCTTCCAGAATCCCTTACTCTCTGCATTCAGGGTGGTGACCACCCAGATGCGGAAGCCGGGCACAGAGCCGAGGAAAATTCCCTGCTTAAGGAGTTCTTGGTGTCCTCAGCTCCGGTCAGACCAACAGGACCCTGTAACAGGGCTCAGCAAAGCACTAACTGGGAAATAGTTGGCTCAGTTGTTACAAAATTGAGCTGTTGTTTGCAAAAGGGCATGCCCAGTGCTGGGAATGTTAGAATGTGAATGTGTGAGTACGTGTGTGAGTGTGTGGCTGTTAGTGAGTGTGCGATTAGGAGGTGAGTGAGCGTGTGGGTGTACTCATCTATGAGTGTGCATGAGTGTGTATGTGTTATCAATATGTGAGTGTGTGTGAGAAGTGTGTGAGTGTGTTAGTGTGTGGGTGCAAGGGTGTGCATAAGTGTGTAGTTGTCTGCTAGTGGTTGAGTGAGTGAGCGTGTGAGTGTGAGTAGTGGGTGGGTATGGGTGTGTGTGAGTGTGGGTCTATGAGTGTGGAAGGGTGTGTGTGTGAGTTGTAGCTGAGTGAGTGTGAGTGTGTGCCTGTGCACGAGCGTGTGTGAACATGCGTGCGTGACAAGTCTGTGTATGCGTGAGTACACGCCTGTGTCTGAGGATTTTACACCTCAGAACTTTGTACAAAGCAAGTCGGTCAGCACAGCTTGACCAAGGCACCATCATAGAAGCTTTCTACACACATCCAAACACCCCGAAGGACTGAGCAACTGGGGCCGAGGGCTGGGGACCACGGTCCCAGAGGTCATCTAGGTGAATTGTCATAACATCCTTCATGAAGAGAATGTCCGACAGCTGACCGTGGTGAGTAGCATCTGGGGTCTTGAAAGCTTGCGAGTGGCCATCTAATATACATCTACTGGCCTCACCCCGTCTGGGCCAAAGGAGAATGAAGAAAACCAAAGACAAAAGGGGAAGATTAATCCAAAGGACTACTGGACCACAACTACCACAGCCTTCACCTGTCTGAGCCCAGAACTAGGTGGTGCCTGCCTACCACCACCGACTGCTCTGTCAGGGATCACAACACAGGGTCTCAGACAGAGTGGGAGAAAAATGTAGAACAAAAGTCAAATTCACAAAAAAGACCAGACATACTGGTCTGACAGAGACTGGAAGAATCCCTGAGACTATGGCTCCCAGACATCCTTCTAACTCAGAACTGAAGCCACTCCCAAAGTTCACCCTTCAGCCAAAGATTACCCAGACCAAATCAAACCCATTGCCATCGGGTCAATTCCGACTCATAGCAACCCTATAGGACACAGTAGAACTGCCCATAGAGTTTCCAAAGAGCGCCTGGTGGATTTGAACTGCTGACCTTTTGGTTAGCAACCACAGTTCTTAAGCAATATACCACCAGGGTTCCCATCAGCCAAAGATTAGACAGGCCCATAAAACAAACAACAACCCACCTGAGGAACATGGTTCTTAATTCAATCATGTTTATAAGACCAAAAGGGCAACACCTGCCCAAAAGCAAAGAGGAGAAGGCAGGAAGGGACAGGAAAAATGGCCAGATGGCAACAGGGAATTGGGGCACAGAAGGGGAAAGAGTTGGCACATTGCAGGGATTGCAACAATGTCACAAAAAATTTTGTGTATAAATTTTTGATTGAGAAAATAATTTGCCCTGTAAAATTTCACCTAAAGCACAATTTTTAAAAAATGTAAACTTAAAAAAAAAAAAAAAGACTTGGACTTAAGACTTAGAGCCTCTTGGCCCACGAAGCTCAACATTTCCTAAATCCACGGGGTTTTCTTGGCAGACATACAGACGTACAAATTTAGCCTCTAAATATTCATCTAATGAGAAGTTTTTTAATTGAAAAAAAATGTGAAAATGTAGTAAGCAGCAATGCTAAGAAAACATAGACATTTTTACGATGCGTTCTCCCTGAGTAGCCAGCGGCACCTCACTGCGGCTGGCTTATGTCTGGGAAATTTTTTTTCTGTTAAAAAACCTAATAGTTTTTTGCATGTAATTTAAGCACACCCACGATGACCTGGATAGCCCTCGTCTTGTGTGTGATAGGAGACAGACAGGAAGTGCTTTCAAACCCAAAGGTTAACTTTTCATTAAAGTGAGGACTAGTTTGTCTGGATGGATTGCTGAGCTAAGTTTTTATGGCTCAATTCTGAGCACACATAAATGCTGAGAAACTGTAATTCCAGCATAACATATATACCCTGAAAGGACTTTCTAGAGATTCTGGGCTTAAGTTAATGAGTAAATTTCTCGAGGATAACGAAAGCTATGTTTTCGATGCCTGATTTTCCTCAAGGAGATTGCCAGGCCTTTCTTTTGAGGTTCTTCTGGGTGGACTCGAACCTACATCCAGTCAAGCTTGCTAACTATTTGCTAACCATTAGTCCTGAAGTATTTCTTCCCAAATAGTTCATTAATTACAAAGGGCAAGATGGTAACTTCCCAAGTCAAGGGACTTTGTACAAAATAATGGCCTGAAGTCTTCAAAACAAAATATTGTCTGAAATATAGTGCCGGAAGATGAGCCCCATAGGATGAAAGACACTGAAAATACACAATGGCTGAAATAGCGGAGTCGAGCTACCAACAATCGTGAAGATGGCTCAGGACTAGGCAACGTTTTGTTCTGTTCTGCTCGGGTCGGAGCTGACTCGACGATAACTTTCAACGGCTCTTCCAAAAATCAAGGTTAAAATAATAATAAGGGTCTTCTTTAAGTCAAACAGTAAGTTCGTTTATCAGTAAAGAATGTCTCTGCCCTGAGCATCGTGCTCTTTTAAAGAACTACGTATATGGGATCGAACTGAGAACAGCAACCCTAAAGTTTAGATAGGAAGCTTAGGGGGCAGTGAGTAGATGTGAGTGGGGGAGGAACAACTCAGAAAAGGAGGGTGAGAATGGTCGCCCAACTCCAAGAATGTCATCCACGTCACTGAATTGTAGGTGCAGAAACTGTTGAATTGGTGAAAGGTTATCTGTGTATATTTTCAATAACGACAACAGCTACAAAATGTTTTTAAATCAAGGTGAAGAAAGACCATGAAAGGCTGAGTAATTGCTGCAGACTAGATACTAAAATCAGAGAGTGAAAGAGGGCCAGTTATTATTATTTGCAGTAGCTGTGTTCTGTAAGGTTGCCATGAACACTGACGGCAAATAAGGTATTACCACTGCGGCGGAAATACAGGGTTAGGTTCCTGTGAGCCTGTGGTCACTACATTTTCACCATCCAATCCATACGTAACCTCGTTTTGTGTGTGTTTCTCTTTAAAGAAACCTTACTTAATATATGGCGCCCTGGCGGTGCACTGATTAAGAGCTTGGCTGCTAACCAAAAGGTTGGCAGTTCAAATCCACCAGCGACTTCTTGGGAATCCTATGGGGCAGTTCTACTCTGTCCTATAGGCTCACTATGAGTCAGAATCCACTCGATGGCAACGAGTTTGGTTTTTGGTTTTTATTTACTATGTGGAGCCCCTTGGTGTTGCAAACGGTTAAGTGCCAACTACTAAAGGTTGGCAGTTCAGGCTCACTCAGAGGTGCCTTGGAAGAAGGCCTGGTGATTTGCTTCTGAAGGGTCACAACCTGGAAAACCCTATGGGGCAGCTCTACTCAGCACACACGGGGTCACCACGAGTTGGAGTCTGCTCGACAGCTACTAACAACGCTGTCTCAGGGTGGGTTCTCCAGAGAAGGAAAACCAGTAAACTGTACAAATATCTACATAGAGAGATTTGTATAAGGAAATGGCTCATGAGGGTGTAGAGGCTGGAACGTCCCAAAATCCGTGGGTCAGGCTGGAGGATTTTCCTGATTCACATAGCCGCAGGGGCTGGGAAACCCAGGACTGGCAGGTCAGAGGGCAGGGCTCCTGCTTACAGGCTGCAGAGACTGTCAGGAAATACCTCAGGTAAGCTGCTAGCTCGAGTCCCAAGAAGCAGAGGTCAGGTGAAGAGGAGGCAGCAGCAGGGTCCAGAACCAGGAAAAGCTCATGAGCCTTGCCGGAATGTCCACTTGTATTTGATGCAGGCCACATCCCAAAGGAAATTCCCCTTCAACCGATTGGTTACTCACAGCAGATCCCATCATGGAGGTGATCACATCATATCAGATCCCATCGTGGAGGTGATCGCGTCATGTCAGATCCCATGGTGGGGGTGATCACATCATCACACGACTGCCAGACTACATCATAGCTGCCAAACCACTGAGAATCGTGGCCCAGCCAAGCTGACACACAACCCTCAAGATCATGAGCTTTCAATGTCTGTTGTTGACTGAAGAATATCGACCTAGGGGAACCAAGCTAATCTAACACAGGTCTTTTCTCTGCAAGGCATGTCACACTGATCCTTGGCTTAGGATAACCACGCAGCACTTCAGCTCCATGCCTGGGGGCCTTTGAAAGAGCAAAATCACCAATAAAAAGCACAGAAATGAGAAATGTGCGTGGCACTAAACAAACCACGAAGAAGGCCCTTATCCGTTGTAGGCCAGCTGAAGCAAGAAGGAGAGCGTCGCCTTGTTCCAGCTCAGCTGGGTACGTGCATGTCCTGCTTCTCATATTTCTCACCGCTCTGAGCACACCCATGAATGACAGCCATAAATGCCATTGCTGTCAGGGACGGGACAGACCAAGCTTCGTGAGGGCCTGTAAGTCCCAGGGAAAGAGGGGGACCAGAGACAGTTAGGAAAACCTGAGGTCACACAGCGCTGTACAGTGTTCAGTCTTTCTCTGCGAAGGCCTGGCCACTGCCTGTCTGTCTCTGTTCATTCGACTGTGGGGACAGTCGGTGCAGCCTCCCCGCTTACAGCTTTGACCTGAACACATAAACCTGTCACCTGTCTTTTCAGACTGTGGTCTGGGGCAGGCACACCGAATCTCACTCGGGATTTCCAGTTCTTTGCCTCTGAACTTTAAACAGCCTTTTCTGTTATTGATTACCAGGGATGATTAGGACTGGAGATGAACAGAAAGTGAAGTGCCTCTTTGGTAGAGAACGTGGACCAGACAGAGGGGAGATAGACAGCATCTCTCTCAAACCACCATTATCCGCAACACCCACGGCTTCCTTCTGCTGGTTTCCGTGCCGCACGCAAACCCCGAAGTCAGGTACACCCCTGAGAAGGAAAACTACATCTTCCGAGAGTTACCGCATGGTGAGCAAAATTATATCAAATAAAGAGTTGGGGCACAGGGTATTTTTGGGGTGGGGAAACTGTTCTGTCTGATACCGTGATGGTGGGCAGGTGACATTACACATTCGTGAAATATCGTCAGGCTGTACAACACAGGGAATGAACCCCAAAATGAAACATAACCATTTACCTCGGAGTGGGCCCCGACTCGTGGCACCCCTATCTGTGTGTGTCCGAGTAGAACTGTGCTCCACAGGCTTTTCAATAGCTGATTTTTCAGAAGTAGATTGCCAGGCCTTTCTTCCGAGGCACCTCTGGTGGACTCTAACCTCCAACCTTTCTGCTAGCAGCTGACCGTATTCACTGTTTGTGCTGCCCAGGGAATCCTTTAAAGTAGCACCCTGGTTGTATTTACTGTAAAGCTCTCCAGGGCTGGGCTTGTGGGATTGGACAGTCAGCATAAGCATGTCACCAAGATATTTAAGATGGATGTTCTCCAAATGGCTTATAAAGTGGACCTCTAAAGGTATCACTTAAAGAGCAGGGTTCCAAAATAATAGGAAAGAACCAAAAAATCATCCAAAAAAAAACAAACGCATTATCGTCCAGTCAATTCTGACTCACGGCAACCCTGTTAGGGCACGGTAGAGCTGTCCCATTGGGTTTTCTAGCCTGTAATCTTTATGGGAGCAGACTGCCAGGTCTTTGTCACTTGGAGCCCCTGGGTGAGTTCAAACCACCAACGATTCAGCTACCAGCCGAGCTTTTAACCAGTGCACCACCAGGGATCCTTAACCAGATAATGTTGTTGTTGTTGTTGTTGTTAGGTGCCATTGAGTCGGTTCCGATTCATAGCGACCCTGTGCAAAACAGAATGAAACACTGCCCGGTCCTGAGCCATCCTCACAGTCATTGTTATGCTTGAGCTCATTGTTGCACCCACTGTGTCAATCCACCTCGTTGAGGGTCTTCCTCTTTTCCGCTGACCCTGTACTCTGCCAAACATGATGTCCTTCTCCAGGGACTGATCCCTCCTGACAACATGTCCAAACTATGTAAGACGCAGTCTCGCCATCCTTACCTCCAAGGAGCATTCTGGCTGCACTTCTTCCAAGACAGATTTGTTCGTTCTTTTGGCAGTCCATGGGATATTCAATATTCTTCTCCAACACCACAATTCAAAGGGGTCAACTCTTCTTCAGTCTTCCTTATTCACTGTCCAGCTTTCATATGCATATGAGACAATTGAAAACACCATGGCTTGGGTCAGGTGCACCTCACTCCTCAGAGTGACCAAACAATAATTTAGCTTAATTTGTAAAGAATATCTGCCTTGAGCATTGTGCTCTTTTAAGAACTACCTGTATGGGATCAAATTGACTAAAGTAACTGGAAAGGTTATACAGGAAGCTTAGGGGGCAGTGAGTTTATGTTAATGGAGGAGGAACAACTCAGAAAAAGAGGGTGAGAATGTTTGCACAACTTGAGAAATGTAAGCAATGTCTCTGAATTGTACAAGTAGAAACTGTCGAATTGGTGTGTGTTCTGCTGCCTATACCTTCGACAACAACAAAAATAAACAGAGAGAATAGGAAGCAGCGGGGACCGTGGACAAAGACTCAAAAAATGGAGGAATCTTACATCTTATACACCCTACGTACAAGGGTCCTTGTGTGCTCCAGGCCCTTCATTGGAAGGTCAGCATTCTGAGCCTACTGGGGACATGCAGCTGTGGACAGTACCTGAGGTGGCTGGAGCCTGCCCGTGGAAACTGTTCTGTTCACATTTAAATTGCATCTGTACCAATGGGTAACAGGCATTCTTTTTCTTCATTATTCCTCACTATGGGATAAAATGCATCCAAGCAAAACACACTGTTCTGAAAAGGAAGTACCCAATCAGCCTCACAAAGGGCCCCGGGTCCGACCAATCTGCTCTCCCCTAAAATCACCCTCCACCACGGCACAGCCCAGGGGGTCCAGGCAGGTGGAGAGAACTGGGTGGTGGAGCTGCAGGGCCTGGGCTGTGAGGGGGCCGCTCACACATGGCTGTCGGGACACCCAGAGCAGGGCATGGATCAGAGGAACTGTGGGGCGGCCGCCCCTACCCATACACACATACACACACACATACGCCACACAAGCCACATATAGACACCCACACACACACACGCATGCACACGCCACACACTCATACACCCCAGGTGTGATTGCAAAGCCTTTTCTGGACCCCACAGAAAAACAACTTCGACCCAGTTCCCACCTGAAGATCTAAATGTCAGTCACCCAGCAACACTGAGGGCTTCGAGCCTGAAGGAGGGAGAAAGCACTAGAAGCACGTTCGTCCCCACTATCTACAAGCACATCAGAAACCAACTTGATCTCACGTAGTTCTCGTGCCAACGCTTTTCTTATTCCCTTTATTCCAATGGCGTGAAAAGCCAACACAAACTCAAGGGACAGGAGGCTTCATGTGACTGAAATGACGGTTTTCAAACTCAACTGTCTCTTAGACACAGAATCATGTCATGCGTGAAGACCCAGGAGCAGAGGTTGGGTCTCCTGAAGAAAATGTTCACGTGGCTACAAAGGGGACCTTTCTTCTTCAGAAGACCTGCTTCTTGGGGTTGGTATTTTAAAAACAGGCTTCTTTTTATTATCCAAAAGAGCCACACTTCATGTTCTGGAGATCATCCCATAGAAAGCCACCCCCCACCCTGTCTGTCTGTCTGGTAGTCTGTCCTAATGTGGTGGCTTGCATGTTGCAGTAATACTAGAAGTTATGCCACCAGCATTTCAAAATACCAACCGGTCACATGGTGGACAGATTTCAGGTGAGCTTCCGGACTAAGAAGACGGGGAAGAAAGTCCTGATGATTTATGTCTGAACACCAGCCAGTGAAAACCCTAAGGAGCATGACAGAACATTGTCTGAGTCTTGCTTTGACAGGTCATCAGGAGGGCTCCATCTCTGGAGGAGGACACAATGCTTGGTGAAGTCGAGGGCCAGCAAGAGCAAAGGAGACCTTGGTGAGATGGGTTGGCACAATAGCCACAATGATGGACTCAAACATGTTGTCAGTTGTGAGGATGACCCAGGGCTGGGCAACATTTTGTTCTATTGTACATGGGGTCACCATGAGTCAGAGTCAACAGCATCTATCTGTCTATCTCACCCATCCAACCATCCACCCATTCACCCACCTAACTAATCCATCCATCCACCCATCCCTCCATCCACCTACCATCCATCCATCCACCCCATCCATCCATCCACCCACCCAGCATTCATCCATCCATCCATCTATCCCTCCATCCCTCCCTCCATCCATCCATCCCTCCATCCCTCCATTCCTCCATTCATCCCTCCACCCATCCACCCATCCCTCCATCCCTCCACCCCCATCCACCCATCCCTCCATCCCTCCATTCATCCCTCCATCCATCCACCCATCCCTCCATTCCTCCATTCATCCCTCCACCCATCCACCCATCCCTCCATCCCTCCACCCCATCCACCCATCCCTCCATCCCTCCATTCATCCCTCCATCCATCCCTCCATCCCTCCATTCCTCCATTCATCCCTCCATCCATCCACCCATCCCTCCATCCCTCCACCCCATCCACCCATCCCTCCATCCCTCCATTCATCCCTCCATCCATCCACCCATCCCTCCATCCCTCCACCTACCCATCCCTCCATCCCTCCATTCATCCCTCCAACCCTCCATCCATCCACCCATCCCGCCATCCCTCCACCCCCATCCACCCATCCCTCCATCCCTCCATTCATCCCTCCATCCATCCACCCACCCACCATCCATCCATCCATCCACCATCCATCCACCCATGCACCATCCATCCACCCATCCACCATCCATCCATCTATCATCTGTCTATTTATCCCATGGAACAAAAAGTCCAAGAAACTACCCATCGATGCACTTTGTGACAGAAATGATGGTCCCTGTGTGCACCTCGACAGCCCTGGGTTTTTTTTGTGTCGTTTGTGTGCACACAAGAAGGTGGTCTCCATGCACCCTGGCTGTCCTTCTTCAAGATTTTTGTGGACAGCACCAGACAGGAGGAGGTGCAATCTGAGAGCAAGGAACCCCCAAACCAATGAGGTGTTCCACCTACAATGGCCCCACCGTCAAGCCCTGGAATGGAAATGTCCTGGGAATAAAACTGGACCCAGGGAGCCCTTTGGTCTGGCAGTGGGGGTCTTCAGTGCCCCAGACAGCAGCATCATGGGTCCTGGATGGTGCTGACCGCTGGGGCATCTCCTTTGGTCCTTTACCACCAACGTTGACCCTGTTTTTGGCTCTGGAGGGGGCACTCTCTCATAGCATCAAGTATGCATCGTCATCTACCACAAATGAAAAGCCACCCAGGGTGACCACATCACTGTGTTGGGGGGGCCGAAGAGGATGCAGGCCAGGACCCAGGGCCTCTCCCATCTGCATCTGTGGGCACAATGGGCCTGTCATGGGTGCCTCCACCTTGGCCTTGACCAGCTGGACCACGGGCACCTCCTCCAGGGCACAGTCCTCCTCTTCATTCTCCACTTTATTCACAGGGGCCACGTTCTCAGTGAACTTGATCCACTCCTGCAGGGATGGAACATTCTGGCTTAAATCCCGTGAACACACCAAACAGCAGTGTGTCTTACCGCAATGCATGCCCCAAACACGAACCCCTAGCACTTTTTTTTTTTAGTGCACGCAAAATTTTGATATATTCTTCTGTTCTAATTAAAAAAAAAAAAGTTCTAAATCTCCATTTTCCTAGCATAGACTCAGTGAGTGATTAAAGGTAAACCAGTTGCCGTGAAGTTGATCCCGACTCACAGCGACCCTCATGTGTGTCAGAGTAGAACGGTGTCCCACAGATCACCAGGCCTTTCTTGCAAGGCACCTCTAGGTGTTTTTGAACCGCCAAACTTTCAGTTGTAGCTGAACACTTAGCCATTTGTGCCACTCAGGGACTTTTTGATTAAATCTACCCTAATGCTAATACCACCACCCCTCTGTCAGTCTGTCACACTGTGGTGGCTTTCATGTTGCTGTGAGGCTGGAAGCTAGGCCACCAGTATTTCAAATACCAGCAGGGTCACCCGTGGTGGGCAGGTTTCAGCAGACCTTTCAGACTCAGACAGACTAGGAAGAAAGGACTGGTGATTTACTTCTGAAAATCAGCCAATGAAAACTACAGGTCACAACAGAACAGTAATATAGCGCTGGTAATACGAGCCCCTAGGTTGGACGTCACTCAGAATACACACTGGTCACCACAATGGACTCAGGCAGACCAAGGATCATGAAGATGGTGCAGGACCGGAGAACGTTTCCTTCTGTTGTGCACGGGGTGGCCAAGAGTCAAAGCTAACTCATCGACAACCAACAGCACAATGCTAACACATTCAATCCAGTCATGCAGGTATTTGGTTAAGAAGAGGATTCAGGTTGCCCTTGTTGAGTCATTGTCATTGCGTAGCTGTATTTTTGAGGACATCAGCTAAGCAACTATGTATTTAAAATTACTCCTAAAGTAAAATACAAATTCTCATGGAATCTGGACTTTCTGGAGATGTGGAGGTTGGATGAACCCCTGAAACCATTGCTCTGAGATAATCTTTAAACCTTAAACCTGAAGTCTTCTTAAAACCAAACAATAGTTTAGCTTAACTAGGAAAAAAAAGTCTGCCTCGAGCACTGTGCTCTTTTAAGATCTACCTACACAGGGACAAATTGACAACAGCAACTCAAAACGTTAGATAGGAAACTTGGGGGGCAGTGAGTTTATGTTAATGGGGAGGAGCAACTCAGAAAAGGAGGGTCAGAATGGGTGCACAACTCAATGAATGTCATCAAGGTCACTGAACTGTACGTGTAGAAAATGTTAAATTGGCTTATGTTCTCCTGTCTATATTCTTAGAAACAAGAAAAAACAAAATAAACTATGTAAAAATAAAATACTTCCAAGATAAAATGAGTAAATGAGTAAACCAAGTTTCTCTACCAAGTTAGGGAAGCTAGGTTATGAATTTTGTAAAAAGTAGCACGTTCTATAGGGAACTTTACCATCAGATCACAATGGCATTCAATTCTTGTAGGTTGCCTCAAGACTGTGACCAGGTATGCACACATAGCAAAAAGAGGATGTAAGGACTGTAAAATCAAGTGTATAGTATATTTTAATTTTATTTTAAAAACCATAAATTCTAAAATTTATAGTAAATTTATATTTAGAAAAACAAAATCACCCCACGGAAAAGCACCCCTGGACTTGTTACAAGCTGGCCAAGCGTCCAGTACTGCCCCTTTCCTCAGAGGGTTGCCAGCAAACATCCTTGGGGATGAGGCAGACTCCCTTGGGAAGGCTATTCCCGTTGGAGCAGAAAAGCCCCCTTCTTCAGTAACTTTCCACAAAGTGTACACCATGTTTGCTGTTGCGGTTAGCTGCTGTCAGTTGATCCCAACTCACGGCAACTCCGGGCACAACAGAACAAAACGCTGCCCAGTCCTGTGCCATTCCCGTGACTGGTCGTGAATCAGACTACTGTGATTTATAGGGTTTATTGTTGGCTGATCTCCACAAGCAGAATGCAGGCCTTTCTTCCTAGTCTTAGTCTGTACCTCAGCTAAAACCTGTTCACATCATAGCAACAAGCAAGCCTCCACCGACCGAGGGGTGGAGGCAGCACATCAGGTGCATTGGCTGGGAATTGAACCTGGGTCTCCTACATGGAAGAAGAGAATTCTACCACTGAACCACTATTGCTTCACCATAAGCAACTGAATAACCAGGTATAATCAACGAAGATAGAGGGAAAAGACAAGATGGAGAATGGAGGTTGAAAACAAGATGGAAGGCAGGGACAAGATGGAGGATGGAGGGTGGAGACAAGATGCAAGGTGGAGGCTGGACAGAGGGTGGAGGCAGAAAACAAGATGGAGGGTGGAGACAAAATGGAGGATGGAGGGTGGAGACAAGATGAAGGTTGGAGATAAGATGGAGGGTGGAGACAAGATGGGGGTGGAGACAAGATGAAGGTTGGAGATAAGATGGAGGTTGGAGATAAGATGGAGGGTGGAGACAAGAATGAGGGTGGAGAATGTAACATATATATGATGTTATGTGTGTGCTATGTTTGTGCAGGCAAGGTGGAGGGTGGAGATGGGATGGAGAGTGGGATAAGATGAAGGATGGACACAAGATGGAGGGTGGAGACAGGATGGAGGGTGGAGAATGTAATATATGTATATATGATGTTATGTATGTAATTACATGTGTTGATTTTTTAGTTTGTAGTTGCCGTCTGCTTGACAGCAACTAACCACAATAATAACAAGCAAGCCTCCTGAGTTGAGAGAAGAGAAGACAAAGCAAGATCACTGTTACCTGGAAGTTCCCTCTGTGGTCCTCAAAAAGCCCGGGAAAGGTGAATTTTGGGTCTGGCACGCTGGGCATGAGGAGATTCTTCACTCTGAAATGGGCATGGAGAGTCTGGCCAGACAGGCTGGCGCCCCAACATGGCTCTGGACCCATTGTGGTGCACAGACCCCAAGAGGGGTGAGGACATTACAGACCTGCTTCCCAGCGACGCAGCACCCGGACCCCAAGTTCAGGGTGGTTGCTCCCCTCAGTGCTCCCACACCGTCCCCAGGCTCTTGACATCCACTGGTGCCCCTGCTTCACTGTGCTCTCTGGGACACACAGCCACGTTCTTCGTACAGTGTAAACCAGTTACCGTGGAGTAGATTCCAGAGTAGAACTGTGCGTCATGGGATTTTTAGGGGTAGGTCACCACACTTTTCTTCTGAAGCACCTCTGGGTGGACTCAAACCTCCAATCTTTCAGCTAGCAGCCGAGCATGTTAAATGTTTGCACTGTCCAAAAAAAGCTCATTGTGTTGACTGGATTCCAACTCATAGCAACCCTATAGGACAGAGTAGAACTGCCCCATAGGGTTTCCAAGGAGCAGCTGGTGCATTTGAACTGCTGACCTTTTGGTGAGCAGCTGGGCTCTTCACCAGGGCACCACCAGGCACTGTCCAAACCAAACCAAACCCAGTGCCGTCGAGTCGATTCCAACTCATAGCGACCCTATAGGACAGAGTAGAACTGCCCCATTGAGTTTCCAAGGAGCGCCTGGTGGATTCGAACTGCCGACCCTTTGGTTAGCAGCCATAGCACTTAACCACTACGCCACCAGGGTTTCCGGCACTGTCCAGGGAGTCCCAAAAACCAGATTCCATTGAGTCAACTCTGACTCTTGTTGGCCCCAGGTGTGTCAGAGTAGAACTGTGCTCCATGGGGTTTTCAATGGCTGATTTTTCAGTAGATTGCCAGGCCTTTCTTCTGAGGCACTGCTGGGTGGACTCGAACCTCCAACCTGTCATTTAGCAGCCGAGCATGTTCACTGTGCGCCATCCAGGGGCTCCTTGGGCAATGCATTGATTTCACTGTTCACTGTTCATTTTGAACAGGGTGTTCCCTTGAAGATAGAGCAAGTGTTGGGTTTTTCCAAGAAGACTGTCCCTCAGTTTCCCCCAGTGGATGACTTTCGCATTCAAACACCGGACTCGTTAGCAGATGCTGCACCTGACAGCTTGGCCTCCTGGCAGCCAACCGTCTTATCTGATTACCTTATTTCCTCCCTGGCTGAGCAGCATTTGGGCTGATTAAAGAGATGGAAGTGGACTGAAGAAGCTTGCCTGATCTGCGAGAGATTAAATGAAGGCAGCACTAACCCTACACTGTATGAAACTACGCCAGGAAGCACTGGAAGTTGGCTAACTCAGCCCAGCTCAGACCCAACGTGATTCCTCTCAAATGGAGGTCTGTCTTTCTCTCCTTGTCACTCAGCTTGTTGCTATGGAAACCTGATCCCAAGAAACAAAGATGGCACCAGCAACACAGGACATGAACAGCTCCCAATGTCGTAAACAGCCAAGAGCTTAGGCTTCACTTAGGCTTAAACAGAAATGGAAACAACGCCAAAACACAAACCTGTTGTCATCAAGTCGATTCCGACTCATAGCGACCCTATAGGACACAGTAGAACTGCCCCGTAGGGTTTCCAGGGAGCGGCTGGTAGATTCCAACTGCTGACCTTTTGGTTAGCAGCCTGAGCTCTTAACCACTGTGCCACCAGGGGCTCCAGAAATGGAAATCATGATGATTAAAATGTCATAAGGAAGGTAAAAAAAAAAAAAAAGAAAGGAAACTATTCAATATTTTTGAAAAGTTCTCTTATGGCCTCAAAGAGTATTGGTTTTTTGTTTTGTTTTGTTTTTTTGTCTATAAATGTACAGACAAAACCTGAGAGGTTTTTCTTATACAACTCTATTTTCCACCTTCGCCAAATTGCCCACTGTAATTGATCTCAATCAAAATTAAAATGTATTTTTCTCTCCTGTTACATGCAGAGAATGAGGGTAGGAAGGACGAAGCTGAGTCAGGCTCTGTGTCTGAAACACGCTAACCCTCTAGAGGAACCCTGGTGGCACAGTGGTTAAGAGCTCGGCTGCTAACCAGTCAGTCAGCAGTTCAAATCCACCAGCCGCTCCTTGGGAACCCTATGGAGCAGTCCTACTTTCTCCTATATGGTCGCCGTGAGTCGGAAGCAGCTCGAGGGCAACGAGTTTGGTTTGGTTTAATCCTCTAGCAGGAGTCCCCGGGTGGGGTCAACGGTGAGCATGCTCAGCTGTAACCAAAAGGTTGGAGGATTGAGTCCACCCAGTGGGGCCTCAGAAGAAAAATCATCCATCGAAAACCCTATGGAGCCCAGCTCTGCTCTGACATACAAGGGGTCACCATGGTCAGGGTCGACCCGACGGCAACTGGTTTAGCCTTCTAGCAGATGCTCGACACACATACGTTTTACTGCGTCCACAAGACCCTTTCTGAAATAATATTCCCAATATCCCTGTGTCTTTAGCATTATCTGAAAACCCTGGTGGCTCAGCGGTTAAGAGCTCAGGCCAAAAGGTCTCCAATTAGAATCCACCCACCGTCCATCCATCCATCCCTCCTTTCAAACCTATGCATTCAGCCACCCATTTACTCATCCATCTATGCACCCATCCACCTACCCGTCCATCCATCTATGCACCCATCCACCTACCCGTCCATCCATCTATGCACCCATCCACCTACCCGTCCATCCATCTATGCACCCATCCACCTACCCGTCCATCCATCTATGCACCCATCCACCTACCCATCCATTCATCTATGCACCCATCCACCCATCTCAGCCACTCCTTGGAAACCGTATGGGCCAGTTCTACTCTGTCCTGAAGGGTCGCTATGAGTCGGAATCGACTCGACGGCAATGGGTTAACATTATCTGCCTCTCTGCTTTCATTGCCCATTGGCAACAAAGAGGGCAGTGATGGGGCGTGAGACTCAGCTGAACCACCCCACCAGGCAACTGGTCTTTCTTCCAACTTCATGGACATGTTGTAAGCCAAGCTGTCTGCCCTCGTGCTTAGGAGGCCCGCAGAGGGATCCTTACCTCTGCCGTTTCCACAGGAACAGAAGAAGAACACACACAGTGAGGAGGGTCACCAGAATAGCGATCAAGACAAACCTTGGGAAGGACGTTTCCTCCTGCAGGCACGTATCTGAAACAAAACATGATGGCCACTGTCAGGTTTCAACCTGGTATTGGAACTCATCCTACCCCCGTTGTTTTCATTTATGAATGCCACCATCAGCAAAACTTCATGGCTGTGGAAATATCTTCTTTTTTTTTCAAATTGTATTTTAGATGAAGGTTTACAGAACAAACCAGCTTCTCATTAAACAGTTAGTACATATATTCTTTTCTAATACTGGTTGCCAGCCCCATGACATGTCAACACTCTCCCCTTCTCTACCTTGGGTTTCCTGTTACCAGCTTTCCTGTCCCCTCCTGCCTTCTAGTCCTTGCCCCTGGGCTGGTGTGCCCCTTTAGTCTCGTTTTATGGGCCTGTCTAATCTTTGGCTGAAGGGTGAGCCTCAGAACTGCCTTCACTACTGAGCTAAAAGGGTGTCCGGGGGCGGTACTCTCAGGTTTCTCCAATCTTCATCAGGCCAGTAAGTCTGGTCTTTTTTTGTGTGAGTTAGAATTTTGTTCTACATTTTTCTCCAGTTTTGTCCAGGACCCTCTATTGTGATCCCTGTCAGAGCAGTCAGTGGTGGTAGCCAGGCACCATTTAGTTGTGCCGAACTCAATCTGGTAGAGGTTGTGTGTGGGTAATATCTTGGAAAGGGAGACAGATTGAGTCTACAGACAGGCACACGCTGCGTTGGCATCCCCACAAGATGGTGTTGGCTCAACTCACTGCCCAGGGAACCTACTATGGCCAAGGGAGTGAAAGGGGTGTTGGTGGTGGAGAGAGATTTTAGGACCCTGACTTCTCCTCTGTTCTCTGGCTAAAAGCCTACTAGGGTGTTGCTTGGGCATAGGGACGTCCACTGAAGACAAGTGAAGGATGGCAGGCTGGAGGAGAGGAGTGTCGCTCACCCCAAAAGGGTTCATGGTTTGCACACCCAGGGACGCCTTGCACAATATGGAAGATAGCCAAGCAGCAGGTATCCATATTGTGAAAGTCACTGATTTCATTGTTCATTTTGAACAGGGGGTTCCCTTGAAGACAGGGTAACCGTTGGCTTTTTCCAAGAAGGCCGTCCCTCAGTTTCCCCTGGGGATGATGTGGGCTCTGTATCCAAACACCAGATGAGCCACGGTGCTATGACTTGCTGCCCGCCCTCAAGACAGTCAATGCCTTTATCTGATGGATTCATTTCCTCCCTCCTGTCTCTGAGCTCCTTACTGATAGCATATATTTGAGCTGGTAAAAGCAATAGACGTGGGCTGGAGAGGCACACTGATTTGCAAGAGATTAAACGAAGTGTGCACCTTAGCACCATATTAAACTACACCAAAAAGCCTTTGAAGCTGACGGTTCACTCATGGGACCGGCATCAGTTGGTGACCTGCTGAAGGTCAGCCAAGCCTGTGTTGGGTCCCAGGAACAGGGAGATGAGTGAAGCATGACCCTTCACTCAAAGAACTGAACCTAAGGATGCCATACATCATCCTGTTTGCAGGGGCCCAACCCAAGTGCATCGTTCATTTTCAGGTACATGTTGAGTTGTTCGTTGGACGTCTCAGCATCGACGTCCTCCAGGAACTTCAGGGTAAATTTATCCAAAATGGCACTGCTTCCCCACCAAGCCCTCTTTTCTTTGGTCATTCCCTGGGGGAAGCTCTGCTGTCTGCTCAAGGCAGAGCCTGGAGCTATCCCTGGCATCCTCCTCCACCCTGTGAGTGGGCAATCTTTCTTAACAGCACCTGAGCATTGTGACACTTTGCTCCCAATGGCTTTATCCTGCTCAGAAAGCTCTTCTTGGTGTGGTTCTGTTCCCGCCTTTCTCCTCCACTCATCATTGTCCAGCCATGGCTTGAGATATGGTGACAGAAGTTTGAACGAAGGGACAGATAGATCTCTACCTTCCCTTGGTGTAAAACTCTGAGTTCTGTTTCTTCTCTCTCCTCTCCTCCCTTTTTGGAAATACACCATCTGTTTATACACACAACCAGCCACCCACTCATCCACCTACCTGTGCTTCTATCCATCTGTCCCTTCACCCATCCACATACTCACCTACCTATCCACCATCTATCCACTCACACGGTCTTTCACCTAACCACCAACCCATCTATCCATCCACCTATCCATCCATCCATTTTTTTTACCTACTTATCAAGCCACCCACCCATCCAGCCACCCATTTACTCATCCATCCATCCACCCATCTATGCATCCATCCATTCTTTCACCTACCCATCCATCCATCCTCTCATACGTTCATCTGCCCATCCATCCTTTCATCTACCTACTCATTCAGCCATTCATTTACTCATCTATCTACCCACCCATCCATCCACCTACCCATCTATCTATTTTTCACCTACTCATCCACACACACACCCTGCAGCTACCCATTTATTCATCCATCTAGCCACCCATCCATCCATCCATCTATCCAATCATTCTTTCACCTACCCATCCAACCACCCATTCACCCATTCATCCTCTACCTACCCATCCATTCATCCATTTTTTCACCTATCCATTCAGCCACCCAACCACCCTCCAGCCACCTATTTACTCATCCACCCACCCATCCACCCATCCAGCCACCCATCCATTCTGTATATAATTACATGGTTTCTATCATGGATGGAAAGGCACATAGACTGGAGTCTAAAGCCCAGCTTGACAACTAACTAACTGTGTATCTTTGGACAAATCACTTTACCTCACTTAATTTTATCGTCAACAAAATCATACTACTGTAACAGCATTGAAGGCTTGTTTCAAAGACGATAAGAGCTAATCTATATAGCAGCAGGTCCAAATCAGGCTTTTAGTAAATGATACTTGTTATTTTGTTGCTGTGTTCCTAGAAGTAAAAAATATATATATAATTACGTCAGTGAGGAAGGCTGCCTGCAGAGAGAAACACTGAGAGGAATCACTTTCACATTCATCTTTGGTACCAAGATCATTCACGGTTTTCACTTGTCGTCTACTGGTGCCCCCACCCCTGCCTGCCCTCGCCACAAAGGTGCGAGACACGGCTGTGTAACAAACATCACCTTTCTGCTCTCCCCCCTGCCACTGGGTCACTTCTGACCAGTCACTGGGGTACGTCTCTGGGCCATATCTGGACTCCATGGTTTTCACTCTGGCGCGGAAATAGTAGCATTTATCAGTATCCAAGTTTTCTATTGCAATGCTGCAGGTTCTCCGCTCCGTAGACTGCAGAAAAAATAGACATGTGAGAGGTGTCATGATCTAGCCTTCTTATCTTAGCACCAGGAATCCACAAGGCTCTTACTGCGGGCATTAGTGGTACAGACATTCACGTTCCGCTGTTTCCCATCCTTCCTTCATCCCCACCTTCACATCTCTTCAGCGAAAACACATCGATGAAGCACCTCAACCCCCTCCTCTCCTCCACCCTGAGAATCCTTTATAACAAATAACTGCTTTTGAAGAATGACTTAGAGACAAGTACTTCCTTTTAGGAAAACAAATGGTTTGTTACAATTATAAAAGTAACACCTTTATTTCTGAGACCTTAGAAAACATTCAAGACAAAAGGGGAACCATTAAAAAAAAAAAACTTTCTTATTGAAGTGTGGAGCAGAACTCGAATTCTTAAAAAGTCCAGACTTACTGGAACAGTTTAGACTAGAGGACTCCCCAAGGCTACCACCCCAAGATACTCTAAACTTTGAACCAAAACTACCCCCTGAGGTAACCTTTTAGCTAAATAACAGATTGGCTCATAAAATAAAGACTATCACCTGTGAATACTGTGCTCCTTAAAAAAAAAAAAAAATCCATATGAGATAAAAAAATGAAACCCATTGCCATCTAGTTGATTCCAACTCATAGTGACCCTATAGGACAGAGTAGAACTTGCCCATAGAATTTCCAAGGAGCGGCTGGTGAATTCAAACTGCGACCCTTTTGGTTAGCAGCCAAGGTCTTAAGCACTGAGCCACCAGGGCTCAATTACTCTAAAGCAAAGATGAGAAAGTAAGGGGGCAGGGTAACCAGATTACTGGAAAAGAAATATCCAGAACTACATCAGTGAGAATGTTAGCACATTGTAAAAACGTAACCAACCTCCCTGCACAATGTATGTAGTAATTGTTAAATGGGGACCAAATCTGCTGTACAAACTTTCACCCAAAACACAGGAAAACGTTATCTAAAAAAAAAATCTTGTTTTAGCTCCAAGACATGGGCACCATGGGCAAGTTGATGTTATCTATTTCCTCCCAGAAGTACTCATAATGAAAATGGGGTTATATTTTCCCTGCAACTGTGTGTCTTTTTTAATGCAATGTTTCATCGTATGCGTTTTCTCTTGTCATTAAATATTCACCCATGTTGTCGTTAGCCGTTAGCCGCAATAGAGTCTGCGCTGATTTTGACGACCCCACGCACAACAGGGCAAGATATTCCCTAGCTTTGCTTCATTTCCATGATCAGTTGTCGACTGAACTACGCGACACCCAAGGTGTTAACAGTGACATAAAATTCAGTTTTCCATTGATCTGCTCACACGCTCAAATCTCAAGCTTGTTCCTCTGTGTCTACAATACAAAGGAGGCATCTGTTGCAGGGAGTGATTTCCCAATGGGAGGGTGTTATGGGTTGAATTGTGCACCCTGCAAAATATGTGTTGGAAACCTAACGCCCATACCCGTGGTTATAATCCTGTCGTTTGGAAACAGCATCTTCTTACACTAATTAGATCATGGCGGGGGGGAGGTGGGTTCTAAATCTAATCACTTCTGAGTTAGAAGAAGAACAGATTAGACACAGAGACACAGAGATTCTATTTGAGAACAGAGGCAGATTTATCTACAAGTCCAGAAACTCCAAGGATTGGTGGCTCAGTGGTTAACAGCTCAACTGCTAACGAAAAGGTTGGCAGTTTAAGCCACCAGTCACTCCTTGGAAGCCCTATGGGGTAGTTCTACTCTGTCCTATAGGGTTGCTATGAGTCAGAATCTACTTGATGGCAAAGGGTTAGAAGCTGAAATACATAAAGAAGGACCTCTCCCTAAAGCCACACCATGAATTTGGACTTCTTGCCTCCTGAATTATGAGAAAATAAATTTCTGTTTTTATCCACTGGTGGTATTTCTGGTACAACAGCTCTAGGGAACTGACACAGGTGGGGACAGGGAAAAGCTGTGAGTGATTGAATGAACAATCGGACAATGGCTAGAACATATACAAAAATACAACTGACTCGCAGCCTGCAGCAGTCAGCCTAGGAAAGCAAGCAACGATCTCTGTAACAATGAGCCCGAAATGGCCAAGGCCTGATTTATAACTGACCCATTGCTATCAAGTGTATTCCAACTCACAGGGACCCTATAAGACAGAGTAGAACTGCCACGTAGGGTTTCCAAGGCTGTAAATCTCTATGGAAGCAGACAGTCACATCTCCCTCCCGCAGAGCTGCTTGTGGGTTCGAATCACCAACCTTCTGGTTAAGAGCTTTAACCACTGCACCATCAGGTCTCCTTGATTAGTAGCTGACACTCACTTAATTCTTATCCCCCCTTCCAATGTAAGTCCAGCCAATGAAAGTCAAATTCGCTCCCCTAACCAATAACATAGAAGCCCTAGTGGCACAGTGGCTAAGAACTACGGCTGCTAACCAAAAGGTCGGCAGTTCGAATCCACTAGCTGCTCCTTAGTAACCCTGTGGGGCAATTCTACTCTGTCCCATAGGGTCGCTATGAGTCAGAATTGACTCAAAAGCAATGTTTTTTTTTTTTTTTAACCAATAACATAAAATGCCCCACTTCCAGTTAGCCCACTTCTAGCTTCCCCATGGCAACAGCGTCCATTCAGGGCATACAGGAAGCCTTCCCTTTGTTCCCTCGGAAAACCCTGTCTTTGAAATTCTGCTGAACACAAGTGATGTTGGTCTTGTTACAGCCAAGCTCTGCATACATAGTCTTGTTGGTTCTTACTTAGGTGGTATTTCTCTGTTGCCATAGTCTAGTGGGATTAGGTATCGATCTTGATGGAAAGATGGAACGGAGTGCAGTGGGGTCCAGAGAGAGGGGAAAGGGGGTTTGGGGGGAAATACGGAACCCCACAAGGACAAGGTGGGTACTCTCTGTCTTAGTTGTCGAGTGCTGCAGCCATAGAAATAGCAAGGGAATGGCTTTAAGGAACAGAACTTCATTCTCTCACCGTCCAGTAGGGGAAGGCTTTCTCTCTCTGTCGGCTCTAGGGGGAGGTCTTTGTCTAGCTTCTGTAATGTTCTTATCGGCGTACCTTGGTGATCGCCATGTGTCATCTACCTTTCCCCATCTGTGTTTGCTTCTCTCTGTGCCTAATCTAGAGCTCGGCTGCTAACCAAAAGGTCGGCAGCTCGAATCCACCAGCTGCTCCTTGGAAACCCTGTGGGGCAGTTCTACCCCGTCCTATAGGGTCACTATGAGTCAGAATCAACTCAATAGGAATGGATTTGGTTTTTCAGCTTGGTGCCTAATCTGCTCCTTTTATATCTCAGAAGAGATTGACTTAAGATACACCCTACACTAATACTATCTCATTAGCAAAACAAAGAACCTATTTCCAAATGGAATTACAATGTCAGGTGTAGGGCTTAGGATTTATGACATGTATTTGGGGGGACACGATACCAATCCATGACAGGCATGAACTCCTCATCCCTGAGAGCACACCGCAGCACTCACCTCCCACTCGGAATCAAAGTTGCTCTTGTACTGGATTTGATATAGGAGACCGTTGTAGGAAAGGTTGGAACACCTGACAGTGACTGTCTCCTGTCGCCACAGGAAGGTCAAGTCTTTCGGAGAGCTGGGTTTCACTAAGAAGGGAGGAAGACCAAAGAAGAAATGACACCTTTGAATTACGGTGTAGGCAAAGGATATTGAATATACCATGGACTGCCAAAAGAACATACAAATCTGTCTTGGAAGAAGTACAACCAGAATGCTCCTTACAAGCGAGAATGATGAGACTTGGTCTCACATACTTTGAACATGTTATCAGGAGGGACCAGTCCCTGGAGAAAGATATCATGCTTGGTAAAGAAGAGGGTCAGCGAAAAAGAGGAAGACCCTCAATGAGATGGGTTGACACACTGGCTGCAAGAACAGGCTCAAACATAACAACGATTGTGAGGATGGTGCAGGACCAGGCAGTGTTTCGTTCTGTTGTGCATAGGGTCGCTATGAGCCAGAATCAACTAACAACAACAACAAGGAAAAGCAATAGAACCATCACCTCCTTGACAGATAAACATGTCACCTCTTGAAAACCAGTGTCGTATTTGCGTAGACACACTTTCTTTAATCGCTACAACAACGGGGCATACCAATGATGGTGAGGCTGGCACAGGACCAGCCAATGTTTTGTTCTGTTGTGCGTGGAGTCGTCATGAGTCAGAGCTGGCTCGAGAGCGACTAAGAGCAACGACACTTTCTTCTGCCTGCATCAACCCTTCCTTTAAGGGGCATCCTTACTACCTTGGAGGAATTTTCGGTTTACTTCTCTTTATTACCTTTAACCAACCAGCGGCCATTAAGTCGATTCCAACATATGGCGGCCCCGTGTGTGTCAGAGTAGAACTGGGCTCCACAGGGTTTTCAATGGCTGATTTTTCAGAAGTAGATCACCAAGGCTTTCTGCTTGAGGGACCTCAGGATGGACTTCAAACTCCAACCTTTCAGTTAGCAGCTGAGCACGCTAACCCTTTGTGTCACGCAGAGGCTTCTCATTATCTTAAGAGTGAAAGTTTTTAGCCAAGAATTCAAAGATCTGTAGGCGTATAATGGAAGAGACTCTGTCAAACTGCGTGGAACACTCCTGTACCTGGGCACCTATGAGTGATTTATTAAGGAGGGGTCTATAGCTCCCATCAGACTCTGAAGGGAATCTGTGGCCCCTCCGCCTCAAAAAAGAACCTCTGCTTTACAGAGTTCTAAAATGATGAGTAAATATCGTAGAGAGTTTAATGCATGTATGCAGTTTTTCCTCACTCAAGACTGACAAAAAAAATCCATTGCCATCAAATATTACTGCTCCATAGGATTTTCTTAGCTGTGATCTTTACAGGAGCCGATCCCCAGATCTTTCTTCAGCGGTGGCACTGGGTGGGTTTAAACCGCCAACACTTAGGATAGTTGTAGTTAGGTGCCGTTAAGTCTGTTCCGACTCATAGGGACCCCATGCACAACAGAGTGAAACACTGCCCCGTCCTGCACCATCCTCACTATCGTTGTTATGCTTGAGCCCATTGTTGCAGCCACTGTGTCAATCCATCTTGTTGAGGGTTTTCTTCTTTTTCCCTGGCCCTCTACTTTGCCCAGCATGATGTCCTTCTCCAGGGACTGGCCCCTCCTGAGAAGATGCCCAAAGTAAGTTGAACATAAAATGTTTGCACCACCGAGGGACCTCTGGAGGTTGACTCCAGCTCTGAAGGGCACTTCAAAAGAAAAGGATAGATATGGGCTGGGGGTAATAGGGTGTTTCTCTCTCTCTCCGTGGGGTTTGGGAGAGGGTGCTATTTTTCAAATCACAGCCTTCACACAGTCACCTGGTCTCCATCACTGGACAACCAAGATCCCCTGGTCAATGGAGACACATCCATGCCCGGCGTGTGTCAAGAGGGACCTCCTGGAAAGGTCCATCTCTTCCCTGTTGGGCTCAGGGAGGGAGTGCTCCCAGACTCAGCTTCCCTGGGGGTGAGCAGACAGCTCCTCGCTCAGTACTCACGGTATTCGCTGATCCACACACTATAATTCAGAAGGACACGGGTTTTGTTGCAGAGAGAGAGCTCGAGTATAACATCTCTAGTGCCGTCCTCGTCTGGTTCCACCTCCAAGACGCAGCCTGAGGTGTAGCCTTGGTCAAGAGTGTAGTTGTGACATTGGCTCATGGTAGCACCTCTGAATCTGTGCTTAAAGAAAGAGGACTGTTTAGCCAAGGGCCATCTTGAAAACATCATCTTAACAGGTTCCCTGCCCATTCTCTCTCCAAACCCCTGTCACAGATGAGATCGGATGCCCTCCTTCCTTTCTCCAAGAGCCCTCCCTTATAGCCACAGAGAGACCTTTCCACACAGAAAAAGGGTCCCTTCTCTCAGATGCTTAAAGCCCTCAAAACACTCCCATAGAGATAGCTGAATGGGGGCCCCTCAAAAGATATGTCCACTTCCCTAATGCCCAGAACCTGTGAATGGGAACTTGTCTGCAAAAATGGGTCTTTACATATGGAATTAAATGAAGGATCTTGAGAGGAGATTGTCTCGGATTTTGGGGGGGAGGAGCCTAAATCCAGTGATGGGCGGGCATCCTTATAAAAGAGGAGAAGACACAAATACAGGTAAGACGGTGTCATGGATTGAATTGTGTCCCCCCCAAATATCTGTCAACTTAGCTGGGCCTTGAGTCCCAGTATTGTGTGATTGTCCACCATTTTATGTGATTTTCCTGTATTTTGTAAATCCCATCACTATGATATGAATGAGGTAGATTAATGGCAGTTATATTGATGAGGTCTACAAGATTAGGTAATGTCTTAAGCCAATCTCTCTTGAGATATAAAAGAGACAAGTGAGCAGAGAGACATTGGGACCTCATACCACCAAGAAAGAAGAGCCAGGAGCAGAGAGGGTCCTTTGGACTCGGGGTCCCTGCTCTGAGAGGCGCTCAGTCTAGGGGAAGATTGATGACAAGGATCTTTCCCCAGAGCCGACAGAGAGAGAAAGCCTTCCACTGGAGCTAGAGCCCTGAATTTGGACTTGGAATCTCTAGACTGTGAGAGAATACATTTCTTTCTTGTTAAAGCCATCCACTTGTGGTATTTCTGTTATAGCAGCACTAGAAATCCAAGAAAGACAGCCTTGTGAAGGCAGACACAGAGATCGGAGTGATGCGGCCACAAGCCAAGGGATACCAAGGATTGCTGGCGACAACCAGAAACTGGAAGAGCCAAAGAAGCGTTCTTCCCTAGAGTCTCCAGACAGAGCGTGATCCTGCTAATACCTTGATTTTGGGCTCGTGGCCCCAGAAGTGTGAGAGCAGCCATTTCTGTCGTTGTAAAGCACACCAGTCGGCTCCTACCCATGGCACCCCTGGGTGTCAGGGTAGAACTGTGCTGCATAGGATTTTCAATGGCTGATTTTTTTTCATTATTGTACTTTAGACGAAGGGTTACAGAACAAACTAGTTTCTCATTAAACAGTTAGTACACATATTGTTTTGTGACATTGGTTACCAACCCCACAACACGTCAACACTCTCCCTCCTCCACCTTGGGTTCCCCATTACCAGCTTTCCTGTCCCCTCCTGCCTTCTCGTCCTTGTCCCAGGGCTGGTATGTACCTTTTGTCTCGTTTTGTTTTATGGGCCTGTGTAATCTTTGGCTGAAGGGTGAACCTCAGGAGTGACTTTATTGCTGGTCTGAAAGCGTGTTGGGGGCCATACTCTCAGGGTTTCTCCAGTCTCTGTCAGGCCAGCAAGTTTGGTCTTTCTTTTTGAGTTAGAGTTTTGTTCTACATTTTTCTCCAGCTCTGTCTGGGACCCTCTATGTGATCCCTGTCAGAGCAGTCAGGGGTGGTAGCCGGGTACCATCTAGTTGTGCTGGACTCATTCTGGTGGAGGCCGTGGTAGATATTGGTCCCTTAGTCCTTTGGGCTAATCTTTTCCTTGTATCTTTAGTTTTCTTCATTCTTCCTTCTCCCGAAGGAGTGAGACGAGTAGAGTATCCTAGGGCCACTCACAGGCTTTTAAGGCCCCAGAACCTACTCACCAAAGTAGAATGGAGAACAGGTTCTTTATAAACTCTGTTACGCCAGTTGAGCTAGATGTTCCCCGAGACCACGGTCCCCACAGCCCTCAGCCCGGCAATTAGTCCCTCAGGGAGTTTGGCTGTGTCTATGGAGCTTCCAGGACCTTGTCAACGGTTGGTTTTTTGAAAGTAGATTGCCAGGCCTCTCTTCTGAGATACCACTGGGTGGACTCAAACCTCCAACCTTTCCGTCAGCATTCAAGCTTGTAACCCTTTGTACCAGAGAAAACAAACAAACGGACAAACCTAAACCAAACCCACTGCTGTGCATTCAATTCCAACTCACAGCAACCCTACGGGACAGAGGAGAACTCCCCTAGAGGGTTTTCAAGGCTGTAAATCTTTTTTTTTTTTACATTTTATTGTGGTTTAGGTGAAAGTTTACAGAGCAAATTAGTTTCGCGATCAACAGTTTAGACGCTTCTCGTTTCTTGACGTTGGCTACACACCTCTGAATGTGTCAGCACTCTCCCCGCTTCCTCCCTGGGCCCCCTGTGTCCATTCACCTGGCTTTCCTGCCTCTACCGTCCTTCTGAATTCTGCTTTTGGGCAAATGCAGCCCGTTAGGTCTCATATCCATGATTGTTCTGAGAACTCCATTCCTTACTGGTGTTACTGTTCACTTTATAGTCTTGTCTATTGTATGGTTATAATGTGATCTCTGGGAGAGATTTTAGCTACTAGTTTGAAGGGTGTCTAAGAGCTGTAGTCTTGGGGGCTCCACCAGTCCCTGTGAGACAGACCGGTAAGTCTGGTCTTATTTATGAGTTTGAACTTTGGTCTACATTTCTTTCCCATACTGTCCATGACCTATTACTGTGGTCCTGGTCAGAGTGGTCAGTAGCGGGAAGGCTGTAAATCTTTACAGAAGCAGACTGTCACCATGTCTTTCTCCCACAAAGCGGCTGGTGGGTTTGAACTGCTGGCCTTTTGGTTAGCAGCCGAGGGCTTTAATCCCTTGCACAACCCAGGAAGAACCATAAGGCACCTGGTTTGTAGTCACCTGTTACGGAGCCCTGGGAAACACGCACAGGTACCGTTTCACCTGAGGAGAAGCCAAGCCCCAGATTTGAAGAGGTGCTTCGTCATAGATGCACCATGCTGGGTACTGCTCTTCAACATTCTTGCAACACTAAGAAGGAGAGTATCCAGCAGGAAACAAACTCACAATCCCTCACTAAGACCACAAACCCCAGGGGTGACTGGATGGAGGATTCCCATCGGGTGACATCAACGGTTCGCACACAACTACTAACCTAAAGGCTCGCAGCTCGAACCCACCCAGAGGCAGAGGAAAGTCCTGGGAATCTGCTTCCAAAAACTCACAGCCAACCAAAACCCCAAGGAGCGCAATTCTACCCTGTAACACACGGGGCTGCCATGAATCAGGGTCAACTCAACAACAATGATGTTTTTTACACATGAGGCCACTGAGATTCAGAAAACTCAACTGACTTCTCTGTGTGACCCCTTGGAAAACCTGGTACTTCTCTGTGTCATGGGTCTTATTTCCCAAATCAGTTCATCTTAGAATTTCTCTCTTCCAACACCAAAGACACAAGGTAAATATGAGCCCAGGAGACAGAAAGGGCCACATGAACCAGAGACTACATCATCCTGAGACCAGAAGAACTAGATGGTTCCTGGCTACAACCGATGACTGCCCTGACAGGGAACACAGCAGAGAACCCCTGAGGGAGCAGGAGAAAAGTGAGATGCAGACCCCCAAGTTCTCATAAAAAGACCAGACTTAATGGTCTGACTGGGACTAGAAGGACCCTGGTGGTCATGGCCCCCAGACCTTTTGTTGGCCCAGGACAGGAACCATTCCAGAAGCCAACCCTTCAGACACGGATTGGACTGGACTATAAGATAGAAAATGATACTGGTGAGGAGTGAGGTTCTTGGATCAAGTAGACACATGAGACTATGTGGGCAGCTCCTGTCTGGAGGGGAGATGAGAAGGCCGAGGGGGACAGGAGCTGGCTGAGTGGATATGGGGATACAGGGTGGAGAGGAGGAGTGTGCTGTCTCACTAGGCGGAGAGCAGCTAGGAGGACACAGCAAGGTGTGTATAACTTCTTGTATGAGAGACTGACTTGATTTGTAAACTTTCTGTTAAAACACAATAAAAAAAAAAAATTCCCTCTTCTGTGGCCTTTCCGTTTATCTCCTGTGCTATCAAACCTCAGAGAATGAGCCATACTTTGTGCCCTTCTCCCACCCCCACCCCCACCCCCACCCCCGTGACCAGAATTCAGATTGATATCACTGGAAAAAACCTTCCTCCCACATTTATTCTCAGGCTGATGGGTGCAAAAAAAAAAAAACACAAAAACAAAGTCGTTGCACTTGATTCTGGCTTATAGTGACCCCATAGGACAGAGTAGAACTGCCCCATAGGGTTTCCAAGGGTTTAATCTTTTTGTTTGTTTTTAATAGTGCCTTAGATGAAGGTTTACAGAGCAAATTAGTTTCTCGTTAAACAATCAATATACATATTGTTTTGTTACACTGCTTGGCAACCGCGCAACCTGTCAACACTCTCCGTTCTCAACCTTGGGGTCCCTATTACCAGCTTTCCTGTCCCCTCCTGCCTTCTAGTCCTTGCCCCTGGCCTGGTGTGTCTAGTCTCGTTTTGTTTTATGGGCCTGTCTAATCTTTGGCTGAAGGGTGAACCTCAGGAGTGACTCTACTGAACTAAAAGGGTGTCTGGGGGCCATACTCTCAGGGTTTCTCCAGTCTCTGTCAGACCAGCAAGTCTGGTCTTTCTTTTTGAGTTAGAATTTTGTTCTACATTTTTCTCCAGCTCTGGCCGGGACCCTCTGTTGTGATCCCTGTCAGAGCAGTCAGTGGTGGTAGCCGGGCACCATCCAGTTGTACTGGACTTGGTCTGGTGGAGGCCATGGTAGATGTGGCCCCTTAGTCCTTTGCACTAATCTTTCCCTTGTGTCTTTAGTTTTCTGCATTCTCCCTTGCTCCTGAAGGACTGAGACCAGTGGAGTATCCTAGATGGTTGCTCACAGACTTTTAAGACCCCAGACACTACTCACCAAAGTAGAATGTAGAACATTTTATTTAAAAACTACGTTATGCCAATTGAGGTAGGTGTTCCCCAAGACTATGGTCCCCAGCCCTCCCAAGGCTGTAATCTTTACAGAAACAGATTGTCACATCTTTCTTCTGCCGAGCGGCTTGGGAGTTAGAACCGCTAACCTTTCGGTTAGCACCCGAGCACTTAACCACTGTGCCACCAGGGCTCCCTTGGGTGCATATGGCAAAACAAACAAGCCCATGTCAGAGAGCCATGCTGCTGGAAGCTGGCCCCTAGAAACCTGACATGGTAGTAACTTGTTGTTATTAGGTGCCATCAAGTCAGCTCTGACTCATAGCGACCCTATAAGACAGAGTAGAACTGCCCCAGGGGTTTTCCAAGGAGCTGCCAGTGGATTCGAACTGCCAACCTTTTGGTTAGCAGCCTGAGCTCTTAACCACTGTGCCATCAGGGCTCCTAGCGCTGCCATAACACAAAACGTACCAAAGGCTGTGGCTTTGCAGAGCAGGAATTTACTGTCTCACAGTTCTGGAGGCTAAAATCCACATTGGGGCATCGGCTCCAGGGGAGGGTCCGCCCTTGTCGGTAGCCCCAGGTGTTCCTTGATTCCTTGGTTTATAGAGGGTCTTCACAAGTCGGCTGTCGTCTCCCTCTGTGTGCATGCGTGTGTGCGTGTGTGCATGTGGTGTGTGTGGGTGTGTGTGTAGTTGTGTGGGTGTGTTTTCTGCTCTTTTTATAAAACACAACTCAGAATTTATTTGTTCTAGGACCTACCCTACTGTGGCATGGGCTCATGAACCTAACAAAAGAAAACCCAGATTTCCATACGGGGTCATAGGTACCAAAACAAAACCCAAGCCCCTTGCTGTCGAGTCTATTCTGACTCACAGTGACCCTACAGAACAGAACAGAGCCGCCCCACGGGGTTTCTGAAGCTGTCAATCTTTATGGAAGCAGATTGCCATATCTTTCTCCCAAAGAGCGGCAGGTAGATTTGAACCTCGACCTTTTGGTTAGCAGCTGAGCGCTTAACCATTGCACCTCCAGGGCTCCTTATTGTGCTATAGTTATTATAATTTGACACTGTTGTTAGTTGTCATCGAGTAGATTCCGACTTACAGTGACCCCATAATATAACAAAACATATTATATATTGTAATGTGTAATATGACGTAATATAACCCAACCGAAAAACCAAACCCAGTGCTGTCGAGTCGATTCCGACTCATAGCGACCCTATAGGACAGAGTAGAACTGCCCCATGGGGTTTCCAAGGAGCAGTTGGTGGATTCGAACTGCCGACCTTTTGGTTAGTAGCCGAGCTCTTCACCAACTGTGCCACCAGTGCTCCGTTTACAAGTACAGAGGTTAGGATTTCAATCCACAATTCGACCCGTAACATCTGACATGAAAGTTTTAGAGCAGGAATCTTTGGCGCGGCCACGTATCAGATAAGGTTTCGAGGCTGCAGAGCAATGAGAAAGGGCAGCTGCTGAGATGTCCCAGGTGGCGCTGGGTGAAGTAGGCACTCTGTGAATGTCCTGGTAAGAATCTAAGTGTTTTCAAGTGTGACTCAGTCATCACTCGGCTCCGAAGTTTAGAGAACTGTGATTGTGGCGTGGGCTGAGGTCAGAATAGAGAGCACACACTCAGACCTGCATGTTTTGGTTCTCGTCTTGACTTCCCCGACTTCCTAGCCTCTGACATCTCAGAAGAAGAGATGTTTTAGCAGAAGGCATCAGATTCCCTGCCCAAGGGCACTTACTTGTAGGAGAAAGTCAAATTAGTCCCAGGGTATTCGCTTGCATTCCACGTAACCCATACGGTTTCAAAATTAAAGTTGATTATCTGAAGCTGCACGGCTTCTTCTGGGTCTAAAAAGAGACAAAAAAAGATTATACTTTGCGGCAATGCTGAACTCAGCTTGAAATCTGAAACATGGTGGCCGTATTCCTACATTAAGAATGGTACACATTTTACCTTGGTAGTGTCTGGGATCTTAAAAGCCTGTGAGCAGCCATCTAGGATACTCCCCTGGTCTCACCCCTTCAGGAGCAAGGAGGAACGAAGAAAATTAAAGATACAAGGGAAAGATTAGTCCAAAGGACTAATGGACCACATCTACCCCAGCCTCCACCAGACTGAGTCCAGTACAACTAGATGGTGCCCGGCTACCATCACTGACCACTCTGACAGGGATCACATAGATGGTCCCAGACAGAGCTGGAGAAAAATGTAGAACAAAATTCTAACTCACAAAAAAAGACCAGACTTACTGGCCTGACAGAGACTGGAGAGACCCTAAGAGTATGGCCCCCGGACACCCTTTCAGCTCAGTAATGAGGTTACTCCTGAGGTTCACCCTTCAGCCAAATATCAGACAGGCACATAAAACAAAATGAGACTAAAGGGGCACACCAGCCCTGGGACAAGGACTAGAAGGCAGGAGGGGACAGGAAAGCTGGTAATAGGGAGCCCAAGGTCGAGAAGGGAGAGTTTTGACATGTCATGGGGTTGTTAACCAAAGTCATAGAACAATGTGTGTACTAACTGTTCGATGAGAAATTAGTTCGTTCTGCAAACCTTCATCTAAAGTACAATTAAAAAAAAAAGAATGGTACAGTGTTCTAAGGGGGCAAAAAAAAAAAAAACAAGATTTTCACAAATGAGCTAAAAGCTGTGTGATATACAAAGGTTGGTCATGAAGCCCATTTGCCCAGAGAGAGAGCAAGATCATGGCTGCCCTTCTTCTTGTTTTTGCAATGGGTTATGACCACACATTGGGAGTCTTCCGGTGGGTCAAGCAAGTAAGCACTGGGCTGCTAACCGAAAGGTTGGAGGTTCAAGTCTGCCCAGAGGTGCCTTGGAAGAAAGGCCTGCTTATCTACTTCCAAAAGATCAAAGCCATTGAAAACCCTGTGGAGCACAGTTCTGCTCTGATCCACATGGGGTCGCCATGAGTTGGAATCAACTCGACAATGACTCTTAAAGGCCACCCATTAATGCAATTGGACAGTGAGAGCCAACTGTATGCCCAGTGACACAGATTTGTGGGCAGATAAGAAGCCTTGGGGTCCATCCCCCATCAACCAACCTCACTGACTTATCCGGAACACCACACATGGCAACGTGAGGAAAAGCTCAAGGACGCACCAGTTCTTCGATCTTTGCTTTGAGAGCTGGGTGACTAGTTAGTCAGGTTACTTTTTTTAATTGCAGAGGTCTGGGTGAGCAATTCTGAAGTTAGTTAATGTGTGTGTGGTAGGGCTGAACCCACATGTAACTGCATTGTGGAAAACGGGGGCCAGGTTTCTTGTTCGCTGAGGAGGAAGGTGGAGATATGCAAAGATGGAAGGCTAGATGCACCCTGTGGCGTTGGTTTGAAACTGGAGGTATCAAGAGGTAGGTAGGCAGACGGGTGGATGGTTACATAGACAGACGGATAGATGGACAGATAGACAGACAGACAGACAGATAGATGTTCTTTTTAGATGCCGTTGAGTCAGTTCTGGCTCACAGCAATGCCATATGTCAAAGCAGAACTGCCCCATAAGGTTTCCTAGGTTATAATCTTTATAGAAGCAGATCGCCGGGTTTTTCTCCCACAGATCCACTTGGTGGGTTTGAACCAACAACCTCTTGATTAGTAGCCAGGCACTTAACCCTTGTGCCACTAGGTCTCCTTTAGACTGATGGGTAGATAGATAGATACATACGTACACATGTATGATCATATATGAAATTATATATTATTTGTTATTTATATATTATCTGAGACCCTGGTGGTGCAGTGGCTAAGCATTTGACTGCTAACCAAAAGATCGGCAGTTCAAATTCATCAGCCACTCCTCAGAAGCCCTAGGGGGCAGTTCTACTCTGTCTTACAGCCTTGCTATGAGTTGGAATCAACTCGATGGCAATAGGTTTGGTTTGGCTTTATGTATTATCTATTATAATAACTGCCCGGCTGTTAACTGAAAGGTCAATGGTTCGACACTACCTGTGGCTGCACAGAAGATATGGGAGTCTGCTTGCATAGAGATTTACAGCCTTGGAAACTCTATGGGGTCACTATAAGTTGGAATCAACTTGACAGGAGTGGGTATTATAATATGATAACATATGATCTATCTGCCTCTACATCTATTATCTAGCTATCTACCAAACCAAACCTGTTGCCTCCGAGTGGATTCCAGCTCATAGTGACCCTACAGGACAGAGTAGAACTACCCCATAGGATTTCTGAGGCTGTAATCTTTACAGAAGCAGACTGTCACATCTTTCTCCCATGGAGCGACTGGTGGGTTCAAACCACTGATTTTTCGATGAGCTTCTGAGCAGTTTAACTCGTATGCTACCAGAGCTCCTATCTATCTACCTATATATATATATATATATATATATATATATATATATATATATATATATATATATCTATATATAATATCTACATTACATTACATTAAGGAGGGTGATTACATCACATTACACTGTATTACATACAGGAAGTTCCCAACTTACAATGGGGTTCCATTCTGACAACTCCATCATAACATGGTCCTGGCATAGGTCAAATACCTATTTTTTTTTTTTAGTTTTCATTATTATTGCCTTTTATTATCAGTATCTTTATAAATCTGGCATTGTTTTGAACACTGAATCATAAAACTGAGTATCTGCGAGTGAACATCTGAGGATAACATCCGCAACTATGTGCTGCAACCTATTACTAACAATAAGGTGTACACAAAAAAAGGATGGTCGTAAGTGCAGTTTGCTATAAGTCAAATACCTCATAAGTTGGGGACTGCCTGTACTAATAATACATGAATAAATGAATATAGCAATATATAATATGTATTATTATGTATAATATAATTCATACTAATATAAGTGAACATCAACATCAATGAATGAAAAGGAAAGCTTTTCCTTACAGTAGAATGTGAACGAATACGTTAGAAGGAATGATAGAAAATCACCATATCACAGTCACCAGGGTCATATCTTTTTCAGGCAAGAATCATCAGTGAGTGCTAAAACTGGTAGGTAAAAGTATGGAAACAGGGTGTTTACATGATCCGAAATAAGTCCACACAATACCGTAATTTTGGTATTTGGTAATTACACAGTGGAAAGTACTAACTTGAATGTGGAGACAGCTGATAAATGCCATTGGAATCAAGTGATCCAAGTGTCCATCCTCAGAATTGGGACAAAGAGACACCATGGTCCTTCTTAAAGAATGTGCCAAGAAGCACACACCATGGCTTCTGTGATGCTCACGCCAAAGTATCCGTGCCAAAAATGCCTAACTGGGACCTAACCATGGAAGACATCAGACAACCCTAAATGGAGGGACATTCCACAAGGTGACTAGCCTGTACCCTTCAAAATGATGTTTTCAATCACCTCATACACATGTAAAAGCTGGACAGTGACTAAGGAAGACCGAAGAAGAATGGAAGCCTTGAATTATGATGTTGGCAAAAGAATATTGAATATACCATGGATGATCAGAAGAATGAACAAATCTGTCTTGGAAGAAGTACAACCAGAGTGCTCTTTAGAAGCAAGAATGGCGAGACTTTGTCTCATATACTTTGGACATGTCGTCAGGAAAGATCAGTCCCTGGAGAAGGACATCATGCTTGGTAAAGTACAGGGTCAGCGAAAAAGAAGAAGACCCTTAACAAGATGGGCTGACACAGTGGCTGCAAAAATGGGCTCAACCATTGTGTAAGGCCAGGCAGTGTTTCATTCTGTCGTCCAACTCGAGAGCACCTAAGAACGACTAACAACTCTTCAAAATGGAGAAGGTCGTGAAAAATAAAGACAGCCTGAGACATTGTTCCAGGTTCAGGGAGATTAAAGCAACTGGAAAGCTGGGTTGGATTTGGACTGGACTGCTTTTTTTTGGAGTGGATGTTGGTAGGACAACTGGTAACATTCAAATAGAGCCTGTAGATTAGATAGTAACATCCCACCAGTGTGAATTTTCCAATTTTGATCATTATGATGTGGTTACCTAAGAGCATGTTCTTATCTACATGGGCATCATGTCTACAACTTATTGTCAAAAGTTTCTGCGGGAAAAAAATCGCCCATATGGAGAAATCAATAGAAATACACGTGGGAAATTATCCCAAACCAGCAGAGCAGTGTATAAAGATTTCTGTTGAGTGTACTCATCATCTCTTTATCCATAATATAAAAAATTCCTCAATGCACAACCTTGTGGAGTTAAATAGGACACACTCATATACTGAGGAACCATTAAAAGGCATCTTGATACTCATGAAGAGTGTGCTTCTTAGTTCAAGTAGGTACACGAGATGACATAGGCAGCTCCTGTCCAGAGGCGAGATGAGAAGGCAAAAAGGGATAGGAGCTGGTTGAATAGACATGGGAAATCTGGGGCGGAAAGGAGGAAGGTACAGTCACATTACAGGGAGAGCAACTAGGGTCACATAACAATGTGTGTATAAATTTTTGTATGAGAAACTAACTTGAGGCGTAAACTTTCATCTAAAGCACAATCAAAAAAAAGGCATCTAGATAGAGATTATTCATTGATTTTTTCAAGTCCCATTTACTGTTAATAAAAGATGGCGAAGCACCATGCACACTATGGTCTTGATTCATTTTTTTAAATAATATCTATGTTAACAGAAAGGACAGGAAAAATGTTTCTCAATACATGAAGGTTTATTCCCTGTGATGTGTGCCACAGAGGGCAGGGTGTAAGGGCTCAGCCTCAGAAACCAGGCAACCCAGGTTCAAACCCCAGCTCCCACTTGTTAACCTCAAATTGGGCAGATCATTTCATCAAGGACTTCTTAAGCCAAAAACTGCGCTCAATTCCCTGGGGGTCCCACTAAAATGCAGGCTCTGATGCACAGCTGTGGGCAGGGCTGGAATCCTCCATTTCTGACTCCCAGGTGATGCCCACGTTTTCTAGAACACTCAGACAACATAGCTCGTGTTTGAGTCTCCTGCAGCAGCTGTAACAAACTACCATACACTGGGGGGCTTAAAGCCACAGGAATTTATTCTCTCACAGCTCTGGAGACCAGAAGTCTGAAATCGAGGAGTGAGCAGATCCTTGTCCCCTCCAGAGGCTCTAGGGGAGGATCCTCCCTTGTCTCTCCCAGCTTCTGGTGGCCCCAGGCATTCCTGGGCTTGTGGCCTCATCACTCCAGTTCTCCATCTTCACATGGCTGTCTCCACTGTATGTGTCTCCTTTTCTGTGTCTTATAAGGACACCCTCTGTGGGTTTAGGGCCCACCCTACTCCAGGAAGTAGCCCTGGTGATGCAGTGGTTAAGAGCTTGGCTGCTAACCAGAAAAGGTTGGCAGTTCGAATCTACCAGCTGCTCCTTGGAAATCCTATGGGGGTGGTTCTACTCTGTCCTATAGGGTCAGTATGAGTTGGAATCGACTCAATGGCAATGAGTTTTTTTGATCTACTCCAGGATGACCTCCACATCTCAAGATCCTCCACTTAAGTACATCTGTAAACACTCTTTTTACAAATAAGGCCACGATCACAGGTCCTGGGGGTTAGGACGAGGATCTATCTTTTCAGGGGTGGAGGGGCACCTTTCAGCCCCTGCAGGGTGCACCCTCCATGTGCCTCAGCTTCTCATCGGCCCCAGGGAATCTTTATGAGGGTTAAACAATCAGCGTGTCTGCTATGGCAAAGCGTGTCTTCACTCACCAGCGTTTCTTGTGTTTTCCTACACCTACGCTTTTTCCCTTAAGAAGAAGACTTGTTTTGGACCTGGGAACAGGACATTTTAAACACTATTTCATAAAATGCTTTGAAGAGGCACAAGGGGGTTTTCTGGCAGCACAGAAATGTCCTGTATCTCAAGCGGGCTGGTGGGTTCCTTGCCGTGTGTATCTGTTTTAAGTTCATCCACACGGAGACATAAAATGTGTGAGTTCAACTGTACGTCACCAAAGTTAACTTAAATGAAGTTTCTAGGAGGGATTTTTTTTACTAGGATTGTGGAGTCACACGGTGGGGGGAGGTCACTGAAGACCCCTTACCAAAGACATTCTGAACGGTCTTTAGGCTTAGGAATACACATCAAACTAGCATTAAACACATACAGTCTTCTGCCATGAGAATATAGCTGTCGCCCCTAAACCTGCTGCCATCGAGTGGATTCTGACTCATAGTGACCCCATGTGTTACAGGCTAGAACTACCCCGTAGGGTTTCCTTGGCTGCGATCTTTACTGAAGCAGATTGTCAGATCTTTGTGGTGCTGCTGGGTAGGTTCAAACCACTAACCTCTCGATTATCAGTCGAGCGCCTAACCATTGTGCCACCAAAACCAAACCCACCACCCTCGAGTCAATTCCGACTCCTTAGAGGGTAGAATTAAATAACGGGCGTAAACTTTCTCTGAGTCTGTGAGAAAGAGACTGACTGTATCTGCCCGAGGTGTACGGGATACTTTATTCTACGCTAATCACCGTTAAGGACATAAGTGATCACAAAAGAGATGCGACTAACTTGAGCTGGCCGTTTCTGAACGTGGAGCAAAGATTCCATGAGGAAGAGCGTTTGAGCAAGGGGAAAGCCCCGACATTCAGAAGAGGAACTGGGGTTCCTTCCTTATTGCGAACACCTCCCAGGCTCTGTAGAGAGGAAGAGGGTTGAGTGCTCAGCCCCTCGTGAACATTACATCAGCTCTTTGAGCCCACAGGGTGGAAAATGTCTGATTGCTGAAAACAGAAACCCCCATTTTCCAGCTGAAAAGTGAGGTGTCCTGTGGTTGAAGGACTCCCACAAGCAGTGAGTCAGCAACAGGAACGGACAACCCCCTCTCTGAGCTCATGCCTGGCTCGAGAGAGAATGACATGGACGGGACCTGTGACCCCCTAGCTTGCGTGCTCACCGGTCATGATGGATGGAGTCATTTCTGCTGCGTCACCGATGGTCATGAGGTCTAGGTGAGGGGTACAATCGGGGCCCCCAGCCTCATCCTTTGTGTGGTCAGTGCTCTGAGACAGGGGAATGGGGGAACGGTGGGAGGCTTCCCACCAATTCTACAACATGCTTCCGGGCAGCCCATTTTTATCTTGCGATGGCGTCTTCTCACAACTGGTTCAGTATTGTCGTTGTTGCTGCTGCCGTAGACTTGGCCCCTGACTCCCGGTGACCCCGTGCACAACAACACACAACACTGCCTGGTCCTGCACCATCCCCATGAGCGGTCGCAGATCCAACCACAGCCATCCATTGGCTGATTTTCTGAAGTAGATTGCCAGGCCTTTCTTCCTAGTCTGTCTTAGTCTAGAGGCTCTGCTGAACCTGTCCAGCATCACAGCAACATGCAAGCCTCCACTGGTGGCGGCACGTGAGGTGTATCGGCTGGGAATCGAAACCAGGTCTCCTGCAGGGAAGCTCAGAATTCTGTGGCTGAACCACCCATGCTCCCAGTTCAAAAACCGCACGGCTGCTAACCACAAGGTCGGCAGTTCAAACCCACCAGAGGCTCCCCAGGAGAAAGATGTGGCAGTCTGCCTCCGTAAAGATGACAGCCTTGGGAACCCTACAGGGCAGTTCTACACTGTCCTATAGGGTCACTAGGAGTCAGGATCAACTTGACAGCAATGGGTTTGGTTTGACTTTTTTTTTTAAGGATTAGAGGCTATTTGGAAAGCAGAGGGAACTTGTGCTAGCCCATGTTGTCCTCACCCCGGCTCTACTTCTAAAATCCCCACATCCTCTTTTTCTCTCTGGGAGTTACTGATTCCCCTGAGCCATCCATCCGTGGTTATTGACATTCCCGGGGCGGCCAGCTCCATTAAAAGCTGCCGTTTTGTTCTTGTGTTGTCAAAGCTCCCACCTTTGAACACGAGCTCCTTGGCGGAAAGGGACTCGTGACTCCCACACTCCAACCCTACCCACAGTTGTTCAGAAAGCATTTGTTGGTTTTACTGGAGGTTAGTCATTTATTTGGAAATTTTAAGAGGCAGAGGTTTAGATTGCAAGGGGGCCCTGTTAAGGGAGACTGTCTATACTGAGAGAAAAAGAGAAAGACAGAGCGACAGACAGGGAGAGAGACAGAGACAGAGAGACAGGCTGGTAGATAGAGATGCAGAGGGAGAGAGACAGAGACAGAGAGACAGAACAGAAAAAGACCCAGAGAGAGAGAGGAAGACAGAGACAGAGAGACAGAAATGGATACACAGAGACAGAGAGACAGAAAAAGAAGGAGACCCAGAGAGAGAGAGAGGGAGAGAAAGACAGAGACAGAGGGAGAGACACAGGGACAGAGAGGCAGAGGCAGAGAGAGACCCAGAGAGAGAGAAAGAGAGACAAAGACAGAGAGGTCTTCGTGTTTTTGATTTCCACACCGATCCAATGCACTTGCCTTCAAAATCCCCACCCTCATCAAGACCCCCTCCTCAGACCAAAGAACACTGCAGAACACATTTCTAAGATCGAAAAGATAAGTTAATTTTGCTTACCTATTTTGTTTTAAAAGTACAGTTTTATGCTACCTCTTGAAACAACCGTACCTCATCCAGGTAAGGGATTACCTGCCTTAAAAATGGTTGCACTGAATTTTGCTGATTTGTTTTGATTTCTGGCCACCGACTACCACGGTGCTGCCGTCAGAACATATCTAGGCAAAACTCTAAAGCTCGTCTCGTTGGATTAACACGATGTGGTCTATCCGTATGATGGAGTATCGCTCAGCCATCAAGAGAAACGAAGCCCTGACGCACGCCACAGCGTGGATGAACCTTGGAAACGTGATGCCGAGTGAAAGAAGCCAGACGCGAAAGGACAGATGAAGTAGGATTCCACTTATCTGAAATCCATTAAAAAAATAGGCAAATTGATAGAGACACGAAGGAGATTAGTGGCTCCAGGGGGAGAAAGGAGTGACTTCTAACAGGCGCAGGGTTTTGTTTGGGGACGATGAAGACATCCTGGAGCTAACTGGATGGTGCCCAGCTACCATTATAAACGCTTTGATCAACGAGTCTACAACAGAATCCTGATCAAAAGGGGGGAAAATGCAAAACAGAATTTCAAATGTTCATAGAATCTAGGCTTCCTGAAGCCATGAAGCTGGATGAACCCCCGAAACTATTGCCCTGAGATCATCTTTAAACCTTAAACCAAAAATATCTCCTGAAGTCTTCTTAAAACCAAACAGTAGTCTACCTACGTTAACTAGCAGAGAATCTCTGCCTTGAGCATGGATGGTGCTCTTTTTTAAGATCTGTATTATGGGATCAAATTGACAACAGCAACTCAAAAGGTTGGATGGGAAGCTCAGGGCAGTGAGTTTATGTGAACTGGGGAGGAACAACTCAGAAAAGGAGAGTGAGAATGGTTGTACAACTCGAAGGATGTCATCCATGTCACTGAGTTGTACATGTAGAAACCATCGAATCGGTGTGCGTTCTACTGTGTATATTAACAGCAAAAAATAAGTAAACAAATTACTTTAAAAGAGATGATCTGGGACTAGATAGAGGGGATGGTAGCGCAACATGCTGAGCTGTGTGCACTGTGAAAGGGCGATTATACGGTCCGTGAGTTCTGTCCCAAAGCTGTTCTAAAGCCTCATCCCCTGCCGTGCTGTGTTCCTGGTCTGGTCTCAGTCCCTGTTTACCTCCCTCGCTTCTGACCTTTCCTTCTCACAGTGACTGCACATCGAGGTCCACCAAGAGGTGGGTCTGTGAAAATGAACCCTGGTATCTCCAGGGTCTGATTACCCAGTAAGGAAGGTACACACGGGCTTGCAGTGAGCAAGGTACACATGGGTTTACAGGGAGCAAGGTACGTGTGGGCTTATAGTGAGCAAGGTACACAGGGGCTTACGGTAAGCAAGTGTCGTGGATTGAATCGTGTCCCCCCCAAAATATCTGTCCATTTGGCTAGGTCACGATTCCCTTGTACGACTGTATGATTGTGTACCATTTTATTTTCTGATGTGACTTCCCTATATACTGTAAACCCTATCACTATGATGTAGTAAAATCGATAAGCGGCGATTATATTGATGAGGTCTACAAGATTAGGAAGTGTCTTAAGCCAACCTCTTTTGAGATATAAAAGAGAGAAGCAAGCAGAGAGACATGGGGACCTCATACCTCCAAGAAAGCAGTGCCAGGAGCAGAGCTCGTCCTTTGGACCTCAGGTTCCTGCACTGAGATGGCCCCTGACAAAGGGAAGATTGATGACAAGGACCTTTCTCCAGAGCCAACAGAGAAAGACTTCTCCTGAAGCTGGGGCCTTGAACTTTGACTTCTAGCCTACTGGACTGTGAGAGAATAAACTTCTCTTTGTTAAAGCCATCCATGTTTGGTATTTCTGTTATAGCAGCACTAGATGACTAAGACAGGGGCTTATAATGAGCAAGGTACACACAAGATTACAGTGAGCAAGGTATACACGGGTTGACAGTGAGCAAGTGTCATGGACTGAATTGTGTTCCCCAAAAATATTTGTCAACTTGATTAGGCCATGATTCCCAGTATTGTGTGGTTGTTCTCCATTTTGTAATTGTAATTTTATGTTATAGAGGATTAGAGTGGGATTGTAACACCCTTAGCAGGTCACATCCCTGATCCAATGTAAAGGGAGTTTCCCTGTGATGCAGCCTGCATCACGTTTTATCTCTCAAGAGATAAAAGGAAAAGGGAGTGAGCAGAGATATGGGGACCTCATACCACCAAGAAGGCAGTGGTGGGAGCAGATCGCTTCCTTTGGACCCAGGGCTTCTGCAGGGAGAATCTCCTAATCCAAGGGAAGATTGATGACAAGGACCTTCCTCCAGAACCAGCAGAGAAAACCTTCCCCTGGAGCTGATGCCCTGAATTTGGACTTATAGCCTACTTTATTTACTGTGAGGAAATAAATTTGTCTTTGTTAAAGCCATCCACTTGTGGTATTTCTGTTATAGCCACACTAGATAATCAAGACAAGAAGGTACACACGGGCCTACAGGAAGCAAGGTGCTCACCAGATTATAGTAAGCAAGGTACACATATCCTCACATGTCTCTGATATGGTTTTCTTTGATCAAAGATGTGGTGAAACCCATCTGAAATGGTGCAGTAGAGATGACTAAGGAAAAACGATTAACCATGTGCATGCCTGCTGACCCCAACTAGCTGGTGTGAAACCCTGGGTGCTTCTGTAAAACAACCTCTGAGGTCTGTAACCCACGTGTTGGATTTTGTTCTCCCCCACCTCCACCCCCTGGTAAAACCTGAATGCGACAGAAATGTGGAGATGAATAGATTTGTACCACGTTGTCTCAGTCATGCAGGCAGTTACGTCCTTTAAATACCAAGAACCCCCTTCTACGTTTAGAAAGTCATGCCCAGGTTTTCTTTTTTTTAATGTAGAAAAGGTAATTAATTACAATAATTTGCTGCGGCAATTGTGGCTATACCAAGGGGATTTGCCCCCAAAACTCTTGTAGATATTTTAGGGATTGGTCTGTGACGTGAGGCCAAAAGAGCGGACAGCTGGTAGACCACAGAATGTACAGTTTAGATTTTCGCTGCTGTTGTCGTTTGTCGTTAGCTGTGCCGATTCACGGTGACTCCGTGCACAGGGGAACAAAAGTGCCTGGACCTGCACCTTCCCCACGGCTGGCTGAGGAACAGGCCATTGGGATGAAGCCAGGGTTTCCACTGGCTGATTTTTGGAAGCAGGTAGCCAGGCCTTTCTTCCTAGTCTGTCTTAGTCTGGAAGCTCCAATGAAACCTGTTCAGCACCAGGCAAGCCTCCACTGACAGACGAAACGTGGGTCTACGTGAGATGCGTTCGCTGAGAATCGAACCTGGTTCTCCCACCTGTGAGTGGAGAATTCGACCACTGCCGTCACACGGCTTAGATAACTTCCTTCAAAATCCTTGCGCCACTTCACCTCTGCTTGGTATACAGCCGTTTAAGTAGTCTTGGCAATCATAGAGATAGCCAGGGCCCACGGCATTAATCAGAAATGAAGAATTTCCAATCAAGTAACTCTTTTTGTCTGCCCTGGAGGGAGGACCAGAGAGTCTAGGGAAGAACCGATGTAACCAACCAGTAGCCATCAAGCCACCCTGACTCCTGGCGGACCCATGTGTCTCAGAGTAGGACTGCTCCCCCCTGGGTTTTCAGTGGCTGAGTTTTGGGAGGAGATTGCCAGGCCTTTCTTTCAAGGTGCCTCTGGGTGGCCTCGAACCTCCAGCCTCTCAGTTAGCAGTCAAGTGCTTTCGCCATTTGCACACCCAGAGACTCCCGAGCCAACATACCACCCCTCCTTAAGCGCCCCTCCCAGAGAACAAGCTGACATTCCGATTACTATCCCCTGATCCCAAGTTTCCACCCCGCTCCCCACACCTGGGCTTTCTAGCCTGGTTTTCTCTCAATTGCTGTCCTAGTTATGTAGTGCTGATGCTGTCCTCTCTACCCATATCTAGTGCTGACAGAGGAGCGCCGGTAGCACAGTGATTAAGAGCTCAGCTGCTAACCCCAAGGTCAGCAGTTCCAACCCACCAACAACTCCTTGGAAACCCTATGGGGCACTTCTACTGTGTCCTGTGGGGTTGCCATGAGGCTGAATGGGCTCCAGGGCAATGAGTTATGTATCTATACCTATTCTCTCTATCCGTCTTTATCATCTGTAGCCTGTCTATCCTCCCTGTCATCTGTATCCCTGCTATTCTCTCTACCTCTACCCTCTCTGTCCATCTCTATAGCCTGTCCGTTCTTGCTGTGATTCATCTCTATTAATCTCTCTCTTCTCATCTCTCTTTCCTTCCCTATCCTCTCTATCCATCTCTATTCTCTCTGTTCACCTTTATCCTCTCTACTCTCTCTCTCCTCTTTATCCACCTCTTCCTCTCTATCTCTATCCTCTCTATTCTATATATATATATCCTTTCTATCCACCTCTATAATCTCTATCCTCTCTGTCAACCTCTATCATTCATCTCTATTATCTCTCTCCTGTCTCTTCTTCCCTATCCTCTCTATAATCTCTATCCATCTCTCGTATCATGTCTATCCATCTTTATCCTCTCTGTTCACCGCTATCCTCTCCGTCCACCTCTGTCCTCTCTATTCTATCTCTATCCATCTCTTGGCTCTCTATCATGTCCGTCCACCTCCATCCTCTCTCTTCTGTCTCTATCCTCTCTCTTCTGTCTCTGTCCTCTCTCTTCTGTCTCTATCCTCTCCGTCCACCTCTAGCCTCCCTATCCTTGCTATCATTCATCTCTATTATCTCTCCCCTTCTCTCTTGTCTCTTGTCTCTTTCAGCTCCTGTTCCTCCATTCCTTGGCCATCTCCAAGTGACATCTGTCTTCCCCTATCTGTGCTTGCTTCTTTGCCTAATCTACTTCCTTTACATCCCAAAAGAGATTGACTCAAGGCACACCCTACACTAATCTTATCTCATTAACATGACAAAGAAAACCCATTCCTAAACGGGATTCTAACCACAGATTAAAAAAAAAAAAAAAAAACTCATTGCCATGGAGTCAATTCTGACTCATAGAGACCCTATAGGACAGAATAGAACTGCCCACAGAGTTTCCAAGGATCACCTGGTGGATTCCAACTGCCGACCTTTTGGTTAGCAGCTGAAGCACTTAACCACTATACCACCAGGGTTTCCATAACCACAGATATGAGGGTTAGGGTTCACAGCACTTACTCTGGGGGTCACGATTCAATCCATAACAGTGTATGTAAAAGACAATGCTTCTTCCCTAACTCTTGAGACGCTTCCAGGTCTAATGGTCAGAGCTGTCTCCTATAACAACAGCCCCCTCCCCTGATTTTAATAGTTCCTTCCTCTTTTCCTTTCTGAAGAAAACCTCTCCCTGCCAAAGTCTGGATCCGGTTTTTAGCCCTGGTGGTGCAGTGGTTAAGAGCTATGGCTGTTAACCAAAAAGTCAGCAGTTCGGATCCACCCGCTGCTCCTTGGAAACTCTATGGGGCAGTTCTACTCTGTCCTCTAGGGTCACTATGAGACTCGACAGCAACAGGTTATTGTCACCTCAAACACAAGGGGCCCTGGTGCCACAGTGGTTAAGAGCTCAGCTGCTAACTGAAAGGTCAGCGGTTCTAACACACCAGTAGCTCTTCGTTAGAAAGACCTGGCGATCTGCTCCTGTACAGATTGTAGCCTAGGAAACCCTATGGGGCAGTTCTCTTCTGTCACATGGGGGTACTACGAGTCAGAATCAGCTGAACAGCACCCAACAACAACAACAACCCACAATCAGAGGAGTCCTTAAGTGATGCAAACAGTTAAGCACTCGGCTGCTAACTGAAAGGTGGGCAGTTCGAAAACACCCACCAGCTCCTAGGGAGAAAGACCTGGCAGTCGGCTCCTATAATGATTACAGCCTAGGAAGCCCTATGGGCAGTTCTACTCTATCACATGAGCTCACTGAGTCTCAATCAACTGGGTTGCACCCAGCAACAACTATCTCAAACATACGTTGTCGCTCCTTCCCACCTGGACCCACTTTTCATTTCTATTTAAATTGAACTGCTGAGATGGCATCACCCACTGATGGTCCATGGTGGACCCACTCAGCAGCTACGTCATGACAGATTTATGGTGGGGACACCGGGCAAGACCCCCTGCACCATCCTTAGATACTCATAGGTCCCTGTTCACCTTTAATTACTTCTTAATGGTTTTCACACCTCTAGTCGTCTTGGGTACAAAGTGATGCATTGAAAGAAAAGAAATACAAACCACAAAAGTCTTCATACAGAAAGCAAACTTAAGCATTTTCTAAGAAGTTACTAGAAAGACTTTGAGCACACTTGGCTGGATGGCAAGAAGGCAGATTTAGAAGTGTATACCCACTTCTGCCCGTGCCCGTGGTTGAGGTTGGGTCAGAATCTGTCTACGGTGCACCTTCCCGCAAACACATTCCAAGTCAGGGCTCATTAAAGGAGGAAGAAGGGAATCTCAAGAAGTGCCCCAACGGGCCTGCAGAGACTGGAGAAGCCCAGAGAGTATGGCTCCCAGACACCCTTTTAGCTCAGTACTGAAGTCACTCCTGAGGTTCACCCTTCAGCCAAAGATTGGACAGGCCCATAAAACAAAACAAGACTGAAGGGGCACACCAGCCTAGGGGCAAGGACAAAAAGGCAGAATAGAATAGGAAAGCTGGGGATGGGGAACCCAAAGTCGAGAAGGGGAGAGTGTTGACATGTTGTGGGTTGGCAACCAATGTCACAAAACAGTACGAGTATTAACTGTTTAATGAGAAGCTAGTTCACTCTGTAAACTTTCCCTTAAAGCACAATTTAAAAAGAAAAGAAAGAAATGGCCCAACAATCAATGAATCCTGATAGAAAGGGAAAAAATGTGGAACAGAACTTCAAATTCTCACAGAGCCACGGCTTAACTGGGCCCGTCAAGACTGGAGGGCTCCCCGAGAATATGCTCTGAGATACTCTATAAACCTGGAACAGAAACTAGCCACTGACATCATGTTTTCACTAAATAGCAGGTTAGCTCAAAAAACAAAGACTGTCACCCACGAGTAAACCCAGTGAGTACTACCACAAAAACCAAACCTGCTGCCATCAAGCCGATTCTGACTCATAGCGACCCTGTAGGACACAGTAAAACTGCCCCACTGGGTTTCAAAGGAGTGGCTGGTGGATTCAAACTGCCTACCTTTCAGTTAGCAGCCGAGCTCTTAACCACTGTGCCACCAGGGCCGCACGAATACTACACTCCTTTTAAAAAAAAAAATCTTCTATATGGGACCAAATGGCCAACGATTATCCTGAAGCAAAGATGAGAAGGTTGGAGGGCTGTGAGACCAGGAAGCTGAAAAGGCAAATCTAGAGCAGAAATGATGAGACTATCCCTCTAAGTCAGCAAACAATACATGTAGAAATTGTCGAATGGGAACCTGTTTTGCTGTGAACACTTTCACCAAAAATACAACAAAATGTGAATTACAAAAAAAAAGAAAGAAATAGCCTGACAAAGATATAGAGGTCAGAGTTTAACAGTGCCTTAACGCTGGTGGTACAATGGTTAAGCACTTGGCTGCTAACGAAAAGGTGTGTGATTTGAACCCACCCAGAGGCTCTATGAGAGAAAGAGTGGACCATCTGCTCCCATAAAGATTACAGCCTAGGAAACCCTATGGAGCAGGTCTACTCCATTACATGGCGTCCCACAAGTCAGAATCAACTCAACGGCCCACGACAACAACACGAACCGAAAGTTGGCAGTTGGGACCCACCTAGAGGTGCCTTGGGAGAAAGGCCTGGAGATCTGCTTCCATAAAGATTACAGCCTAGAAAACTCTACGGGGCCGTTCTACTTTGTCACGCTGGGTCACTATGAGTGGGACTCAACTCAATATCAACAAGTACAAGGGGCGAGAGGGAAGAGGGAAAAGGGGATCTTGGCTAAGCCAGCACTGAGTTTCTGCTTATGGGGATGAAAAAAAAAGGCCGTGGATGTTGGTGATAGCTGCCCAGCACGACTGATGTAATTGATTTCATTGCATTGTCCAAGTGGCCCATGCTGAATTGGCAAATATTGTGTTCTCTATATTTTTACAACAATAAAAAAGAAAGAAAGAAATGGACTAAAATGTGTTGTTCGCATTCGTCATTGCTCTGCCTTTGTCCCTGGCAGGCAGCAGAGCCGCGTGGAACATGCGTCCACATTGTCACCGGAGTCACACAGGTGCTACCTGGAGCCCAGCGGACAGGTACACACAGGCTTCACCACACCTCTGGCTGGGTGGTCTCGAAACCCTGTTTGTATCCATGAGTCCAGGAACAAAGGCGATAGCAGGGAATAAGCCAGGTGTGCAGGAGGCTGGCAAAGAGAGGGAAGGCGAGCACGGCGTTGTGGTTGGCTAATGGGGACAGGTCAGACCCTAAGGGGCCGTGGAATGCCATACCTGGCTTGGACCTGTGGGAGGCGCTGCAGCTGGACAGTCAACTGCAGGCTTAGCTGCCTGACTGGAGACCCACCCACGTTCTCCCATCTGGCTTCTCACATTTGTACTTAACCCCCACCTGTCTGTCAGGGTGCTGTACTGTGGGGGCTTGAGCGTTGCCGCGATGCTGGAAACTGAGACACTGATATTTTTCCAACTATCAGCAGGGTCACCCATGGTAGGCGGATTTCAACTGAGCTTCCAGACTAAGACAGGCTAGGAAGAAAAGCCTGGTGATTACTTCCAAACACTAGCCAAAGAAACCCTTAAGGATCCCAACAGGATATTGTCCTATAAAGACCTAGAAAACGATTCTGTAGATTGGAAGGCGCTCAAAACACACAGTGGCTGCGACAATGGGCTCAAGCTCCCCAAAGGTGGTGAAGATGGCACAGGACCGGGCAACACTGTGTTGTGTTGTGCACGCGGTCAATGTGAGCCACAGCTGACTCAATGGCATCTAACAACAAGACTTGTAACTTGACACTCCCGGAGTTCACCCTTCCTCCAAAGACTAGACAGTCCCCTAGAACCAAATGGGGATAAATGAGCAGAGCAGCCCAGGGGCAAGGATGAGAAGGCAGGAGGGGACAGGATAGCTGGATGGATGGAAATGGGGAATCCAAGGTCGAGAAGGGGAAGGTGTTGGCATGTCGTGGGATTGATACCCAATGTCACAAAATAATATGTGTATTAATTGTTTAACGAGAAACTAGTTTGTTCTGCAAACCTTCAGCTAAAGTACAAAAAAAAAATTTTTTTTAATAAAAATAAAAAATATTTGTATCATGAGCATAGAGCCTGGCAATGAGTTTCTCACAAGTCTGCAGGAACAAGACCGTGAAGACAGAAAGACAAGAATTCTGATTACTGTCAAAAGGTAGTAGCCCCTGAAAGCCCAGGGAGGCGTGAGGTCCAGTCGGGCCCCTGCCTGGGGTCTGGGTGCTGGTACTGATTATTTCTTGGATGGCACCAAAACCCATTTTGCAAGCCCCTTGACTTTGTCTGAGGTGTTGTTACAAGGTGAGCTCACCCCAAGAACATAAATATTAATTTAAACAAAAACTTTCACCCTCGTTGAAAGCAGAAATATGAAAATGACGGTCATCTGAGCCTAGAATCTTAGCAGACAAGGGTCCATTTCTTATTGATTCAAGCCTGATCCTGTGTTCAAACAAAGAGGGGTGCTGTTTACAACAGGTTGACCCATTGCTATCAAGTCAGCTCTGACTCATGGTGGTCCCATGTGTGTCAGAGTAGAACTGGGCTCTACGGGGTTTTCGTGGGCTGATTTCTTGGAAGTAGGTTGCCAAGTCTGTCTTCTGAGGCACGTCTGGGTGGACTTGAACCTCCAACCTTTTGTTAGCAGACTAGCTTGTTAACTGCACCACCCAGGGATTCCAGAAGTAGGTTTAGATGACCTGAATTTCTCACAGGCACAGAGAAATTTTGATATGTCCGTTGTAACTTCTATGAAAAAAGAGTGTGGCTGACAAACACATCAAGGGAGAGAATAAAAAAAGAGGGTTTTGACATACAGAACACAGCCTTGCTACCATTAGTGAATTTGATGACCGAAGATTTTATAGAAGAACACTGATCAAAAGGGGGTAAGATGTAGAACAGAATTCCAAATTCCCATGGAGCTCAGGCTTCTGCAGCCACAGAGACCGGAAAAACCCCCAAAACTATCGCCCTGAGATAATCTCTAAACCTTTAACCAAAAATATCTCTGAAGTCTACTTTAAACCAAACGATTATTCAGTTTAACTTTGTAAAGAATGTCTGTCTTAAGCATTGTGCTCTTTTAAGAGGTATCTGTATGGGATCAAATCAACAACAGCAACTCCGAAGATTATATAGAAAACTTAGGGAGCAGTGAGATTACATTAATAGGGGAGGAACAATTTGGAAAAGGAGGTGCACAACCGAAAGAAGGTCATTGATGTCACAGAATTGTACGTGTAGAAATTGTTGACTCGGCGCCTAGTCTGTCTATATTCTCAACAACAACAAAGATCAATAAAATGAATTTTTAAAAACATCCAGAACATTTGACACCCACGGTGCCCACCTCCCCAGGGGACAGCTCACCAGGTCCTGATTCCTCCAGAGCCACCGGATCTCCCAGCAGAAGCAGAGTGGCCACTGCCCAGGGCAGGAAGGAGTGCCTCATTCTGAGAGAGGAGCAGACAGGTCTGCAGGTTTGGTGAGCACCCGGGGGTTAGGGTTCAGGACTAATGTGCTAGGGCCACCGCATTTTAAACGGATGAAAGCCAAACTGGGGAAATGACTACAGGAAGCGAAGACTCACGTCTTATTTTTAAAATGGCATTTGTAACGCACACACTCATGCCCGTGTGGGACAGCTATTTGCATGCACTTTGATGGTTTCCCTCTTGAAAGCTTATCAAGAACTAACTTTCTTCATCCAGCCCTGGATTCTTACAGATCTCAGATGAGGTTGCGGATGGGGACGTTTGCTGAAGACACACTTTGCGAGGGGCCCCCCATATCCACGATCTCACTGAAGTCTCCCCACAACTTCCTGAGAAATGGGTGTGGCCATCATGACCCCCATCATTAAGAGCCAGAGCCAGGATTCGAACCCACATACGAAAGACCTGGAGATCTGTTGCCTTAACGATTACAGCCTAGGAAACACTATGGGCAGTTCCTCTTGGGGTCCCTATGAGTCGGAATCAATGGGACGACACACAACAATAGTCTCTCTTTTGTTTAATTTTATTATGCTTTAGGTGAAAGTTTAGAGCTCAAGTTAATTTCTTGTTCAAAAATGAATACACATATTGCTTTGTGACATTGGTTGCAATCCCCACAATGTGACAGCATGCTCCCCCATGTCCCTTCGTCCAGTTCCTGTCCCTTCCTACCTGCTCGTCCTGTTTTGGGCAGGAGGTGCCCATTTGGTCTCACGTATTTGATTGAACTAAGAAGCACGTTCACCGTGTGTGTTACAAGGGGTCCTAGTGGCACATCGGTTAAGCACTCAGCTGCTAACTGAGAGAATAGCAGTTTGAACCCACTCCCTTCGGGAGAAAAGACCTGGTAGTCTGCTCCCATAAAGATTACAGCCTAGGAAACCCTTTGGGGGCAGTTCTACTGTGTCACATGGGGTCGCTATGAGTCGGAAGTGATACAATGGCACCCAACGATGACACATGCCTTAAGTACGGGGTCCCTGGGTAATGCACACGCACTTGGCTGCTAACTGAAAAGTTGGAGGATCAAATTCCCCCAGAGGTGCGTCAGAAGAAAGGCCTGGCAACAACTACGAAAAAATCAGGCGCTGAAAACCCCATGGAGCACAGTTCTACTCAGACACATATGGGGATGCCAAGAGTTGAGTTCCACTCAAGGCAACTGGTTTGGTTTGCTTTTTTAATGCCTTAAACCAGAAAGCTCTCGTGGTTCGGTGGTAGACTCCTCACCTTCCACGTGGGAGACCCGGGTACAATTCCCCACCAACGCACTTCCTGTCAGTGGAGGCTCGTGTGTCGTTAGGATGCTAAAGAGGTCTCAGTGGAGATTCCAGACTAAGACGGACTAGGAAGAAAGGCCTGGAGATGTACTTCTGAAACTCAGTCAGTGAAAACCCTATGGATCACAACGGTCCGATTCACAACTAATCGAGGTGATGGAGCAGGACCGGGCAGTGTTTCATTCCTTTGTGCAAGGGACTGCCGTGAGTCTGACCTGACTCAGTAGCAGCTGACAAGATGCGTTACGCCCGAGGGGGTGCTCGGCCTCTCTGCTAACCCAGCACAGAGGGTGCCTCACCTGTGTGATCAAGCCCTATGACCTGGTACTTCAGTTTCAGAACAAGAGAGCCTGGTCAGAAAGGGTTGTTGTTGATGGTGCCGTAGAGTCAATTTTTGACTCCTAGCGACCCCATGTGACAGAGTAGAACTGTCCCCATAGGGTTTTCTTGGCTGTAATCTTTAGGGGAGCAGATCACCAGGTCTTTGTTCCGCAGTGCTGCTGGGTGGGTTTGAACTGCCTACCTTTCAGTTAGCAGACGAGCCCTTAATTAACCAGTGCACCACCAGAAACAGCCTTTGTTCTTGTTCTTCCGTTCCTGGTCCCTAAATCAGAGGAGCTCAGGGCAGGGCCGCCGCGTCCTGCCTGAGAACTCAGCTCTCCAGGTGTTCTGAGGCTGCTGGAAGCCAGAGGAAGGAAGGATTGTACCCGAGAGGGACACATGGACTGGGGACTTTCGGAGTCCATGCACAGAATCATTTTCTAGAACGTGGTCAGCGAGACTTTTTGGTGTGTAAGCTTGGGAGCTGGAAGCCTGAACTGGACCCGGAACGGCTAACTTACGTCTCACGTCTGTCTGTAAATGTGCCTTCTTGACTGCTGCCCAGTGGTTCTGTTACCATTTTGTGGAGCAAAGTTTCTCAACCCGAGTAGCTGTGATAATCCTTTTTTGGGAACCGCACATATTTCTGCTTCTGGAAAATACTGGTGCCTCCTAATTAAAATTCCCAGGTTTCAGAAGAGCCGGGGTCAGGTGTGGCTGCCTTCTATGGCCTGAGACGAGCCTCTCTGACATTTCTGCTCTTTGTACCTGTTGTTCTTTTTCTTTATTTTAGAATTAAAACACCTGAGAGAACAGTCCCAGGAAGGCGAGAAGGAACAAGAAGCTCGAGTGTCCCCAGAGCGACAGGTCACAACATGGGGGAGAGGACGACTCTGTCTCCCAGGGGACACTGGCCACATCTGCAGACATTTGGGGTGCTGGCTCCTGAGGTTTACTAAACGTACTTGCAATCACCGCAGACGGGTGGTGGCAAAGCATGAGGTGGGAGGTGAGAATTCCACCGCCGAACCACCACGGCTGCGCTACATTCTCAAGGTACTTAAGCTCTGGGTTCCTCCCCTTTACATGGGGATAGGATGGGGGGATTAGGGACAGAGTGGGCCCGCCAAGCCCTTCCCTTCCTCTGGAGCCCAGGATGGAAACTGACTCTTGGTGAATTCTGAATCCGGGACCATTACCCATGGAGGTGACACCTCTCCATCTGCCTGCCTCCTCGTCTTCGTCGTCTCCACTCAAAACCACAAACCAATATTGTGTTGTTCGTGTTTCACAACGCCAGACATGCACCGTGATTCAGCAAACGAGAGGTAGAAGTGAGGGAGGTTGGGGAGAGGGAAGGAAGAAAAGAAAGAAAACAAGGATGGAGGGAAGGAGGAAGGGAGAAAGGAAGGAAGAAAAGAAAGAGAGAGGAAGGGAGGGAGGAAGGAAGGAAGGAAAAACAGAAAAGAAGGAAGGAGACAAGGAGGGAGGAAGCAAAGAAAGGAGAGAGGGAGGAAGGAAGGAAGGAAGAAAAGAAAGAAAGGATTGGGGATGTAAAATATGTTTGAGTGTGGCTAAAAATCCAGCTGCCCCTCTGAGAAGAGTATGTTTATTTCTTCTCTGCACCGTTTTGGTTTCCTGCCCCTGTTTAATGCGCCACCCGGGAACTCTGCAGCGTAAGAGAGCAGCAGGCCGCATCTCTCCTGATTCTGAGGTGGACTGGACTTGGCGGGGCGGCTCCCCTGCTCCACGTGGTGTTGGCTGGGGCTGTCGGTCACCTGGACGCTTGATTGAGCAGAATGTTCTAGAAGGTTCACTCACATGCCTGGCAGCTGGGCTGTCAGCCAGGAGCTTGACTGCGAACGTCAGCCATTTGGACGCTTGATTGAGAGGAACGTTCTAGAAGGTTCCCTCACACGCCTGAAAACTGGGTCTTGGAATCAGTCTGTTTTGGTTCGAACCCCTACTGAGAATTTGCGTTTCCACCCTAGATGTACTCAATCAGAATCTACATTGTAACGAAATTCCCCAGGTGACTCTTATTCCCAACAGGGGTCCCAAGCGGTGAACTGGTGGGAAGCCCTACTGGGAACTGAGCCAAATGTCAGCCAGAAGTTCACCTAGAGCTCTCGGCCCCCTGGGGGCTGCATTGGGTGGGATGTTCTAAAAGGGTCATTGTCTTTGTTTCCCAAAGCTCCCTAAAAACATGCCACAAACAAGGAATTTATTCTTGCACAGTTCCAGAACCCAGAAGTCCAAAGTCGAGGTGTCAGCTATGTGGATTCCTTCTGAGCCTCTGCAGAGAGTCTACCCCAGGCATCGATCCCAGCTTCTGCTGACCGCCAGTGATCCTTGATGTTCCTGGGCTTGAACCCGCATCGTCACCTGGAATCCTTCCCCTGGCTCCCTGTCTCTGTGTCTCTTCTCCTCTTTTATAAGACACCACTCATGGGATTAGGAGCCACCCTATTCCAGTGTGACCTTATGTTAACAAAGACGCTATTTCCAAACAAGGTCACGTTCACAGGTACGGGGCTGAAGACTTTGACACAGCTTTTGGGGCGACACTATTCAATCTATAACAGTCACATTCCCGGGAGATGGGCCAGCTGTCAGCCGGAAGCTTTAAGGGGGCTGTCGGCCATCTGGAGCCTTGACTGAACAGAATGTTCTAGAAGGCTCACTCACACAACCTATCACCTTCACCACAGTCTACTGACCAACGCAAGCCACAGGGTCAGTCAGGCTCATGGAGAAGAAAACGGAACCCCACCTCTCGGTGGCAAAAACTGGAAATTTTTTGTGCTGTTGTTGTTTTTAGGTGCTGTCCAGTTGGTTCCAACTCATAGCGACCCTGTGCACAACAGAACAAAACACTGCCCGGTCCTGCGCCGTCCTCACAATCATTGTTATGTTTGAGCTCATTGCTGCAGCCACTATGTCAATCCATCTCATTGAGGGTCTTCCTCTTTTTTTGGTGACTGTCTACAAATTGTTTGTAGCCATCTTTAATCCTCTGGGTAAGTGCTCGACTACCCACCAAAAGGCTGGCAGTTCAAACCCACCTAGGGGCACCTCAGAAGAAAGGCTTGGAGGTCGACTTTGAAAAGGTCACGACCTTGAAAACCCTATGGAGCAGTTCTATTCTGCACGCAGAGGGTCACCATGAGTTGGGGTCCACTCAGTGGCGGTAGGTTTGGTTTTTTGATTTTTTTAAAATTCTCACAATGTTGTTGTTGTGTGACATCAAGTCGATTCCAACTCATAGGGACCCTATAGGACAGAGCAGAGCTGCCCCATAGGGTTTCCTAGGCTGTAATCTTTATGGGAGCAGATGGCCAGGTCTTTCTCTCCCGGAGCCGCTGGGTGAGTTCAAGCCGGTGAACTTTCTGTTAGCAGCCGAGCGCTTAACCGTTGCACTACCAGGACTAAGGCTTTGTGTGATTTCCAAGAGAAAAGCTGGGTTCCCACACCAACCTCCAGGTCAGACGTGGGCATTGCAGCATCACGCCTCTAGCGATCGTTAAGCCATCACCAGCCTCCAAATGGCACACCGTCCACATTTTATTTTGTCAAGACGGACACTGCACACTGACGGCATATCTTTTATGCTGCTGGATCCTCTTTCGAAATCTGGCAAACACACCAAACGTAATCGTGAGCAATAATTTGTGCCGCCGAGAGCTCTGTGGTTTGCTATCAGATTCAGGTCTGGCAAAAGGCTGTCGGAGTTCACTTTTCACTGCAGGAGGGAACCGTTACTTAACAGAAATGTTTCTCTGCCTGGCAGAGAGACAACAGCGTTGCAAGCAACATAAACCGGTTACCGTTGAGTTGGCTCTGACTCACGGCGACCCGACGTGGGTCAGAGTAGAACTGTGCTCCATGGGGTTTTCAGTGGGTGATTTTTCAGAGGTAAATTGCCAAGGCCTTTCTTCTGAGGCACCTCTAGGTAGACTTGAACCTCCAACCTTTAGGTTAGCAGCCGAGTGCGTTCACACTTTGTGCTACCCAGGGACTTCAAGTGACATGTAACCCATTGCCGTCGAGTCAATTCCGACTCATAGCGACCCTATAGGACAGAGTAGAACTGCCCCATAGGGTTTCCAAGGCTGTAAATCTTTATGGAAGCAGAACGCCACATCTTTCTCCCCGGGAGCAGCTGGTGGGTTCGAACCGCCACATGGAACAGTGTTTTTTTTTTTTATCACAGAGCAATGTGGAACGTCCCCGTCCCTCATGTCATTTACTTTTGTCAAGATTTGCTTCAAAGAGTGGAGGGGGTGAACCGTCTGATGCAGAAGCTCCCAGGGTGGAAAGAGAGCTGGCTTGAGGGGGTGTGTGAGAGCACCTGGGGGTTGTGGGAGCCTGGAACCAGGAGCTCAATGACTCGTTCACATGGTTATGTTTCGGCTCTGCGTGTCCCCTTTCTCTGAGCCCTGGAGAGCATAGAACACCATCTTGGGGCACAGACTTTTACACGATGCTGATACCGCAGGTGAATTTAAAAAGCCAAACTCGATTCCGCCTTAACCGCATGGTTTTCTCTCGACCAAATAATTACAAGACTGAACACAGGGCACTGTCTCTGCTGAGTAATGTTCCCTACGTCAATGGCCAAATCCTCGAAATGAGGGCGGAGCAGCAGCTGCCTCTGCCTCCTGCCCGCCTCCAGTCTGTCCCACTCCCCCCAGTCCAGCCTTGCTCCTCCCAGAAGCACCAGGAAGGGGTAGAGTTGGTGTCTAGTGTCCTGGCAATAAAGAGGAAAATCAGGTCTAACAAAATACAATTTGACTAAAGAAGGGTTTTTAATCTGTGACGTGAGGAATCTTGTAAGGGAACTTATAGCTTGAATGCTGGTTGAGTGGAGGCCAAAAAATAGTAAATAATAGGTGTAATGATGATTCGAGACGCTAAGGATCCATCAGTCTGGGTCTGTACCTCCCTGGAGCCTGGTGTTTATTCAGCATCTGACACACACAGGGTGCGTGTTTCTAAAAGCTGGTAGATCAAGGAATGGAAGAAGGGATGGTGGATGTTTGGATAGATGGATGGATGAATGAGTGGGTTGGCAGCTGGGTGGATGGGCAGGTGAGAGGATGGTTGGTTGGATGGTTGGATGGTTGGATGGTTGGATGGTTGGATGGACGGACGGACGGACGGACAGACGGACGGATGGATGGATGGGTAGATCAATGGGTGGATGGGTGGATGGATGGTGGATAGATTGGTGTGGATGGATCAATGGATAAATGGGTGGATGGATATATTGGTGGCGGGTGGGTGAGTGGATGGATGGATAGATGACTAGATGGGTGGATAGATACGTGGATGGAGGAATGGATGGTTAAGTGGGTGGAACATGCTTTGTAGGTGCGTGGATGGCTAGATGAGTAGGCGGATAAGTGGGTGGATGGATAGAAGGATGGGTGGGTGTATGGATGGATGTGTGGATGGAAGAGTGAAAATATCATCTGCCATCTTGAGTCTGAAGGGACATTGACAAGAGGAAGACCAGGATACTGAAGGGTCTGAGAGCTCATGTAGGAATGAGACTTGCTGAACTATCTTCAGTTGATTTGGAAGATCTCTGAAAGACAACGTCCTGAGTCTTCTTCGACAGTCATAGGGCTGCAAACTCGCTGTTGACAGAGCAGCCAATTGCGTTCCTGAGGGGCTACAATAGATAGAACGTCCATCTGCCCACCCCTTTTCCTCCTGCCTTTCCTCCGACACACAGAAAATCTATCACCAGGTGATCCCCTTTCAGACAACTGAAGAAGGTTCAACAAGTCTCATTCCTTCCTCAGTTCCCAGACCATTCAGCATCCTGGTCTCCCTTTTGTCAATGTCCCCTCAGATTCAAGATGGCAGACCACCCTCCAAAGACCCCATCCATGTGGCAGGACAATAATACAAAAAGCAAGGGGAAAAATCCATGAGTGTGAGGAGGCCTGGGGAGGCTGGCATTTGTGGAGGACGGAATTCCACAGATTTTGGGACCAAGGAAAGAGGATTGAGATAAAGGTGACTTATTACTCATTCTTTAAAATCCCCTTTCACTTCTTAGCTAACATCTAACATTAGCGTATCTGCCTTATTTATTTCTGAAAAGTAGACTTAAAATGGATGAAATTTCTGCAAACTAAGCCCATCTCTCTAGGATTTTCAACTATAGAAGTTTGCGAAACGCTGCTCTCAGGGCATAATTGGAAATTTACTTTGAAATGACGTCAGCTAGTTGATGGGGAATATTTATGGGAAAATAAAGGGTGAAGTGAACAGTAATACCTCATGCTGTGATATAGAACTTAAATCCTGCCAAACATGTTAGAGACTGATTTGGGAAACTTGGCTGCTAAGCAAAAGGCCAGCAGGTCAAATTCATCAGCTGCTTCTAGGAAACCCTGTGGGGCAGTTCCACTCTGTCCTATGGGATCGCTATTAGTTGGAATCAGCTCAGTGGCGACAGGGTTTTTTTTTTTTTTTTTTTTTTTTAGCCCTCGTGGCGCAAACATTTAAGCACTTGACTGGTTACTGGAAGGTTGGCAGTTTGAACCCACCAGGGGCTCCTTAGGAGAAAGACCTGGCAATCTGCTTCCGTAAACATTACGGCCTAGAAAACCCTATGGGACAGTTCTGCTCCATCCCCGGGGGTAGCTATGAGTCAAAATCAATTCAACGGCACACAACATCTATACCAGCATTAAATACCTGTGTATGTGTGTGTTGTGTGAATACTTTTACTTATAGCCATACCTACCTGATGGCACAGTGGTTAAGAGCTCAGCTGCTAACCAAAAGGTCAGCAGTTCAGATCTACCAGCCACTCCTTGAAAACCCTATGGGGCAGCTCTACTCTGTCCTATAGGGTCACTATGAGTCGGAATTGACTTGATGGCAACGGGTTTGGTTTTCTTATATGTGTGTCTATGTATCTCTACCTATATCTACATAGAGCCCTGGTGGAGCAGTGGCTAAGAGCTCGGCTGCTAACCAAAAGGTCGGCAGTTCAAATCCACTAGCCTCTTGGAAACCCTATGGGGCAGTATAAGGCAGAATTGACTCGACGGCAATGAGTTTGGGTTTTTTTGTTTGTTTTTGGTATATCAACATACCTATATTGGTACCTATAAAGCCAAAAAACCAAACCCATTGCTGTCCATTTAGATACACGTTTATAGGTTTATTAGGAAACCCTGGTGGTGTAGTGGATAAGTGCTACAGCTGCTAACCAAAAGGTCAGCAGTTCGAATCCACCAAGCTCTCTTTGGAAACTCTGTGGGGCAGTTATACTCTGTCCTATAGAGTCGCTATGAGTCCATATCAACTCGAGAGCAACGGGTTTGGTTTTATAGGTTTATTGGAAACTCTATCTTATAGGGTCGCTATGAGTCGGGATCGACTCAACAGCAACAAATTTGGATTTTGTTTGTTTGTTTATACCTAAATAGCTTTACCTATATCAAATGGAAACCCTGGCAGCATAGTGGTTAAGTGCTACGGCTGCTAACCTAGAGGTCGGCAGTTCAAATCTGCCAGGCGCTCCTTGGAAACTCTGTGGGGCAGCTCTTCTCTGTCCTATAGGGTCGCTATGAGTCGGAATCGACTTGACAGGCATGGGTTTTTGGTTGGTTATCTCAAAACCTCCACCTACACACCAACACTACACCTGTATTATACCTACAATTACGGCTATTATTCTCTGCTGTGCAGTCCGTCTCTGAAGAAGGTGATTAAAGAGCTCTGGAGGCTCAGTGGTTAAACACTTGGCTGCCAACCGGAAAGCCAGCTATTCAAACCCACCGGTCGTTCCAAGGGAGAAAGACCTGGTGATTTGCTCCAGTAAAGATTACAGCCTGGGAAACCCTATGGAGAAGTTCTGCTCTGGTCACTGTAAGTTGGAATCAACCCCTTGGCAACAGGTTTAGTTTTTTAATATAATGTTTATTTTATCAGTCCAAACCACCAACCTTTAGGTCAGTCGCCAAGCAAAAACCGCTTGTCCCATCCAGGGACCTGCGTGGACCTCTACATAGCTTTAATGTTGGCTTCCCCCACACCTTCCTTTCCACTGCACCTCCCCAGTTTTGATGTCTTCTGTGCCCCGAGTCAAAAGAAGAAGGTCCTTGCACACAGGGTAGGAGGGTTGCAAAGTGAAACCTTTTTAGCAGGTCTCCTCTGAGTTGTTAAACTAGAAAATGGTTCCTACGACAAGTTAGCAAAGTTCTCCTCTCTGCAGGTGGTGTTATTTGTGGCAGGAATTCAGAAATGAATCATTGCAACTTTTGGGGAAGTCAGAAGAGAACCGCCCCAGCAAGGCAACCTTTTTCTTTTCCCTCCTTCCTCAATACAAGTTGTTGACAGTTTTGTTACAAAGTGGATGTTATTGAAAGGAAATGAGCCATGGAAACTGTACGCTCCCCACTGACTGCTGCGCCCCCAGGACAGTCCCCAGCCCGGCGTTCCTCTGTGGAAATTCGTATGAAGATGACCATGACGACGGAAACGCGCTCCCCACAATCTCAGGCTTCCATCTGTATTTTCCCTTCAGGGACGCCCACGCGGAGCCCTGCCTTTCCCTCCTCACACCCCTCTGCCCACAGAAAGAACAAGGAAGGCATTATGGCTGGAGCTTGTGCCCTTGGCACTCTTACCTCTGGTGGCGCAATAGTTAAGAACTTGGCTGCTAACCCAGAGGTCGGCAGTTCAAACCCACCAGCCCCTCCAAGGAAGAAAGACATGACAGTCTGCTCCTGTAAAGATTTACAGCCTTGGAAACTGTGTGGGGCAGTTCTGCTCTGTCCTGTAGGGTCGCAATGAGTGAGAATTGAGTCAACAGCAATGAGTTTGGTTTTTTGGTTTTTCTTTGATCCAAAGAGCCCTGGTGGCAAAGTGGTTAAGTGCTCAGCTGCTAACCAAAAGGTCGGAGGTTTGAATCCACCAGCGGGTCCACAGGAGAAAGACCTGGAGATCTGGTTCCATGAAGATTACAGCCTAGGAAACCTTATAGGGAAGCTCTAGTCTATCGCATGTGGCTGTTATGAGTCAGAATCAACACCATGGCACCTAACGACAACTGTTGGCTTTATTTTAGGGAGCCCTGGTGGCACAGTGGTTAAGTGCTCGGCTGCTAACCGAAAGGTTGGTGCTTTGAACTCACCAGCTGCTCTGTGGGGACAAAGATGCGGCAGTCAGCTTCCATAAAGATTAAAACCAAAAACTCAACCTGCTGCTATCAAGTCGATTCTGACTCATAGTGACCCTATAGGACGGAATAGAACTGCCCCATAGAGTTTCTAAGGAGCGCCCGGTGCATTCGAACTGCCAACCTTTCGGTTAGCAGCCGAGCTCTTAACCACTGCGCCACCCTAAAGATTACAGCCTTGGAAACCCTGTGGGGCAGTTCTAATCTGTCCTACAGGGTCAGTGTGAGTCAGAATTAACTCGACGGCAACAGGTTTGGGTTTTTTTGGCTTTAGTTTTAGACCCTAACAACAACAACCATGGATATATACCAAGAAATAACTAGCGCTGGCAATGAATAAGGTGCCCTTTTGGCACAGTGGTTAAGTGCTTGGCTGCTAACTGAAAGGTTGGCAGTTCGAACCTACCAGCAGCTCCGAGGGAGAAAGACCTGGCAATCTGTTCCCATAAAAATTAATAACCAAAAAACCAAACCCATTACCATCGAGTCATGTCTGACTCATAGTAAGCCTATGGGACAGAGTAAAAGTGCCCCACAGGGTTTCCAAGGCTGTAAGCTTTACAGAGAAACCCTGATGGCTCAGTGGTTAAGAGTTACGGCTGCTAACCAAAAGGTCGGCAGTGTGAATCCACCAGCCCCTCCTTGGAAACCCTACGGGGCAGTTCTACTCTGTCTCGATGGCAAGGGGCTTGGTTAGCCTTTATAGAAGCAGACGGCCATGTCTTTCTTCTAGGGAGCAGCTAGTGGGTCCAAATCTCCAGCCTTTCTGTTAGCAGCTGAGCACTTAACCACTGCGCCACCGTAAAGATTACAGCCTAGGAAACCCTACGGGGCAGTTCTACTCTGTCTTGTAGGGTCGCTATGAATCAGAATGGACTGGAAGACAATAGGTTTGCTTTGATGCAAACTTTCAACCTTGCTGGTTCGTCACATGCTTCCCTCAAGGAGCCTCCCTTTTGTTCTGAGTTCAGCAAGGAGACCGGGAGACGTTCTCATCAGAATTGCAAGCACTTCCTTCCTTCCAAGTTCCCTGCTTTGTGATGGAAATCAAGCTGTCCAGAGATGAAAGGGCGAATGTATCACTCTCAATTCTATAGGGCCAGCATTGTGCTAACCCTCTTCATGTGCTGTTTTACTTAATCCCCGCAGCTGCCTGGGACCGGAGCTGAGGTTCTCCCTCCTTTATAAATGTGGTGCCAACAGTTACGCGCTCAGCTGCCAACTCAAAGGTTGAAGGTTTGAGTCCACCCAGAGGCACCTAGGAAGAAAGGCTTGGCAATCTCCTTCTGAAAAATCAGCCGCTGAAAACTCGGACACATACACACATACACACAGAATCTACTCAGCAGCCACTGGTTTTTTGTTATTATTAAATTTTTTGCTGATGTAAAAGAGGACTACCAGACCCCAGGAGTCCTTGCTTGGTGCAGATGGCTAACTGCGCTGGACATTTAACAGAAAGATTGGCGGCTCATACCCTCCCACAGATGCCTCAGAAGGAAGCCCTGATGACCCCCTTCCAGAACACCAGCCACTGAAAACCCTACGGAGCACAGTTCTACCCTGACCCAAACGGGGGTCACCGTGAGCCAGGGTCAGCACAACTTGAGCGCAACTAGCAATGCCAACAGGGGTTATAAATGAGAAAGTTACATTCTACCCAAACCCTAGCATCCTGTAAAACGGCAGTGATCCTGTGGTCCATTGGTGCTTTGGACTATTTACTCTCTGGAGTCTTTGGTTTTCTTCGCTCTCCTTTGCTCTGGACCGTAAGAGTCCGATAGATGTATCTCAGATGGTTGCCAGCAAGCTTTTAAGACCTCAGGTGCTATTCATCAAAGTAGGGTGCAGAACTCTATCTTTGCGAGCTCTCTTGTGCCAAGTGATGTAGATGACCCCAGAGACCAGAAGAACTAGATGGCCCAGCTACCGCTATCAACTGCTCCGACTGGGATCACAACGGATGGCCTCAGACAGAGTGGGAGAAAAACTGTACAACAAAAAATTCAGTTCACAAAAAAGACCAGAATTACTGGTCTGACAGAGACTGGAGGAACCCCTGAGACCATGGCCCTACGACACCCTTCTGACCTGGAACTGAAGCCATTCCTGGAGACCACCTCCCAGCCAAAGAATAGACAAGCCCATACTATAAACAATAACATCCCAGAGGAACGCACTCCTGAGAACAATCAATTATATGAGATCAGTGGGTGACATTTGCCCAAAAGCAAAGATGAGAAGGCAGGAAGGGGTAGAACTTCAGGAGAAAGGAAACGGGAAACCAGGGTGGAAATGGGGAGAGTACTGACACATTGTGGGGAACGAAACCAAGGTCATGGGACACTTTATGTACAAACTATTGAATGGAACCCAATTCAGTCTGTAAACTTTCACCTAATTTACAATAAAAATTTAAAAACAAAGAACAAGGATGATCAAATAAGTCCTCCCCACCCTCTGTGCTCTGGAAAACAGCTTACTGCAAACAACTCGCCAAGATGGGTGTCATGGCCACTTCTGTTTAAATCTCTCCCTGACTGCTCTCCTCCCCTCCCTCCCTCTCTCAGTCTTTATGATCTCCAGGTACCCGTTCAGGGAATCCCTCATCTCCCTCTGCCTCCTCTGGGTCTCCCAGGATCCAAGCAGCCTTATCACAGAGAAGAAAGCAATCTGAGCCAAATAGTGTAATCGGTAACTCTGTAAGTCACTCACCTATCCCGAGGGTCCAACCGTTTGCCGTAGAGTTGACCCTGACTCAGGGCAACCTAGGGTGCATCAGAGTAGAACTGTGCTCCACAGGGTATTCAATGGCTGATTTCTCAGAAGTAAATCACCAGGCCTTTCTTCCAAGGTGCCTCTGGGTGGACTTGAACCCCCAGCCTTTCAGTTAACAGCTGAGCATGTTAACCGTTTGCACCACAAACACCTAGCATTATGTATTTTACATATACTCTGTCTTTCATCTGGAGCCCTGGTGGTGCAGTGGTTAAGTGCTTGGCTGCTAACCAAAAGGTCGGCTGTTCAAACTCACCAGCTGTTCCACAGGAGAAAGATGTGGCAGTCTGCTCCCATAAAGATCACAGCCTTGGAAGCCCTATGGGGCAGTCCTGCTCTGTCCTATAGGGTAGCTATGTGTCGGAATTGATTTGACGGCAGCAAGTTTGGAAGGCGAGACTATGTCCCACTTACTTTGGATGTGTTATCAGGAGGGACCAATTCCTGGAGAAGGACGTCATGCTTGGTCAAGTAGAGGGTCAGTGAAAGAGAGGAAGACCCTCAAGGAGATGGACTGACACAGTGGCTGCAACAGTGGGCTCAAGCATAACAACGACTGTGAGGATGGCACAGGACTGGGCAGTATTTCGTTCTGTTTTACATGGGGTCGTTCTGAGTCGGAACTGAGTTGATGGCACCTAACAACAACAACAACAACAACAACAACCATCCATCCATCCACCCATCCACCCATCCACCCATCATCTATCCATCCATCCATCCACCCATCCACCCATCCATCCATCATCTATCCACCCATCCATCCACCCATCCATCCATCCATCCATCCATCCATCCATCCATCCATCCATCCATCCATCCATCCATCCACCCATCCATCCACACATCCACCCATCATCTATCCATCTATCTATCAACCACTTGCCACAAAGTCAACCCTGATTCATGGCAACTCCCTGTACCTCACAGTAGTGTCTCCACAGGCTTTTCAGTGGCTGATTTTTCCAAAGTAGAGCACCAGGCCCTTCTTCTGAGGCACCTCTGGGTGGATTCAAGCCTCTGAGCTCTCAGGTAGCAACCTCGCTCATTTGGACCACCCAGGGACTCCTCCCAGAAGTCAGCCCTTCCCCCCTGAATTTCTTCAATATTTCTTCACTAGCCTCCCACCTTTTTAACTGTCTTTGGTGTCAGGGAGTAGAACTCAAGTGTGGGTCTGCTCGCTCCTGATTGCAATAGTCTCCATCCCACCTACCACAGTCTGCTTCTCCACCCCTTTCCAACAGCCCTTTCCCCCTTCTTGCAATAATCCTTCTGAATAAAATCATCCTTGCTTGTTTTAAAATTGTCCTGTGCAATTTTTTCTTTGACACAGAGATTAAATGCCCAGAAAATGTAATAACCAAGAACCAGCAACGTGGATTGGTCTAAGTCCATCCAACGTCAACACCCAGGCTCTTGGCCGCCATTTTGCACATCTCTGTTGCTAATGTTAGTAGCCAACAAGTTGACTCCAAGTCATAACAACCCCGTGTACAACAGAATAAAATGCCTCCTGGCCCTGTACCATCTTCGCATCGTTGGTTGATCTGCTCGGGTCCATTGTTGTGGCCACTGTGTACTTTGAATGCCCTCCATCATAGGGGCTCACCTTCCAGCACTATATCAGACAGTGTTCTGTTGTGATCTGCAGGGTTTTCATCGGCTGATTTTCAGAAATAGATCGCCAGGCCTTTCTTCCCAGTCCGACTTAGTCTGGAAGCTCTGCTGAAACCTGTCCACCACGGTGACCCTGCCAGTGTTTGAAATACGCGAGCCACCACAGTACAATGGGCTGATAGATGGGGGTGGAGGGGTGCACATCTTTAGGAGAAAGCTTTTCAGGCCCCACCCAGGACCCAGAACACTGCCGTGGTACACTTTTGTACAGGACATCTCTAATTGAATTTACCTTTTTTTTTTTTTTTTTTTTTAATTGATTTGAGTTTAGACAAGGGGGACCACATGTTGGACGAGTAATATGAAGGCAGGCAATCAGGGAAGTCCTAATGGGCCCCCAAGAGCTCTTTCTGGCAGACTTCAGGCTGACAATTTCAACATTTCCAAACAAAGAGGAAATGTGCGTCTCTGAGAAGTGTGGTAATTGATTATAATTCGGGGGGCGGGGGGAAGTCCTTTGGGGATATAGCTCGCTTGTACAAAATTACATACTTAAAGGAAATCATTATTTTGTAATATTCTTTTCTCAAAATGTGTCAGCTGTATCGACAGAAATTAGTTTAGGTCTATTTCAGACACCAGTTAAACGTCTGAGCTGGGTTGAAAGGTTGTTGTTGGCGTGAGGTGCTGTCGAGTCCGTGTGTAACACAAGAAGGAAACGCTGCCAGGTCCTGTACCATCCTCGCAATCGTTCCTACGTTTGAGCCCCTTGTTGCAGCCACAATGTCAATCCATCAAATCGAGCATTAAAGAGTGCATCCCAAAAATTCATGTTCATGTTTATGTCAAATTCATGTGAATGTGGCCATGTTTGGAAACAGGGTCTTTGCAGATGTAATTAGCTAAGATGAGATCCTGCTGCAATAGGGTGGGTCTGGAATCCAGTGTGTATAGGAACGAGGAAATGTTGACACACAGACACAGGGAAGACGGCCCCGTGAAGACAGAGGCAGACTGGAGTGTTGCATCTATAAACCAAGAAGGCCAGTCATCGCCAGAAACTGGGAAAGGACCTGCGACAGATTCTCCCCCCGAGCCTCGGAATGAACCAACAAAGCCCACATTTTGATTTCTGACTTTTAGCCTCCAGAGCTGTGAGAGAATAAAATTTATGCCCTTATAAGCCAACTCTCAAACTGTGTGCACCCAACTACTCATCTAAAGGTTGGTGGTTCGAACCCACCTAGTGGCACCACAAAAGAAAGGCCTGGCAACTTGCTTCCATAAAGATTGTTGTTGAGTCCAGTATTGACTCGCAGTGACCCCATATGACAGAGAACTGCCCCATAGGGTTTCCCAGGCTGTGATCTTTACAGCAGCAGGTCACCAGATCTTTTCTCCCTCGGAGCCACTGGGTGGGTTCAAACCATGACCTTTCGGTTATCAGCTGAGCGCTTAACTGCTGCACAAGGAAAGCCCCATGAAGCAGCCTCCACTGAGTAACGCGTGAGGTTGCTATGAGTCAGAATCAACTCAAAGGCAACAGGTTTGGTTCTTACGGATTATAAATTACTCACCTTGTTACATTGTTACAGCCACACAGGGGTTAAGTGGGCGAGAGAGTGGAGGAAGGGTAACAATCTCCAGCTCCTGGGGGCAAAGTCTAAATCATGCCCCCACCCCTCCATGTCAAGATGAACTGGTGTGGAGAGCGGTGTGGCTTCCCCCTCCAGGCCAGCTGCCTCAGCCAGGCGCCTTTCATATTTGTGGCACCTCGAAATGTCACTCCACACCTCGTCTGGTGCCCCTTCGACTTGCAACTGGGGGAAAGTGCCCCCCTCGGCTCCCCCTCACTGTTCTTCTGGGTGCAGCCAGGGACCCCCCACCAGAAAGATCTTACCTGCTACGAAGACCCCACTGGGATGGGGTCCCTAAGGAGTCGCTGACTTCCGTTTTGTATTTGAAGAACGTGGGTAGCAGCTTCCTGTATGTTATTTTGCACGTTGAAAACCGGACTGGGAGTCACTGTGTTATGTTGTTAAGTGTCGTAGAGTGGATTCCGACTCACAGCCACCCCATGTGGCAGAGTAGAGCTTCCCCATAGGGTTTCCCAGGCCGTAAACTTTATGGAAGCAGATCTCCAGGCTTTCTTCCACGGAACCCTGGTTTGGTTAACAGCTGAACGTCTAACCATTGAGCCACCAGGGCTCCTTCACTGTGTTATAGAAAAGTAGGACTGGGTTGTATATTTTCCATCGTAGCTGTCTGTGACCCTAGAAAGCAGGTGCTTAAACATCAAGCTGATTTCATGGGCGCGTGAGGCAAAGCAGGGGTCCTCTGCACAGAGTCAGGCCCGCCTTTGGAAACACATTAAAGTACGGCTGTCACTGCACACTTTCTTGCATTTTTGTCTAACGTCTTTGCTTCTTGTAATAAAACCTTTTGTGATTAGAAGAGGAGGGGCGAGGGAAGGCATTCATCGATGGGACCTTGCTCTTACCTGGTACCCACCCGCCCAGAATGGGGTTGGGCCCTGCCAGGCCCCAGAGAGGCGGGTTGGAACCCTGAGGTCCGCATACTCTGTTCGCATCTTTGCAGCTTCTGAAGTCGGGAGCCGCGGCCTCTTTGAGTTGTGCCAACAGGACCAGCCAGTTGTCGCCAGGTTGACCCCGACTCATGGTGCCCCCATGTGTGTCCGAGTAGGACTGTGCTCCATAGGGTTTTCAATGGCTGGTTTTTCAGAAGTGGATTGCCAGGGTTTTCTTCCTAGTCTCTCTTGGCCTGGACGCTTCCCTGGAACCTGTCCTTCATGAAGGATCCTGCTGGTACTTGAAATACCAGTGACACAGCTTCAGCAAAGGAGCCCTGGTGGCACAACGGTTAGCTGCTCAGCTACTAACTGAAAGGCTTGCATGTTGAACCCACCCCATGGCTTTGCAGAAGGAAGACCTGGAGATGGGCTTCTGTAAAGACTCCAAACCAAAAACCCCGTTGCCTTCGAGTCCATTTGGACTCATAGCAACCCTGTAGGACATAGTAGGACTGCCTCCTATGGTTTCCAAGGAGCGGCTGGTGGATTTGAACTGCTGACCCTTTGGTTAGCAGCTGTAGCTCTTAACCACTGCACCACCAGGGCCTAGAAAATCCTGTGCGACAGTTCTACTCCGTCACATGGGGCCGCTATAAGTCAGAACTAACTCGACAGTACACAACAACAACAACAAAACTTCCAACATGGCGGCAGCACACAAACCCCACAGTACAACAGAAGGACAGACAGGCTGTGGGTATATGAGTTTTTACATGGTTATGTTTGTACATGTTAAAAAAAAAAACATCGATATTGAGTTGACTCGACTCATAGCCAACCCACGTGTGTTGGAGTAGAACTGTGTTCCACAGGGTTTCCAGTGGCTGATTCGTGGGAAGTAGATTGCCAGGCCTTTCTTCCGAGGTGCCTCTGGGTGGACTCGAACCCCAATCTTTCAGTTAGCAGCCAAGTACATTAACTGTTTGCATTACCCAAGGCCTTGCTCCAAGATGCGGGTCTTCGATATTCCTCTCAATGCTCTGAGCACTTAGCACAGGGTCTTAGCAGCCACAGAGCGCTTTTTGACTCCATCTTTGCTTTATTGGCATTTTGATCAGTAAAATAATAAGAATAATATTAAATGGTTATAAGCCAGTCTTCCAAAACATCCCGGGATGTATTTTGGAATACATTTTCACTTTATACGAGCGATTGAAATGACATTCTGAGATCCAGGAACTGTGAAATAAACCATCATTATGAGTCAGTCTCCAGTATTTAAATTCTTTACCTTGAAAATGGCTATTATGCCCAAGGAAAGCGTTCTCCTGGGAATCGCCTCCAAAGCCGACTTATTGAAACGGGCTTCTCAGCCTTCCCCAACCACATGCTGCAATTAATCCGCTGGCTCGGAAAGGGCTTTCCGAAATCCCAAAGCAGCCTGGCGAACTTTTGCTCCCCTCTTTTGGGAAGCCTGGGCGGCCGAGTCCTAACCCGCACGCTTGGCCCGCCCGGACTTGGCACGTTTGCTGGAATGTGGGTATTTGCTGCACTTGGAAGCCACCGCCCCGGGGTCACTTTGAGCAGCGGGGCGAGGAGTCATTAAACAGACTGGTTATTAGCCAGGGTTAATCATCTGCAGAACTTGCCAACGTTACCTTGTTCTTAGGCCAGGATAAAGTTGTTCCCAGAGTCCTGAACTCCCAGACCTGCGGGATTGTTTTAACCTCAGAGCTGTGCAATTACACCTGGGCTCTGAGCGGAAACGTGGCATTTTCTTTTCAAAATTGCGTCTGTAGATACTCCGTGAAGTGGAAAATTGGGGCAATTATCTTGATCATTCCCGCTCACATCCCCCTCGCTCCCCACCACCCAAAATGCCTGAACACGGAGACCAAAATCTAAATGGCTTCAATTAACTGGATTGCTGCCTTACTCCTCCATGTTGTTGTTGGGTGCCATCAAGTTGGTTCCGACTCATAGCGACCCCGTGTGACAGAGTAGAACTGCCCCACAGGGTTTCCTAGGTTGTGGTTAAGAGCTCAGATGTTCACGGAAAGGTTTGTGGTTCAAACTCACCAGCTGTTCCGAAAGAGAAAGATGTGGCAGTCTGCTTCCGTAAAAATTTATAGCCTTGGAAACCCTATGTAACAGTTCTACTCTGTCCTGTAGGGTCGCTAGGAGTCCGAATCTACTCGACGGCAATCGTTTTGGAATCTTTATGGAAGCAGATGGCCAGGTCTTCCTTCTGCAGAGCTGCTGGGTGAGTTCAAACCACCCACTTTTTGGTTAGCAGTCGAGCACTTCACCGTTGCACCACCAGGGCACCCTCCTTGTACGGACTCAGAATGGAAAAACCAGTACGAGGCTTAAGCCGTTCAGCTGTGTCCATCAGGAGACTCCTGTATTTATATGTCTGGCCGAGGGAGACGTGGGCTTTCCTATTTTATGGGATTTTTCTCTCTTTTTTTTTTTTTTAATGTGGAAACAACCTAGTCTTTGACATTCTGGATCAACACTTTGTCCAACAACTCAATGACATTTCACCACCCCAAGGGGAGGATCAAACAAGCCCACCAAACAGCTCAATTCAAAAACAGCACCGTGTTAAAGATGCTGTGGGTCTTCAAACAATACTCATCAAAAACGTGCTGCTCTCGAGTTGATTTTGACTCCTAGCGACCCCACAGGACAGAGTAGAACTGCCCCACAGGGTTTCCAAGGCTCAAATCCACCAGCCACCCCTTGGAAACCCTTTGGGGGAGCTCTACTCTGTCCTACAGCATCACTATGAATCAAAATCTACTAGATGGTAACAGGTTTGGTTTTTGGTTAATCTTTGCGGAAGCAGACTGCCACATCTTTCAACCACCAACTTTTAGGTTAGCAGCCGAGCTCTTCACTGCTGCACAACCAGAAAACAAACAAACCAAACCCATTGCTGTCGAGTCGATTCCAACTCGTAGTGACCCTATAGGACAGAGTAGAACTACCCTGTTAATGTCATAGAGGTTAGGATTTACAACACACAGGATAATCACATCAGACCACAAAATAGTGGACAACCACACAATACTGGGAGTCATGGCCTAGCCAAGCTGACACACATTTTGGGGGGACACAATTCAATCCATGACAAGGTTTTCCCTCTTTTTCTCTGACAGTTATATAATGAGGCAGGACTCAATCTACAGGATTAGGTTGTGTCTTGAGTCGATCTCTTTTGAGATAAAAAAAGAGAGAAGCGAGCAGAGAGACAAGAGGACCTCGTACCACCAAAAAAGCGACACTGGAAGTGGACCACATACTTCGGACCCGGGGTCCCTGCATGGAGAAGCTCCTAGACCAGGGGAAGATTGATGGCAAGGACCTTCCCCCAGAGTCGAGCGAGACAGAAAGCCTTTCCCTGGAGCTGGCAGTTTGGACTTCTTGTTAGCTGCCATCGAGTTATCTTGAGTCAAGGGAACCCCACGCACAACTAAATGAAAAGCTGCCCAGTCCTGTGCCATCTTCGTAATTGTTGGTCTGCCCGAGTCCGTGGCTGCAGCCACTGTGTATTTTGAATGCCTTGAAGCCTAGGAAACCCAGTGCCGTTGAGTCGATTCTGACTCATAGTGAAACCCTGGTGGCGTAGTGGTTAAGTGCTCAGCTGTGAACCAAAGGGTTGGCAGTTCAAATCCGCCAGGCGCTCCTTGGAAACTCTATCAGGCAGTTCTACTCAGTCCTATAGGGTCGCTATGAGTCGGAATCGACTCGACGGCACTGGGTTTCATTTTCGTTTTAGATCCAGCCTAGGAGGCTCATCTTCCAGCCCTGTATCAGACAACATTCTGTTGTTCTCCCTAGGATTTTTATTGACTAATTTTCAGGCATAAATAATCAGGTCTTTCTTCCTAGTCTGTCTTAGTCTCAAAGGTCCACTGAAACCTGCCCACCATGGGTGACCCTGCTGGTATTTGAAATACAGGTGGGATAGCTTCCAGGATCACAGCAACACACAAGCCTAGTGTTGTTGTTAGGTGCATCCCAGGCAACGCAGATACAGCTGGTCCAGGCATCATTGTTTAATTTTTTTTTTTAATTGAACTTTAGATGAAGGTTTACAGAGCAAACTAGCTTCTCATTAAAGTTAGTACATGCATCACTTCATGGCAGTGGTTAACAACCCCACAACATGTCAACACTGCCCCTTCCCCATCTTGGGTTCCCTATTACCAGCTTTCCTCTCCCCTCCTGCCTTATAGTCCTTGGCCCCAGGTTGGTGCACCCCTTTAGTCTTTTTTTTTTTTGTGGACCTGTCTAATCTTTGGCTGAAGGGTGAACATAAGGAGTGATTTCATTACTGAGCTAAAAGGGTGTCCGGGGGCCATACTCTCAGGGTTTCTCTAGTCTCTGTCAGGCCAGCAAGTCTGGTCTCTTGTGTGTGTGTGTGTGTGTGTGAGTTAGAGTTTTGCTCTCTGTTTTTCTCCAGCTCTGTCTGGGACCCTCTATGGAGGGATCACCATTTGAAAGAGGAGGGTATAAAGGGCCCATGTGGGGGTAATGGTGGCTCAGCGATAGAATTCTTCCCTTCCATGCAGGAGACCTGATTTCAATTCCCGGTGGGTGCATCTCACACACAGCCACCACCATCCGTCCGTGGAGGCTTGTGTGTTGCTAGGATGCTGAACAGGTTTCAAAAGAGCTTCCAGGCTGAGGCAGACTAGGAAGAAAGGCCTGGCAATGAAGTTCTGCAAACCAGCCCATGAAAACCCTACAGAGAACAACAGAACCTTGTCTGATACAGGGCTGGAAGACGAGCCCCTGGGTTGGAAAAGCACTCAAAATACACAGTGGCTGCAACCATGGACTCAAACTGAAGCAAAGCAATGATTGTGAAGATGGAGCTGGACCGAGCAGAGTTTCATTTCATTGTGCATGGGGTTCCCACGAGCTGGGGTCAGCTTGACAACAGCTAACTACAAGAACATAAAGGGTCTTACAACGGAAAACAATTAAAGGAAGAACCCTCCTTTGCAGCTGTTGGCTGTCTTGGAATCCAGCCTCTTGCTTCAGTTTAGACAACAGCACGTTGTGAAAATTATGGATTGATCTTCCACTGAGAACTGTCAGTCGCATTGTTGTGTGTTCCGGAGTTGGGTGGCTTTGAGCAAACTGTGGAATATACCGTTTGCCCAAGGGCAATAATCTTTTTCAAGCAAAGTCCTGTGTTGTTGTCGAGTGCCATCGAGTCAATTCCAACTCACAGTGACCCTGTAGGACAGAGTAGAACTGCCCCGTAGGGTTCCCTACATGGTAATCTTTACAGGAGCAGATCTCCAGGTCTTTCTTCTGAGGAGGAGGTGGTAGATTCGAACCACCAACCTTTGGGTCCACGGTGGATGCTTAACTATTGGACCACCAGGGCTCCTACGAAGTCCCCCTTTTTTTGTTTTTATTTTATTGTGCTTTAGGTGAAAGTTTATAGTTCTCGTTTCTCATAGAAAAATTTATGGACGTGTTGTTATGTGACCCTAGTTGCTCTCCCTGTAATGTGACAGCACACCCCCCCTTTCCACCCCAGATTCCCCGTGTCTGTTCATCCAGCTCCTGTCCCTTTCTGCCTTCTCGTCTCACCTCCCGACAGGAGCTGCCCATTTAGTCTCGTGTATCTACTTGAGCTAAGAAGCACACTCCTCACAAGTATCATTTTATGTCTCATAGTCCAGTTTAATCTTCGTTTGAAGAGTTGGCTTTGGGAAAGGTTTCAGTTCTGGGTTGACAGAGAGTCTGGGGGCCATGTCTTCCAGGGTTCCTCCAGTCTCAGTCAGACCAACAAGTCTGGTCAAAGTCCCATATTTTTGAAAAAAAAGACAGCACTTCTAGGAATCAACAAGTCACCCACAAGCTGGCACTCAACTGCTTAAAACTACAGAGCCGGTCACAACCGACTCAGCATCTTTTATGACAACAGCGACTCCGTCACCATCCAGGCTGCTGGGAGTGAGGGGTGGGTCGATGAGGGAGTGTGGGAGCCTATGGGGCCAGGAGGCCAGTGAAAGTCCAGTACCATTGACGAGAGGCTCGTGGAGAAAGCAAACAAGGGCAAAAACAACATTTTCTGTCTACAAAATGTTTCCTGGAGCTGGTTCTGGGCCTCAGTAGCTTTAACTACTCCTCCTTCTAAGGAGCTCTGATGGCCCAATGGTTAAGAGCTCGACAGTGTTAACCAGAAGGTGGGTGGTTGAACCCACCTAGCAGCACTGAGGAAGAAAGGCCTGGCGACCTGCTCCCATAAAGGCTACAGCCTAGGAAACTCTATGGGGAGGTTCTCCACGAGGTCACTACGAGTCGAAATCGACTCAAAGGCATGGAACAGCAACCACTGTGCCAAGGTTCAAAGGAAGGAGAAAATGCTTGATCAAACCGGAGAAATCCAAACAGCTGGTGGGCACGAAACGTTTTCTAGGGTCAGGGCCTGTGAGTGTGTGCAAAACGCTGAACCAAGGAGAGGTCCCCAGCAAGCACACACAAGTATTTTATATAACTGAAATCAGGAGGGTTGGCTCCCTCCAGAGGCTCTAGGGGAGGACCCTTCCTCGTCTCTTCCCACGTTTGGTGGCTCCAGGCATTCCTGGGCTTGTGGCCACATCACTCCATTCCCCGCTCCGTCTTCACAGGGACGTCTTCCTTTTGTGTCTCTTCTCCTCTTCTATAAAACACCACTCAGATAGGACTGGGACCGACCCTGCTCCAGTAAGACCTCACGTTAATCTAACTGATAACATCTGCAGAGGCCCTATGTTTCATACTCCTAGGTACCAGGATTTCAACATATCTATTGGGGATGCAATTCAACTCAGAAAACAAAGCAAACCCCGGAGATAAGGGTCATTTCTGATCCTTATCTGACCAAAACAAAGATAGCTGAGCTGTTCTGCAACCACCAGAAACATACATTAAATATCTACAGGTAGGTATACAGAAGGCTCACACTCACTGCTGATGCAGCGCACTCAGGAGCAGAGCCTGTATGCAGAGGACCAGGTCCCAGAGGCAGGGAGCGTTCTCCAAGATGAACCTAACAATCTCAGCTGGCTCTAAATCCAGGTGGAAGCTTCCCTAGGTGCCCTCAAAAAAACAAAACGACATCCCTAGACACCCTGTTACCGCAGAACTGAAGCCACCCTCCAAGTTCACCTTGCAGCCAAAGATTTGCCCAACTCACAGTGATCCTATAGGACAGGACAGAACTGCCCCGTAAGGCTCCCAAGTAGCGGCTGGTGGATTCAAACTGCCGACCTTTTGCTTAGCCGCCGAGCTCTCAACCACTGCACCACCATTGCTCCTAATCACCCAAAGATCAAACAGGCGTGTAAAACAAACAATAGCACACGTGAGGCTCACGCGTCTTAGTTCAATCAAGTCTACAACACCAAATGGGCAACAAGCGGCAAAGGCCAGAAGGGCCAAGAAAAGGGGACGAATAGACACAGAGAACCCCGGGCAGAAAGGGAGAGCGTGCTGGTACATTGTGGGGATTGCAACCAACATCACAAAACAATTTGTGTATAAATTTTTGTAAACTTTCACCTTAAACACAATTAAAAAAAAAAAAAACAACACTGGAAGCATAAAACATGAATAAATAAATAAACCTGGTGCTGTTGAGTCGACCCCACCTCATGGCCACCCTGTGTTTGACAAAGTAGAACTGAGCTCCACGGGGTTTTCTTGGCTGTCATCTTTATGGAAGCAGATTGCCAGGTCTTTCCTCCGCATGCCATTGGGCAGACTCAAACAGCCAACTTTTAGATTAGTAGTTGAGCACAAACCGTTTGTACCACCCAGTGTCTTCAGCCTTGAATAAAGACACTAGCTTCTTCCTAGTGACCTCTGGCTGCTTTTGGAAACCCAAGCATCAGAGTAGCAAAACAGTTTCTTTCCTGAACCTGAAACCCATGGCACCCATGGCAAAGGCAGTTAGTCCACTAGAGGCCAGGGAACGTGCACCCTATTATTTCCACAAGGCTGCCCTGGATGGTGCAAACAGTGAGCGTGCTCAGCTGCTAACCGAAAGGTTGGTGGTTCAAGGCCACCCAGAGGCACCTTGGAAGAAAGGCCTGGCAATCTACATTTGAAAACTCTGCTATTAAAAACCCTATGGAGCACAGTTCTACTCTGACACACACGGCGTCACCGTGAGTCAGAGTCAACTCAAAGTATTTTGCTTTTGTTTTGCCCTGGTCATGGAGAAACCTTCTGGCCTAGAGTGAAATACCGTCATCTCTTGTGGAATAACGTGAAGACATCCAAGGTAGGTAAATCTCCACCTATGTTTAAGCTTGGTGCTTCCTGGATGTGCAATCGAGTCGACGTGGTGATCAAACGAGGGCCTTCCACGACAGCTGGGACAGTCTGTCTTTGTCACAGATGGGTCCCTGAGTTCCTGGAGACCCCAGCACACCCTCCCTCCCAGTGCTGCCTGCGGTCCTGCCTGGCTAGCAACTTCCCCGAGCTGAGGGCACCCGGGCCGGCTTTTCAGAGGGAGCTGACTGACCCCTAGTGTCCAAAACATCGAAACCCAGGGCACAGCTCAGAACGCCCAGGGTCCTTCGTTCAATGGGCTCCCTTAAAAAAAGCCCAAAAAACCAAACCCACTGCCATCGAGTCAATTCTGACTCATAGCACACAGATGAAAAAACAAGCCCAAATTGCTGCCGGGAAGTTGACTCTGACTCATGGCGCCCCCATGCGTGTCAGAGCAGAACTGTGCTCCACGGGGTTTTCAATGGCTGGTTTTTCATAAACAGATCGCCAGCCCTTTTTTCCGAGGCGTTTCATTTAAACTAGGTTCCTTGGAAAGATTTATTACTTAGGTAAGCTGTTGGGTTATTGGGCTGTATCCAGGCCTGTACCTTAGGTAACGGAGCCCTGGTGGCTGCTCTCCAAAAGGTCGACAATTCAAACACACCAGCAGGAGAAAGATGTGGTAGTCGGTTTCTGTAAAGACTTGCAGCCTTGGAAACCCTATAGGGCTGTTCTACTCTGTTCTATAGGTTGCGATGAGTTGGAATTGACTTTATGGCAACAGGTTTGGCTTTTTTTTTTTTTTTTGGTACCTTGGGTCGAGTTCAGGAGCCCTGGTAGTGCTTGGCTGCTAACCAAAAGGTCAGTAGTTCAAACCCACCAGCTGCTCCAAGGGAGAAAGACATGGCAGTTGGCTTCCATAAAGATTACAGCCTTGGAAACCCTACGGGGCAGCCCTGCTCTGTCCTATATGGTCACTATGACTTAGAATCGGCTCGAGGGCAGTGGGTTTGGGTTGGGATTGGGTCAAACTGAATGAAGAGAAAACTATATTCTTGGACAAAGCTGTGTTGGCTGCTACTGACCAAAACTAATCTCCATCAAGTCAGCTCCGACTCAGGGTGACCTCACTCACGTGCGTCAGAGCAGAACTGTGTCCTGCAGGGTTTTCAAAGGTTCACTTTTTGGAAGTAGATTGCCAGGCCTTTCTTCCAAGGCACATCTGGGTGAACTTGAACTTCCAACCTTTTGGTTAGCAGCGGAGCGTGCTGTTTGCACCACCCAGGGTCCCCCCATGTGGTGCCCAGGAATTCCTCATGGCTGCTGGCTTCCAGGGCCCAGGATCCCCTGAGACAGAAGATGGAGGAAGTGTCCAGGATCCTGTGCCCGGGCTAGTGCCCCCCCAACACACACACTGCACTGGGCAACACCCCAAAGCTGTGTATATAGTCAAAGTCTGCTCTTCTGTAAATGTAGCACGCTGCCAACAGGTGGCGGTAGAGCTTCTGGAAGGAAACGGTTGGACCTGATCCCAGCCTGGTGCTATCCACCAGCTCTGGTCAGTAAGGGGGTCAGCAAAGAAGACTTACAAAGAAAGATGTCTCCACAACCTGGGGACACTGGCCCTGGGACCCCCGGAGCTGCTGGGCGTGGGGGCCACAGCACAGCAAAGTGCAGTCCTGCAATTTCTCCTCTCTGAGTCTGTTCTCTTGTGGTGAAACTCAGTTGTTACTATTATTATGATATAGTTATTGTAATACAGTTTCATAACATAAAGCAAGAAAAACCAAACCCAGTGCTGTCAAGTCAATTCTGACTCATAGCGACCCTATAGGACAGTGTAGAGCTGCCCCATAGAGTTTCCAAGGAGCGCCTGGTGGATTTGAACTGCCAATCCTTTGGTTAGCAGCCGTAGCACTTAAACACTACACCACCAGGGTTTCCTATTATAACATAGCTATTGTTACATATTGTTACATAGTTATTATAACATAGTTATTAAAATATAGTTATAACATACCCATACCCATTGCCATTGAGTTGATTCGACCTCATAACGACCCTATAGGACAGAGTAGAACTGCCCCATAGAGTTTCCAAAGAGCACCTGGTGGATTCGAACTGCTGACTTCTGGTTAGCAGCCGTATCACTTAACCACCACACCACCAGGGTTTCCAGTTGTAACATAGTTACTGTAATATAGTTATTATAACAGTTGCTATAATATAGTTGTTATAATATGATGTTTTTGTTGTTGTTAGGTGCCATCCACTTGGTTTCGACTCATAGCGACCCCATGTACAACAGAAGGAAACACTGCCTGGTCCTGTTATAGTTATTATAACATAGTTGTTATAATATAGTTTTTATAACATGTTGTTGTTGTCAGGTGCCGTCAAGTCGATTCCGACTCATAGCGACCCTATGCACAACAGAACAAAACACTGCCCGGTCCTGAGCCATCCTTACAATCGTTGTTATGCTTGAGCTCATTGTTGCAGCCACTGTGTCAGTCCACCTCACTGAGGGTCTTCCTCTTTTCCGCTGACCCTGTACTCTGCCAAGCATGATGTCCTTCTCCAGGGACTGATCCCTCCTGACAACATGTCCAAAGGATGTAAGACACAGTCTCACCATCCTTGCCTCTAAGGAGCATTCTGGCCGCACTTCTTCCAAGACAGATTTGTCGGTTCTTTTGGCAGTCCATGGTATATTCAATATTCTTGGCCAACACCATAATTCAAAGGCATCAACTCTTCTTCAGTCTTCCTTATTCACTGTCCAGCTTTCACATGCGTATGATGCGATTGAAAATACCATGGCTTGGGTCGGGCGCACCTTAGTCTTCAGGGTGACATCTTTGCTCTTCAACACTTTAAAGAGGTCCTTTGCAGCACATTTGCCCAATGCAATGCATCCTTTGATTTCTTGACTGCTGCTTCCATGGCTGTTGATTGTGGATCCAAGTAAAATGAAATTCCTTGACAATCTCAATCTTTTCTCCATTGATCCTGATGTTGCTCAATGGTCCAGTTGTGAGGATTTTTGTTTTCTTCATGTTGAGGTGTAATCCACACTGAAGGCTGTGGTCTTTGATTTTCATTAGTAAGTGCTTCAAGTCCTCCTCACTTTCAGCAAGCACGGTTGTGTCATCTGCATAACGCAGGTTGTTAACGACTCTTCCTCCAATCTTGATGCCCCGTTCTTCTTCAAACAGTCCAGCTTCTTGTATTAGTTGCTCAGCATACAGATTAAATAGGTATGCTGAAAGAATACAACCCTGACGCACACCTTTCCTGACTTTAAACCAATCGGTATCCCCTTGTTCTGTCCGAACAACTGCCTCTTGATCTATGTAAAGTTTCCTCATGAGCACAATTAAGTGTTCTGGAATTCCCATTCTTCACAATGTTATCCATAGTTTGTTATGATCCACACAGTCGAATGCCTTTGCATAGTCAATAAAACACAGGTAAACATCCTTCTGGTATTCTCTGCTTTCAGGCAGGATCCATCTGACATCAGCAATGATAACCCTGGTTCCACATCCTCTTCTGAAACCGGCCTGAATTTCTCACAGTTCCCTGGAAATATACTGCTGCAGCAGTTTTTGAATGCTCTTCGGCAGAATTTTGCTTGCGTGTGATATTAATGATACTGTTCTACAATTTCCGCATTTGGTTGGATCACTTTTCTTGGGAATAGGCATAAATATGGATCTCTTCCAGTCAGTTGGCCAGGAAGCTGTCTTCCATATTTCTTGGCATAGATGAGTGAGCACCTCCAGCGCTGCATCTGTTTGTTGAAACATCTCAATGGATATTCCATCAACTCCTGGAGCCAATGCCTTCAGAGCAGCTTGGACTTCATCCTTCAGTACCGTCGGTTCCTGATCATACGCCATCTCCTGAAATGGTTGAATATTGACAAATTCTTTTTGGTATAATGACTCTGTGTATTCCTTCCATCTTCTTTTGATGCTTCCTGCGTCGTTTAATATTTTCCCCATAGAATCCTTCACTATTGCAACTCGAGGCTTGAATTTTTTCTTCAGTTCTTCCAGATTAAGAAACACTGAGCGTATTCTACCCTTTTGGTTTTCTATCTCCAGGTCTCTGCACATGTCATTACAATACTTTGTCTTCTCGAGAGGCCCTTTGAAATCTTCTGTTCAGTTCTTTTACTTCATCATTTTTCCCTTTTGCTTTAGCTGTTTGACATTCAAGAGCAAGTTTCAGGGTCTCCTCTGACATCCACTTAGGTCTTTCCTTTCTCTCCTGTCTTTTCAATGACCTCTTGCTTTCATCACGTATGATATCCTTGATGCCGTTGCACAACTCATCGGTCTTCAGTCATTAGTATTCAACGCATCAAATCTATTCTTGAGATGGTCTCTAAATTCAGGTGGGATACACTCAAGGTCATACTTTGGCTTTCATGGACTTGTTCCAATTTTCTTCAATTTCAACTTGAACTTGCATATGAGCAGTTGATGGTCTGATCCTCAGTCAGCCCCTGGCCTTGTTCTAACTAATGATATTGAGCTTTTCCATCATCTCTTTCCACAGATGTAGTTGACTTGATTCCTGTGTGTTCCATCTGGCGAGGTCCGTGTGTATAGTCGCACCTTAGTCTTCAAGGTGACGTCTTTGCTTTTCAACACCGTAAAGGGGTCTTTTGCAGAGAAAACAGCTGCAAACATCCATTAATAATTGGAATGTGGAATGTACGAAGTATGAATCTAGGAAAATTGGAAATCATCAAAAATGAAACGGAACGCATAAAGATCAATATCTTTGGCATTAGTGAGCTGAAATGGACTGATATTGCCCATTTTGAGTCGGGCAATCATATACCCAAATATACCAGGAATGACAACTTGAAGAGCAGTGGTGTTGCACTCGTTGTCAAAAAGAACGTTTCAAGATCTGTCCTGAAGTACAACGCTGTCAGTGATAGGATAATATCCATATGCCTACAAGGAAGACCAGTTAATACAACTATTATTCAAATTTATGCACCAACCACTGAAGCCAAAGATGAAGAAATTGAAGATTTTTACCAACTTCTGTAGCCTGAAATTGATCAAACATGCAATCAGGATACATTGATAATTACTGGTGATTGAAATGCAAAAGTTGAAAGCAAAGAGGAAAGATTGGTAGTTGGAAAATATGGCCTTGGTGATAGAAACGATGCTGGAGATCACATGATAGAATTTCGCAAGACCAACGACTTCTTCATTGGAAATACCTTCTTTCACCAACATAAACGGTGACTATACACAGGGATTGCTATGAGTCAGGATCAACTCGACAGCAGTGGGTCTGGGGTTTTTTTGTTTATTCGCATGGACCTCACCAGATGGCCGAGAGAGAGGATAAGCGAACCAAGCCCCTTCTTGCCTGGAATTCTGAAGATGGCAGTCTGGGAACACTTCACAAGGCTCCAGGGAGAGAGGGGTGGGCGTGCGGAAGGGCAGGCAACAGGACCCAGGCCCAGGAGGCCCACTTACCCTTGGATTTGGGGACAAAGAGCCCACACATACCTTCACTCATGGTGGCGGGCCTCCTCCCGTCCTTTTAGACACAGGGGGCCTCCCGGACCATTTGCCAGGAGTGGAGATGCAAGGGGGTCCCCAGGCATTGCAAATGGTGAACATACTTGGCTGGTAACTGAGAGGTTGCAGTTTCGAGTCTACCCAGAGGTGCCTCAGAAGAAAAGCCTGGTGATCTGATCCTGAAAGATCACCCACTGAAAATCCCTGGAGCACAGCTCTACTTGGACACGCTCGGGGTCACCATGGGTCAGGATCGACTCCACGGCAACCGGCTTGTCTTCGGGGTCACTGGGTGATGCAAACGGTTAGCATACTTGCTGTTAAACAAAACGCTGGAGGTTCAGTCTAGCTGCAGGCACCTCGGAAAAAAGGCCTGGTGATCTCCTTCCAAAAAATCAGCCATTGAAAACCCTACGGAGCACAGTTCTCCTCTGATGCACCTGGGGGCACCATGAGTCGGGGTTGACTCAACGGCACCTGGCTTGGTTTTGGGTTTTTTTTTTTTTTTTTTTTTGGATATATAAGGCAATGAGGACTTGGCCCTGCTGGCGAGGAGTCCCCGGCTGGCAGGAGCAGAGGTGTCCAAACAGGCACAAGCCATAGGGCGCAGTGGACTGGTCTCCTGGGCTCCAAGAAACTCTTTAGAAACAGTCCATTCCAGAGACAGTCAGCAGAGAGGAGCTGCAGAGAGCAGAGTGTTGCCAGCACAGAGAAAGAGAAGGGCTGAGACGGGGAGAGGAGACAGCTCAAGGCATCGCAGCAGGCTCAGGGAGCAAGCTCTCTGGACTTGAGGTACCCGGGAGGCAGCAGGAGGGTCTGGGGCCATAGGAGACCCTGAGTGTATGGGGTCCCTAAGAAGGAAAAGGAACCTCTGCGGGCCCCTCCCCAGCTCCAAGACCTCCTGCTAGAAACCCCAGGAGACCCCAAGGTAGGCTTCTCACAGCCCAGTTGGATCCTTCTGGCAAAATTCCCCACGGGCCCTCCATCTGGGGGCCGAGGCGTGGCCTCGCCAGAAGAGACTCATGGAGCAATCAGAGACTACTCCGCCCCCGGTTTCCACACCTTCTCTCCTGCAACGCCTTCAAAAGAGCCACTGTGAGAAACAGAAGAGACTCTGCTGAGTAGCGTGACAGGAGTTTTCCTAAGTACAAGCAGAAACAAATTCCAGGGAACTGAAGGACCCAGTGGTTCACAGAAAATGCTTTCAAAACTCTCAGCCTTTGCCTTGTTCATATTCACAAGTTACATGGAAAATGAAAAAATGCTGTGTGTAACTGTTTTATCCAAATAGACTCATTGAGTTCCATGGAAATTAGTCCACGTTTTAAAAACCTCCATGAACTCTAACCTCACTAATCATTCAGTTATGAGGCAGTGCGGCTCAGTGGTAGAACCGTCATCTTTTATGCCAGAGACCTGGGTTCGAGTCCTGGCCAATGACCCTCATACATAGCCACCACCTGTCTGTCAGTACGGGGTTGCGTGTTGCTGTGATGCTGAACAGGTTTCAAAGGAGCGTCCAGACTAAGAGAGACTAGGAAGGAAGGCCTAGTTATCTACTTTCAAAAACCAGCCAATGGATCAAAATGGCCCGACCGGCCACCGATCGTGGGGATGGCCCAGGACCAGGCAGCAATTTTTTCCGGTGTCCATGGGGTCACCATGACTCAGCAGCAGCTGAAAACAGCAACGTAGATAAAGACAAATCCAAAACGTAACCTAAGTATTATCCTAACATATAAACTCTACTCTCTCAGTGCCGTCGAGTCAATTCTGACTCATAGCGACCCTAGGGGACAGAGCAGAACTGCCCCACAGAGTTTCCAAGGAGCACCTGGCGGATTTGAACTGCCGTATATATAAAACTTGTTGCCATTGAGTTAATTCCTACTCATAGCAACCCCACAGGACAGAGTAGAACTGCCCCATAGGGTTTCCTACCCCTGAACCAAAATCGTGAATAGACCCAACACACCATTTTGGGACTAAAGTATCAACAGAGCTCATGGCAGCACTATTCACTGTTAGCAAGAAGATAGAAACAACCTAAGTGCCCGTCAACGGATGAAAGGATAAACAAACCATGGTGCGTGCACACAGTGAGATAGTACGCAATGATGAGCCCGAGAAACACCTCACAACCTGGATGAATCTCGAGGGCATTATGCTGAGCGAAATAAGACAGTCACAAAAGGACAAATATTATACGAAACTGCTATTATAAGAGGAAACCCAGTGGTGTAGTGGTTAAGTGCTACGGCTGCTAACCAAAGGGTTGGCAGTTCGAATCCACCAGGCGCTCCTTGGAAACTCTATGGGGCAGTTCTGCTCTGACCTATGGGGTCACTATGAGTCGGAATTGACTCGACGGCACTGGGTTTGGTTTTTTTGGCTATTATAAGAACTCAAGAAAAGGTTTACACACAGAAAAAAAAACAACATTAACGGTTATGAGGGTGGGAGGAAGGGGAAGGAGAGATCTCTAGCTAGTAGACAAGTGTCAACTTTGGTGAAGGGAAAGACAACACACAACATAGAAGTCAGCACAACTTGACCAAGGCAAAGACGAAGAAACTTCCTAGACACATCCAAACACCTTGAGGGACTGAGTTACTGTGGCCGAAGGCTAGAGACCATGGTCTTGGGAGACATCCAGGTCAACTGGCGTAACACAGTTCATAAAAGGAAACCCTGGTGGTGTAGTGGTTAAGTGCTATGGCTGCTAACCAGGGGGTTGGCAGTTCAAATCCACCAGGCGCTCCTTGGAACCTCTATGGGGCAGTTCTACTCTGTCCTATAGGGTCGCTATGAGTCAGAATCGACTCGACGGCAGTGGGTTAGTGGGTAGTTCATAAAAAAAATGTTCTCCATCCTACTTTGGTAAGTAGTTTCTGGGGTCTTAAAAGCTTACGAGTAGCCATCTAAGGCATACGGGTTCTGTTTGGAGCAAAGCAGAGTGAAGAAAACCAAAGATGCAAGGAAAATATTAACCCAAAGGTCTAAAGGACTAAACGAACCACAGCCTCCATCATCCTGAGCCCAGAAGGACTACATGGTGCCTGGCTACCGTCCCTGTCTGCTCTGACAGGGATCACGACAGAGAGTCCATGAAAGAGCGAGAGAAAAATGCACAACAAAATTCAAATTCACCAAAAAAGACCAGACTTGTTATTCTGACAGAGACTGGAGGAACCCCTGAGACTGTGTCCCCTGGACACCCTGCTAACTCAGAGCTGAAACCACTCCTGAAGTCCACCTTTCAGCCAAAGATTAGACAGAGGCCTATAAAACGAACGATAACACACTGAGGAACGTGCTTCTCGGTCAACTAGGTATACGAGACCAAATGGGCAACACCTTCCCGAAAGCAAAGACGAGAAGGTAGGAAAAGCTGATGAATGGACATGGGTAACCCCGGGGAGGACAGGGAAAGGGGGAGAGTGCTGACACGTTGTAGGGATTGCAACCAATGTCACAATTTGTTTATAAATTTTTTAATTAGAAACTAATTTGCACTGTAAGCTTTCACCTAAAGCGCAATAATTTTTTTTTTTTTTAAGATTATGGCCTAGGAAACCCTACGGGACAGCTCTCCTCTGTCATTTGGGGCCGCTATGAGTTGGAATTAATGACACCCACCAGCAATAACAATCTTTACGGGGGTGACTCGCCGGCCCTTTCTCCCAAGGAGCCACCGTGCGGGTTCAAACAGCCAGGCTTTTCGTTAGCAGCTAAATGCTTAACCACTGAACCGCCAGACATCCTTATGCCAATACATGTAAGATATTAATTTTGTTATAAAACACAGATACAGGAAGCCTGGTGGCTCAGTGGTCAAGAGCTTGGCTACTAACCAAAAAGCCGGCAGTTTGAGTCCACCAGCCACTCCTTGGAAACCCTATGGGGCAGTTCTACTCTGTCCTGTAGGGTTGCTATGAGTCAGAATGGACCCGAAGGCAACAGGTTTGGTTTTTTGGCTTGATCTTGAATTAATGGCAGCGTGCCCTTCCTCATCTCTGGTGGCCTCACTCAGGCGGTACTCATGGATGTCAGGAAATGTTTCCCCTCAAGATGCGAGAACTAGCTGGGAATTGGGGGCCTGGGGGCACCCCTCTCACTTCTGTTTCTGACCTCTGTCGCTGCCCACTTTTACCACTGTGTGCTCACATCTGGATATCCATTCCTGCCCCTTCCCCTGTCTGCCCCCGAGAAAAGGAACAGAAACTTGGACCCCAGGACACAAGGACCACAGCTGTTGTCAGCTTGACGGAACATCGGTCAGGTGGGGAGGAAAGCCCCCACGCAGCCCACATTCCCCGTCCTAAAAGGGGGGCTTCCCAGACAAGCTCAAGGAGAGGAACTCATGACAGTACAATTCCACTCAAACAATCCCCCCTTTGGGGCCCCCCTTTTTTAAATTGTGGTAAAATATATAGAGAGGAGCCCTGGTGGCACAGTGGTTAAAGCACTCCACTGCTCACCGCAAGGTTGGCGATTCGAACTCACCGGCTGCTCCGTAGGAGAAAAATGTGGCAGTCTGCTTCCATAAAGATGAGAGCTTTAGAAACCCTATGGGGCAGTTCTACTCTGTCCCGCAGGGTCGCTGTAAGTCTGGATCAACTCGATGGCAATGGGCTCAGTTTTGGTTTGGAAAAATATATATAACATAAAATTGGCCGTTTTAGCCGTTTTTAATTGTACAATTCAGTGGCATTAATTACATCTCTCCTGTTCTAGAGCCATCACCACTATTCATGTCTAAAACATTTTCTCCACCCCCAACAAGCTCAGTGGCCTCTAAGGCTTGCTCCCCATCCCATCAACTGCCCATCCACAAACCCAACAGAGGAAGAAACACGGGCTGTTGTAATAGAATTGTGGCCCCCAAAAACACATGTTGTGAATCTTAACTGTAGATGGGAATAGAGGTTTCTCTGTCATGTTAAGGAGACCATATTGGCGCACAGTGTGTCTTAAGCCAATCGTTTTTGAGATATAAAGGAGCCCACTAGGCCCAGAAGCAAGCACAGATGGGGGAAGACCGATGCCATGTGCAGCTGGCCAAGGAACCCAGGACCAGAAGCTGCAAAGAGACAAGGACCTTCCCCCCGGAGCCGACAGAGAGAGAGCCTTCCCCTAGAGCTGATGCCCTGGGTTCACACTTCTAGTCTCCGGAAAGGTGAGAAAATAAATTTCTGTTCGTTAAAGCCATCACTTACGGTGTTTCTGTTATAGTGACGTTAGGTAACTAAGACGTCAGCCTTGTGCAGAGACGTAGGGAAACCCCTGGAGAAACTGGGGTTGCTGATAATCCAAGCGGCATGTGTCAAGCCTCCTAAGCTCTTTCTCTCTTTTCTTGCCTCTTAAGCGCTGGCGAAAGGAGCCCTGGAGGCACACTGGTTAAAAGCTCAGCTGCTAACTGAAAGGTCTGCAATTGGAACCCATCAGCTGTTCCTGGGGAGAAAGATGGGGCAGCCTGCTTCCGTAAAGATTACAGCCTTGGAGACCCTATGGGGCAGCTCTACGCTGTCCTAGAGGGTTGTTAAGAGTCGGAATCGACTCGACGGCAACAGACTTGGTTTGAGTTTGAAGCATTGGTGAGGGTTTGAGGTTTGTGAAAAAGAAAAAGGGGTGATGCCTGTGTGTGTTCTGTGTGACTAGTCACAGACCAAACATAAAGGAAAGCTCCCATAGCTACAAAAAAATTTGATCCTGAAATTTAATAAACCAAGTCTGTTCACAGTATCAACCCAGATGTCAAATTACACTTTTAGGGGTTTTGGCTCCTATGCCCAGATTTCGGATGGCGTGGGAGATGTGCAAGGAAGTCTAACCTTGCACGACAGGAAACGTGGTTCCCAGGAATATCCCCTCACCTGAGCGTTCACCGGGGAGTTTCTTGGAAACCCTGGTGGCGTAATAGTTAAAAGCTTGGCTGCTAACCAAAAGGTCAGCCGTTTGAATTTGCCAGGCGCCCCTCGGAAACCCCATGGGGCAGTTCTGCTCTGTCCTTTAGGGTCGCTGTGAGTTGGAATCGACTGGACGGCAACGGGTTTGGTTTTGGTTTGGGGGGGTTGTTAAGTTACGCATTGCCAGGGACCCCTCATCCAGAGATGCTGATTAAAGAGGTCTAGGGAAGAAGCTTTGAGTGGGTATTATAAAAACCACCTCAGAGACCCCCAAAACAATTGCCCTTAAATAATCTTTAGACCTTAAACCAAAAATATCCCCTGAAGTTTTCTTTAAACCAAACACTAGTTTAGCTTAATTAGTAAAGAATGTCTGCCTTGAGAATTGTGCTCTTTTAAGGTCTATCTGCGTAGGATCAAATGGACTATCCGCAACTTCAAAGGTTAGATAGGAAGCTTAGGGAGCAGTTAAGTGTATGTCCACGGGGGAGGTTGTTGTTGTTGTTGTTGTTGTTAGGTGCCGTCCAGTTGGTTCCAACTCAGTGACCCCACGTATAACAGAAGGAAACACTGCCCGGTCCTGCGCCACCCTCACAATTGTTGTTATGCTTGAGCCCATTGTTACAACCACTGTGTCAATCCACCTCGTTGAGGGTCTTCCTCTTTTCCGCTGACCCTGTACCAAGGCCGAGGAACAACTCAGAAAAGGAGGGTGGGAACGGTTGCACGATTCAAAGAACGCCATCTATGTCACTGAATTGTAGAAATGGTTGAATTGGTGTGTGTTCTGCTGTGTACATTTTCAACGGCACGTACGTAATCGTTCAGGCTGTATTTGAGATGTTTTAATTAAAAAAAAAAAAAAAAGCAAAAAGCTCCAGAGAATACAGTTTGCACCAGATAGCAACAAACATCCCGCAGAATGAAACGGCATGTTTCCAAGAATTTGGACATACTGGTTTGATGGTCAACACAACCTTTGAGGTACGAGTGCCTCTTCTCCCTATCACACCTACATAGTAACTAAAACCCAGAAATAGCCAAGAGGGAGAGAATTGTGGAGCTGTGATTCAACCCAAGAAGTGGCAGGAGTGAGTCTATGTCCGTAACCAGCCTCTCTGCCTCGCAGTCGCCAGACGCCCATCTGCCTCCCTCCTCTTCCCTAACTACCCATCAGCCCGACCCCAGTCACTAACTACTCCTCGCCCTCCCTGCCAATCCTACCCACTCCACCACGGAACAATATCCTAGCCCTCTGCACAATAGCCCCACGAAATAGATTTAAGGGCCCAAATTTGTTGTGGTTGTTAGCTGCCATTGAGTCTGCTCCAACTCATGGCGGCCCCGTAGGCAACAGAACGGAACACTGCCCGGTCCTGTGCCATGTCCACCATCGTTGGTTTGCTCCAGTCCACGGTTGTGGCCACTGTGTGTTTTCAGTGCCTTCCAACCTAGGGGCTCATCTTCCAGCCCTATACAAATGTTCTCTTGGGATCCCTAGGGTTTTCATGGGCTGATTTTCAGAAGTAGATCACCACGCATTTCTTCCTAGTCTTAGCCTGGAAGCTCCGCTGAAACCTGTCCACCGTGGGTGATCCATGGTGTATGAAATACCAGAGGCATAGCTTCCAGCATCACAGCAACACGCAAGCCCCCACAGTATGACAGACAGACAGACGGGGTGGTAGGAAGGACAATGGGAGGTCAGGAATTCTCCCCAGAAATACCAAGAAACTCCCAGCGTAGGCGAAGAGAAGTTTCACAGCTGGGCAGTGAAGGCTGGCTTTCTGCGAAAGCTGCTTCTCCCTCTTTTCAAAGAAGCGTGGTCCTCGCAGCCAAATTTTAGGGAAACTTGCCACAGGCCAAGGGGATTGTGGCTTGATCAGAAGTCACAGCTGGGAAATGCTGGGTCCCAGAGAAATAGAAATGCCTTCCTGCAGCCGAATGGCTCCTGTTCCCCGGAATTCTGAGCAGACGCAGTAGCAGCGTTTCCTGAGCAACTTCAGCGGGAAGAAGAGTTATCCAGGCAGTGTCCTTCCCATGCAACTGCAGGGAGCCTGATAGGACAGATTGGAGGGAATGGACTGTGTGGTGCTTTGTAGGGTATAAAGAACTACCGCAGAGGACGAGCTGTCCAACCCTTCACGGCCACCCTTCAGCACCCTTACATCCTGAATCACTCTTCCCAGGGACACCACTGTCCCCTCCCGCCCCGACGAAGTTAAATTTTAGCCAACCCCTAACCAAACCCGTTTTCATCAAGTTGGTGCCGACTCCTAACTCAAAACCCATTGCCATCAATTCTGACTCACAGAGACTGTATAGGACAGAGTAGAACTGCCCCATAGAGTTTCCAAGGAGCACCTGGTAGATTCAAACTGCTGACCTTTTGGTTAGCAGCTGTGGCTGTTAACCGCTACGCCACCAGGATTTACAGTGACCCTGTAAGACAGAGGAGAACTGCCCCACAGGGTTTCCCAAGGGTGGTCATCTTTATGGAAGCAGACTGCCACATCTTTCTCCTGCTGAGCAGCTGGTGGATTCAAACCACCAACCTTTCAGTTACCAACCGAGAGCTAAACCACTGTGCCACCAGAGCTCCAGCCAAGCCCTAGAATCCTGCATAACAAAGATGGTGGAAGAAATTTCCTATCCTTTTTTGCTCTGGAAAACAACTTACCACAAACAACTCACCAAGATGGGCTTCAGCTCACCGCTCTGTTTAAATTTCTCCCTGACTGTCCCCCCTCCCTCAGTATTTACCATCTCCAGGCACCCATCCAGGGAACCCCTCATCTCTCTGTCCCTCCTCCCAGTCTTCTAGGATACAGGCGGCCTTGTCACAGAGAAGAAAGCATTCTGAGCCAAGGACCCTTGTCACAAACTTGGAAATTCACTCCTACATCCCAGCGGCTGACCACCTAACTTTCTTTCCAAAACCTCATAGCTCTTTGTCCCCGTGGAATAGGAGTCAGATTTTTCTCCCAGAGACGCAGTACCTCTTTGTCCCACCTAGATAGTAACACAAACCAGTGGCCGTCCACTCAATAGTTGGATGAATGGATGAGTAGGTGGATGGATGGATGGATGGATGGACGGATGGACGGATGGCTGGACGTGTGGGTGGGAGGGTGGGTGGATGGACAGATAGACGGAAGGGTGGGTGGGTGGATGGATGGGTGGATGGATGGGTGGGTGGATGGGTGGATGATGCTGAGTGGGTAGACAAGTGATAAATGAATCATGGATAGATGGATAAGTGGATGATGGGTGAGTGGGTATTGGATGGAGGGATGGATGACTGATGGATGGATAAATGGATGGGTGGATGGATGGATGGATGGATGGATGGATGGGTGGGTGGGTGGGTGGGTGGGTGGATGGGTGGATGGATGGGTGGATAGATGGATGGGTGGGTGGGTGGGTGGATGGGTGGATGGATGGATGGATGGATGGGTGGATAGATGGGTGGGTGGATGGGTGGATGGATGGGTGGATAGATGGATGGGTGGATGGGTGGATGGATGGGTGGATGGATGGGTGGATGGATGGGTGGGTGGGTGGATGGGTGGATGGATGGGTGGATGGATGGGTGGATAGATGGATGGGTGGGTGGGTGGGTGGGTGGGTGGATGGGTGGATGGATGGGTGGATAGATGGTGTCTTAGTCACCTAGTGCTGCTATAACAGAAATACCACCAGTGGATGGCTTTAACAAAGAGAAGTTTATTTTCTCACAGTGAATTAGGCTAAAAGCCCAAATTTAGGGTGTCAGCTCCAGGGGAAGTCTTTCTCTCTCTGTTGGCTCTGGAGGAAGGTCTTTCTCATCAATCTTCCCCTGGACTGGGAGCTTCTCAGGCGCAGGAACCCTGGGTCTAAAGGACGTGCTCTGCTCCCGGTGCTTCTTTCTTGGTGGCATGAGGCCCCCTGTTCCTCTGCTTGCTTCTTTCTTTTATATCCCAGAGATCGCCTCAAGACACAGTCCAGTCTTGTATACTGAATCCTGTCTCACTAACTCAGCTGCTGCCCATCCTCCCTCATTAACATCATAGAAGCAGGATTTACAACATAAAGGAAAATCACAGGATACTGGGAATTGTGGCCCAGCCCACACATGGGGGGAACATAATTCAATCCATGACAGATGGATTGATCTGTGGGCCAGTAAGTGGGTGAATGAGTGGGATAAATGGATGAGTAGACGGATATATGGATGAATGGATTATCAAGACTGTTCGGGAGGCTGTTGTCTTTTTTCTGGGGAAAAAGACCACTTAGGAGATTTTGGGTCTTTCCACTGAGTGTCCTTCGCCTCAAGAGGAATGAGGAGGAGGCTATGCAGCAAAGTTGATGGTCTACAGATGAGGCCCTATATACAGCTGAGACGAACAGCCTCTAGGTCTCTGCTTGCAGGCTCGGTTGTCAGTGAGCCCTTGGAGTGAGTGCGGAGACACTCTCTGGCCTCTCATCCAGCAATGCCAGCCACTGGACCCTGAGTGACACCTACCACAGCCACACGGCCAGTGTGACAGTTAGGAGGAGAGCCCTTGGAGTGAGTGAGGAGACACTCTCTGGCCTCTCATCCAGCAATGCCAGCCACTGGACCCTGGGTGACACCTACCACAGCCACACGGCCAGTGTGACAGTTAGGAGGAGAGCCACGGCTATAGGTAGAGCTCAAGCATTCGTCATCACAAGTTCCTGGAAGAGCCCGGTGTGCCCACTGATGGCCACATTTTAATTTCCCAGAATGTGACCTACAGCAAAGTTTACAATTTGTTGTGGTCAGTGAAAAAGACAAGTCTCCAGTAGAGAAAGTAGAAAGGAGAGAACACAGTTTTTTTGTTGAGGTTGTAGGGATATAACACCAGCCACTGAGGCTGAGTAGTGGTCCCTCTAGTTGAGCTGACTTCCATCCCCCAGTCTAGTCCCCCTTCTCTCCCCAGGCCAGGCACTCCACAGGGCTCTGGGAAGCCACCCAAGCCTGGATGGGATCCCCCTTACTTTCCTTCACATTGCCCAAGCCTGCTGAGGACTCTGAGAAGACCTGAAGGAGCCAAGAAAATAACATCTAAAGATGGAAACGGAGGGATCACAACAGACATCACACTGTGTTATGGATTGAATTGTGTTCCCCAAAAGTATGCATCAAATTGGCTAGGCCATGATTCCCAGTATTGTGTGATTGTCCACCATTTTGTCATTTGATGTGATTATCCTATGTGTTGTAAATCCCATCACTGTGATGTTAATGGCAACCTGGTGGGTGCAGTGGTTAAGAGCTTGGCTGCTAACCAAAAGGTTGGGTGTTCAAATCCACCAGCTGTTCCTTAGAAACCCTATGGGGCAGTTCTACTCTGTCCTATAGGTTCACTATGAGTCCAAATCCACTTGTAATAGTAATAACAAAGGGTTTGTTTTTTTTTATGATGTTAATGAGGCAGGATTAGAGGCAACTATGTTAATAAGGCAGGACACAGTCTACAGAATTAGGTTGTATCTTGAGTCAGTCTCTATTGAGATACAAAAGAGAGAAGTGAGTAGAGAGGGACCTCATTACCACCAAGGGAAAAGAGCTGAGAGCGCAGCGCATCCTTTGGACTCGGGATCCCTGCTAGAGGAGGGGAGATTGATGACAGTTCCTCCAGAACCGACAGAGAGAGAAAATCTTCCCCTGGAACTGGCACCCTGAATTCAGACTTCTAGCCTCTAGCCTCAGAATAAGTTCCTGTTTGTTAAAGCCATCCACCTGTGGTCTTTCTGTTACAGCAGCGCTAGACGACTAAGACACGCTATCGGTGTTCAGAAACTGATTTTTTATCGAGTGTCTTCTACGTGTGAAATGCTTTGCTAGACATAGAGTCCTGGATGAGGGTAAATAGGTGTTGTGTTAGGGGTCTCCAAGACCACCCTCAGGTTCAACGATTCCCTGGAAGGACTTGAAAAACTCAGATGAGCCATTATACTCATGGTGATGGTTTATCGCAGAGAAAGGTTACAGATTAAAATCAGCAAAGGGAAAAGGTACATGGAGCAGGGATCAGGATTGTTCCAGGTATGAGCTCTCCATTCTCCCATTCCAGCGGGGTTGTGGATGGCACTTATTTCTCCCAGCAACGATGTGTGACGACACGCATAGAGTATTGCCAACCAGGGAGCTCACCCAAACTCTGGTGTCCAATGTGTTTATCAGGGGATCAGTTATTAGATATGGACAGCTCACATGGCTGACTTAATTACTCAGTCCCCAGTCTCTCTGGAGGTTGAGCTGATACCCTGTGGCCCAAGGCCCCCGCCATGAATATTATTGTTGGCATAGACTATCTGGGGTGGCCTAATGAATCTTATTGTTGGCATAGACCATCCAGGGTGGCCCAAGGATCCACCCTGAATCCCATTGGTGGCATAGACTATCTGGAGTGGCCTAAGGATCCACCCTGAATCTCACCGTTGGCACAGACTCTCTGGAGTGGCCCTTGCCCCCACTCTGAATCCCATTGTTGACATAGACTATCTGGGGTGGCCCAAGTCCCCAGGTAAACAAAGACAGTCTTATCAGGCAAGACATTGCCAGGGCTTAGAGATCACCCCCTAGGAACTGGTGAAGGGTCAGTCTTTTCTTTGGAAAGTGCAGAGTGTGTGGACAGCCCAGGCCAGCTGCGTTAACCTTTTCCTGCACAGGTGTATTGTGGGGCCTTTCATGTTGCAGGAACCAAAATGGTGCAAGAAAAAGGAGCATCCCTTCTGCCATCTTAACAGCCAAAAAGAGACTCAGAACCCTGCTCCTTTCCTCAGCTCTCTCCCTTGACTCAGACCCAGCTATCTGTGGACTTCCTTGGCCAATAGGTACCCTGGTAAGCTACACCTGAGCTGATTCTGGGGTCTCCTTCCCCCTCTAGGCCCCCCTGTGCCGGCTTCTTCTCCTCCTCTCCAGCCCAGATAAGGCACCAGTGTTCTGACGTTGTCCCAGCCTTGAAGCTCAGATTCACAAGACCCCTCCGTCTCCCTCCGCACCAGCACAGGATCACAGCTCCATCCTGACCGTCTGCCTGCACGTTGCGGCTCACAGAGGCCTCCTCCTCTTTGGCCCTTCTTCACGTTTTCAGCTTCCTCTGATCCCTCACGCCTGTCGGTTCTCTGAAACTCTTTATGCAACACCGCCGCCCTGTTAGTACAATCATGGGGATGGTGCAACAAACAGAGCTGGCCCAGCACGCACTGTCCTGTCCGGGTGACCCCTGAGCCCAGTCCTGCCCACACTCCTCATCAGAACACTCCTATGCTCCCCGCGAGGCTCAGTTGACTGTGCTCACCAGCGCCCTCCCCTGGTTCTCCCCCCAGCATCAACACCTCCTCTGTGCTCCAGCCACAATGTCACCTCTACCCGAAGCCACCCCACCCCCAGACATGAAGGCCTCTACAGAGAATGTCCCACCCCATGACCCCTCTGATGGGCTTTGTTCTACAGTGAGCTATGAGCTCCTCTCCTACTTGCTCTGCTAGACCTGAAGTACCTGGGGGGAGGAGGGCGGGGTGCTCAGGAGATGTCTGAGACTCGCGTTGAAAGTGAATGCCTGATGCTGAAACTGAGGTGCAAGGCAGGTATGCGGGAGACAAGAAGACCCTCCATGGCACCTGGTGTGAGCGCCCTTGGCGAGCCCATCTGGTTGAACTTTTAGGGAGGATTATCTTCTCTACATGGGTGTGAAAGTTAAGTGTCTTAGTCAAGGCTCTCCAGAGAAACAAAACCAATGAGGTGGATGTAGATACAGACATAGATGTAATTACAGACGTAGACATAGACTGGATGGATGGATGGGTGGAGGGAGGGAGGGAGGGAGGGAGGGAGGGATGGAGGGATGGAGGGATGGAGGGATGGAGGGATGGAGGGATGGAGGGATGGATGGATGGATGGATGGAGGGGTGGAGGGGTGGAGGGATGGATGGATGGAGGGGTGGAGGGATGGATGGATAGATGGATAGATGGAGGGGTGGAGGGATGGATGGATGGATGGATGGATGGAGGGATGGAGGGATGGAGGGATGGATGGGGGATGGGCAGGCGGGTGGATGGACGGGCGGGTGGGTGGGCGGGTGGGTGGATGGGTGGCTGGTATGGGTGTTAAATGTGCTTGTCTGTTTTCCCATTCTTGCTTACTCTGTAATATTTCCTTCGACTCGGGTAGACATTAGCTCTGGCTGCGTGCTTGTCCACTTCTCAACTTTTGTCTTTTTGAATGTATACCGAATAAAACTTTCTTTTTGCTTTAGTAAACTTTGTGATGTTTTTCCCCTACAACAAGATCTAGATGGTATAGATATAAATGTGTTATAGCTATAAATGATATAGATTAGATATACAGATGCAGACGTATGTACAGAGATGACATAGACACAGAGAAATGGTATGGATACGGATAATACATGTAAAGATGTAGGTATGGACATGACATAGACAGACAGACAGATGATGTAGCTATGAAGACAGAAGCAATAAGGATACATATCATATAGGTGTAGACACAGGTGATGTGTCTAAAAACAAAAATCCTCACAACCGGACCAATAAACAACATCATGATAAATGAAGAAAAGACTAAAGTTGCCAAGGATTTCATTTTACTTGGATCCACAATCAACAGCCACGGAAGCAGCAGTCAAGAAATCAAAAGACACGTTGTACTGGGCAAATCTGCTGCAAAGGACCTCTTTAAAGTGTTGAAGAGCAAAGATGTCACCCTGAAAACTAAGGTGCCTCTGACCCAAGCCATGGTATTTTCAATCCCATCATATACATGTGAAAGCTGGACGATGAATAAGGAAGACCGAAGAAGAGTTGACGCCTTTGAATTGTGGTGTTGGCGAAGAATATTGAATATACCACGGACTGCCAAAAGAATGAACAAATCTGTCTTGGAGGAAGTGCGGCCAGAATGCTCCTTAGAGGCAAGGATGGCAAACTGCGTCTTACAAACGCCTTGATCAATCCCTGGATAAGGACATCACGCTTGGCAGAGTACAGGGTCAGCGGAAAAGAGGAAGACCCTCAACGAGGTGGATTGACACAGTGGCTGCAACAATGGGCTGAAGCGTAACAATGATTGTGAGGATGGCTCAGGACCGGGCAGTGCTTCGTTCTGTGGTACATAGGGTCGCTATGAGTCAGAACCGACTCGACAGCACCTAACAACAGCAACGATAGGTGATATAGATATACCCACCCCCACTTCCATCCAATCGATTCCAACTCGTATCAACCCTGTAGGACTGAGTAGAACTGCCCCATAAAGCTTCTAAGGCTATAATCTTTCCAGAAGCAGACTGCCACTCCTCTCTCCCATGGAGCAGCTGGTGCTTTCACACTGCTGCTGAGCGCTTAACCGCTGATCCACCAGGGCTCCCTGATACAGACACAGATGATATAAACACAGTTGTAGACTTTGCTATAGGCTGGAGCCGGTGAGCTCACTGACCAGGTTTCCCAATTCTCGGTAAGAATGAGGAAGTGCAGAGGGAGGGGAGGGAGCCAGGGAGAAAAGGGAAGAAGGTCTCCGCCGCCATCAATCACAATGCGGGCTCTCTGACCAGGGAGAGTGCTGTGAAAGAAAGCCCTGGATGCCAGAGACTAGGGACACAGACCTGTGAGGAGGAGCGAGCTGACGGAGAAGGACTCTGTGCCAAGAGGTAAAAAAAGTAAAAACCCGTCGCAGTTGAGTCGATTCTGACTCTTAGTGACCCTCTAGGACAGAGTAGAACTGCCCCAGAGGATTTCCAAGGAGCGGCTGGTAGATTAAAACTGCTGATCTTTGGGTTAGCAGCCTAACCCTTAACCGCTACACCACCAGGGCTCCACGTGCAAAGAGGTAAGCTCCGCCTTGATTCTGTGCCAGCCGAGCCAAGGCCCTGTGGGGTGTTCTCTGCCTCCCTAGCTGGTTCCAGGAAGCTTCCACTCCAGGTCAGGGAGGGGCTGAGGGCAGGAGAGAGGAATCCCAAAACAAAAGGCCCCGATTAAGGAGAATGATTGAGATGACAGGACTACTTTGCGGTCTGTGTGCAGAATGAACCTTCGAGCCTAGCTCTAAGGTACCCGGGTGGCACAGCAGTTGACGGCTAACCTAAAGGCTGGCCATTCGAACCCCCCAGCAGCACCAGGGAAGAAAGTCCTGCCCTTTCGTTGTCGCTATGTGCCATCAAGTCGATTTTAAGTCAGAGCGGCCCCCTTTGTGACAGAGTAGAGCTGCCCCATAGGGCTCCCTAGGCTGTAATCTTTATGGGAGCAGATGGCCAGATGTTTTCTCCCTCGGAGCAAATGCGTCGGTTTGATTTTTCAATTAGCTGCTGAGTGCTTAACCATTGTACCACCAGGGCCCTTTTCTGTAAAGATTACAGCCAAGAACACACTATGGAAAAAAAATTCTACCCTGACACACATGGGGTTGCCAGAAGTTGGAGTCAACTTGACAGCAATGGGTCTTTGTGGTTTTTTTTTTTTTTTTTTGACGCTAGCTCAGCTTCTCTCATGCTCATGCAATCCTGTGTGCAGTGAGGCTGTGGGACCACCTGGGCAGACTCCCGAGCTCTGCTGGACGCAGGAGGAAGTAGCATGGTGGATGGTCACTCACAGAGGGTCTGTGGTCCAGTTCCTGGGGGAACACCCCGCCCACTCTGCTCCATCCCCCTCAGTCCCTGCGACCAGCTGCGGGGCGTAGGGTGCAAGGAGTGTGTGTTGGCAAGAACAATTGCTTGCATCCCCTAGACTTCAGGAAAAACCAACCAGCCAGGTGCCGTCCAGTTGCTCCTGCCTCATGGTGACGCCACGTGTATCAGAGTAGAACCGTGATCAACAGCCATTGAGATGGCTGGTTTTTCAGGACATTGCCAGGCCTTTCTTCCGAGGTGCCTCTGTGTGGCCCTGAACCTCAGCCTTTCAGTTAGTACCTGAACGTGTTACCATTTGCTCCACCCGGGGGCTCCTCCAGCTAATATTGAGTAGTATTAATACCAATTCCTGTTCACTCGATTCCAACTCATGACGACCCCACGTGTGTCAGAGGAGAATTGTGCTCCACAGGGTTTTCAATGGGTGATTTTTCAGAAGGAGATCAGCAGGCCTTTCTTCCAAGCCCCCTCTGTGTGGACTCGAACCTCCAATCTTCCCATTAGCAGCAGAGCGAGTTCACCGTTTGCACCAACCAGGGTGTCCTTTAACTGATATTTAAAAAAAAATCTCGTTGCCTTCGGGTCCGACTCAGAGCGATCCTATAGGACAGATCCCACAGGGTATGAAAGGAGTGGCTGGTAGATTTGAGCTGTCGACCTTTTGGTTAGCAGCTGGGCTCTTAACCACTGCACAACCAGGGCTCCTAATTGATATTAGCTAAACCCTGGTGGCGTAGTGGTTGAGACCTACGGCTGTTAACCAAAAGGTTGGCAGTTCGAATCTACCAGCCGCTCCTTGGAAACCCTATGGGGCAGTTCTCCTCTGTCCTATAGGGTTGACGTCAAGTCGATTACTTCTCATGGAGACCCCTGGGTGCTAGAGCACAGGGTTTTCAATGGTTGATGTTTCTGAAGTAGATTGCCAGGCCTTTCTTCTAAGGCACCTCCGGGTGGACTCAAACCTCCGACCTTGCAGTCAACAGTAAAGCGCTTTCCTGTCTGCACCACCCATACACTCTCCAGCCTCGGGAGCCCGACATCCACGCCGGGAAGGGCAGGCAGACCAGAACCACCTGCAGCTGGTTAGACAGGACACTTCTTGGCCCAACAAGGGGCTGAGCCAGGATCTGCATTGAAATGGATCTCAGGTGCCCCTTTGGGAGTTCGGTTTGAGAAGCATGGCTGGAGGCCACAGAGGGAGTGATCAGCTCAGTCATCCCAGGGTCAGCCGCTGAGTCCAGCAAGAGCTGCGTGGTATCCGCGGTTGTTCACTTGCTGATTGGCTGACAGCCGGTTCGTTCTGTTCATAGACCAAGACGTGGGATGGCAGAAAAGAAGGGCTCTGGGTTAGGGAAGGAGCCCCTAAGTGGTGTAAGCAGTTAACACACTCGGTTGCTCACAGAAAGGATGGAGGATTGAATCCACCCAGAGGTGCCTCAGAAGAACAGCCTGGCGATCTGCTTCTGAAAAATCAGCCACTGAAAACCCCGTGGAGCACAGTGTCTCCTCTGACACACATGGGGGCGCTGTGATGTGGGGACAACTCAACAGCAATGGTTTTGGGTTGGCCGCCATCTTGAAATTCTTAACCAGCGTTGAACATGGAGGAGTCTCTGGGTGTGCAAACGATGAATGGGGTCGGCCGCTAACCAAAAGGTGCCTGGGAAGAAAGTCCTGGCAATTTGCCCTCAAAAAAGTCAGTCCTTGAAAACCCCAGAGAGCACAGTTCTCCTCTGATACACATGCAGTCCCCACAAGTCACAATGGGCTTTACAGCAACTGGCCTGGTTTTGGTTTGGGGTTAGGGAAGAAGGGGTCTCAGTTAGGGAAGAACTCCAGAAAGGGGAAAGGAAACCTAGGCTGGTGGAAAACTGAAAGAAGAAGAGAAAGTGGGTGGGGAGCGGAGGAGGTGGACCTGATGTGGGCATCCGAGTGCTGAAAGCAGGATGTGACGAGTCAGGTCTACGGTGTACCACAAGTGGGCAAGGCGGCCTGAGTCCTCCATTCGCGAGGGTGGACACCAAGGCACAAGAGACTTGAGGGATCATGCAGCAAAAAACAAGGGGCAAAACCAGGCCAGAAAATTGGGTGTCCCATCTCTGAATCCAGAGAGTTTCCCCACTCACCAGGTGGTGGTGTTGTTAGTTGCTGTCGTCGATTCCAACTTATGGGGACCCCGTGTGTGAAGGATACTGCTCCATAGGGTTTTCAAGGTTGTGACCTCTTAGAAGCAGATCTCCAGGACTTTTCTTCCAAGGCACCTCTGGGTAGACTCCAGATGCCAACCTTTCAGCTAGTAGTTGAGCACTTAACAGTTTGCATCACCTGTGGACTCCTAACACCAGGTAGTTCAGGGGAAGGAGACAGAAATCATAAGGGTAATCTGATACCACAAGGGTTGCAAGCATCGAAATATAGCCCCAATCAAAGTTGTGTGGTGCAAGAAATAGCCCCCGGTTGAGCCTTTGGGTGGTAAAGAATGGAAAACACCATCTATTCCAGAGCAGTGATAACTGAGCCAATACCTGACCTGTAACACCTGGAGACCACGCTTCGGTAGCTCAGATTCAAATTCAGACTGAACCTACCACCTGCCAAGAGCCAGGATGCTGGTACACTGACCCTCTTTCAACAGGGAGAACCGCTGTGCCTGGTAGATCTATAACCGTGTAGCCTGTGTGGGCCTTTGGGGTCTCAGCTTTGGCAAGTGCAATACAGGGCTGAGACTCCAGAGAGACAAACAAGACACTCACCTCGGGCACCAAGTTTAAGGGGACAACCAAAACTCTGCAAAAGAAATAATATTTTCATGCCCACCCATTAAAAACTAAACCCATTGCCATCAAGTCAGTTCTGACTCATAGTGACCCTATAGGACAGAGTGGAACCGCCCCATTGGGTTTCCAAGGAACAGCCAGTGAATTCGAACTGCCGACCTTTTGGTTAGCAGTCGAGCTCTTCACCACTGTGCCACCAGGGCTCCAGTTTTCATTGCCGTATTTTTAAAAAATTCAAAATGAATGGGAAACTATGTGAAGAGTGAGACACTGACATTTTAAATAAGAACGGGATTCGGCAGGGAGGGGGTTACAGTGAGGAGTGTCAGGTAAGGTCCTGCGAAGGGGGATCCCAATACTGGATTTTTTTAAAATGTTGCTATTTTGCTTGTTGTTTTATTATTATTTTTATTATTATTGCAATAAACTCATTTATTTTGATGGCTGGGTATCTGGGGAGCCCTGGTGGTGCAGCATTTAAGAGCTCGGCTGCTAACCAAAAGGTCGGTAGTTTGAATCCACCAGGCGCTCCTTGGAAACCCTATGGGGCAGTTCTACTGTGTCCTATAGATTTGCTGAGTCAGAATCGACTTGACAGCAACGGGTTTGGGTTTGGGGTGCCCCCTTAGATATTGTTTCCAGGGCAAGTACCTCCCTTTCCTTACCCTAGGCCTGCCTCTGCTCCATGAAAAAGAAAAACTAGTTGCCATCCAGTCAGTTCTAATGAGTCAGAGCACTGCTGTGCTCCGCAGGGTTTTCCATGGCTGGTTTTACAGGAGATAGCCAGGCTTTTCTTCTGAGGGTCCTCTGGGTGGACTCAAACCTCCAACCTTTTGGTTAGCAGCTGAGCGTGTTAAGTGTTTGCACTTTCCAGGAACTCCAATCTAGATATACGAATATACCAAAACTAAACCAAACTTGTTGCCGTCAAGTCAAGTCCAACTCGTAGCGACCCTACAGGACAGAGTAGAACGGCCCCATAGGGCTTCCAAAGAGCACCTGGTGGATTCGAATTGCTGACATTTTGGTTAGCAGCCGTAGCTCTTAGCCACTACGCCACCAAGGTTTCCATATGAATATAGGTAGGTGATCTAGAAACACACACAGCTGTGAGTAGTCATGATATAAGGAACGATGGTGGCACAGTGGTTAAGCACTCAACTGTTAACCGAAAGGTTGGTGGTTCAAACCCCCCAGCTGCTCCGTGGGAGAAAGGTGTGGCGGTCTGCTTCCGTGAAGAGGCAGCTTGGAAACCCTATGGGGCGGTTCTGCTGTGTCCTGTAGGGTTGCTCTGTGTCGGAATAAGATCGATGGCAATGGGTTTGGGTTTGGATACCTGACATGGATGTAAATGATTGGATTTTTTTTTTTTTTTTTTTCCTGCAAGGAAGGTCAAAAATCAGAGACCAGCTGCGTTCCGGTTGATGTCAACTCAGGGTGACCCCGTGTGTGTCAGAGTAGAACTGTGCCCCACAGGGTTTTCAATGGCTGATTTTTCAGAAGCAGACAGCCAGGCCTTTCTTCTGAGGTGCCTCTGGGCGGACTCGAACCTCCAACCTTTCAGTTGACAGCTAAGCGCTTCCACGTTTGCAACACCCAGGGGCTCCTCTGCCCCGTAGACAGACTACTGATCTCCTCATGGTGGTCTTCCTGCCACTGTCTCAGCTTAATTCACCCCTCAGAGAGGGGCCGAGGCTGAGAGTCCCACACACTATGCATAGGAGGACCCCCATTCAGGCCCTGGTGCTGGGTGTTAGGGTGTCAGGTCAGAGTCTGCTCACTCTCTGCTCAGGGGACCCCCATCCTGGGCCCTGGTGCTGGATGTTGGATGAGAGGTTGAGGGCATTCTACTCTCTGCCCGGGGGACCCCCCTTCAGCATCTGGCATTCCAGTGGCCCCCACTTGGTGAGTGACCCCCTGGGGTGCAGACAGAGATGAACCACAGGCAGCAGGGGCAACTTTTTCAAAGCAATTTGAAGGGAACAAGGAGGCTGCACCCCCACACCCAGAGCTCAGGACAGACTCCAGGTCCAAGTGCTGCCTCCGAGACCAGGCAGGAACCCACCCGTCCTCTGCAGCCTTGCCACCACCAGGCTCGCCTGGTCACAGGGTTCATCATGACTTCCGTCGTCCTCTAGGGCTGCTACAACAGAAATAACACAAGGGGGTGGCTTTAACAAGCAGAAATTTGTTCTCTCACAGTTCAGGAGGCTACAAGTCCGAATTCAGGGCGCAGGCTCTAGGGAAAGGCTCTCTTTCTCTGTCGGTTCTGGGGGAAAGTTCTTCTGTGTTTTTCAGCTCCTGTTCCCCGGTTCCTTGCCCATCTCCACGTGGCTTTTGTCTTCCCCATCTGTGCCGTCTTCTCTCTGTGCGTAATCTGCTCCTTGTATATCTCAAAAACAATTAGCTTAAAACACACCCTACACGGATATGGACTCATAATAAAACAAAGAAAACCCTATTTCCAAATGGGTGTACTTCCGCAAGGATAAACCAAAACCAAACCCGCTGCCGTTGAGTCGATTCCCACTCATAGTGGCCCCAAAGGACAGAGTATAACTGCCCCATGGGGTTTCCAAGGAGCATCTGGGGGATTCCAACTGCCGACTTCTTAGTTAGAAGCTGAGCTAATAACCACTGCACCACCAGGTCTCTTCCACAAGTATAGGGGTTAGGATTTACAACACATATTTTTGGGGGGACACAATTCAATCCATAACAATCACTATGGGTGATCCTGTCATCCACACCCAGACAAACTCCTGGGGGAACATTCACAAGGTCCCCCCCCTGACGAGAGCCCCTTCAAGATTTAATCTCTTCAAACGTGTAGTGGCAAAGTGATTAAGAGCTTGGCTGCTAACCAAAATGTCAGCAGTTCGAATCCATCCGCTGCACCTTGAAAATCCTACTGAGTAGTTCTATTCTGCCCTATATGGTCACCATGAGTCAGAATCTTGAGGGCCACTGATTTGGATTTTTTGTTTTGTTTTGTTTTTAATGTGTGTCTGGAGCCCTGGTGGCACAGTGGTTAAGAGTTTGGCTCCTAACCAAAAAGTCAGCAGTTCGAATTCACCAGCCACTCCTTGGAAACCCTATGGGGCAGTTCTATTCTGTTCTATGGGGTTGCTGTTATGAGTCAGAACTGACTCAAGGCAATGGGTTTGTTGGGGTTTTTTTGGTTTGTTTTAATGTGTGTCTGAAGGACTCCTGGTGGCACAGCAGTTAAGTGCCTAGTTGCTAACTAAAGACCTGGCTATCTGCTCTCACAAACCTTACAGCCTTGGAAACCCTGTGGGGTAGTTCTACTCTGCCCTGTAGGGTCGTTATAAGTCAGAATCGACTCGATGGCAATGGGTTTGGGTTTAACGTGGGTCTGTGACTTTCTCTATCCTTCCAGCTCTTCTCTGTCATGAGGATTTACCCCGATTGTCATCTGTGACACCCCCCCGTCCTGCAGGCAGCTCCATGGGTCCCCTGGGGATGGCACTGCTGTTTTCTGTGTTGCTGACCCCAACAGGACTCCTGGCCCAGGGGCACCAGGGTAAGTGTGGACATCCGGTTGACCCTCTTCCGTTGCTTACATTAAAATCCTCCTGGTGTCTGTGAAAACCCGCTTCTGTCGAGTCATTCCGACTCAGACTTTCTCAGCAATGGGTTTGGTTTGGGTTTTTTTTTTGTGTGTGTGTGTTTGAATCCCTCTGGAGCTATCATTTTACATTTATTATCTATTAAAATCCAAACCAAAACCAAACCTGTTGCCATCCAGTCCATTCCAACTCATAACGACCCTGTAGGACTAAGTAGAACTGCCCCATGGGGTTTCCAAGGAGCTGCTGGGGGATTCAAACTGCTGACCTTTGGTTAGCAGCCGAGCTCTTTACCACTGTGCCACCAGGGCTCCGTTTATTAAAATGGCATTAATTCATTTAATTTAATGATTTTATCACTTTTTTTTTTTTATCACTATTTCCAAACAGAGTCGTTGCCATGGATTGAATTGTGTGTCCCCCAAAATATGTGTTGTCCCTCCTGACCCCCATAACTATGGATGTAATCCCCTTTGGGAGTAGGGTTTTCTTTGTTGTGTTAATGAGGCCATGTCAGTGTAGGTGTGCCTTAAACCAATCACTTTTGAGACGTAAAAGGAGCAGATTAGGCTCAGAGAGAAGCAAGCACAAACAAGACAGATGCCACGTGGAGATCACCCAGGAACACAAGCTGAAAAGAGACAAGGACCTTCCCCCAGAGCTGACAGAGAGAGAGCCTTCCCTTAGAGCCAGCACCCTGTATTCAGGCTTCTAGCTTCCTGAACTGTGATAGATAAAAACTAATACATTTCTGTTCTTTAAAGCCGCCACCTATGGTATCTCTGTTATACCAACAAGCACCTCTACACCTTTAATTAAATAAGGTTCTTGCCTCTCACTGGTCAAAGATGGACAGGTAAGGCATGGAGAATTTTCCATGTGAGCAAAGGTTTATTGAAGAGGCTTGCAAGCAGAGACGAGGAGGGCCTAGGCAAAGCTTTCTCCTGTCTCCCAGAACAAAGGACTTGCATGGGATTTTAAAAATTCTTGGGGAGGGGGAAGATTCATGTTTATTCAGAGGCATAGGTGGGGTTTTCCAACACGTGGCCCGTTTGGGGCCAGGACAGGTTAACACATGCAGCAGTTTTCTAAGATGGCTTTAAGACGGCTCCTGTCCTGGAGGCTTCTGGGATTTGTAGCAGGACTTATTGCGCCTGTGCAGTCCCTCCTGTGGTGCCGGTTCGATTCCTGTCTTGGGTACTTTCACCAGGCAGAAGACATCCGTTGGTCTCCTTGGTCACTTTGCTGATGTCTGCATGCTCCAGGGACCAGATCGGGCCAGTCCTTCTGAAAAACATCTTACAAAGGAGTACACTGTTCTTTCCTTATCGCCCTTTCCAGGATGGGGGTTTTCTGTCATTAGCCAAACACACAGTATTGTAAATAAGTTGCAAGTCTTGCAGGGTTCCCTGCTTGGGGGCTCAGTCCCTGTTTCTTCCCTATCTCAACACTAGGAGAGGAAGACAGTCGTATTCACAGGCATTGGGTTAGAACGTGCACATGACTCTGGGAGACACAATTCAATCCATCCCAAGAGCAGCAAGTTGTAAGTTCGCCGACAAGATACACATGTATGGGTTGGGAGATGGAGAGAGATGGGACAACAAGAATTTCTGATCCGGCGACCGCTGTTTTCAGGTCTTTCCACCCAGGAGCCAGTCCCCAGGCTGCATGTGACATTTGATCCGAGGGAAATGACATTAGCTTGGGACTGCAGAGAAAATGCCACCGTCGTCAAATGTCTGATGAGCCACAGGGAAGAAGGGCAGATTAGCATGAAGGTGAGACCCGGGGTTCCTGCATCCAAGTTGACCCTTTGCGGAGCACTTGACTAGAGAGCAGGCTTGGGTTAAAGGCATTGCAGGGTGCTGGGGAAATCCAGTGCAGGGGGTGCTAGCTGTGTCTAAGAGGTGACATGGGGCCAGGTTCCCTGGGGGACTGCAGAGAACCCAGGAAACCATCTTATCCTGAGGATGAGGAGGCAGACATGTCTGGTCTGTTCAGTGAGCCTGGTCTGTGCCAAAAGGAAGGTGCAGTGGGTGTGTCAGGCTTGTCACTTGTCCCCACCCCAACCTCTCCCCACCCCCGGGGGCTTCCGGTTAGGGTTTAGGAGAAAGATCCAGGTGGAGTTATTCTATAGAGCTGGAGAGGGGGGAGCAGGAGGTGGGAGAGGGAGAGGACGAGAGAGAGACAGAGACAGAGAAAGACACAGAGAAAGAGAGACCGAGGGGGCTTCATGTCAGGGTTTAGGAAAAAAATCCAGATGGGGTTATACTATAGACATGGTGGGGACAGAAGAGGGGAAAGGGAGAGGACGAGAGAGAGAGACAGAGACAGAGACACAGGCAGAGACAGACAGAGAGAGGCAAAAGACACAGAGACAGAGACAGAAAGAGACAGAGACGGGAGAAAGAGGGAAGGGAAGAAAGGAGGGAGGAAGGAAAAAAGAGAGAGAGGAGGAGGGAGGGAGAAGACAGCAAGGGAGGGAAAGACAAAGTGCCGTGAGTTAAAAAACATAACAAACATTCCCCCCTACACACACACACAGATGGCTCCAGGTAACCCCCCTCCTCCACCCCAGGCGGAGGCTCCAGGTAACCCCCCTCCTCCACCCCAGGCAGAGGCTCCAGGTAACCCCCCTCCTCCACCCCAGGCAGAGGCTCCAGGTAACCCCCCTCCTCCACCCCAGGCAGAGGCTCCAGGTAACCCCCCTCCTCCACCCCAGGCAGAGGCTCCAGGTAACCCCCCTCCTCCACCCCAGGCAGAGGCTCCAGGTAACCCCCCTCCTCTACCCCAGGCAGAGGCTCCAGGTAACCCCCCTCCTCTACCCCAGGTGGAGGCTCCAGGTAACCCCCCTCCTTCACCCCAGGCGGAGGCTCCAGGTAACACCCCTCCTCTACCCCAGGTGGAGGCTCCAGGTAACCCCCCTCCTCCACCCCAGGCAGAGGCTCCAGGTAACCCCCCTCCTCCACCCCAGGCGGAGGCTCCAGGTAACCCCCCTCCTCCACCCCAGGCACAGCGAGGGCTGCCAGGCCAGGGGGAGCTCCCAGCTGCAGAGCTGCTGTGGGGTGGAGGCCTGCAGAGGAGCAGAGGGCATGGAGGAGGCAGCCCCAGGGGGTCAGGGAAGCTCAGCCCTGCCTGGGAACTCTGGCCGGTAGCTGCCTTGCCCAACAGGCATGGCCAAGGGCCAGGGGCAGCATGTGGGTGTCACAGGTAGACACCCCAGGTGCACCCAGAATCTCTGGGAGGACTTTCGCGGGATGAACTGTCTACCCACAGCCATCGGTGAAGGCGACAGGAGACCTGGGGCTTGTTCTGTATCCCCCAGGTATGGCTTAGGGAGACCCACCGCCCACACGCCATTGCAGCTGTTTACCTGTGTGATTCCTCAAAGACCATTACATGGTAAACCCAGTCCTGAGAGACAAGTCTCACTGGCTCTGTGTTTCCAATAGAAACAAAATACAGAGATTACCGGGCAGACCCATAGACTTATCTACAATTCTATAATGCAAATTTTAAGCCTGTGGGAAGGAGAAGAGTAAGTATTACAATATCATTTGTCAGTGACTCATGGCACCCCTATGTGTGTCAGAGGAGAACTGTGCTCCACGGGGTTCTCAATGGCTGATTTTTCTGAGGCGGGTTGCCAGGCCTTTCTTCCGTGGTGCCTCTGGCTGGATTCGAAACTCCAACCATTTCATCACCAGCCGAGCCCATTGTTTGCGCCATCCAGGGACTCCACAGAAATATAGACTATAGATACATAGACCCCCCCCAAAAAAAACATAGTTGCCATGGAGCCAACCCCAACTCATGGCAACCCCACACGTGTCAGAGTAGAACTGTGCTCCATAGGGTTTTCAGTGGCTGATTTTTTGGAAGTAGATTGCCAGACCTTTCTTCTGAGGTGCCTCTGGGTGGACTCGAACCTCCGACCTTTCACTTTAGTAGCTGAGAGGGTTAAGAGCTTGCACCATCCAGGGACTCTATAGATATATAAACTATAGATACGTAGATTTTTTTTTTTAAGTTGCCATTGAGTCTATTTGAACTCATAGAGACCCTATAGGACAGAGTAGAACTACCCCATAGCGTTTCCCAGGAGCAGCTGCTGGATTCGAACGGCCAACCTTTTGGTTAGCAGCCAAGCTCTTAACCACTGTGCCACAGAGACACTCTTCTTTGATAAGAGTCCAACTCGTGGCGACCCTGTGCATGTCAGAAAATGCTCAATAACGTAAAACAAGGAGCAGCAAACTCTCTGAAACTCTGAAGTGGCAAAGGAACTCACAACTCACAGTGTGGTCCCCGGACCAGCAGCGTCAGCATCACCTGGAGCTTGTTGGAGATGCAGAATCTTGGCCCCACCTGGTCCTGTTAAGCCCAAATCTGCATCGTCACCAGATCCCGGGGCGATAATGTGCACACTGAACAGTGAGCTGTAATCTAATTTTCTAAATTGCGTGCGGGAGATCTGGGTTCAATACCCAGCCAACACACGTCATATGAAGCCACCACCCGTCTGTCACTGGAGGGTTGTGTGTTGCTGTCTTGCTGGACAGGTTTCAGCAGACATTCCAGACTCAAACAGACCAGGAAAAGAGGCGATCAGCTTCTGAAAATCAGCCAGTGAAAACCCTACGGTTCACCACAGTCCAACCCACAAGGGACCATGGGGATGGCGCAGGACCAGGCAGCCTTTCATTCTGCTGTGCATGGGGTGGTCACAGGTAGGGACCGAACTGATGGCAGCTGACAGCAACAACAAAGTGCTATGGTGATCATTCCTCAAAAAACCAAAAAAAAAAAAACAAACCCAGTGCCTCTGAGTCGATCCCAACTCACAGCGACCCTATAGGACCGAGTAGAACTGCCCCATAGAGTTTCCAAGGAGCGCCTGGTGGATTCAAACTGCCAACCCGTTGGTTAACAGCCATAGCACTTAACCACTACGCCACCAGGGTTTCCATCATTCCTCAAAGATCCTTTAAATGGAAGACTCAATCCTGAGAGAGATCCCTGGGCGGCGCAAAAGGTGAACGTACTCGGCTGCTAACAGGGAGGTTAGAGGTTGGAGTCCATCCGACGAGCCTCTCCATCAGCTGGAGGTTACGCCTCGGAGTCGGCTCGTGGGAGGAGGCGTATGGGGGATATCTCGCAAAGGCAGGGCAGCTGGTATTCTGGGGTTTGTGTAAGGCCATTAGGATCAGGGTGGAAACTGTTTCATAACCCAAGGGCTGGTTACCTCTTTTCAGCCGATAGACAAACAATGTAGCTGCACCTTCGAACTCCGCTCTCTGCACAGAGGAGTCGTCCTCACGGTTGAAGCAAACACCAGCCAGGGACTCTTTGAGCAAGAACTGCTGTACGACAACCCAGGTAAGGAAACCGTTACGGCGGTCCTCTTCCATCCCGCCGGCACCAAAGCACATGTCTTTAAATTTTTTTTTTTAATTTTTATTGTAGCAAAGTACATACTTGACAACGTTCGCCATTTAACTCATTTTTACATGTTCAATTCAGTGACATTAATTACATTCACGGAAGAAAGGCCTGCGATCTACATTTGAAAGTCAGCCGATATAAACCCTCCAGAGGGGAGTTTTGTTTAGAGCACGCTGAATGTGTGTTAATGGTGGTGGGGATAATCTGGGATCAGATATTTGTAGAAGAATATTTGCAAAAGTTGAAGACCGTCACTGAAACGTGCTCGTAGAAACTGATGTTATGTTCTGTTGTATGTATATCACTTTCACAACAACAACGACAACAAAAAAAAACCCTAGGGAGCACAAGGAACATTGTTGGATCCACAACCGATCGTAGGGGTGGCACAGCACCCTGAATGGGGTCGCCACGAGTCAGGGGGCTGACTGGACAGCAACTCACAATGACCACAATAAGTCACCATGTTGTACAAGCTGCACCAGTATCCGCGTCCAAAGTTTTTCAACCTCCTTAACAAAAACTCAGCATTCCGTAAGCAACACCTTCTCCTTTCCCCTGCCTCTGGCCCCCGGGGAACCACGAATCAACTTTGGTATTTCCCGTTCACAGAGATCCCCTTTTAACCTTGGCGCACAATTCATTCCGTTTCTCCCTGTAGGCGAGAATGGAACGGCTGCAGAAAACTTCTCCTGCTTCATCTATGACGAGGATTTCATGAACTGCACGTGGGCAAAGGGCAGAGCGGCCCCAGACGACGTCCAATATTTCTTTTATATCCGAGACTCAGAGTAAGTGCTGGCCTCACCTAGAACACCTTGGCAAGGACAGTGTTGGCAAAATACCCTGACGGTTCTCTGTAAACCTTGGACTCTTACAGGGGAAAGAAAGAAAGAGAATGTCCACATTACCTAGAACACTCAGGAACCCACGTTGGGTGTCTCGTCGAGGACCTCTCGGAATTAGCCTTTCACAGCTACTTCCTGGTTAATGGAACCAGCAGACGAGTGGGAATCCAGTTCTTTGATTCAGTTTTGTCGAGGCATAAAATGAGTGAGAGCAAAGACCCGTGGTTTTACCACTGAGCGCATGTCAAATGGAGTCCCTCCCTGGGTGGTGCGAACTGTGAAGGCGCTCAGATGCTAACCAAAAGGTTGGAGGTTCGAGTCCACCCAGAGGCACTGCGGAAGAAAGGCCTAGTGATCTACTTCCGAAAAAAATCAGCCGTTGAAAACCCGGTGGAGCACAGTTCTACTCTGACACCCGTGGGGTCACCGTGAGTTGGAGTCAACTCGACAGCAACGGGGGGGGAAAAACATGTCAAGCAGGGCTGCTACATGACGCCAACCTTTGTCTCTGTCATCACTATGTCTCCTTTTCTCCTTCTCTGACTCTGAGCCTCCTGCCTCCCTCTTATAAGGACCCTCATGATGACATTACAAGTCCCTGGGTGGCATAAATGGTTTGCACTCGACCACTAACTTAAAGGTTGGCAGTTCAAACCCACCCAACAGTGCCTTGGAAAAAAGCCTTGGTGATCTGCTTCCGAAAAACCAGCCTCTGAAAACCCTATGGAGCACAGTTCTGTAACACATGGGGGCACCACGAGTCAGAGTGGGCTTGATGGTAATGGGTTTGATTTGGTTTTGTGATGACTTTGGCTCCATCCAAATAATCCAGGGCAATTTCCCCATTTCAAGATCCTTAGTGGCAACTGCCAAGTTCCCTTTGCCATCTGAGAGACCATATTCGCAGGTTCTGGCAGTTAGGGCATGGACATGTTTGGGGGGTTGTTACTCAGCCGACAACAGGGACCCAGCTCTCACAGAGTGGCTGAGGGAGGTGTCTTTGAGGAGGTATCTCTGAAGCTGAACGAGAAATGGGAGAGTGGGTGGGAGAGACTTGGCCACCGTGAGATTTTATTCACCGAGGCACTGAGGGTAGCTGTGTTGGAGGAACCAGGCATGTGAATGAAAATTCTTCAGGCTTTGGGGCTGAGGCAGGAATGGATTTCATCCCAGGTACGAGAAGGAGCAATTGAAGACTCCATACCAAGAGCTATGTGGTCGGATCGACACTCGAGAGAGTCTTTCTTGGAAGCAAGGATGGCAAGCCTGCGTCTCATATACTTTGGCCGTGTTGTCAGGAGGGACCAGTCCCTGGAGAAGGGCACCATGCTTGGTGAAGTAAAGGGTCGGCAAAAAAGAGAAAGACTCTCAATGAGATGGATTGACACAGTGGCTGCAACCATGCGCTCAAGCATAACAACAATTGTGAGGATGGCGCGGGACCGGGCAGTGTTTTGTTCTGTTGTGCATGGAGTCGCTGTGAGTTAGAACCAATTAGACGGCACCTAACAACAACAACTACTCCAGTATGACCTCTTAACCTAATTAATCTGCCAAGACCCTATTTCCAGAGAAGCTGCCATTCTGAGGCTCCAAGTGGACCTGAATTTTGAGAAGAAACTATTCAACCCAGTTCAGAGAGTTTCATGAGTGTTCGCAATGGTATAGCTGGTAGGAGACGGGATCAACGAACTCAATCCAGTGGTACCAGCCAGGTGGGGGCTCCTACCTGCCGAGTTTCCCACACGATGGAGACGGAGACATGGAAGAGGAAGGCCAGTTAGAAGACAGTGACAATTGGCAGCTTGACAGGTGATGGTGGCCTTAGCCAAGGAGTAGGGGATGGAGGTGCCATGGTGCTGAAGCTGGCAGTTACAAAAGAAAACCAGCCAACGTTTAAAACCAAAATCCCATTGCACGGAGTCAACCTCGGCTCATGGCAACCCCATGGGTGCCAGAGTAGAACTGTGCACCGTAGGGTTTTCAGTGGCTGGTGTTTTGGAAATATACTTGCCTCTAAGGAGCATTCTGGTTGTGCTTGTTTCAAAACAGATTTGTTCACCTCTGGGTGGACCCAAACCTCCAACCTGCCAGTTAGTAACATAGGTAGAAAATCCCTGTACCACAAGAACTCATATGGGATAGGCACTCTGAGGCTTCAAAGAGGCTTTCACGGATCTTATCTTATTTTTCCCAAGCCCCAGACAATTTTAGAAGGGTAGGTTTTATGATCTGCTTTTGCAAAAGACTATAGAATTCTTTCCCATTCTCCCCCAAGTGAAAAAAGGGGAAACAATGTCATTTGTGAACTGCAAAAAAGAACAAGTCTTGAAAGCAAGGAGAGCTGAGAAGGCATAGACCCAAACTTTGGAGCATCCTAGGTTATTCCAATCATGGCGCCCTTGCTCCAAGTGCTATTGCGTCCTCTTCCCAGCACTGGTGTTGGGAGGGAGAATACGTATGAAACTCCCCTCACCTGGGGCAGTGGATGTCATGTGGCTTTTGTGAACGGATTTAAGTTTTACAAAGTCACAGTGATACTCTTTCTTGTTGTTGTTGTTGTTCTTAGCTGCAGTGAAGTTAGCTTTGGCTCATGGCCATGGTACGTACAACACAACAAAACGTTGCTCAGTCTTGTGCCATCTTTATGATCGCTGGCATGTTTGAGTCCATTTTGCATGTCTTGTGTCAGTCCACCTCATGGTGGTTTCTTTCTTTTTTTGCTGACCCTCTACTTGACCAAACAAGACGTCCTTTTGTAGTGACTGGTCTTTCTTGGTGACGTGTCCAAAGTAGGTAAGCCAAAGTCTCACCTTCCTAGTTTCTAAGAAGCATTGTGGTTATAGATCTTCTGAGACTGATTTGTTCGTTCTTCTGGCAGTCCATGGTGTATTCACTATTCTTCACCAACATCACAATTCAAGGGCATCGGTCCTTCTTCTGTCTTTCTTTTTCATTGTCCACCTTTTCCATGCATAGGAGGCCACTGACAATACCATGGCTTGGTTCAGCCACATGTTAGTCATCAAAGTGACATCTTTGCTTTTTAAAACTCTAAAGAGGTATTCGTAGCCAAAGCAATATGTCATTTGATTTCTTGACTACTGCTTCCATGGATGTTGATTGTTGATCCAAGTAAAATAAAGTTGTTGACAACTTCAATTTTTCCTAAGCTTCTGGTAGCCCTAGACATTTCTTGGCATTTCTTGGCCTGTAGACAGTCCCACATGGTGTCTTCCCACTGTGTGTGACCCTATTTTTGTGTTTGTCCTTCTTTTTTATAAGATATCACTCAGGTGGGATTAGGACTTTCAAAGAAAGACCTTATTTCCAAGCAGGTTCACATTCCTAGGTACCAGGGGTTAGGAGGTCAACATATCTTTTGTGGGGACACTGTTCAACCCATAACAAGGGGTATGTCCTGGGTACTTGTTGCAGATATGTACAGTCCACCCACCAACATCACCACGAACTGCAACCACTCACACTGCCTCCTCGAGTGGCAACGCCCCAGGGCCCAGCAAAACGTGCCTGCCAGTGAGCTGATGTATGAGGTAGACATCCGGCAAAAGGTAATGGGAGCTGCAGTACCAGCTGGTTCTCCAGTAATGGGTAGTGGGAGCTGCAGTACCAGATGGTCTTCCAGCAATGGGTAATGTGTCCAGGGCAGACAGACAGTGAGGGATGATGGGGGAGAGAGATGCCCAAGTGCCTTTGGACCACCCAGACAGCAATTCCAAACCACCTCAAACCCCTGTATCCACAGTGGCCATAGGGGGTTGGCAATTGAGAGTCAGTGACAGAGAAGGGAGGAGGGTCCTTTGCTCTGCTACCCACCTGGACCCAGTCCTGGACCCCCCACCATCTGGGAAACAGGGATGGGCTTCTGGGAGCTGTGTCTGCCAACTCCTAGGCTCCACCCACCACAGATTCCTGCTTTGTGGTAGATGGAAGGGAATCAGCCCTTCATGAATAAGAGACAGCGTGGGTTACCCCTGACCACACCCATAGGGAGAGACTGGACTGGGACTTGTGAAAAACATTATAAATGGAGGAAAATGGACCTTCTGTTGTGTTGTTTTCATAGGGCAGTAAAGATGGCAGCAGCAATAAACTGGTGAGTGACTGCCTTCCGAAGTCCATCCTGTAGTTTAACTCCTGCAAAAGCGTGCAATGCAAAGATGAACTTGGCCCAGGCAGGGCGGGGATGGAGGTGGGGATATGGGTCCCAAAGGATGGAGGGGTCCCAAGGATATGGGCAGATCAGCGGGGAAGGGGGGGAATTCCCAAGAACCCCAGCTGGGTGGGGACCCTCTTGTCCTGACCTCTCAAGCCCTATTGGTTGAAATGAGCTATGTTCATTATATGCAATTAATTGTCACGTTCTTTTCCTCTGCCGTCCATCCTGGGTCAAGAAAAATTTCCATTGAGTGTCCGAGAAGATTGTTTCTTACTTCAAAACACCTCTGAGACAGATGATTCAATGACTTTGGTGTGATATTTTCTGAGTGTCCTCACCTCTCTGGCCCTCAGTATCCTCCCTTATAAAATGAGGGTGTTCAAGGTAGTGGTCTTAACGTCCCTTTCAGGTCTCTCTCTTCAGGGTCACTACGAATCAGAATTGACTTGATGGAAAAGAGTTTTTGGTTTTGTTTATGGTGCAAATGGTGAACGAGCTCAACCGCTAACCCAAAAGTTGGAGGTTTCAGTTCACTCAGAGGCACCTTGGAAGAAAGTCTTGGTAATCTATTTCCAAAAAGTTAGCCACTGAAAACCCTATAGAGCACAGTTCTGCTCTAGCACACATGGGGTCATCATGAGTCAGAGTTAACTCAATGGAAACTTTATTTTCTGTCTGTGGGTCTACCAAGGAGCCCTGTCCTTTAAGCGCTTGGCTGCTAACCAAAACGTTGGTGGTTCCAATGCACCCAGCATCTCTGAGGGAAAAGACCTGGTGATCTGTTTCCACAAAGATGACAGCAAGAAAACCCTTCGGGGCAGTTCTACTCTGCCTCCTAGGGCCGTTATGAGTCAGAATCGACTCAGTGGTATCCGACAACAAAAACGCGGGAATACCAGTACTCATTCCCTGCTGCAGAATGGTGATGATATCCGTATTTACCCTTCTACGTACCCCAGAAATGGTTACGTGGTGAATGAAAAAAACATTCACTGCAGTTATTCGCTTAAACACTCATCTGAAGTTTTCAGAATGTGAAGATGTTCATTAATCTTATAAACTACACGTTTCTAAATAACAATAACGTTCAGTGCTATGATTTAAAGCTGTTGCTTTGTTAACAGAATTGCTCTTTTTTTTCCTGTACGATTTGCATGCTTTGATTGAGAAAACGTGGTTTTAAATCTTTTGTTAATTTCAGTTGCACAATCGAAAAGACACCCTTCTCTGTCATCCTTTCTTTTCACAACCCAAGTGATAACTAACTTTATCTTTCTGTGTTTTTATTCAAAGATTTCCATTCCTGGTAATTCCGGAAACAAGCACAACTTTCCTATCAATCCCAGAGCAAGTTACACTGTGCAAATCAGAACCGCAAACTCCCGGATCCTTCACTGGGGTCCCTGGAGCGAGCCTGTGAAGTTTGGTAAGTGCGCTGAGACCGTGTTCCCTGGGGGGCAAGGGCCATGCTGGGTGGACATCAGGGGCAGCTGTGACATCTGACCCTCTGAGGAAGATAGGTGAGAGATAGATAGATAGATAGACAGACAGACAGATAGGTAGATAGATGATAGACAGACAGACAACAGATGAAAGATGGATAGACTGATAGATGATAGACGAATGGATAGATGGGTGGGTGGATGGGCGGTTGGATAGATGATAGATAGATAGATAGAGACACATCATGGATGGATGGATGGATGGATGGATGGATGGATGGATGGATGGATGGATGGATGGATGGATGGATGGATGGATGGATGGATGGATGGATGGATGGATGGATGGATGGATGGTTGGATGGATGGATGGATGGATGGATGGATGGATGGATGGATGGATGGATGGATGGATGGATGGATGGATGGATGGATGGACGGATAGATGGATAGATGGATAGACAGGTAGGTAAATATGTAGGTAAACAGATGAAAGACAGACTGATAGATGGAAAAATAGGGGTGTGTACACACAAACATACATACATATAATTCCTATTCCTCCCTCAGTGAGGTCCCAGAAGTGAGCCCCTAGAATTTGGTAAGTGGGCTGAGAGAGGAGTGAGTTTACTCAGAGGCAAGGGCCATGGTGTGTGGACATCAGGGGCAGCCGTGACATCTGAACTAGCCAGGAAATGAACGAGCCATGCGTTGATAGTTGATCCTGTGTACGTGCCCTGCGTTTCACTCTCTCTCGACAGGCTTTGAAGAACAAGAATCCAGCCCCACCTATGTCTATGTGTTGGTGGTCCTGGGAACCCTCCTTGGTGCCCTGGTCATTGGGTTTCTTTTTAAAAGGTAATACTGCCAACAGTGTGGGACTTCTCAGGGTTAAACATAGAACTACCATGTGACCAGGAATTTCATTCCTGAGTGTACACCCAAGAGAATTGAAAGCAGAGACTCAAACAGATACCTGCTCGCCAAGGTTCGTTGCAGCACCATTCATAATAGACAAAAGGTGGAAACAACTGAAGTGTCTGTCAACAGAGGCGTGGATCAACAAACACAGTGTGGTCCAACCCCACAATGGAATATCACTCAGCCATCAAGAGAAATGAAGTCCTGATACACGCCATGACATGGCTGAACCTTGGAAACCCTACGCTTAGTGAAATAAGTCAGACGAAAGGACAAAAACTGTATAATCTAAAATATATAAAATACCTAAAATAGATAAATGCAGAGAGACCAAAGTAGATTCATGGTGGCCAGGAACTTGGGGGAGAGGAGAATGGGAGACTGAAAGGGGACTCGGTTTCTGTTTGGGGTGGAGGAAAACTTCTGCGAACGGATAACAGTGATGGCCGCACAACACGGTGAGTGTAATTAATGTCACTGACCTGTGTGCACTTAAGAAGTGGTTAAGATGGCAAATATTTTGTGTTTTATATAATGTGTGTATGTATGGGAAACCCTGGTGGCATAGTGGTTAAGTGCTATGGCTGTTAACCAAAAGGTCGGCAGTTCAAATCCGCCAGGCGCTCGTTGGAAACTCTGTGGGGCAGTTCTACTCTGTCCTATGGGGTCGCTACGAGTCGGAATCGACTCGACGGCAGTGGGTTTGGTTTGGTTTTGGGGTGTGTATGATGTGTTGTTGGTGGTGGTTGTTGTTGAGTGGATTCCCATTCATGGCGACCCCGTGTGTTATAAGGTGGAACTGCCCACAGGGTTTTCTTGGCAGTAATCTTTATGGAAGCAGATCACCTGGGCTTTCTCCTCCAGCACTGCTGGGTGGGTTCAAACACCAGCCTTTAGGTTAGCAGTAGAGCACAAACCATTTGTACCCCTTGGGTACAAATATGTTTATGTATAATGTAAAATAATATAGTGTTGTGTTGTGTTATGTATTATATTATTATATTAGAGTACAGTGCAATGCAGTACACTATGTTATGTTACATTACATTACATTATGGAGGGTGATTACATTATATTACATAATGGAAAGCGATTACATTGTGGAGGATGATTACATTACACTACATTATGGAAAGTGATTACATTATATTACCTTATGGAGGATGATTATATTATATTATGGAGGGTGATTACATTACATTATGGAGGGTGATTACATTACATTACATTGGAAACGCTGCTAACCAAACGGGTGCTAACCAAAGGGTCAGCAGTTTGAATCCACCAGGCACTCCTTGGAAATTCTGTGGGGTAGTTCTACTCTGTCCTATAGGGTTGCTATGAGTCGGAATCAACTCAATGGCACTGGGATTTTGGTTTTACATTGCATTACATTACACTATATTATATTACATTACACTATGCAGGGTGATTACATTACATTGCATTACATTATATTATATTATGGAGAGTGATTACATTATATTACATTACATAACATCACATTATATTATATGTGGACCAATAAACAATAGCATGATAAACGGAGAAAAGATCGACATTGTCAAGGATTTCATTACTTGGATTCAGAAACAACGCCCATGGAAGCAGCAGTCAGGAAGTCAAATGGTACATTTTGTTGGGCAAATCTGCTGCAAAAGACCTCTTTAAAGTATTGAAAAGCAAAGATGTCACTTTGAGGACTAAGGTGCACCTGACCCAAGCCATGGTGTTTTCAATCACCTCATACGCACGTGAAAGCTGGACAATGAATAAGGAAGACCGAAGAAGAATTGATGCCTTTGAATTGTGGCGTTGGCAAAGAATACTGAATATACCATGGAGTGCCAAAAGAGTGAACAAATCTGTCTTGGAAGAAGTACAACCAGAATGCTCCTTAGAAGCAAAGATGGCGAGACTGCGTCTTACATACTTTGGACATGTTGTCAGAAGGGATCAGTCCCTGGAGAGGACATTGTGCTTGGTAACATAGAGGGTCACCAAAAAAGACGAAGACAGTCAATGAGATGGATTGACACAGTGGTTGCAACAATGGGCTCAAGCATAGCAATGATTGTGAGGATGGTGCAGGACCGGGCAGCGTTTCGTCCTGTTGTCTGTACCAAGCAGGGTGGCAAGGCAGAGCAGTGCAGAACTAGATCAAAGCCATCTGTTGTCAGCTGCCACTGGGGCTTTCTGACCTTTTAATGGCAGGGACCCCTGTGTTCGGCCAAGCTGCTATGCCCGACCATGTCTCCCTCTCCCATCCCTGCACCCAAAGGACTTAGAATTCTACAAAGGTTCCTCACGGGTATCACCATGTACCCCTCTGTTGTTGTTGTTGTGGTTAGTTGCCATCAAGTCAGTTCCAACTCATGGCAACTCCATGTGTGCAGAGCAGAGCTGCGCTCCATAGGGTTTTCAAGGCTGTGACCTCTCAGAAGCAGAGGTGCCCCTTGCGGACTCGAACCTCTAACCTTTCAGTTAGCAGCCGAGCACATTAACCCTTTGCAGCCCCCAGGCTCACCATGTATCCCTGTGGTAGCTCCTAGCATCTCTGCTATCCAAGACTTTAGTCCGTCTGTGATTCTTAAGTGAAGTTGTTCTGAAGTTGTCTGAAGACTTTAGTCTTTATGTGATTCTGAAATGAAGTTGTGAAGATTTGGGGCCAGGTGCTGTCAAGATGGCACAACTAAATGTGATAAGATGGGGCGTGAAGACGCATGGCCACCCCGACCTTCTCCTGACCCTTGTCTTGGTATCACTAGGTTCCTTCTGACGCATAATTTATTCCCTCCGATTCCGAAGATCAAAGATAAACTGAACGACAACCAGCAGACAAACCTGCAGGTGCGTGGGGGCGGGCAGAAGATGAGTGCTGGGAAGGGGCAGCAGTGACCCCTGCAGTCCCCTGAACTTCCCCCCCTGCAAGTGCGTGGGGACGGGCAGAGGACGAGTACTGGGAAGGGGCAGCAGCCACCCCTGCAGTCCCCTTAATGTTCCCCCCTGCAGGTGCATGGGGGCGGGCAGAGGACGAGTACTGGGAAGGGGGAGCAGTGACTCCTGCAGTCTCCTTAACGTCCCCTCTACCCACCACACCATTTGGACCATGGCACCATCATTCGGTGTGGCCAGAATCCTGCTCAATGACCTTCCCGTGGGATCAGAGGTGGGATGTTCTCTATGAGCTGTGTCTGGGGAAAGTGAGAGACAGAGACAAAAACAAAGAGACAGAGAGAGAGAATACGGTAGAGAGGGGAGAAGGAAGAGAGAGGGGACTATAAAGAAGCGGGGAGGGGAGGGGAAGAAAGTAAGAGAGAGAGGAGAGACAGAACAGGAGCAAGAGAGATAGAGACAGAGAAAGTATGAGCCAGAACAAGAGAGAGAGAGAGGAAAGGAGGGGGAGAGAGAAGGGAGAAGGGGCTACAGAGGGGAGAGAGGGAGAAGGGAAAAGAGTGAGAGAAAAAAGAGAGAGGCAGAGAGAGGGGAGGGAGGGTAAAGAAAGAGTAAGAGAGAGAGATGGAGGACAGAGGGAAAAAGAGTGGCAGAGAGAGAGAAAGGGACAGAGACAGAAAGACAGAGAGCTAGAGAAGCAAAGAGAGAGACAGAGAGCTTGTATCTGGCCTTGTGGGGGGCACCCTGCTTGGCTGAAGGAGGACTAGGGGCAGGCTCACCTCTATCTGAGAACCCCTTTGACCATCAGGTCCGACTCTCCCAGGGCAGGACCACTTCTACCTGCTGGCAGGTCCCACCTCAGCCCAGGGCTGCCTTCCAGGGGCTCTCCACCAGCATGTCCCTCAGCCACCCACCCACTGTCCCGCCGTCATCTCCAGCTGTGCTGACCCCCTGTGGGCACCACATCCCCTGGCCGACACCCCTCCAGTCCACTGTCTGTGACCTGACCCCCAAGACCCACCCAACCCGGGCCCAGGCCCAGCCACTTTGCCCCTCCTCCACCTCCAAGCCCTCTGTGGCCTCAGGGCCTTTGAACTGGCTGTGCCCACTTGGATCTCACTTCCCACGGCGCAGCCCTGTCTCAGATTTCATCCGGGAAAGAACAACCCCAGCGGGAGCCCTTAACAACACTCTGGGCTTGCGGATGAACACCCCATGCCCACTCTCCTTCCTCCCCAGGTCAGCTGGGACCAGCTCACATCCGACGCAGGAAAAGCTGAGAACGAAGACGTCCTGACGGTGGTGGAAGAAGTCGTGTGAGCCGCGCCAGCCCCAACAAGATGTGAATACATCCATGCCTCCACCGTGAGACTCCCAGAAATCGTATTTATATAATGTTTTGAGCATTTATGTAGTTTTTCTACCTTTTTACTTATAAAAATATGACATTTTACACAGATGCTCGGAACCCTAGAGATTGTTCAATCCCCCTCGAACCCGTCAACGTAAAGCTCAGGCTAGATCCTCCGCAAAGAGCTTGTTCTTTCCGGTGTTTTGCTAGTTGCCTTCAAGGAGGCTCTGATTCTTGGCGGCCCCACGCACAACAAAACGAATCGCGGCCTGGTTCCGCACCATCCCCCTGATCCGTTGGTCTCCTCGAGTCCATCGTTGCAGCTACTGCGTGTTTTGAGCGCCTTCCAGCCTCGGGCGCTCACCTTCCAGCACTACGTCAGCCACTGCTCTGTTAGGATCCGTGGGGTTTTCACTGGCTGATTTTCATAAGTAGATGGCCAGGCCTTTCTTCCTAGTCTGTCTTAGTCTGGAAGCTCCGCTGAAACCTGTCCACCAAGGGGAACCTGCTGGTATTTGGAATACCAGTGGCCTAGCTTCCAGCATCCCAACAACATGCCAGCTACCACAGTACACACTGACAGACGGGTGTGAGTTTTAGCTATAAGATCCCATTTCTATGAAATTCAAAAACAGACAGAATTACCCAAAGGTAATAGAAGTCAAGTCAGTGGTGGCTTATGGGGTCAGGGGACAAACTGGATGAGGGACAAGGGAGCCCTCCCAAGCACAGAGGTTACTGACCTTGACAAGGCACACAAAGCGTGCTTCGAGGGGTATGCGTGACAAGTGTGCATTTTTCTGTACGTAAATTAAAAAAAAAAAAAAGATTGTCATTGACTCAGTTTGGACTCCTGGTGACTCCCTGTGTTACAGGGTAGAGCTGAGCCCCATAGGGTTTTCTTGGTTGTAATCTTTACAGGAGCAATTGCCAGGCCATTCTTCTGAGGTACCACAAGGTGGGTTCGAATCACCTGTTGAGCACAAGCCATGCGCACTACCCAGTGACCAAAAGCATGTAAGTTAACCAAAAAACCAAACCCAGTCCATTGCTGTTAAGTCGATTCCAACTCATAGTGACCTTGTAGGACAGAGAACTGCTCCACAGGGTTTCCAAGGAGCAGCTGTAGATTCCAACTGCCAACTTGTTGATTAGCAGTGGATCTCTTAATCACTGCGTCATCAGGGCTCCAGCATGTAAGCTACACCTCAATAAAAAAGTGGGGCATTTAGTGGGGTGTCCCCATCACTGAGTACTGTCCTCCATCCTCCCATGTCCCATTAGTGACCAGCCCCACACGCAGTCCACCCGACTTCAGGCTCTCTTGGTGCTACTAACCTAATGCTTAGCAACTAGAACCCTCCCACCTCCAAGCTCTCTGTGGCGGCCCCAGGCCCTTTGCACAGCCCATGCATCCTTGCTCTGGAGGGTTCATGGCTACAAACTCGCCTTCCCAGCACCTGAAGTCCCCTTGGGCTCTGCTCTGTGCAACCGCAGAGGGTCCAGCTGGATGGGGCTGCGACGTCCGCTCAGCACTCGGGGGCAGATGGACACCCAGTCATTTGTCTCCAGCCGGGCGAAAGGCTTGTGGAGACTCCACCGGCAGGACTGTTCCTGAGGAGCAGGGGGCCGTTCTTGTGTTTGTGGGGAGAGAGCTCCTACAGAAACTGGAGAAAGCTGCTCCCCCGACCACTGCTCAACAGGAAGGCCCAGACAGCCTAGCTGTGGGGTCCGGGGGTGCTGGGAGTGGGGGGGGCCTAGCCATGTCGATAAGTGAGGAGAGGGTACGATATTTTATTGTGTTTTCGGTGAAGGTTTACACAGCAGTTTAGGTTCCCATTCAACAATTTCTACACAGTGACCTTGGTTCCATTGTTCACAATGCGTGAATATTCTCATTATTTCCACTCTGGCTGTTCTGTTTCCATTCATCTAGCTTCCCTGCCCCCTTACATTCTCATCTTTGTTTTAAAGTCATTGTTGACCGTTTGGTCTCATATAAGTGTTTTTTTTTAAGGAACACAGTACTTACAGGTGATATTCTTTATTTTGTGAGTCAATCTTTTATTTTGCTACAAGGTGACCTCAGGGGCCCACGGGTTTCCCAGGCTGCAGTCTTTACACAAGCAGATCCCCAGGGTTTTCTCCTGCGGAGCTGCTGGGTGGATTCGAACCACCAACCTTCCGATTAGCAGCCGAGCACTTAACCGTTGTGCCACCAGGGCTCCTCATCACATGAAAAAAAAAATACTTTGACATCTAAACTAGTGCTTGACCCAACACCTGGACACCATGTCCTAACCAAGTGGTCACATAGAATTAACCATCAAAAAAGCAAATAAAGCGTTCCCTTTGGCTTGTGGCTACCCCATATGTTCCATGTGCCCCTCTGGGACCAAGACCGTCCTAAAGCTGACCTCGTCCTTCCCTCCCTGGTTAGGGGCTGTGTCATGAAGAATTCTACTCACCCAAAGAGAGGTCTCGCCTTGCCCTCAGCTACTGGACAGTGACCTCTGGGCTTCCGGAATGTTCTGTCTGGTGGGAGCATCTTTGTTGGCCTGGGGGCCTTGGCCCCCGGACAGTCTAAGGGTGAGATTTATGATGGCGGCTTTGGGTCACAAAGTATCGGTTCTGAGCCCCGAGAGGGGCTGGAGACTAAGGTCAGCCCCATGGGCAGTGTGAGATGGGGCCCCACAGAGACTCTGGACACCAGGGCTCAGGGTTGCATTCCTGGTTGGTGATACTCCATGCACGTGGTCACACATCGGACTGGCAGCTGGGAACCCTACTCACGGCTCCACGGGGAGAGGACATCAGACTCGGCCCCACGCGTCTCTCCCCTGAATAGATTTTAGTCTGTGTCTGTGATGGTTAGGGATTTCGGGTGGTGCAAATGTGCTCGGCTGCTAACAGAAAGGAGCCCTCGTGGTGCAATGGTTAAGAGTTCCAGGTGCTAACCAAAAGGTCAGCAGTTCGAGTCCACCAGCTGCTCCTTGGAAACCCTATGGGGCAGCTCTACTCTGTCCTATAAGGTCGCTATGAGTCAGAATCAACTCCACGGCAATGGTTTTTTTTTATGGATATTAAGTGAAAGGTTAGTGATTTGAACCCACCCGGAGGTGCCACGGAAGAAAGCCTTGACGATACGTTTCCGTAAAGATTATAGTCAAGAAAGCCCTATGGAGCTCAGCTCTATGACACACGGGGTCGCCATGAGTCAGAATTGAGTCCACAGCAACGGATTTGGTGTTTGAGGATTTTTGTTTGTCTGTTAGCAACATCTAGACCAATAGATAAAGCCCTCTTGGTGTAGTGGTTAAGAGTTCAGCTGTTACCAAAATGTCAACGGTTCAAATCCACCAGCTACTCCTTGGAGACTCCTTGGGGCAATTCCACTCTGTCCTAAAGGGTGGCTGAGTTGGAATCGACTCGGTGGCTGTGGGTTTTTACGGGTGGCGCAACAGTTAAGCACTCAGCTGTTAACCAAAGGTCCGCAGTCCAAACCCACCCAGCGGCTCCATAGGAGAAAGACTTGGTGATCTGCTCCTGTAAAGATCACAGCCTAGGAAATCCTCTGGGGCAGTTCTACTGGGTCACCATGGGGTCGCCATGAATCGAAAACCTACTCCAAGGCACCCAACAAGAACACATACCTCCCTCGTCCCCCTACCCAGCACAGCCAACACCAAACTACCAAGTGGCTTAACAGCAGGTCACAAAGCTGCAGGAGGCTCCCCTGTTGGTCTCTGGTTTAAACAGCTCCATCTAGAAGCCCCTCTCGGATTGAGGAGGACTTCCTGCCTCCCCTGATGGTAGCTATGGTCAAGGCCGTTTCTACGAGCTTTGTTGGAGAAGAAGAATGTTCTGGGTGGCTGGGGAGGAAGGAAATTGTTCAGGAAGCCAGGGGTTCAAGGTTAGATTGGAGCAAACCTTGTCCACTTGAAGATGTGGGTCTCTGCCAGGCTTCCTGACAGTTCTAGGGGTTTTCCAGGCTCCTTCCTCTCTGCCCCTTCCTATCTGCCCCAGGAGGAAGAGTTAGCCCAGGAGTGTTGTAGCAGAAAAAACATCACAAAGTTTAGCAAAGTGAAAGGGAAGTTTTATTCTGCATATATTCAGAAAGGCAAAAGTGCGAAGCGGACGAGCATGTTGCTAAGAGCCATGCCTGCCCGAGTCTGAGGAAATATTACACAATAAACAAGAACGGGAAAACGGACAAGCACGCTGCCACAGCCATGTCTGTCCGAGTCCAGAGAATATTACAGTCATCGGTGTATATTAACACTACAAAACGGGCAAAACCATTGAAAGTTTCACTGTCACACAGATTGGCTAGAAACTGTGATCTTACGTTCTGAATTGTCCCTCTCAACAATCGCTGGTCCGGGTGTCAGTAAGGACAGTCAGGAGGGTCTTCACTGGTCCAACAAATTCCTATTTGCTAAATGTTAATAGAAAAAGATAAGACTGGAAAGTCTCCTGTGTTCTGGCTTAAATGAAAAGAAAAAAAAAGGTTCCCTAAAAGATGGTTTCTAAGATTATCTTAGCTATTGTTTTTTTTTTTTTTTTTTTTTTATTGTCTTTATACCTCAGGGCCCAGTGGATGTGTCCTTGTGAGTCCCTGAGTCCTGCTCCAGCTGGGTCACATTCTCTATGCTCAAGGACAGGGGATAATGACTCCAATATTATTTCCTAAATCAGTAGGGAGAGATCATTTGTGCGACCTCCTGTCTTCATTCTGCTTATTTCTGCTGTAACAGAAATACCATAAGCAGATGGCTTTAAAGAAGAGAAATTTATTCTGTCACAGTTCACGAGGCTGGAAGTCTGAATTCGGGGCAGGCTCTAGGGAAGTTTCTCTCTCTGTCGGCACTAGGGGAAGGTCCCTCTCTCCTTTCAGCTTCCGTTCCTGGGTTCCTTGGCGGGTGATCTCCACGTGGCATCCATCTTCCCCATCGGTGCTGGCTTATCTCTGTGCCCGATCTGTTCTGTCTAAAACTGAGAAGCGATTAGGTTTCAGGCACACCGTATATTGCTATGACCTCATTAACATAACAGAGAAAACCCTATTCCCAAATGGGATGAGGATGACTTCCTCAGGTACATATGTAGTTGTGTTCCCTCAAGTAGATTCCAACCTATAATTACCGTCGAGGACAGAGTAGAATTGCCCCATAGGGTTTCCTAGGCTGTAATCTTCTGGGAGCAGATCGACAGGTCTTTGTTCTTCAGAGCCTCGACTGGGTTCAAACCTCCAACCTTTCGGCTAGTAAGCAAATGCTTAACTGATGTGTAACCAGGGTTCCAACCACAGGTATCCCAAAACCAAACCAAAACCACAGCCATCGAGTCAATTCCGACTCATAGCGACCCTATAGGACAGAGTAGAACTGCTCCATAGAGTTTCCAGGGAGCACCTGGTGGATTCGAACTGCCGATCTCTTGGTTAGCAGCCATAGCACTTAACCACTACACCGTTAGGGTTTCCTCCACAGGTATAGGGGTGAGGATTTACAACACATATTTTGGGGGACACAATTCCATCCGTAACACCTCTCCTTAATTCCCCTTACATGTTACCCCTGAGCTTTCCTGGTGCCTGAAACCTCATCTCCAAAGATCCTGCCTTCGGGCTGAGACTTGTCCACTATAAGCAAACGCCTCTGAATAGCCCGAAGGCTGCCCTGCCATCCACCACAACCACCCCCCTGCCCCAAGGGGGCCGGAGTGGAAGGCAGAACCTGGGTGCGGTCGGGGGAGGGAATAGGTACCAGTGTCAGGGGCACAGGCGGGGTGAGAGGGAAAAGAAGACCTGAAAAGTACCAAAGGCAGCTTCTCCTACTTTGAAATTTGCCGTGGAATAGCCCAGAAAGGAATAAACATTCTAAGAGTTAAAAAATAACATTTTTTGTGCACAGTTATCCATCAGCAACTAGTAGGAACAAGACGATCCGAATAAAATTGTGAAATACAAACATTGTATTCATAGGCTTCCCACTTTCTGTTCCCCTTCCCACCTCGCATGTCTCCCTCCCCTCTGACTTTCAACGTCTACTAAATACTGACTTCCTAAACCCTGGTGTGTAGTGGTTAAGTGTTATGGCTGTTAACCAAGAGGTTGGCAGTTTGGATCCACCAGGTGCTCCTCAGAAACACTGTGGGGCAGTTCTACTCTGTCCTATAGGGTCACTATGAGTCAGAATCCTCTCAACTACAACAGGTTTGGGTTTTTTGGTTTTTTTCCTTTATTTAGGGGAGTCATTATCACTTTAGTATGAATTAGAGACAATCCTTTCAGAGTATTATGTACTTTATTCTCAGGCATAAGTGTTAACATAAGGTTCGTTCCCTGCTAAAGAAATTTAAGCCCATGGGGAGGAGATGTTAGAGAGAATTTTTGGTTGAAGACATTCCCAGTTGGAATAACCCCATAGAAAGACTTACTGCTGAGATGTCCGTCTAGATCAGGGACCTAGGGGACCTGTTCTCTCCACCTGTTCATTTAATCTTTGCAGATTTAATGCTACCCTGATTATTACAGGGACACCCCGTGACTGTACATGTGGTCCTAGGGCCCAGCCTGCCTCAGCCCCACTCAAGAGCAAAGTTTCCCTCCTCAGCCCCTCCAGACCCAAACCACCACCTTCCACAGTCATAAATGTTGTGTGAGAAGTTATCGAACCCATAAAACAGAACCAGACTTCTTCCTCAAGGGCTCATCTTTTGATTGAAACGGCTGTTTTTAAGCCGAGTTCGGAGTTGCCATCCATGGGGAGGGGGGTTGGAGGTGAGTCTCTGGGCCCCTCCCCACTCCCCAGAACACAGCATTTTTCTCTGTTCTGGACACCCAGGGCGTTAGCCATGGAAACAAGGAACTGGAAGCTGGGCCTTGCTGGTGTAAGACTATGGGGGAGACGGAGACGCTGGGGGGACCAGAAAATGAAAGAAGGGCGCCTGCACAGGGCATCTCGGACTTTGGAGGGCGAGGAAGCTCTATGGTTGGCCGCAGAAGTGCAGCAGAGCCCTGAAAGTTCAGGAAATGGTGTCCGTGGGTGGATTCCAGGACAAATGGGTCACCCCAACTCACAGGCGTTACACCCCAGCTGGCGAGGTTCTCTGTCGCCCCCATCTCCCACCTCCCTCCCTCTCTGTACTTCCCCCTTCCCTCCCTCCCTCTGTCCCTCTCCTCTCTTTGTCCCCTCCCCCTCCCTCCTTCCCTTCCTCTTCCCGATCCTTTCTCTTCCCCATCTCCCCTTCCCTTCCTCTCACTCCGTCCTTTATCCTTCTCTCCCTCTCTCCCTTCATCTTCCGCCTTCCCCTATGTCCCTCCCCCACTCTCTCCATATCTGTCCCCCCATATTTCTGCCTCCCTCTCCCTCCCACCTCCCCATCTCTCCCCTCCCTCCCTGTCCCCCTCCCTATACCATCTCCCCCATCTCTCCCCTCCCGCATCTCTGTACTGCCCTCCTCCCTCCCCTCCCACACCACCCCTCCATCCCTCTCTCCCCCAGAAGGCAGTCAGGCGGAGGATCCCAGAATGAGCCAGCTTCCCGCAGGAGCCCAAACCACCTCCTCCAGGTGTTAAAACTGTGAGCAGATCTGCCGGACCCGTTGGCCCTGCCCGGCTCTGGGTGCCTCTCCCCCACACTGGGGACCCTTGCATCCCTCTAGGGGAGCCCTTCACCACCTGCCTTCCTGGGGTCCTCAGAACCCTGGGCCTCTGTGGGTGCTTAGCGGGTTCAAATGAAGAAGCAGGAAGTGGGTTAGCCCACAGGATGGAAACGCTGACTCACTGTCCAGTGTCTCAACGGCTATCTTCTAAGTTCACTCTCCACCCCCTGCCCCTGAAGTCAGGACTCCCAAACCCTGCCTGAAGGGCCTGCCTTTCCCCTGTCACCTGCCCAGCTCAGCCTGGATGAGCCCTCGGCCCCTCCCTCCCCTGAGCACCTGGACCCCCTTTTATGAGGAGGAAAACAAGAGCCAAAAGGGAAAAAAAACAAGGGAGACGTTGAGTCAGGAGAACAGAAAAAGTCCAACAACCCAGGGCAAAGGAAGTCGTGTGGTTGGGAAGGCCAGAAAGCCTGTTCACCGTTAGTGTTTCTTGCTGTCCTTTTGTACCAAAAATGTTCCCTTATTCTAAAACTCTTGCTCCCAGGTGTCCAAAGGGTAAGTCAATACAATCACTTCAATGCTTGGATTTTAAGCAATATTTTCAAACCAAGCGCATTAACTGCACCACCTAGGGGCTGGAAGAAGACGCTAAACCCCCTCCCCAAAATCACATATACCTGCAACAGTAGTGTTTTCATAAATTACATCACAAATCTACTCTGGATTACACTCCTTCTAGATCTTCTGTGAATCTACCAAATGGATAAGATTTCGTGTGATTACTAAGGGGTTTGTTTGTTTGTTTTAATTGTTTTATAGAGAAATAATTGGCATGCAATTAATTGCACATGGTTAATATTTTTGGAAACCCTGGTGGGTTAATATTTTACTCCCATAAAGTACTCCGTCAACCAAACCAATGAATGCTGCTATCTGACCAGGAGAGAGGCACTCACTCTGTTCAATGAAAAGAGAACAAAATCAATTGGACTTTCCCATACGTGACATGAAACTGGACAATGTGACTCTCAGTGAAAGCGGGAAGGTTAAACCCCTTATTTTTTAATAGCAACCAGGGTGAGCACGTGGGGAAAGATAATAAAAGCCAAACTACCCCCAACCCAGAAAACCTCCCTACAAAACAGAAGAGAAAGAAAAAAAAAAGGTTTTATGATTGAATCAACACGAAGCCAGACTCTGATGCGTTGCGGGCAATCCACTACAGAGAGGGCGAAGACAGAGGGAAATCTCACCCTTCGTACAGCTGGGTGGACCCGAACTCACGGCCGCCCCACTTGTGTCAGAGGAGAACTACACTCCACAGGGTTTTCAGTGTCTGACTTTTCAGAAGCAGATCACCACGGCTTTTTTCCAAGACAACTCTGGGTGAACCCGAACCCCCAACCTTTCAGTTACCAGCTGAGCAATTAGCCGGTTGCACCACCTAGGGGCTGGAACAAGACCCTAAACCCCCTCCCCAAAATCACCTGGCCACATATACCTGCAACAGCAGTGTTTTCATAAATTACATCACAAATCTATTCCGGATTACACTCCTTCTAAATCGACTCGACGGCAGTGGGTTTTTGTTTTTAGATCCTTTATGAATGTACCAGTTGGATAAGATTTCGTGTCATTCCTAAGGGGTTTGGTTTTTTAATAGCTTTACAGAGAGCTAACTGGTATGTAATTCATTGTACAATTTGACTTCTGTATAGGGTCCTTATGAGTCGAAATTGACTCGACGGCAATGGGCTTTTTTTTTATTATTATATCCCTGTGAAGGAACCCTAGTGGCACAGTGGTTGAAGCGCTCGGCTGCCAAGCAAAAGGTTGGCAATTCGAACCCACCAGCCACCCCTCGGGAGAGAGATGTAGCAATCTGCCTCCTGTAAAACCATTCCCACAAGACGAATGTACCCATTGCCCCAAAAGTTTCCTCCTCCTCGTCAGCCCTTTGCAGTCTCCCCCAAGCCTCCCTGACCCATCTCCCATTCCCGGACAACCACTTCTCATTTTTAAAGACGAGTCCATGTATCAAAAATCGTATGTACCACATTCCCAATCGACAAAAGGATCCTTTTCTTTGTGTGTAGTTAAACCAAAACACAAACCCACTGTCATCCAGTCGGTGACCCCGAAGCTGTACTCTTTCTGGAAGCAGACCGCCTCATCTTTCTCCCACAGAGCGGATGGTGGATTCAAACCGCTGACCTTTTGGCTAGCAGCCGAGCACTTAAGTACTGTGTCACCAGGGCTCCTCTTTTCGCAGTTGCATGAGTTATTTTCTTTTGCTCCCCATGTGGTGAAACTACTCAGAAGATACAGAGATTTTTTTCTCTGTACAATGACTAAGAATTCTGCTGATAACGTTGCAGGACTTTTTCCGTTTTTGACACAAATCATGCAATGTTTCTAGGTATCCTTTTTTTTTTTTTTTTCTTAAAGTACGCTTTATTTTTTAGAACAGTTGTAAGTTTACAGAGAAACTGAGTAGAAAGTACAGAGTGTTCTCATATACTCACTCTCCCCCTGGACTCGGTTTCTCCCATTAGTAACATCTTACATTCCTGGGCTACATTTGTTACAGTGAACGAACACTGATACATTGGTACCATGAGCTAGACCCCACAGCTTGCAGGAGGGTTCGTTCTTCCGCCAGGTTTTTTGTTTTTAACTTCGAAGGTAAAAGTTCTCACTTGCAAGAAAGTGATCACATGACGGTTGAACAATGCAATGAACGTAATTAAACCACCGAACTGCACCTACAACTATTGTAGAAATGGCAAATATTCTGTTAAACCTGTATAAAACTGAAAAACCAAACCCACTGCCATCGAGCTGCATCCGACTCACAGCGACCCTGTAGGACAGAGGAGAACTGCTCCATAAGGTTTCCAAGGCTGTAAATTTCTACCAAGCAGATTGCCACATCTGTCTCCCACAGAGCTGCTGGAGGTTTTGAACCACCAACCTTTGGGTTAGCAGTCGATAGCTTTAACGGCTGTGCCTCCAGGGTTCCTCTGTTACCTATATTCTGTTAACCTATATGCCGGATACAGCGCTGGAGGTGCTCAGTCGTCTATGCCAAGAAATCTGGAAGACAGCTACCTGGCCAGCCGACTGGAAGAGGTCCATATTTGTACCCATTCCAAAGAAAGGCGACCTAACGGAATGCAGAAATTATTTGAACAGTATCGTTAATATCACACGCACGTAAATTTTGCTGAAGATCATTCAAAAATGGCTGCAGCAGTATATCGACTGCCAGAAATTCAGAAGAGGATGTGGAATGAGGCATATCATTGCTGATGTTAAATGGATAGTACATGAAAGCAGAGAATACCAGAAAGATGTTTACCTCTGTTTTATTGGCTATGCAAAGGCATTCGACTGTGTGGATAACACTGAGAAGAATAGAAATTCCAGAACACTTAATTGTGCTTATGTAGAACCTGTACACAAAGCGTCAGTCATTCAAACAGAACAAGAGGATACTGTGTGGTTTTAAATCAGGAAAGACGTCCATCAGGGTTGTATCCAAAAAGCTGGACTATATGAAGAAGAACTGGGCATGAGGATTGGAGGAAGACTCATTAACAACCTGCGTTATGCAGATGACACAGCCTTGCTTGCTGAAAGTGAAGAGGACTTGAAGCACTTACTGATGAAGATCAAAGACCACAGCCTTCAGTATGGATTACACCTCAACATAAAGAAAACAAAAATCCTCACAACTGGACCAATGAGCAACATCATGATAAACGGAGAAAAGATTGAAGTTGTGGAGGATTTTATTTTACTTGGATCCACAATCAACAGCCATGGAAGCAGCAGTCAAGAAATCAAAAGATGCGTTTCATAGGGCAAATCTGCTGCAAAGAACCTCTTTAAAGTGCTGAAGAGCAAAGATGTCACCCTGAAGACTAAGGTGCACCTGACCTGAGCCGTGGTATTTTCAATCGCATCATATGCATGTGAAAGCTGGACAGTGAATAAGTAAGACCGAAGAAGAGTTGACGCCTTTGAATTGTGGTGTTGGCGAAGAATATTGAATATACCGTGGACTGCCAAAAGAACAAATTTGTCTTGGAAGAAGTGCGGCCAGAATGCTCCTTAGAGGCAAGAATGGCGAGACTGCGTCTTACACACTTTGGATATGTTGTCAGGAGGAATCAGTCCCCGGAGAAGGACATCATGCTTGGCAGAGTACAGGGTCAGCGGAAAAGAGGAAGACCATCAACAAGGTGGATTGACGCAGTGGCTGCGACAATGAGCTCAAGCATAACAACAATTGTAAGGATGGCTCAGGACCGGGCAGTGTTTCGTTCTGCTGTGCACGGGGTCGCTATGAGTCGGAACTGACTTCCTGGCACTTAACAACAACAATATACCTTCCCATCAATCAATCAAAAATTTATTATCACAAATAACACAGCAAGACATGCCATTCATTTGCATGGGGTCTCGGGCATCGATAACTCATCTTTTAAACAGTCTCCATCATAAAGTCTTGCACTTTTTCCATTCTTTTTAGAAAGCAGATCAAAACACATTTAAAGCTGGCAGATTTAAATTTTATTAAACATTTTTCTTCTCTGTCATTCTTGGAGCCTCTGTAATTTTCTATGTCATCATTTTTTCTAATAATGTCACAAGTATCGTGAATTCCCAAAATATCACATTCATGACTGTCCTTTACAAAAAAAAAACCCAAAAACTGAAAGTCTCAACACTTTTGCTATCAACAGATAACACGGGTCGCTTTTTCAACTATCTGCAAACAGTGATACAAGAAAATCAGATCTCCAAGTCGACTGTCTTTTATACCAGGAAATTTAACGAGGTTGTGGGGAGCATTGGGAAAACCTGATGGCGCAGTGGTTAAAGGTCAGCAGTTCTAATCCACCAGGCACTCCTTGGAAACTCTATGGGGCAGTTCTACTTTGTCTTATAGGGTCGCCATGAGTTGGAATTGACCCTACAGCAATAGATTTGGTTTGGTTTAGGGAGCATTGGAACCCAATGGTGCTTTCTTTACAACCCCTCTATTGTCTCAACGCTTCCCTCACTTTTTCAAGATAAAGACTTAGCCTGTCCCAAAGGCTTTCTGTCCCTCTCCTTGTTGTTGGGTGCCATCGAGTCAATTCCAACTCATGGCGACCCCATGTGTTACAGAGTAAAACCGTGCCCCATGACGTTTTCTTGGCTGTAATCTTTTCCGGAGCAGATCTCTAGGCCTTTCTTTGGTAGCACCACTGGGTGCGTTCAAACCACCGACCTTTAAGTGAGGAGTCGAGCACAAACTGCTTGGCCACCCAGCCTCCCTGTCCCTCCTACTGCATCCAGCTAATTCATCAGCAAGTTTGTCAGAGAGGACCCTTCTGATGCCCACCACCAGTACCAACTCTGCCCAGCTGCCATCTTCTCTAGCTTAGCCAGCAATGATCGGTGTCAACTGTTCGTCCTCCCGTTTTTGCCTTTCTATGATCCTCCCACCAGGTGATTTTTTGAAGGGTAAAGTCAGGCCGGAAGTATTGGCGGCTCAGCGGTGGCATCCCCGCCTTCCACTCGGGAGACCCGGGCTGGATTCCCCACCAACGGACCCCATGCGCAGCCACCACCCGTCTGTCCGTGGAAAGTTGTACGCTGCTAGGATGTTGGGCAGGTTTCAACGGAGCTTCCAGACTAAGACGGACTAGTACTTTCTAGGGGACTGGGCGGAGCAATGGTTTGCACTCAACTACTAATCAAAACTTGGGTGGTTCAAACCACCCAGCAGCGCCAAGGAAAAAAGTCCTCTTACTGTGTACAACACGCAGGCCTGGTGGTGCAGTGGTTAAGAACTCCACTGCTAACCAAAAGGTTGGCAGTTCAAATACACCAGCCGCTCCTTGGAAACCTGGTGGGGTAGTTCTACTCTGTCCTATAGGGTTGCCATGAGTTGGAATCGACTCCATGGCAATGTTTTTTTGTTTGACTCTACCCAGAGGCACCTTGGAAGAAAGGCCTGGTGATCTACATCCAAAAAATCAGCCATTGAAAACCGTATAGAGCACGGTCCTACTCTCACACACATAGGGACACCATGAGTTGGGGTCAAGTCAAAGGCAACTGGTTTTCTGGTTGGTCTGAAGGTCTGTCTCCCCAACCCCAGGGGTCTCCCTACTTAGGATACTGTCTTGCATCCCAGCCATGACTAACTTCCCCTTCCTGGTCAAAGCAAAGAGGAAACTCCAGCGTCTCCGGTCCCCTAGAACGCCCTCCACCATATTGTTCTGGGTGTTGGAGAAAAAGGTTCACATAACTCAGCACTGTAGTTGTTGTTGTAGTTGCTGTTGGTTGGTCCCCGGCACCCCACACATAACAGAATGAAACGCTGCCCGGTCCTCCACCATCCCATGATTGGACTGTTGTGATCACAAGAAATTCTCTGGCTGATTTTCAGAAGTCAGTCACCACACCTTTCTTCCTAGTCTTAGTCTGGATGCTCCGTGGAAACCTGTTCAGCATCACAGTAACATACAAGTCTCCGCAGGCAGACGGGTGGTGACCGCATGAGGGGCAGTGGCTGGGAACTGAACTCGGGTCTCCCTCATGGGAGGTGAGAATTCTACCACGGAAGCATCACTGCCCCTCCGTGGGAGGAGAAACCCAGTGAGATGGTTGTCACCAGTGTGGAGAGACTTGGAATGTAATGACCCAGTTTTGATGTGGAACTATTTCCTGGGCTCTCCTGCTGGTCCCCTCTGTCCATGGGGAAACAGAACAACATGCTTTCCCTGAAAACCAAAAAAAAAAAAGAAAACACACATTGCCTTAGACTCAATTCCCACACATAGCAACTCTACAGGACAGAATAGAGCTGCCGTATAGGGTTTCCAAGGAGCGGCTGGTGAATTCAAACTGCCGACCTTTTGGTTAGCAGCCATAGCTCTCAACCACGACGCCACCAGGCTTTCCTCGCCCTGAAAAGGACCCTTTAAATTAAGGGTTTGTGAGCTCATCTTCAAAGTGAGCTGCGTCCCAGCTCGGATGAACCTGGAGAACCCGGACCAGAACCAGGCACCACCTCTAGGTGAGCCTAGATGGATAATGCGGTTGGTTGCTAAACGGAAAGTTGGAGGTTTGAGTCCACCCAAAAGGTCAGCGGTTTGAATCCACCAGCTGCTTCTTGGAATCCTATGGGGCAGTTCTACTCTGTTTTGTAGGCTGGCTATGAGTCAGAGCTGACTTGATGGCAATTGTTTTGGTGGGTTTTTTTTTTTTTTGTATGTGGTACAAACAGTTACTGTCCTTACCTGATCACCAAAAGGCTGGAGGTTTGAGTTCAACCAGCAGAGCCTAGGAAGAAAGATCTGACAACCTACTTCCAAAAAAATCTACCACTGAAAATCCTATGGAGCACAGTTCTACTCGGACACACGTGGGGTGGCCACGAGTGGGATCGACTAGATGGCAACCAGATTTGGTTTAGAGAGTAGGTGGGAGAGTGACAGAGACATCCTGCTGCTTAAAGAGGAAGTTGAGGATTTCGCCAGAAGATAGAGGAGCGACCAGCCGGAGAGGGACAGCTCGTGGGTGAAAACACTTCCTGTGAGCTGAGATGATAACACTGTCTGGGCCACATGTGGAGAAGGAAGAGGCACTTGATAAAATTATGTTTCTGCAAGTGCTGACCCAGGGCAGGATGCTTTCAGAAAGGAGAAGACATTTTCAGTAAGACAATTTCCATTGCTCAGCCCCCACCAGTCAGCTGGACAGCGCCCTGGAGCAACACCAGTCCCTGGAGGTAAAGCGCCGCAGAAGTAGCCCCCAAGTAAGTCACGCTTCTAGGGATTGTGTTGTTGTGAGCTGTCATTGCGCTGGACCCCGGACTCAAGGCGACCCCATGCTTAACAGAACGAAACGCTGCCCAGCCCTTCACCAACCCCGTGATGGGTTATGGACCTGACCATTGTGGGTTTTCATTGGCTGAGTAGCTGACATAGATTGCCAGGCCTTTCTTCCTAGTCCCTCTCAGTCTGGAAACTCTGCTGAAACCTGTTCAGCGTCACGGCAACAGGCAAGCCTCCATGGACAGACAGGTGGTGGCTGTGCCTGACGTATATCGGCCGGGAATGGAACCCGGGTCTCCCGCGTGGGAGCTGAGAGTCCTACCGCGGTGGCCCGATTCCATTGTGGCCGTAACAAAGTAATGGAGGAAAAAACCGTGGCAGCTTCATCTGTTGCAGGAAGGAAGGGGAGCAAAAGGGTGGGCCTTTAACCGAAAAGCTGCAGTAGGGTCAGGGAAGAGAACAGAGGGGCTTTGGAGGGATCTGTGTCTCGTAGGTTTGTAGACTGAGAAGCCAATGTGGCGGGAGCAAGCGATGTTGAGCTGGGGGTCTGTCTCACCTTACCCACTCACCTGTGTCTGAAATATTTTTAAAGTTTGTCCTGTCTGCTTAGGCAAATGCTTTCAAAATACGAGCCCAGAGTCCTCAGGTGGGAAAAAAAAGCAGAGGGTCAAACCAGAAGGGGCAGTGAACGTCCCCCGGCAGCCAACTTCTGCTCAAGTGCTGCTGTTTGACACCTGTCCAGTGTATCTACCTTCTGCTCGTGTTGTGTTTTGCACCTGCCCAGGTGTATCCACCTGCTGTCAGGTGTTACCTTTTGCACCTGCCCAGCCCCTTCCTGTCCCTCCCTAGAGGGTTCAAGATAGGGCAGAGTGGCCATTCTCAGATGCCCCTCTGAGGTCTTGTTAAAAAGGGCAGATTGTGCTCCTGTAGGTCTGGGGTGAGGGACACACTGGTTTCCCACCAGCTCCCAGGTGAGGGCCTGGCAAGGTGGCACAGGAGACTGAAGATGGCTTAACTGGGGCAGGAGCGAGGAAGACAGAAAGATCTCCTGAGGAAACAGTCCCAGGGCAGGTGTTGGCCAGGGGCTGGGATGGAGCAGAACTTAACCTTACGGAACTCTGTCCTGAGCAGGGACCACCAAGTCTCCAGCCAGCAGGGTTGGGCAAGTCCTCAAAATAGCACCTGATTCTGATTGGCAGCTCAGGTGATTGCACCTGTGACCTCGAAGAGTTTAGCAGGAAGGCGAAGGTGAGCGCTAGGTCAAAGGCAAGGAGCACTGGCTCAGTGGTAGATTTCTCACCTTTCATGTAGGAGATCTACCCAGTGAATCACAGAAGACCTGATGATATGCTTCCAAAAAGATTACAGCCTAGAAAACCCTATGGGGTACTTCTATTTTATCATATGGGGGCACGAGTCGAAATCAACTCAACAACTTCCAGCAACAATGTGTTATATGTTACTTCCTCTACCCTCCACCCTCCATCTTGTCTCTATCCTCAGTCTTGTATCCACCCTCCATCTTGTCCCCACCATCCTTCTTAGATCCACCCTCCATCTTGTACCTACCCTCCATCCTCCCTTTTGTCTCCACCATCCATCTTGTATTCAAAATCCATCTTGTCTCCACCCTCCATCTTGTATTCAACATCCACCTTGTCTCCACTCTTCATCTTGTCTCCACCCTCCATCTTGTATTCAACATCCATCTTGTCTCCATCCTCCATCTTGTATCCACCCTCCATTTTGTCTCCACCCTCCGTCCTGTATCCTTTCTCCATCTTGTATCCACTCTCCACCCTGTATCCACCCTCCCTTTGTCTCCACCCTCCATCTTGTATTCACCCTCCATATTGTATCCACCTCCATCTGGTATCCATCCACCATCTTCTATTCATCCTCCATCTTGTATCCACCCACCATCTTGTACGCATACACCATGTTGTATCCAATCACCATCTTACATCTACCCTCCATCTTGCATCCACCCACCATCTTTTATCCACTCACCATCTTCTATCCATCTTCCATCTTGTCTCCACCCTCTATCTTGTCTCCACCCTCTATCTTGTCTCCACCCTCCATCTTGTCTCCATTCTCCATCTTGTCTGTACCCGCCATCTTTTCCCCACCATACTTCTTAGATCCACCCTCCATCTTGTACCTACCTTCCATCCTCCCTTTTGTCTCCACCCTCCAACTTGTCTCCATCCACCATCTTTTCTCCACCCTCCATATTGTATCCACTCTCCATCTTGTCTCTACCCTCCATATTGTTTTCATACTGCAGCTCACTGGGATGGAAAAATTCTATCCCACTACAAAATTACTGGAATCCCTGGGTGGTGACAAGATTAATGTGCTCAGGTGCTAACCAAAATGTTAGAAGTTCAAATCTACCCAGAGGTTCCTTGGAAGAAAATCCTGCTGAACTAAAAGATAAGCCACTGACAACCCTATGAAGCACAGTTCTACTCCGACGCACTTGGGGTTGCCATGAGTCAGAGATGGCTCTACCAGTTTTGTTTTATTTTGATGTTTGTACTCAATTTGGGATTTAAGAAAAGTAGTCTTTGTGCAAAGGGGCAGTGGTGGCTCAATGGTAGAATCCTCAACTTCCATGCCAGAGATGCAGGTTCGATTCCCGGCCAATGCACCTCATGTACGGCCCCCACCTGTCTGTCCATGGAAGCTTGTGTGTTGACGTGATGCTGAGCAGGTTTCAATGGAGCTTCCAGGCTAAGGTGGACTAGGCAGAAAAGCCTGGGAGTCTACTTCCAAAAGTAAGCCAGTGAAAGCCCTGTGGGTTGCAGCTGTCTGATCCACAACCAGTAATGCGGATGGTGTAGGACTGAGCAGCATTTTGTTCTGTTGTGCATGGGGTCACAATGAGTCAGGGCTGACTGTATGGCAGCTAACGACAACAAGGGCCCTTATGCGGCAGTGGTGATTCAGTGGTTGACTTAGTCACCTAGTGCTGCTATACCAGGGATACCACGTGTGGATGGTGTCCTAGTCACCTAGTGCTGCTATAACGGAAATACCACACGTGGATGGTGTCTTAGTCACCTACTGCTGCTATGACAGGGATAACACGTGGATGGTGTCCTAGTCACCTACTGCTGCTATAAGGAATACCACAGGTGGATGGTGTATCTTAGTCACCTAATACTGCTATAACACGGATACCATGTCTGGATGGTGTCTTAGTCACCTAGTGCTGCTGTAACAGAAATACCACAGTGGTGGTGTCTCAGTCACCTAGTGTTGCTGTAACAGAAATACCACAGTGGAGGGTGTCTCAGTCACCTAGTGCTGCTATAACAGAAATACCACAGTGGATGGTGTCTCAAGTCACCTAGTGCTGCTGTAACAGAAATACCACAGTGGAGGGTGTCTCAGTCACCTAGTGCTGCTATAACAGAAATACCACAGTGGATGGTGTCTCAGTCACCTAGTGCTGCTGTAACAGAAATACCACAGTGGATGGTGTCTTAGTCACCTAGTGCTGCTGTAAAAGAAATACCACAGTGGATGGTGTCTCAGTCACCTAGTGCTGCTGTAACAGAAATACCACAGTGCATGGTGTCTCAGTAACCTAGTGCTGCTGTAACAGAAATACCACAGTAGATGGTGTCTTAGTCACCTAGTGCTGCTGTAACAGAAATACCACAGTGGATGGTGTCTCAGTCACCTAGTGCTGCTGTAACAGAAATACCACAGTGGATGGTGTCTTAGTCACCTAGTGCTGCTGTAACAGAAATACCACAGTGGATGGTGTCTTAGTCACCTAGTGCTGCTGTAACAGAAATACCACAGTGGATGGTGTCTCACTCACCTAGTGCTGCCGTAACAGAAATACCACAGTGCATGGTGTCCCACTCACCTAGTGCTGCCGTAATAGAAATACCACAGTGGATGGTGTCTCAGTCACCTAGTGCTGCTATAACAGAAATACCACAGCGGATGGTGTCTCAGTCACCTAGTGCTGCTGTAACAGAAATACCACAGCAGATGGTGTCTCACTCACCTAGTGCTGCCGTAACAGAAATACCACAGTGGAGGGTGTCTCAGTCACCTAGTGCTGCTGTAACAGAAATACCACAGTGGATGGTGTCTCAGTCACCTAGTGCTGCTGTAACAGAAATACCACAGCGGATGGTGTCTCAGTCACCTAGTGCTGCTGTAACAGAAATACCACAGCAGATGGTGTCTCAGTCACCTAGTGCTGCTGTAACAGAACTACCACAGCGGATGGTGTCTCACTCACCTAGCGCTGCTGTAACAGAAATACCACAGTGGATGGTGTCCCACTCACCTAGTGCTGCTGTAACAGAAATACCACAGTGGATGGTGTCTCAGTCACCTAGTGCTGCCGTAACAGAAATACCACAGTGGATGGTGTCTCAGTCACCTAGTGCTGCTATAACAGAAATACCACAGTGGTGGTGTCTCAGTCACCTAGTGCTGCTGTAACAGAAATACCACACTGGATGGTGTCTCAGTCACCTAGTGCTGCCGTAACAGAAATACCACAGTGCATGGTGTCATAGTCACCTAGTGCTGCTGTGACAGAAATACCACAGTGGATGGTGTCTCAGTCACCTAGTGCTGCTGTAACAGAAATACCACAGTGCATGGTGTCAGAGTCACCTAATGCTGCTGTGACAGAAATACCACAGTGCATGGTGTCATAGTCACCTAGTGCTGCTGTAACAGAAATACCACAGTGGATGGTGTCTCACTCACCTAGCGCTGCTGTAACAGAAATACCACAGTGGATGGTGTCCCACTCACCTAGTGCTGCTGTAACAGAAATACCACAGTGGATGGTGTCTTAGTCACCTAGTGCTGCTGTAACAGAAATACCACAGTGGATGGTGTCTCAGTCACCTAGTGCTGCTGTAACAGAAATACCACAGTGGATGGTGTCTCAGTCACCTAGTGCTGCTGTAACAGAAATACCACAGTGGATGGTGTCTCAGTCACCTAGTGCTGCTGTAACAGAAATACCACAGTGGATGGTGTCTCAGTCACCTAGTGCTGCTGTAACAGAAATACCACAGTGGATGGTGTCTCAGTCACCTAGTGCTGCTGTAACAGAAATACCACAGTGCATGGTGTCATAGTCACCTAGTGCTGCTATGACAGAAATACCACAGTGGATGGTGTCTTAGTCACCTAGTGCTGCTGTAACAGAAATACCACAGTGGATGGTGTCTCAGTCACCTAGTGCTGCTGTAACAGAAATACCACAGTGGATGGTGTCTCAGTCACCTAGTGCTGCTGTAACAGAAATACCACAGTGGATGGTGTCTTAGTCACCTAGTGCTGCTGTAACAGAAATACCACAGTGGATGGTGTCTCAGTCACCTAGTGCTGCTGTAACAGAAATACCACAGTGGATGGTGTCTCAGTCACCTAGTGCTGCTGTAACAGAAATACCACAGTGGATGGTGTCTCAGTCACCTAGTGCTGCTGTAACAGAAATACCACAGTGGATGGTGTCTCAGTCACCTAGTGCTGCTGTAACAGAAATACCACAGTGGACGGTGTCTCAGTCACCTAGTGCTGCTGTAACAGAACTACCACAAGTGGATGGTGTCTCAGTCACCTAGTGCTGCTGTAACAGAAATACTACAGCGGATGGTGTCTCAGTCACCTAGTGCTGCTGTAACAGAAATACCACAGTGGACGGTGTCTCAGTCACCTAGTGCTGCTGTAACAGAAATACCACAGTGGATGGTGTCTCAGTCACCTAGTGCTGCCATAACAGAAATACCACAGTGGATGGTGTCTCAGTCACCTAGTGCTGCTGTAACAGAAATACCACAGTGGACGGTGTCTCAGTCACCTAGTGCTGCTGTAACAGAAATACCACAGCGGATGGTGTCTCAGTCACCTAGTGCTGCCGTAACAGAAATACCACAGTGGATGGTGTCTCAGTCACCTAGTGCTGCTGTAACAGAAATACCACAGTGGATGGTGTCTCAGTCACCTAGTGCTGCCGTAACAGAAATACCACAGTGGATGGTGTCTCAGTCACCTAGTGCTGCCGTAACAGAAATACCACACTGGATGGTGTCTCAGTCACCTAGTGCTGCCGTAACAGAAATACCACAGTGGATGCTGTCTCAGTCACCTCGTGCTGCTGTAACAGAAATACCACAGTGGATGGTGTCTCAGTCACCTAGTGCTGCTGTAACAGAAATACCACAGTGCATGGTGTCTCAGTCACCTCGTGCTGCTGTAACAGAAATACCACAGTGGATGGTGTCTCAGTCACCTCGTGCTGCTGTAACAGAAATACCACAGTGGATGCTGTCTCAGTCACCTCGTGCTGCTGTAACAGAAATACCACAGTGGATGGTGTCTCAGTCACCTAGTGCTGCTGTAACAGAAATACCACAGTGGATGGTGTCTCAGTCACCTAGTGCTGCCGTAACAGAAATACCACAGTGGATGCTGTCTCAGTCACCTCGTGCTGCTGTAACAGAAATACCACAGTGGATGGTGTCTCAGTCACCTAGTGCTGCTGTAACAGAAATACCACAGTGGATGCTGTCTCAGTCACCTCTTGCTGCTGTAACAGAAATACCACAGTGGATGGTGTCTCAGTCACCTAGTGCTGCTGTAACAGAAATGCCACAGTGGATGGTGTCTCAGTCACCTAGTGCTGCTGTAACAGAAATACCACAGTGGATGGTGTCTCAGTCACCTAGTGCTGCTGTAACAGAAATACCACAGCGGATGGTGTCTCAGTCACCTAGTGCTGCCGTAACAGAAATACCACAGTGGATGGTGTCTCAGTCACCTAGTGCTGCTGTAACAGAAATACCACAGTGGATGGTGTCTTAGTCACCTAGTGCTGCTATAACAGAAATACCACAGTACATGGTGTCTCAGTCACCTAGTGCTGCTGTAATAGAAATACCACAGTGGATGGTGTCTCAGTCACCTAGTGCTGCTATAACAGAAATACCACAGTGGATGGTGTCTTAGTCACCTAGTGCTGCTATAAGAGAAATACCACAGCGGATGGTGTCTCAGTCACCTAGTGCTGCTGTAACAGAAATACCACAGTGGATGGTGTCTTAGTCACCTGGTGCTGCTGTAACAGAAATACCACAGCGGATGGTGTCTAAGTCACCTAGTGCTGGTATAACAGAAATACCACAGTGGATGGTGTCTCAGTCACCTCGTGCTGCTGTAACAGAAATACCACAGTGGATGGTGTCTCAGTCACCTCGTGCTGCTGTAACAGAAATACCACACTGGATGGTGTCTCAGTCACCTAGTGCTGCCGTAACAGAAATACCACAGTGCATGGTGTCATAGTCACCTAGTGCTGCTGTGACAGAAATACCACAGTGGATGGTGTCTCAGTCACCTAGTGCTGCTGTAACAGAAATACCACAGTACATGGTGTCATAGTCACCTAGTGCTGCTGTGACAGAAATACCACAGTGCATGGTGTCATAGTCACCTAGTGCTGCTGTAACAGAAATACCACAGTGGATGGTGTCTCACTCACCTAGCGCTGCTGTAACAGAAATACCACAGTGGATGGTGTCCCACTCACCTAGTGCTGCTGTAACAGAAATACCACAGTGGATGGTGTCTCAGTCACCTAGTGCTGCTGTAACAGAAATACCACAGTGGATGGTGTCTCAGTCACCTAGTGCTGCTGTAACAGAAATATCACAGTGGATGGTGTCTCAGTCACCTAGTGCTGCTGTAACAGAAATACCACAGTGGATGGTGTCTCAGTCACCTAGTGCTGCTGTAACAGAAATACCACAGTGGATGGTGTCTCAGTCACCTAGTGCTGCTGTAACAGAAATACCACAGTGGATGGTGTCTCAGTCACCTAGTGCTGCTGTAACAGAAATACCACAGTGCATGGTGTCATAGTCACCTAGTGCTGCTATGACAGAAGTACCACAGTGGATGGTGTCTTAGTCACCTAGTGCTGCTGTAACAGAAATACCACAGTGGATGGTGTCTCAGTCACCTACTGCTGCTGTAACAGAAATACCACAGTGGATGGTGTCTCAGTCACCTAGTGCTGCTGTAACAGAAATACCACAGTGGATGGTGTCTTAGTCACCTAGTGCTGCTGTAACAGAAATACCACAGTGGATGGTGTCTCAGTCACCTAGTGCTGCTGTAAAAGAAATACCACAGTGGATGGTGTCTCAGTCACCTAGTGCTGCTGTAACAGAACTACCACAAGTGGATGGTGTCTCAGTCACCTAGTGCTGCTGTAACAGAAATACTACAGCGGATGGTGTCTCAGTCACCTAGTGCTGCTGTAACAGAAATACCACAGTGGACGGTGTCTCAGTCACCTAGTGCTGCTGTAACAGAAATACCACAGTGGATGGTGTCTCAGTCACCTAGTGCTGCTCTAACAGAAATACCACAGTGGACGGTGTCTCAGTCACCTAGTGCTGCTGTAACAGAACTAGCACAAGTGGATGGTGTCTCAGTCACCTAGTGCTGCTGTAACAGAAATACCACAGCGGATGGTGTCTCAGTCACCTAGTGCTGCCGTAACAGAAATACCACAGTGGATGGTGTCTCAGTCACCTAGTGCTGCCATAACAGAAATACCACAGTGGATGGTGTCTCAGTCACCTAGTGCTGCCGTAACAGAAATACCACAGTGGATGGTGTCTCAGTCACCTAGTGCTGCCGTAACAGAAATACCACAGTGGATGGTGTCTCAGTCACCTAGTGCTGCCGTAACAGAAATACCACACTGGATGGTGTCTCAGTCACCTAGTGCTGCCGTAACAGAAATACCACAGTGGATGCTGTCTCAGTCACCTCGTGCTGCTGTAACAGAAATACCACAGTGGATGGTGTCTCAGTCACCTAGTGCTGCTGTAACAGAAATAGCACAGTGGATGGTGTCTCAGTCACCTCGTGCTGCTGTAACAGAAATACCACAGTGGATGGTGTCTCAGTCACCTCGTGCTGCTGTAACAGAAATACCACAGTGGATGGTGTCTCAGTCACCTCGTGCTGCTGTAACAGAAATACCACAGTGGATGGTGTCTCAGTCACCTCGTGCTGCTGTAACAGAAATACCACAGTGGATGGTGTCTCAGTCACCTCGTGCTGCTGTAACAGAAATACCACAGTGGATGGTGTCTCAGTCACCTAGTGCTGCTGTAACAGAAATACCACAGTGGATGGTGTCTCAGTCACCTCGTGCTGCTGTAACAGAAATACCACAGTGGATGGTGTCTCAGTCACCTCGTGCTGCTGTAACAGAAATGCCACAGTGGATGGTGTCTCAGTCACCTAGTGCTGCTGTAACAGAAATACCACAGTGGATGGTGTCTCAGTCACCTAGTGCTGCTGTAACAGAAATACCACAGTGGATGGTGTCTCAGTCACCTAGTGCTGCTGTAACAGAAATACCACAGTGGACGGTGTCTCAGTCACCTAGTGCTGCTGTAACAGAACTACCACAAGTGGATGGTGTCTCAGTCACCTAGTGCTGCTGTAACAGAAATACTACAGCGGATGGTGTCTCAGTCACCTAGTGCTGCTGTAACAGAAATACCACAGTGGACGGTGTCTCAGTCACCTAGTGCTGCTGTAACAGAACTACCACAAGTGGATGGTGTCTCAGTCACCTAGTGCTGCTGTAACAGAAATACCACAGCGGATGGTGTCTCAGTCACCTAGTGCTGCCGTAACAGAAATACCACAGTGGATGGTGTCTCAGTCACCTAGTGCTGCCGTAACAGAAATACCACAGTGGATGGTGTCTCAGTCACCTAGTGCTGCTGTAACAGAAATACCACAGTGGATGGTGTCTCAGTCACCTCGTGCTGCTGTAACAGAAATACCACAGTGGATGGTGTCTCAGTCACCTCGTGCTGCTGTAACAGAAATACCACAGTGGATGGTGTCTCAGTCACCTCGTGCTGCTGTAACAGAAATACCACAGTGGATGGTGTCTCAGTCACCTAGTGCTGCTTTAACAGAAATACCACAGTGGATGGTGTCTCAGTCACCTCGTGCTGCTGTAACAGAAATACCACAGTGGATGGTGTCTCAGTCACCTAGTGCTGCTGTAACAGAAATGCCACAGTGGATGGTGTCTCAGTCACCTAGTGCTGCTGTAACAGAAATACCACAGTGGATGGTGTCTCAGTCACCTAGTGCTGCTGTAACAGAAATACCACAGTGGATGGTGTCTCAGTCACCTAGTGCTGCTGTAACAGAAATACCACAGTGGACGGTGTCTCAGTCACCTAGTGCTGCTGTAACAGAACTACCACAAGTGGATGGTGTCTCAGTCACCTAGTGCTGCTGTAACAGAAATACTACAGCGGATGGTGTCTCAGTCACCTAGTGCTGCTGTAACAGAAATACCACAGTGGACGGTGTCTCAGTCACCTAGTGCTGCTGTAACAGAACTACCACAAGTGGATGGTGTCTCAGTCACCTAGTGCTGCTGTAACAGAAATACCACAGCGGATGGTGTCTCAGTCACCTAGTGCTGCCGTAACAGAAATACCACAGTGGATGGTGTCTCAGTCACCTAGTGCTGCCATAACAGAAATACCACAGTGGATGGTGTCTCAGTCACCTAGTGCTGCTGTAACAGAACTACCACAAGTGGATGGTGTCTCAGTCACCTAGTGCTGCTGTAACAGAAATACCACAGCGGATGGTGTCTCAGTCACCTAGTGCTGCTGTAACAGAAATACCACAGTGGATGGTGTCTCAGTCACCTAGTGCTGCCGTAACAGAAATACCACAGTGGATGGTGTCTCAGTCACCTAGTGCTGCTGTAACAGAAATACCACAGCGGATGGTGTCTCAGTCACCTAGTCCTGCTGTAACAGAAATACCACAGTGGATGGTGTCTCAGTCACCTAGTGCTGCCGTAACAGAAATACCACAGTGGATGGTGTCTCAGTCACCTAGTGCTGCCATAACAGAAATACCACAGTGGATGGTGTCTCAGTCACCTAGTGCTGCTATAACAGAAATACCACAGTGGATGGTGTCTCAGTCACCTAGTGCTGCTATAACAGAAATACCACAGTGGATGGTGTCTCAGTCACCTAGTGCTGCTGTAACAGAAATACCACAGTGGATGGTGTCTCAGTCACCTAGTGCTGCTATAACAGAAATACCACAGTGGATGGTGTCTCAGTCACCTAGTGCTGCCGTAACAGAAATACCACAGTGGATGGTGTCTCACTCACCTAGTGCTGCTATGACAGAAATACCACAGTGGATGGTGTCTCACTCACCTAGTGCTGCTGTAACAGAAATACCACAGTGGTGGTGTCTCACTCACCTAGTGCTGCTGTAACAGAAATACCACAGTGGATGGTGTCTCAGTCACCTCGTGCTGCTGTAACAGAAGTACCACAGTGCATGGTGTCTTAGTCACCTACTGCTGCCATAACAGAAATACCACAGTGGATGGTGTCTCAGTCACCTAGTGCGGCTGTAACAGAAATACCACAGTGGATGGTGTCTCAGTCACCTAGTGCTGCTGTAACAGAAATACCACAGTGGATGGTGTCTCAGTCACCTAGTGCTGCCGTAACAGAAATACCACAGTGGATGGTGTCTCAGTCACCTAGTGCTGCTGTAACAGAAATACCACAGTGGATGGTGTCTCAGTCACCTAGTGCTGCTGTAACAGAAATACCACAGTGGATGGTGTCTCAGTCACCTAGTGCTGCTGTAACAGAAATACCACAGTGGATGGTGTCTCAGTCACCTAGTGCTGCCGTAACAGAAATACCACAGTGGATGGTGTCTCAGTCACCTAGTGCTGCTATAACAGAAATACCACAGTGGATGGTGTCTCAGTCACCTAGTGCTGCTGTAACAGAAATACCACAGTGGATGGTGTCTCAGTCACCTAGTGCTGCTGTAACAGAAATACCACAGTGGATGGTGTCTCAGTCACCTAGTGCTGCCGTAACAGAAATACCACAGTGGATGGTGTCTCAGTCACCTAGTGCTGCTATAACAGAAATACCACAGTGGATGGTGTCTCAGTCACCTAGTGCTGCCGTAACAGAAATACCACAGTGGATGGTGTCTCAGTCACCTAGTGCTGCCATAACAGAAATACCACAGTGGATGGTGTCTCAGTCACCTAGTGCTGCTATAACAGAAATACCACAGTGGATGGTGTCTCAGTCACCTAGTGCTGCTGTAACAGAAATACCACAGTGGATGGTGTCTCAGTCACCTCGTGCTGCTGTAACAGAAATACCACAGTGGATGGTGTCTCAGTCACCTCGTGCTGCTGTAACAGAAATACCACAGTGGATGGTGTCTCAGTCACCTAGTGCTGCTGTAACAGAAATACCACAGTGGATGGTGTCTCAGTCACCTAGTGCTGCCATAACAGAAATACCACAGTGGATGGTGTCTCAGTCACCTAGTGCTGCTGTAACAGAAATACCACAGCGGATGGTGTCTCAGTCACCTAGTGCTGCCATAACAGAAATACCACAGTGGATGGTGTCTCAGTCACCTAGTGCTGCCGTAACAGAAATACCACAGTGGATGGTGTCTCAGTCACCTAGTGCTGCCGTAACAGAAATACCACAGTGGATGGTGTCTCAGTCACCTAGTGCTGCTATAACAGAAATACCACAGTGGATGGTGTCTCAGTCACCTAGTGCTGCTGTAACAGAAATACCACAGTGGATGGTGTCTCAGTCACCTAGTGCTGCTGTAACAGAAATACCACAGTGGATGGTGTCTCAGTCACCTAGTGCTGCCGTAACAGAAATACCACAGTGGATGGTGTCTCAGTCACCTAGTGCTGCTATAACAGAAATACCACAGTGGATGGTGTCTCAGTCACCTAGTGCTGCCGTAACAGAAATACCACAGTGGATGGTGTCTCAGTCACCTAGTGCTGCCATAACAGAAATACCACAGTGGATGGTGTCTCAGTCACCTAGTGCTGCTATAACAGAAATACCACAGTGGATGGTGTCTCAGTCACCTAGTGCTGCTGTAACAGAAATACCACAGTGGATGGTGTCTCAGTCACCTCGTGCTGCTGTAACAGAAATACCACAGTGGATGGTGTCTCAGTCACCTCGTGCTGCTGTAACAGAAATACCACAGTGGATGGTGTCTCAGTCACCTAGTGCTGCTGTAACAGAAATACCACAGTGGATGGTGTCTCAGTCACCTAGTGCTGCCATAAAAGAAATACCACAGTGGATGGTGTCTCAGTCACCTAGTGCTGCTGTAACAGAAATACCACAGCGGATGGTGTCTCAGTCACCTAGTGCTGCTGTAACAGAAATACCACAGTGGATGGTGTCTCAGTCACCTAGTGCTGCCATAACAGAAATACCACAGTGGATGGTGTCTCAGTCACCTAGTGCTGCTATAACAGAAATACCACAGTGGATGGTGTCTCAGTCACCTAGTGCTGCCGTAACAGAAATACCACAGTGGATGGTGTCTCAGTCACCTAGTGCTGCCGTAACAGAAATACCACAGTGGATGGTGTCTCAGTCACCTAGTGCTGCCGTAACAGAAATACCACAGTGGATGGTGTCTCAGTCACCTAGTGCTGCCGTAACAGAAATACCACAGTGGATGGTGTCTCAGTCACCTAGTGCTGCCGTAACAGAAATACCACAGTGGATGGTGTCTCAGTCACCTAGTGCTGCTATAACAGAAATACCACAGTGGATGGTGTCTCAGTCACCTAGTGCTGCTGTAACAGAAATACCACAGTGGATGGTGTCTCAGTCACCTAGTGCTGCCGTAACAGAAATACCACAGTGGATGGTGTCTCAGTCACCTAGTGCTGCTATAACAGAAATACCACAGTGGATGGTGTCTCAGTCACCTAGTGCTGCCGTAACAGAAATACCACAGTGGATGGTGTCTCAGTCACCTAGTGCTGCCATAACAGAAATACCACAGTGGATGGTGTCTCAGTCACCTAGTGCTGCTATAACAGAAATACCACAGTGGATGGTGTCTCAGTCACCTAGTGCTGCTGTAACAGAAATACCACAGTGGATGGTGTCTCAGTCACCTAGTGCTGCTATAACAGAAATACCACAGTGGATGGTGTCTTAGTCACCTAGTGCTGCTGTTACAGAAATACAACAGTGGATGGTGTCTCAGTCACCTAGTGCTGCTATAACAGAAATACCACAGTGGATGGTGTCTCAGTCACCTAGTGCTGCCGTAACAGAAACACCACAGTGGATGGTGTCTCAGTCACCTAGTGCTGCCGTAACAGAAATAACACAGTGGATGGTGTCTCAGTCACCTAGTGCTGCCGTAACAGAAATACCACAGTGGATGGTGTCTCAGTCACCTAGTGCTGCCGTAACAGAAATACCACAGTGGATGGTGTCTCAGTCACCTAGTGCTGCTATAACAGAAATACCACAGTGGATGGTGTCTCAGTCACCTAGTGCTGCTGTAACAGAAATACCACAGTGGATGGTGTCTCAGTCACCTAGTGCTGCTGTAACAGAAATACCACAGTGGATGGTGTCTCAGTCACCTAGTGCTGCTGTAACAGAAATACCACAGTGGATGGTGTCTTAGTCACCTAGTGCTGCTATAACAGAAATACCACAGTACATGGTGTCTCAGTCACCTAGTGCTGCTGTAATAGAAATACCACAGTGGATGGTGTCTCAGTCACCTAGTGCTGCTATAACAGAAATACCACAGTGGATGGTGTCTCACTCACCTACTGCTGCTATAACAGAAATACCACAGTGGATGGTGTCTCAGTCACCTAGTGCTGCCGTAACAGAAATACCACAGTGGATGGTGTCTCAGTCACCTAGTGCTGCTGTAACAGAAATACCACAGTGGATGGTGTCTCAGTCACCTAGTGCTGCTGTAACAGAAATACCACAGTGGATGGTGTCTCAGTCACCTAGTGCTGCCGTAACAGAAATACCACAGTGGATGGTGTCTCAGTCACCTAGTGCTGCCGTAACAGAAATACCACAGTGGATGGTGTCTCAGTCACCTAGTGCTGCTATAACAGAAATACCACAGTGGATGCTGTCTCAGTCACCTAGTGCTGCTGTAACAGAAATACCACAGTGGATGGTGTCTCAGTCACCTAGTGCTGCTGTAACAGAAATACCACAGTGGATGGTGTCTCAGTCACCTAGTGCTGCCGTAACAGAAATACCACAGTGGATGGTGTCTCAGTCACCTAGTGCTGCTATAACAGAAATACCACAGTGGATGGTGTCTCAGTCACCTAGTGCTGCCGTAACAGAAATACCACAGTGGATGGTGTCTCAGTCACCTAGTGCTGCCATAACAGAAATACCACAGTGGATGGTGTCTCAGTCACCTAGTGCTGCTATAACAGAAATACCACAGTGGATGGTGTCTCAGTCACCTAGTGCTGCTGTAACAGAAATACCACAGTGGATGGTGTCTCAGTCACCTAGTGCTGCTATAACAGAAATACCACAGTGGATGGTGTCCTAGTCAGCTAGTGCTGCTATAACAGAAATACCACAGTGGATGGTGTCTTAGTCACCTAGTGCTGCTGTTACAGAAATACCACAGTGGATGGTGTCTCAGTCACCTAGTGCTGCTGTAACAGAAATACCACAGTGGATGGTGTCTCAGTCACCTAGTGCTGCTATAACAGAAATACCACAGTGGATGGTGTCTCAGTCACCTAGTGCTGCCATAACAGAAATACCACAGTGGATGGTGTCTCAGTCACCTAGTGCTGCCGTAACAGAAATACCACAGTGGATGGTGTCTCAGTCACCTAGTGCTGCCATAACAGAAATACCACAGTGGATGGTGTCTCAGTCACCTAGTGCTGCTATAACAGAAATACCACAGTGGATGGTGTCTCAGTCTCCTAGTGCTGCTGTAACAGAAATACCACAGTGGATGGTGTCTCAGTCACCTAGTGCTGCTGTAACAGAAATACCACAGTGGATGGTGTCTCAGTCACCTAGTGCTGCTGTAACAGAAATACCACAGTGGATGGTGTCTCAGTCACCTAGTGCTGCTATAACAGAAATACCACAGTACATGGTGTCTCAGTCACCTAGTGCTGCTGTAATAGAAATACCACAGTGGATGGTGTCTCAGTCACCTAGTGCTGCTATAACAGAAATACCACAGTGGATGGTGTCTTAGTCACCTAGTGCTGCTATAAGAGAAATACCACAGTGGATGGTGTCTTAGTCACCTAGTGCTGCTGTAACAGAAATACCACAGTGGATGGTGTCTTAGTCACCTGGTGCTGCTGTAACAGAAATACCACAGCGGATGGTGTCTCAGTCACCTGGTGCTGCTATAACAGAAATACCACAGTGGATGGTGTCTTAGTCACCTAGTGCTGCTATAACAGAAATACCACAGTGGATGGTGTCTTAGTCACCTAGTGCTGCCGTAACAGAAATACCACAGTGGATGGTGTCTCAGTCACCTAGTGCTGCCGTAACAGAAATACCACAGTGGATGGTGTCTCAGTCACCTAGTGCTGCTATAACAGAAATACCACAGTGGATGGTGTCTTAGTCACCTAGTGCTGCTGTAACAGAAATACCACAGTGGATGGTGTCTCAGTCACCTAGTGCTGCTATAACAGAAATACCACAGTGGATGGTGTCTCAGTCACCTAGTGCTGCCGTAACAGAAATACCACAGTGGATGGTGTCTCAGTCACCTAGTGCTGCTATAACAGAAATACCACAGTGGATGGTGTCTTAGTCACCTAGTGCTGCTGTAACAGAAATACCACAGCGGATGGTGTCTCAGTCACCTAGTGCTGCTATAACAGAAATACCACAGTGGATGGTGTCTTAGTCACCTAATGCTGCCGTAACAGAAATACCACAGTGGATGGTGTCTCAGTCACCTAGTGCTGCTATAACAGAAATACCACAGTGGATGGTGTCTTAGTCACCTAGTGCTGCTGTAACAGAAATACCACAGTGGATGGTGTCTTAGTCACCTGGTGCTGCTGTAACAGAAATACCACAGCGGATGGTGTCTCAGTCACCTAGTGCTGCTGTAACAGAAATACCACAGTGGATGGTGTCTCAGTCACCTAGTGCTGCCATAACAGAAATACCACAGTGGATGGTGTCTCAGTCACCTAGTGCTGCTGTAACAGAAATACCACAGCGGATGGTGTCTCAGTCACCTAGTGCTGCTGTAACAGAAATACCACAGCGGATGGTGTCTCAGTCACCTAGTGCTGCTGTAACAGAAATACCACAGTGGATCGTGTCTCAGTCACCTAGTGCTGCTGTAACAGAAATACCACAGTGGATGGTGTTTTAGTCACCTGGTGCTGCTGTAACAGAAATACCACAGTGGATGGTGTCTTAGTCACCTGGTGCTGCTGTAACAGAAATACCACAGCGGATGGTGTCTTAGTCACCTGGTGCTGCTGTAACAGAAATACCACAGTGGATGGTGTCTTAGTCACCTGGTGCTGCTGTAACAGAAATACCACAGTGGATGGTGTCTTAGTCACCTGGTGCTGCTGTAACAGAAATACCACAGTGGATGGTGTCTTAGTCACCTGGTGCTGCTGTAACAGAAATACCACAGTGGATGGTGTCTTAGTCACCTGGTGCTGCTGTAACAGAAATACCACAGTGGATGGTGTCTTAGTCACCTGGTGCTGCTGTAACAGAAATACCACAGTGGATGGTGTCTTAGTCACCTGGTGCTGCTGTAACAGAAATACCACAGTGGATGGTGTCTCAGTCACCTGGTGCTGCTGTAACAGAAATACCACAGTGGATGGTGTCTCAGTCACCTGGTGCTGCTGTAACAGAAATACCACAGCGGATGGTGTCTCAGTCACCTGGTGCTGCTGTAACAGAAATACCACAGCGGATGGTGTCTCAGTCACCTAGTGCTGCTGTAACAGAAATACCACAGTGGATGGTGTCTCAGTCACCTAGTGCTGCTGTAACAGAAATACCACAGTGGATGGTGTCTCAGTCACCTAGTGCTGTTATAACAGAAATACCACAGTGGATGGTGTCTCACTCACCTAGTGCTGCTGTAACAGAAATACCACAGTGGATGGTGTCTCAGTCACCTAGTGCTGCTGTAACAGAAATACCACAGCGGATGGTGTCTCAGTCACCTAGTGCTGCTGTAACAGAAATACCACAGTGGATGGTGTCTCAGTCACCTAGTGCTGCCGTAACAGAAATACCACAGTGGATGGTGTCTCAGTCACCTAGTGCTGCTGTAACAGAAATACCACAGTGGATGGTGTCTCAGTCACCTAGTGCTGCTGTAACAGAAATACCACAGTGGATCGTGTCTCAGTCACCTAGTGCTGCTGTAACAGAAATACCACAGTGGATGGTGTCTCAGTCACCTAGTGCTGCTGTAACAGAAATACCACAGCGGATGGTGTCTCAGTCACCTAGTGCTGCTGTAACAGAAATACCACAGTGGATGGTGTCTCAGTCACCTAGTGCTGCTGTAACAGAAATACCACAGTGGATGGTGTCTCAGTCACCTAGTGCTGCTGTAACAGAAATACCACAGCGGATGGTGTCTCAGTCACCTAGTGCTGCTGTAACAGAAATACCACAGTGGATGGTGTCTCAGTCACCTAGTGCTGCTGTAACAGAAATACCACAGCGGATGGTGTCTCAGTCACCTAGTGCTGCTGTAACAGAAATACCACAGCGGATGGTGTCTCAGTCACCTAGTGCTGCTGTAACAGAAATACCACAGTGGATCGTGTCTCAGTCACCTAGTGCTGCTGTAACAGAAATACCACAGTGGATCGTGTCTTAGTCACCTGGTGCTGCTGTAACAGAAATACCACAGTGGATGGTGTCTCAGTCACCTAGTGCTGCTGTAACAGAAATACCACAGCGGATGGTGTCTTAGTCACCTGGTGCTGCTGTAACAGAAATACCACAGTGGATGGTGTCTTAGTCACCTGGTGCTGCTGTAACAGAAATACCACAGTGGATGGTGTCTCAGTCACCTAGTGCTGCTGTAACAGAAATACCACAGTGGATCGTGTCTCAGTCACCTAGTGCTGCTATTACAGAAATACCACAGTGGATGGTGTCTCAGTCACCTAGTGCTGCTGTAACAGAAATACCACAGCGGATGGTGTCTCAGTCACCTAGTGCTGCTGTAACAGAAATACCACAGTGGATGGTGTCTCAGTCACCTAGTGCTGCCATAACAGAAATACCACAGTGGATGGTGTCTCAGTCACCTAGTGCTGCTGTAACAGAAATACCACAGTGGATGGTGTCTCAGTCACCTAGTGCTGCTGTAACAGAAATACCACAGTGGATGGTGTCTCAGTCACCTAGTGCTGCTGTAACAGAAATACCACAGCGGATGGTGTCTCAGTCACCTAGTGCTGCTGTAACAGAAATACCACAGCGGATGGTGTCTCAGTCACCTAGTGCTGCTGTAACAGAAATACCACAGTGGGTGGTGTCTCAGTCACCTAGTGCTGCTGTAACAGAAATACCACAGTGGATGGTGTCTCAGTCACCTAGTGCTGCTGTAACAGAAATACCACAGCGGATGGTGTCTCAGTCACCTAGTGCTGCTGTAACAGAAATACCACAGTGGATGGTGTCTCAGTCACCTAGTGCTGCTGTAACAGAAATACCACAGCGGATGGTGTCTCAGTCACCTAGTGCTGCTGTAACAGAAATACCACAGTGGATGGTGTCTCAGTCACCTAGTGCTGCTGTAACAGAAATACCACAGTGGATGGTGTCTCAGTCACCTAGTGCTGCTGTAACAGAAATACCACAGCGGATGGTGTCTCAGTCACCTAGTGCTGCCGTAACAGAAATACCACAGTGGATGGTGTCTCAGTCACCTAGTGCTGCCATAACAGAAATACCACAGTGGATGGTGTCTCAGTCACCTAGTGCTGCTGTAACAGAAATACCACAGTGGATGGTGTCTCAGTCACCTAGTGCTGCTGTAACAGAAATACCACAGTGGATCGTGTCTCAGTCACCTAGTGCTGCTGTGACAGAAATACCACAGTGGATGGTGTCTCAGTCACCTAGTGCTGCTGTGACAGAAATACCACAGTGGATGGTGTCTCAGTCACCTAGTGCTGCTGTAACAGAAATACCACAGCGGATGGTGTCTCAGTCACCTAGTGCTGCTGTAACAGAAATACCACAGTGGATGGTGTCTCAGTCACCTAGTGCTGCTGTAACAGAAATACCACAGTGGATGGTGTCTCAGTCACCTAGTGCTGCTGTAACAGAAATACCACAGTGGATGGTGTCTCAGTCACCTAGTGCTGCTGTAACAGAAATACCACAGTGGATGGTGTCTCAGTCACCTAGTGCTGCTATAACAGAAATACCACAGTGGATGGTGTCTCAGTCACCTAGTGCTGCTGTAACAGAAATACCACAGTGGATCGTGTCTCAGTCACCTAGTGCTGCTGTAACAGAAATACCACAGTGGATGGTGTCTCAGTCACCTAGTGCTGCTGTGACAGAAATACCACAGTGGATGGTGTCTCAGTCACCTAGTGCTGCTGTGACAGAAATACCACAGTGGATGGTGTCTCAGTCACCTAGTGCTGCTGTAACAGAAATACCACAGCGGATGGTGTCTCAGTCACCTACTGCTGCCATAACAGAAATACCACAGTGGATGGTGTCTCAGTCACCTAGTGCTGCTGTAACAGAAATACCACAGCGGATGGTGTCTCAGTCACCTAGTGCTGCTGTAACAGAAATACCACAGCGGATGGTGTCTCAGTCACCTAGTGCTGCTGTAACAGAAATACCACAGTGGATGGTGTCTCAGTCACCTAGTGCTGCTGTAACAGAAATACCACAGCGGATGGTGTCTCAGTCACCTAGTGCTGCTGTAACAGAAATACCACAGTGGATGGTGTCTCAGTCACCTAGTGCTGCTGTAACAGAAATACCACAGCGGATGGTGTCTCAGTCACCTAGTGCTGCTGTAACAGAAATACCACAGCGGATGGTGTCTCAGTCACCTAGTGCTGCTGTAACAGAAATACCACAGCGGATGGTGTCTCAGTCACCTAGTGCTGCTGTAACAGAAATACCACAGCGGATGGTGTCTCAGTCACCTAGTGCTGCTGTAACAGAAATACCACAGTGGGTGGTGTCTCAGTCACCTAGTGCTGCTGTAACAGAAATACCACAGCGGATGGTGTCTCAGTCACCTAGTGCTGCTGTAACAGAAATACCACAGTGGATGGTGTCTCAGTCACCTAGTGCTGCCATAACAGAAATACCACAGTGGATGGTGTCTCAGTCACCTAGTGCTGCTATAACAGAAATACCACAGTGGATGGTGTCTCAGTCACCTAGTGCTGCTGTAACAGAAATACCACAGTGGATCGTGTCTCAGTCACCTAGTGCTGCTGTAACAGAAATACCACAGTGGATCGTGTCTCAGTCACCTAGTGCTGCTGTGACAGAAATACCACAGTGGATGGTGTCTCAGTCACCTAGTGCTGCTGTAACAGAAATACCACAGTGGATGGTGTCTCAGTCACCTAGTGCTGCTGTAACAGAAATACCACAGTGGATGGTGTCTCAGTCACCTAGTGCTGCTGTAACAGAAATACCACAGTGGATCGTGTCTCAGTCACCTAGTGCTGCTGTAACCGAAATACCACAGTGGATGGTGTCTCAGTCACCTAGTGCTGCTGTAACAGAAATACCACAGTGGATGGTGTCTTAGTCACCTAGTGCTGCCGTAACAGAAATACCACAGTGGATGGTGTCTCAGTCACCTGGTGCTGCTGTAACAGAAATACCACAGTGGATGGTGTCTCAGTCACCTAGTGCTGCTGTAACAGAAATACCACAGTGGATGGTGTCTCAGTCACCTAGTGCTGCTGTAACAGAAATACCACAGTGGATGGTGTCTCAGTCACCTAGTGCTGCTGTAACAGAAATACCACAGTGGATGGTGTCTCAGTCACCTAGTGCTGCTGTAACAGAAATACCACAGTGGATGGTGTCTCGGTCACCTAGTGCTGCTATAACAGAAATACCACAGTGGATGGTGTCTCGGTCACCTGGTGCTGCTGTAACAGAAATACCACAGTGGATGGTGTCTCAGTCACCTAGTGCTGCTGTAACAGAAATACCACAGTGGATGGTGTCTCAGTCACCTAGTGCTGCTGTAACAGAAATACCACAGTGGATGGTGTCTCAGTCACCTAGTGCTGCTGTAACAGAAATACCACAGTGGATGGTGTCTCAGTCACCTAGTGCTGCTGTAACAGAAATACCACAGTGGACGGTGTCTCAGTCACCTAGTGCTGCTGTAACAGAAATACCACAGTGGATGGTGTCTCAGTCACCTAGTGCTGCTGTAACAGAAATACCACAGCGGATGGTGTCTCAGTCACCTAGTGCTGCTATAACAGAAATACCAGAGTGGATGGTGTCTCACTCACCTAGTGCTGCCGTAACAGAAATACCACAGTGGATGTTGTCTCAGTCACCTAGTGCTGCTGTAACAGAAATACCACAGCGGATGGTGTCTCAGTCACCTAGTGCTGCTATAACAGAAATACCAGAGTGGATGGTGTCTCACTCACCTAGTGCTGCCGTAACAGAAATACCACAGTGGATGGTGTCTCAGTCACCTAGTGCTGCTGTAACAGAAATACCACAGTGGATGGTGTCTCAGTCACCTGGTGCTGCTGTAACAGAAATACCACAGTGGATGGTGTCTCAGTCACCTAGTGCTGCCATAACAGAAATACCACAGTGGATGGTGTCTCAGTCACCTAGTGCTGCTGTAACAGAAATACCACAGTGGACGGTGTCTCAGTCACCTAGTGCTGCTGTAACAGAACTACCACAAGTGGATGGTGTCTCAGTCACCTAGTGCTGCTGTAACAGAAATACCACAGCGGATGGTGTCTCAGTCACCTGGTGCTGCCGTAACAGAAATACCACAGTGGATGGTGTCTCAGTCACCTAGTGCTGCCGTAACAGAAATACCACAGTGGATGGTGTCTCAGTCACCTAGTGCTGCTGTAACAGAAATACCACACTGGATGGTGTCTCAGTCACCTAGTGCTGCTGTAACAGAAATACCACAGTGGATGGTGTCTCAGTCACCTAGTGCTGCCGTAACAGAAATACCACAGTGGATGGTGTCTCAGTCACCTAGTGCTGCTGTAACAGAAACACCACAGTGGATGGTGTCTTAGTCACCTAGTGCTGCCATAACAGAAATACCACAGTGGATGGTGTCTCAGTCACCTAGTGCTGCTGTAAGAGAACTACCACAAGTGGATGGTGTCTCAGTCACCTAGTGCTGCTGTAACAGAAATACTACAGCGGATGGTGTCTCAGTCACCTAGTGCTGCTGTAACAGAAATACCACAGTGGATGGTGTCTCAGTCACCTAGTGCTGCTGTAACAGAAATACCACAGTGGATGGTGTCTCAGTCACCTAGTGCTGCTATAACAGAAATACCACAGTGGATGGTGTCTCAGTCACCTAGTGCTGCTGTAACAGAAATACCACAGTGGATGCTGTCTCAGTCACCTAGTGCTGCTGTAACAGAAATACCACAGTGGATGGTGTCTTAGTCACCTAGTGCTGCTGTAACAGAAATACCACAAGTGGATGGTGTCTCAGTCACCTAGTGCTGCTGTAACAGAAATACCACAGTGGATGGTGTCCTAGTCAGCTAGTGCTGCTGTAACAGAAATACCACAGTGGATGGTGTCTCAGTCACCTAGTGCTGCCGTAACAGAAATACCACAGTGGATGGTGTCTCAGTCACCTAGTGCTGCCGTAACAGAAATACCACAGTGGATGGTGTCCTAGTCAGCTAGTGCTGCTGTAACAGAAATACCACAGTGGATGGTGTCTCAGTCACCTAGTGCTGCCGTAACAGAAATACCACAGTGGATGGTGTCTCAGTCACCTAGTGCTGCCGTAACAGAAATACCACAGTGGATGTTGTCTCAGTCACCTAGTGCTGCTGTAACAGAAATACCACAGTGGATGATGTCTCAGTCACCTAGTGCTGCTGTAACAGAAATACCACAGTGGATGGTGTCTCAGTCACCTAGTGCTGCCGTAACAGAAATACCACGGGTGGATGGTGTCTCAGTCACCTAATGCTGCTGTAACAGAAATACCACAGTGGATGGTGTCTCAGTCACCTAGTGCTGCTGTAACAGAAATACCACAGTGGATGCTGTCTCAGTCACCTAGTGCTGCTGTAACAGAAATACCACAGTGGATGGTGTCTCAGTCACCTAGTGCTGCTATAACAGAAATACCACAGTGGATGGTGTCTCAGTCACCTAGTGCTGCTGTAACAGAAATACCACAGTGGATGGTGTCTCAGTCACCTAGTGCTGCTGTAACAGAAATACCACAGTGGATGGTGTCTTAGTCACCTAGTGCTGCTGTAACAGAAATAGCACAGTGGATGGTGTCTCAGTCACCTAGTGCTGCTATAACAGAAATACCACAGTGGATGGTGTCTCAGTCACCTAGTGCTGCTGTAACAGAAATACCACAGTGGATGGTGTCTCAGTCACCTAGTGCTGCTGTAACAGAAATACCACAGTGGATGGTGTCTCAGACACCTAGTGCTGCTGTAACAGAAATACCACAGTGGATGGTGTCTCAGTCACCTAGTGCTGCTGTAACAGAAATACCACAGTGGATGTTGTCTTAGTCACCTAGTGCTGCTGTAACAGAAATAGCACAGTGGATGGCTTCGACAAAGAGAAGTTTATTCTCTCACAGTCTAGTAGGTTACAAGTCTGGAATCAGGGCGCCAGCTCCAGGGGAACGCTTTCTCTCCCTGTCAGCTGTGTTGGAATGTCCTTGTCACCAATCTTCTTGCAGAAATCCCGGGTCCAAAGAACGCACTCTGCTCCTGATGCTGCTTTCTTAGTGGTATGAGGTCCCCCGCATCTCTCTGTTCGCTTCTCTCTTTTATATCTCAAAAGAGATTGGCTTAAAACACAGCCTAATTTTATAGACTGAGTCCTGCCTCGTTACCATAACGGCCGCTAATCCCATCTCATTAACATCATAGAGATAGGATTGACAACACATGGGAAAATCACATCAGATGTCAAAATGGTGGCCACTCACACAGTACTGGGGATCATGGTCTAGCCAAGTTGGCACACATTTTGGGGGACACACTTCCATCCATGACAGTGGTAGAATTCTCATCTCCGACACAGGAGACCTGGGTTCGATTCCCAGCCACGGCTCCTCATGTGCAGCCACTTCCCCTCTGACAACGGAGGCTTGCGTGTTGCTCTGAACAGATTCCAGCAGAGTAGGAAGAAAAGCCTGGTGACTTATAGGGCCAGCCAGCATCCTAATCTTTGTTATAGTCCCTGGAGGGCACAGAGTCCTCTCAGATCAGTCTGCAGTCACTGTAATTAGGGCTCAGTGTAGCCTCCATACCTATAACCATTAATCTCAAAGACCAGCTCCTTGGTAACTAATGATGGTGTTGGGCATTTACGCAGGGCTTCCTCCTCGCTCTCGAGGCTTGAGCTCACCTGGCAAGGAGTGTCCATCGGGAACTACTTCTGGGATTCTAGGGAGGGAGCCCAGCAGGAGGGAGACAGCATCTGAGAGACCAGAACCCACCCTCGGCATCCACACTTGGTCGTTGTCGTTAGTTACCGTCCGGTGGGCTCCGAATCAGGGCAACCCCATGCACGACAGACGGAGACACTCCCAGTCCTGCAGCACCCTCACAATTGTTGGTGTGTTTGAGTCCATTGCTGCAACCACTGTGAATTCGGAGTGCCTTCCCTCCTAGGAGGCTCATCTTCCAGCACTATATCCGGCAATGATCTGTTGTGACCCATAGGGTTTTCACTGGCTGATTTTCAGAAGTAGATGGCCAGGCCTTTCTTCCTAGTCTGTCTCAGTCCAGAAGCTTTGCTGAAAGCTGTCTACCATGGGTGACCCTGCTGATGTTTGAAATACTGGTGGCCTAGCTTCCAGCGTCACAGTGACAGACAAGTCACCCCACTACGATGTACAGACAGGGGATGGGAGGGCACAACAGTGAAGGTGAAATGAAAGGATCTTTGTCTGGTCACCCAGGGGGAGCCAGACCCCAATCACATGCCAAGCTCTGATGTAGTCTTGTAAACCAAAGAGGGGCACTCGGAACATACGGGAGCCTTTTAGCGCTCGTGGTGGTGGTGGTGGTCAGCTGCATCAGGGTCAGCTCTGACCCCCGGCGACGTTATGGATAACTGAACTACACGCTGCCCGGTCCTGTGCCGCTTTCGTGATTGTCACTGCTGCATCAGGGTCAGCTCTGACCCCCGGCGACGTTATGGATAACTGAACTACATGCTGCCCAGTCCTGTTAATTGAACTACACACTGCCCGGTCCTGTGCCGTCTTCGTGATTGTCACTGCTGCATCAGGGTCAGCTCTGACCCCCGGCGACGTTATGGATAACTGAACTACACACTGCCCGGTCCTGTGCCGTCTTTGTGATTGTCACTGCTGTTAGTTGCCACTGAGTGGATCCTGACTCAGGACAATCCCACGTGTGCCGAGTAGACCTGCACTCCACGGGGTTTTCAGGGCTGTGACCTTCCAGAAGCAGATAGCGAGGACATTCTTCCAAGGCACCTTTGGGTGGGTTCAAACCACCAACCTCTTGGCTAGTCATCGAGTGCTTAACCATTTGCATAGCCGTGTTAGAGGCTGACTAAAGGTGACCCCATAGAGCCATCTGGGGACTCCCCCAGCAGGCAGCAAGTCAAGAAATGTGGTCTCCTACCTTGGCATTTGACCTCTGACTCGATGTTTCCTCTTTACATGTTTCAGGTCCCCGGTTTGGGCTGCAGCATGGTGACCCCCCTGGACCTCGTGTGGTTCTGGGTGTTTCTAACCCGAGCGTGCTGCCAACCAGAGCGCTACCAGGGTAAGTATGGGTGCCTGTCCCCATGTCAGGGGCTGGCATGGCGTGAAACCACACCTGTAGTGTTTGAACGGGACCAAACTAAAATCCAAACCCACTGCTGTCGAGTCAATTCCGACTCATAGCGACCCTATAGGACAGAGTACAACTGCCCCACAGAGTTTCCAAGGAGCCCAGTGGATCTGAACTGCCAACCTCTTGGTTAGCAGCTGCAGCACTTAACCACTACGCCACCAGGGTTTCCATTTGAAGGGGACTAGGGGTCCAAATAAAAACAAAAACAAATCCTGACTTAGATAGGGAGAGGCTATATTCAGAAAGAAAAGAATATTTGAAGGGTATGATAAGGGACTGTTAACAAGCCCCAGTGGTGCAGTGGTTAAGCACTTGGCTGCTAACCAAAAGGTTGGCAGTTCAAACCCACCCAGAGGCTCCACAGGAGGAAACGCCTTGCTGTCAGCTTCCGTAAAGATTCAACTCTTTGCCGTCAAGTCAATTCCAGCTCACAGTGACCCCACACGGCAGAGCAGAACTGCCCCACAGGGCTTTCTAGGCTATAATCTTTACGGGGGAGCCCTGGTGCTGCAGCGGTTAAGCGCTCAGCTGCGAATCAAAAGATTGGTAGATGGAACCCGCCAGCTGCTTCATGGGAGAAAGATGTGACAAAAATTACAGCCTTGGAAGCCCTGTGGGGCAGTTCTACTTTGTCCTATAGGGTCGCTGCGAGTCAGAGTCAGCTCTCCGGCAATAGGTTTGGCTTTTTGCTTTGTTTTTGTTCATCTTTATAGGAGTAGATTGTCAGCTCTTTCTCCTGAGGAGGCTGCGGGTGGGTTTGTACAGCCAACTTTTCGGTTAACAGCCAAGTGCTTAACCGCTGCAGCACCAGGGCTCCCCCGTAAAGATTACAGCCTTGGAAACTCAACGGGGCAGTTCTGCTCTGTCCTATAGGGTCGCTGTGAGTTGGAATCAGCTGGATGACAACTAACAACCAGCATAGCATGGGGAGGGGGTCCTTTGCCATAAGACGTCTGCCTGAACACAGAAGGTGGGGGGTTATTTTAACCATCAGGTAAATTCAACTCTGTCTCTTGACCTGGCCCACAACCACCATCAACCCCACATCACCTCCTCACCCTAGAGCAAACCAGGTGAACTTAACACCTTGGAGGGGACACACTGGGGGAGAAGACCAACCACATGCCCCCCCAATCCTGAATGCCTGGAAGGAAAAGTTACTCAAAGCACTCAAAACAGTGACCAAGGAGCCCTGGTGGCGCAATGCTTAAGCACTCAGTTGCTAACTGAAAGGTTGGCAGTTCAAACCCACCCAGCAGCTCTGGGGGAGAAAACCTGGCCATCTGTTCCTGTAAAGGTTACAGCCTAGGAAACCCCATGGGGCTGTCTACTCTGTCACAGGGGTCACAGTGAGTCGGAATTGACTTGAGAGCACATAAGACAAATACCTGAAGATGTCCCTGTGATACTTGCAGAACATCTCTTGTCGGCTATACCTGTAACATCACCTGGGGGCCCGGCTCTCACTCAACGTCCGTTTTTGAACATCTCGGCAGAGAAAACCGTCTCTCCTATCATAAACGTGGACCTAGATCCAAGGAAGAAAATGTTGAGGTGGAACTGCAGGGGAAATGTGACTGAGGAGAGGTGCGAAATAAAAACCCCTCTGGAAAGTTTCCTCATCCCGAGTGCGCAGGTGGGTGCTGGTGGCAGGGTCCATCACTGGCTCTCCGCACACCTTGGGATTTCCTGTGATGCTCCCGTGAGTCCCCTCCCTCGTCTCTCTTCCCACTGTTCTTGCCGTTGAGTCCACTCGTGGCACCTCCATGTGTGTCAGCGTAGAACAGGGTTTTCAGGGGCTGCTTTTTTGGAAGTAGGTCACCAGGCCCTTCTTCTGAGGCATCTCTGGGTGTACTCAAACCTCTAACCTTTCGATTAGCAGCCGAGCACGTTCACTGTTTTCACTACCCGGTAACTCCTGCTTCTTCGTAGTGGGGTGTGATGGTTCAGGTTGTGTGTCAGCTTGGCTGAGCCATGATTCTGCGTGGTTTGGCAGTTATGACGTAGTTTGGCAGTTGTGTAATGATGTAATCACCTCCATAATAAGACCTGATATAATGTGATCACCTCCATGACGGGATCTGCCGTGAGTAGCCAATCAGTTGAAAGGGAGTTTCCCTTGGAGTGTGGCCTGCATCCAATATAGGTGGACTTTCTGGCAAAACTACAAGGCTTTTTCTGGTTCTGGATCCTGCAGCTGGGTCCTCTTCATCTGACCTCCGGCTCTCGGGACTTGAGCTGGCAGCTTACCTGCAATCTTGAGATTCATGAGCCTCTGAGGTCTGTGAGCCATCAGCCTACCGTCTTACCTGCTGACCTTGGAATTTGTCAGCCTCCGCAGCCTGTGAGCCAGGCCTGCTGTCTGACCTTCCAATCTTGGCTTCATCAGCCCCTGCAGCTACGTGAGTCAGGAGAAGCCTCCATCCTGACCCACAGACTTGGGACTTTCCAGGCTTCACAACCGCGTGAGCCATTTCCTTGGTATAAATCTCTCTCTCTCTACATATGCATAGATGCCTCACTGGTTTTGCTTCTCTAGAACCCAGCCTGAGACATGGGGGTAAATTTTACACACTAAATTTCACGTATGGGAAAGAATGTAACTGTTAAGTTTTTCTGTATCTGCCTTTATTTTGACGTCCCCCCTTCCACAGGGGAAGGAGGTGGACTTGTCATTTGAATATATTTCCATCTTTCTTCAGAAGCTCTGGGCTAATGTTCTCTCTTTGGGCTTTGTTCATTCATTTGTCACATCCCTCATGAGCCAAAAAACCCATTGCCATCGAGTCAACTCCCACTCACTGTGATCCCATGTGTGTCAGAGTAAAACTGTGTTCCGTGGGGTTTCCAGTGGCTGATTTTTCAGAAGCAAAAAAAAAAAAAGGGGGGACTCCTCTGTTGATCTAACAGGTGTGTTTCACAGTTGTTTTCACAAAGGCTCCCCTCAAAAATAAAAGACTACCTTTGGAATTTTTCTTAGAAATATCTTAATACCTGTAAATCGATTGGAAAACAATTAAAATTTGATAGTCTTCAGTCTTCACATACATATATATATATAACCAAACCCATTTGTATTTATATATATGTATAAAGCCAAACCCATTGCCGTCGAGTCGATTCTGACTCGTAGCGACCCTATAGGAAAGCCTGGTGGCGGAGTGGTTAAGACCTACGGCTGCTAACCATAAAGGTTGGCGGTTTGAATCTACCAGGTGCTCCTCGGAAACTCTATGGGGCCAGTTCTACTACTTGATATATATAGTATATAAATATATTTACCACAATTAAAAAAAAAGCAGGTCTGGGAGTTGTCACTGGACTGAGTTGGGTCAAAGGCAGGATAAACTCTAGGTTAGAAATTTGCCTTTTCTTGTCTTTTTATATAAGCGAGGTCATACAATATTTGTCCTTTTGTGATTGGCTTATTTCACTTAGCATAACGTCTTCAAACTCCATCCATGTTGTTGCATGTATCAAGACTTCATTTCTCCCACCGGCTGGGTAGTATTCCATTGTACGTATGTGCCATATTTTGTTTATCCATTCAGCTGTTGAGGGGCATTGTGGGTTGTTTCCACCTTTTGGCTATTGTGAACAGTGCTGCCATGAACACTGGTGTACACGTCTCTTTTTGAGTCTCTGCTTTCAAGACTTTGGGGCATACACCTAGGAGCGGAATTGCTGAGTCACATTTGCTCTTGACTGGTTTCTCTTCCAGGTCCAGGAAGATGGCACTCACTATTGCATGTTTCCAAACGCGGTGTTGCATCAAGGCGCCCTCCTGAGCGTGGCTGTCACTTCTGACGGGGACACATTTCAGGAGGTCCTGACCTTCAATAACTCAGGTGAACACACGTTATCTGCCGCTAACAGTGGGTTGGAGTCCCTGGTTGGTGCAAACAGTTAAGCGCTCCACTACCACCCAAAAGGTTGGAAGTTCGAGTCCACGCAGAGGTGCCTAGGAAGAAAGGCCTGGCAACCTACATCTGAAAAATAAGCCATTGGAAACCCCATGGAGCACAGTTCTACTCTGACACACGTGGGGTTGCCATGAGTCAGAGCTGACTTGGCAATTAACAGCAGCATCAAACAGTGGGTCGTCCTCAACGTTCCCATCAAGGTGCGGTGGGGGGATGTCAGAGAAAAAAATCAGAGGACAACGTTAAAACAGCAAGGACGACTTTGTCCAAAGGGAGAGACGGTGCATTCGGGAAGGAGGGAAGGAGCTGGACTGCAGAAGGAGACCCACCCAGTGCGGAGAGAGAGACCAGGCTGCCTGAGTTCCCATCCACGGGCTGGGGGCTCCTTCAGAGAAAGCTAAGGGGACTGGTGGGTGAGGTACTCCGATCGCAGTTAGGGCCAGCTTACTGGAGATGTTTCCTTTTTTATAAAAGCCACCGGGTCCTGGGAGCCTGAGAGAAGGACGGGGGAGATGAGGATGGGGAATCTAAAGTTATCCAAACAAAGTGCATCAAGAAGTCTTTAGAGGAGGCCTGGTGGTGCAGTGGTTAAGTGCCCAGCTGGAAACCGAAAGGTCAGCGGTTCAAACCCACCAGCAGCTGCTTCTTGGGAGAAAGATGTGGCAATCTGCTCCTGCAAAGATTTACAGCCTTGGAAACCCTATGGGGCAGTTCCACTCTGTCCTATAGGATCACTGTGAGTGGGACTGACTCAATGGCAATGGGTTTTTTCTGGAGGTTGAGGTGACCCAGCCAAGCTATCGCTCTGATATGATCTTTGAACCTTGAGCCATAAAGAAGCTGGTTTTCTGAAAGTCACTTTTAAGTCAAACCATACGACACCTGTTGCCGTGGACTCGATTCTGACTCATAGTGACAGAGTAAAACTGCCTCACAGGGTTTCCTAGACTGTAACCTTTAGGGGAGCTGATCGCCAAGTCTTTCTCCCGAGGAGCCCCTGGGGGGTTCACCCCACTGACCTTTCAGTCAGCAGCCGAGCGCGTAACCCCTTCAACACCAGGGCTGCCTAGTCAAACAATAACCCGCTGCTGTGGGGTTGACCGTGACTCACAGTGACCGAGTAGAACCGCCCTGAAGGGTTTCCAAGGCTGTAAATCTTCACGGAAGCAGACTGCCATGTCTTTCTCCCGTGGAGCGGCTGGCGGTGGGTTTGAACTACAGACCTTTTTGTTAGCAGCCCAGCACTTAACCACTGTGCAACCAGGGCTCCTGTAAAAACAAACAAAAAAAGCCCTTGCTTTCAAGTCGATTCCAACTCATAGCGACTTTATAGGATAGAGTAGAACTGCCCCATAGGGTTTCCAAGGAGCAGCTGCTGGATTCCAACTGCTGACCTGTTGGTTAACATACCACCAAAGAGCCAAGCCCACTGCTGTCAAGTCGATTCCGACTCATTGCAACCCTACGGGACAGAGTAGAACTGCCCTATAGAGTTTCCAAGGAGCGCCTGTGGGATTTGAACTGCCAGCCTCTTGATTACCAGCCGTAGCACTTAACTGCTTCGCCACCAGGGTTTCCTTGGTTAACATGGTCTAGATTAACTTGTAAAGAATGTTTGCCTTGGGCTCTTTTGAAGAATTATCCACGTACAAGTCAGGTTCAAGGAACAGGGACTCCAAAGTCAGACTAGAAGCTGTGTTCTAGGGTCAATTGTTAGTATATAAACAGTGTTTTGGCCCCGTTACTATGGTGATGTCGATACGATGGGGTGTAAGAATTTTGGGGAGTTCTTCCCTCTTTGGAACATTTTTGACTCCCTAGTTGAAATGTGGAGCCCTGGTGATGCGGTGGTTAAGCCTTTGGCTGCTAACTGAAAGGTCAGCAGTTCAAGCCCACCAGCCACTCTGTGGAAGAAAAGACCTGGCGATCTGCTCCCGTAAAGATTGCAGCCTTGGGAACCCTATGGGGCAGTTCAACTCTGTCCTATAGGGTCGCTATGAGTTCAGAATGGATTCAACGGCAACAGGTTTGGTTTGTTTTCTGGAGTTGAAATGTTACCCCAATTTGGAAGTCGTATATTAAATGACCTTCAATCAATTTCTATTATTGGTTTCATAGGTTTCAAAAACATAAAAGGGTGGAGGGGTTTCTCTAACAAAGGGCTCAGGGGAAACCCAAGTTCTTTCAGGGGTGATGGTGTTGGTCAGTGAAGGTGTTGGGGTCCTGTTTTCCCAGGCAAGGACGGCTCCGGCGCCGTAAACTTCTCCTGTGTCATCTACAACATCCGCTTCATGAACTGCAGCTGGGCGCCCGGCCCCGCAGCGCCCGCCGACGTCCAGTACCGCCTGGAAGTCTGGACCTCTTTGTAAGTGTGGCGCCTCCGGGTGGGTCCGGGGTGATGTCCCCCTGGCCTTTCACTGAGTCTTCATGTTACAGGTTGGAGGACGGGGCCGAATGTCCCCAGTACATCAGGGACTTGGCCGGCACACACGTGGGCTGTCATTTCAACATACTCCCTGAGCCCAAGCACCCACAGTACATCTTCTTACTGAACGGAACCAGCAAGGAGACGGCAATCCCGTTCTTGGATTTCGATCCCTTTGAAGCCTTTAAGATGGGTGAGAAAAGGGAGTCCCTGGGCAGTACCATCAGTTAATGTGCTTGGTTGCTAACTGAAAGGTTGGAGGTTCAAGCTACCCAGAGATGCCTTGGAAGAAAGGCTTGGTAACCTACTTTAAAAAATTCAGCCATTGAAAACCCTAAGGAGCACAGTTCTACTCTGACACACATGGGGTCACCATGGGTCAGCATCGACTCGATGGCAACTGATTAGGAATCCCTGGGTGGTGCAAAAAGTTAACACACTCGGCTGCTAACAGAAAGGCTGGTGGTTTGAGTTTGAGTCCACCCAGAGGCACCTCAGAAGAAAGGCCAGGCGCTCGACTTCTGAAAATCCAGCCATCGAAAACTCTACGGAGCAGGGTTCTGCTCTGACACACGTGGGGTTGCCATGAGTTGGAGCTGACCCAACGGAAGGTGGTTTGGTTTCATGGCATATATTAAGATTTCCCGGATGGTGCATACAGTTAACACACTGGGCTGTAACTGAAATTTGGGAGTCTGAGTCCGCCCAGAAGCTCTTTGGAAGGAAACCCTTTGGAGCAATGGTCTACTCTGACACACATGGGGTTGCCATGGGTTGGGGTTGACTCAACGACACCTGGAAATCATCACCGAGGGGTGTTCTCTGCATCTCTCATTTAATTTACTCCTCCGCCTTGTAGACTTGTAACTCGTTGCATTTTCACGTTTTTATTCTAGAAAAGTATAACCCACCATCAAACATCACGAGTCACTACAACGGATCGAATTATATTATTCAGTGGGAAAACCCGCAGAGGAGATTTGAGTTTGCAAGTCATATCTTAGATTATCAACTCGACATCCAAAAAAAGGTAAGGACCCCACACCTTTGCCAGGACCCCAACCCATGTTCTCTCCTGTCTCCCTTTTAGAGTCTAATTCATCAAGGAACATGTGACTCCTTGTGCGTTCTTGAATATTCTTCTATGCTTGCTCCTTTATGCTCTCTTTCTTACATGTAGGTCCATGATCCATTTAGACTTGATTTCTGTATATGGAGTGAGGTAGGGGTCCAGCTACATTCTTTTGCATGTGGAGATCTGGTTGTTCCAGCATCATTTGTTGAAAGGAATGTTCTTTACCCATTGAATTGACTTGGCACCCTTGTCGAAAATCAGTTGACCATAGATGTATGGGTTTACTTATGGACTCTGAGCTGTATTCCATTTGTCTATGTGTCTACCATTAGAACGATACCACACTGTTTTGTTTACTGTAGCTTTGTACTATGCTTTGAAATCAGGAAGTGTTAGTCCTCCTCCTTTGTTTTTCCTTGTCAATATTCTTTGCATTTCCACGTGAATTCAGAACCAGCTTGTCCAATTCTGTGTTTGGTGTTGGCTCCAATAACCAGCATTTTCTGACCCCACCCACTGGGCAGCCTCCTCTCCAGCCCTCGCACAGGTGACTTCACACAGATGGCCTCACTGCACTCACACAGGTGGTCTCACACAGGTGACCTCAACCACTCACAGAGGTGACCTCATGCAAGTGACCTCACACAGGTGACCTCATAGCACTCACACAGGTGATATCACACAGGTGACCTCACACAGGTGGCCTCATACAGGTGGCCTCACAGCACTCACACAAGTGACCTCACACAGGTGACCTCACACAGGTGACCTCACACAGGTGACCTCACACAGGTGAACTCACAGCAATCACAGAGGTGACCTCACAGAGGCGGCCTCACAGCACTCACAGAGGTGACCTCACACAGGTGACCTCACACAGGTGAGCTCACAGCAATCACAGAGGTGACCTCACACAGGTGGCCTCACAGCACTCACAGACAAGACCTCACACAGGTGACCTCACACAGGTGGCCTCACACAGGTGGCCTCACACAGGTGGCCTCACAGCAGTCATAGCAGTGACCTCACACAGGTGGCCTCACAGCAGTGACATTACTCAGGTGACCTCCCACAGGGCCTCGGTCAGCTCCTCAGCCAGCCTCCCTGATTCCGCCCCATGTTGTTGCCCACACTGGTGCTCCCCAGCTTTCCTGGGTGTCTCCATCTCATCTCTAACATCTCCTTTAGGGGACCCTGGCCCCTAGCACCCCCTCTCCTCTATAGCCAGGGCTGTAACCCAACAGACAGATGTGTTTAATCCTAATCCCCCAGCTCTACTCATGCTCCTGGGTGCAAAGTCTGACCATCCAGGGCACAGCCGAGCCCCAGGCCCAGGGGCATCTCTGTCCTCCTCCACAGTCAGCCACCAACCGTTAGCTGAGCCCACCTGTCTCCATGCAGTTCACATATGCTTCCAATAGACACACCTGGACAAGGACTGGGTGTCACTATTGAGCCATCCTCCTTCCTAAGCATTTGGGAATTCACTGGAATGGAACCAATGCCCCCATCAATACCCCCAATCACCCATCAGTCTCCCCAATCCCTCATCCCTACCCGCAATCCCTCATCAGCACCCCCAATCCCTCGCCAACACCCCCAAAGCAGCCTCACCCACCTGAGGAAGACTCTGCACGCCACGCTGAAAACGCAGGTCACTCACCTGGTCTCCTTTGCTCTTTCTTCTAGGGCAGCTCCCGGGACCCCGTAAGTATTTTCTCCTTTCTCCGCGACACCCCTTTACCACCATGTAGGCTTGCTCAGCAGCGAGGTCCTAACTGTGAGCTGTCATCGGGCGCCTTGCTGAGAACACGTCTACCTGGCACCGTCCCCGACCCAACGCACCTTGTTAGTTCTGGTCTTAGTCTCCTACTGTTGCTCTAACAGAAATACCACAAGGGCTGGGGGGGCTTTAACCAACAGAAATTAATTTTCTCATGATTCTGGAGGCTAGAAGTCTGAATTCAGGGCATGGGCTCTAGGGGAAGTCTCTCTCTCCTTGTCGGCTCTGGGGAAGGTCCTTGCCTCCTTTCAGCTTTGGCCACTTTGCGTTCTTCCTGTGGCTTCTCTCCCTGCCATCTTGCTTCTTTTATATCTCAAACATGTTTGGCTTAAGACAAACCCTGACCTGATAGTGCCTCATTAACACAACAAAGAAAATCCTCTTCCCCAATGGGATTACATCCAAGGGTTTAGAAATGAGGATTTACAACACATATTTGGGGGGCGGGGGCCGGGGGGCGGGACACAATTCAGTCCCTAACAGCCTGGGTGCAAAGTCCTTCCAAGCCCAGCTCCCTGGACTGGCGTTCAGCCCGAGAGGAGCCCTTTTAGCCACTAGAGGGCAACTATGCCTGCGCTGTCTCAAGTGCGGGTTGGCAGATCACCGGGGAGGTGACCCCAGGTGTGGGGGAGGTGACCCCGAGGTGCGGGGGAGGTGACCCCGAGGTGTGGGGGAGGTGACCCCCAGGTGTGGGGGAGGTGACCCCAGGTGTGGGGGAGGTGACCCCCAGGTGTGGGGGAGGTGACCCCCAGGTGCGGGGGAGGTGACCCCGAGGTGCGGGGGAGGTGACCCCAGGTGCGGGGGAGGTGACCCCAGGTGCGGGGGAGGTGACCCCAGGTGCGGGGGAGGTGACCCCCAGGTGCGGGGGAGGTGACCCCGAGGTGTGGGGGAGGTGACCCCGAGGTGTGGGGGAGGTGACCCCCAGGTGTGGGGGAGGTGACCCCAGGTGTGGGGGAGGTGACCCCCAGGTGTGGGGGAGGTGACCCCAGGTGTGGGGGAGGTGACCCCCAGGTGTGGGGGAGGTGACCCTCAGGTGTGGGGGAGGTGACCCCAGGTGTGGGGGAGGTGACCCCCAGGTGTGGGGGAGGTGACCCTCAGGTGTGGGGGAGGTGACCCCAGGTGTGGGGGAGGTGACCCCCAGGTGTGGGGGAGGTGACCCCGAGGTGTGGGGAGAGGTGACCCCAGGTGCGGGGGAGGTGACCCCCAGGTGTGGGGGAGGTGACCCCCAGGTGTGGAGGAGGTGACCCCAGGTGTGGGGGAGGTGACCCCAGGTGTGGGGGAGGTGACCCCCAGGTGTGGGGGAGGTGACCCCAGGTGTGGGGGAGGTGACCCCCAGGTGTGGGGGAGGTGACCCCAGGTGTGGGGGAGGTGACCCCAGGTGTGGGGGAGGCCAGGGTCTGCAGGTCTCCCGGCTCCAGGCGGTGCCAATGCTGCGATTTCACGCATCCCACGCTGAGTGGCAGGCACACGGGGAAAGAGGACTCCAGGCTGTCTGAAGACCCTGTGGGGAGAGATGTTTCCTCTCTGGGTCGTGCCTGCTGCCCAGGTCATGTTGGCGATCCACCCAGAGCCCCTGACTTTTTTAACCAACACGTGTGGCCTTCCACTGCCCACAGGGACGCCCGTGCACCACCTGGCCCAGGGGGAGGCAGGGGGGCCGCTCCCTGGGTGCCGTCAGCATCTTTGGTGTCTCTTCAGCCTTTGTGTTGGTGTCTGGCCCGGCCCCTCCCCAGGCCCACACCTGTCCCTTAAGAAGCTGTTACCAGGCAGTGTCTGGGGGAGAAGCAGGGGGGTGTCTCAGTCTCCTGGGACCTCCATAACAAAGAACCACAAAGTGGATGGCTTTAAAGAACAGAGACCCGTTCTGTCACAACTCTGGAGGCTGGGAGCCTGGTTCAGGGTGTGAGCAGAGCCATGTTCTCTGTGGGTTCTAGGGGAGGATCTATCCTTCTGTCTTCCAGCTTCTGTGGCCTGGGGTATTTCTTGGAGTGTGTGTGTGTCTGTGTCTGTGTCTTTGTGTGTCTGTGTGTGTCTGTGTGGTTCTGTCTGCCTGCCTGTTCTCTCCTTTTGTAAGACACCACTCAGAAGGGATTAGGCTTAGGATCCCTCCTATTCCAGAATGACCTCATTCGTTTAAGTGATAACACCTCCAAAGAAAAACCCTATTTCTCCAAACAGGGTCAGGTTCACTGGTTTAGGGGTGTCTTAGCTCTCAAGTGCTGCTGTAAGAGAAATTCCACAGGTGGGCGGCTTTAACAGAGACTTACTCCCTCACAGTTAGGAGGCTGGACGTCTGAATTCAGGGCACCAGATCCGGGGGAAGACTTTCTCTCTCTGTCGGCTCTGGAGGAAGGTCCTTGTCATCATTCTGTCCCTGGTCTGGGAGCCTCTCTGCTCAGGGATGCTGGGTTCAAAGTATGCCCTGTGCTCCTGGTGCTGCGTCCCTGGTGATAGGAGGTCCATCTCCTGTCTGCTTGCTTCTCTCTTTTCTATCTCAAAAGAGATTGACTTAACCCACAACCGAATCCTGAAGATTGAGCCCTGCCTCGTTAACTTCACAGAGGTTAGAATTCACAACACACAGGGCCACCATAAAACACTGGGAATCCTGGTCTGGCCAAGTCGACGCGCCTTTTGGGGGAACACAGTACATTCTATAACGTCGCTCCCAGCAGACCCCATCTTCTGTGGCAGATTGTCCGAGAAGGACAGGACAGAAACGTGTACCTGCTGCCAAGCTCTGAGGCCTACGGAGAGCGCAGCCTGCGGATCAGGGTGCGTCACAGGCGAAGTGACATTTGGAGTGATTGGAGCGAGACTCTGCATTTCAGTGAGTGCCCGGGGATGACTGTAGATGCTGCCCCAGCTGAGACCCTTGACCTCCATCCTGCCCCCTGGACTCAGTCACTGTGGGGAACGCCACCGAGGGTCTGTCACGGACAAACATGGCAGCTGTTCTGGATTCTAGTTCTGGTTCCCCAGGAAGGAGGCTGGGAGGATGGGGTAGGGTGGGATGGAGGGTGGGGTTAGGGTGGGGTGGAGGGTGGGGTTAGGGTGGGGTGGAGGGTGGGGTTAGGGTGGGGTGGAGGGTGGGGTTAGGGTGGGGTGGAGGATGGGGTTAGGGTGGGATGGAAGGGGGTTAGGGTGGGATGGAGGGGGGTTAGGGTGGGGTGGAGGGTGGGGTTAGGGTGGGGTGGAGGGTGGGGTTAGGGTGGGATGGAGGATGGGGTTAGGGTGGGATGGAGGATGGGGTTAGGGTGGGATGGAGGGTGGGGTTAGGGTGGGATGGAAGGTGGGGTTAGGGTGGGATGGAGGGTGGGGGTTAGGGTGGGGGTGGAGGGTGGGGGTTAGGGTGGGGTGGAGGGTGGGGTTAGGGTGGGATGGAGGATGGGGTTAGGGTGGGGTGGAGGATGGGGTGGAGGGTGGGGTTAGGGTGGGATGGAGGGTGGAGTTAGGGTGGGATGGAGGGTGGGGTTAGGGTGGGATGGAGGGTGGGGTTAGGGTGGGATGGAGGGTGGGGTGGAGGGTGGGGTTAGGGTGGGGTGGAGGGTGGGGTTAGGGTGGGTTTAGGGTAGGATGGAGGATGGGGTTAGGTTGGGATGGAGGATGGAGTTAGGGCAGGATGGGAGGTGGGGTTAGGGTGGGATGGAGGGTGGGGTTAGGGTGGGATGGGAGGATGGGGTTAGGGTGGGGTGGAGGGTGGGGTTAGGGTGGGGTGGAGGGTGGGATGGAGGGTGGGGTTAGGGCGGGATGGGAGGGTGGGGTTAGGGCGGGATGGAGGATGGGGTTAGGGCGGGGTTGGAGGATGGAGTTAGGGCGGGATGGAGGATGGGGTTAGGGCGGGATGGGAGGGTGGGGTTAGGGTGGGATGGGAGGGTGGGGTTAGGGTGGGATGGGAGGGTGGGGTTAGGGTGGGATGGGAGGGTGGGGTTAGGGTGGGATGGAGGGTGGGGTTAGGGTGGGGTGGAGGGTGGGGTGGAGGGTGGGGTTAGGGTGGGGTGGAGGGTGGGGTTAGGGTGGGGTGGCGGATGGGGTTAGGGTGGGGTGGAGGGTGGGGTTAGGGTGGGGTTAGGGTGGGATGGTGGGTGGGGTTAGGGTGGGTTGGAGGGTGGAGTTAGGGCGGGATGGGAGGGTGGGGTTGGGGGGATGGAGAATGGGGTTGGGGGGGATGGGAGGATGGGGTTGGGGGGGATGGGAGCATGGGTTAGGGTGGGGTTAGGGTGGGATGGAGGGTGGGGTTAGGGTGGGATGGAGGATGGGGTTAGGGTGGGATGGGAGGATGGGGTTAGAGTGGGATGGAGGGTGGGGTTAGGGTGGGGTGGGATGGGAGGTGGGGTTAGGGTGGGATGGAGGATGGGGTTAGGGCGGGATGGAGGGTGGGGTTAGGGTGGGATGGGAGCATGGGTTAGGGTGGGGTTAGGGCGGGATGGAGGATGGGGTTAGGGTGGGATGGGAGGATGGGGTTAGGGTGGGATGGGAGCATGGGTTAGGGTGGGGTTAGGGTGGGATGGAGGGTGGGGTTAGGGTGGGATGGAGGATGGGGTTAGGGTGGGATGGAGGGTGGGGTTAGGGTGGGGTGGGATGGGATGGGAGGTGGGGTTAGGGTGGGATGGAGGATGGGGTTAGGGTGGGATGGAGGATGGGCTTAGGGTGGGATGGAGGATGGGCTTAGGGTGAAAGGATGGAGTTGGGTGGAGCTGGAAATCCTGGGCTTAGGGTGGGAATTGGAGGATGTGGTTGGGGTGGGAGGGTGGAGTTGGTTGGAGCTGGAAATCCTGGGCTTAGGGTGGGAATTGGAGGATGTGGTTGGGGTGGGAGGATGGAGTTGGGTGGAGCTGGGAAGCCTGGGAAGCCAGTGTCATCATCCAGATCAGGAAGGCTTGGGGGTGTAACAAAGTCATGTTCTCTAAATGGGACAATGGACGTCACCCAGGCTGGATTCATCTTCAGGAAATGTTGAGGCGCCTCCACATGTCATGTGGCAATTACGGGGCTCCAAGAGTCCTGACACAGTGACCCCATGTGGCCAGTAGATCTGGCAGGAAATGCACAAGGCGAGATTTCCCTCCCTCCAAGGTCCCTGTACAATTATATTTAGACTGTTAAGACCAGAGGTGGCACCTGCTGGGTGCCTAAAACATGCAGGTGGCCCACTCCCTGGAAACGAGTGGCTGAAACCACACACAAGTTCTCTTTACTCTCAGGATGTGGGCTCGCAGCTCTCAGAAGCAGCCCAGCTGCACCAGTCAACTCCCAGTCCATAGAGGAAACCTCTCTCCCACCCTTCACATTTCACAGTTGCTTATTCATTCCTTTGGCTACAACCTTAGGGAGTTGTTTACAGTAACTATCCTTTGTGCAGTATTAGTTGTACCTTTGTGGAGATTAGCTGGATCTGGTGGCACAGTGGTTAAAGCGCTTGGCTGCTAACTAAAAAGTCTGAGGTTCGAACCCACCAGCCGCTCCGCGGGAGAAAGATGTGGCCGTCTGCTTCTGTAAAGGTTACAGCCTTGGAAACCCTATGGGGCAGTTCTACTCTGTCCTCTGGGGTGCCTATGAGTCAGAATTGACTCGACAGCAGTGGGTTTGCGTTTTTGTTGTTGTTGCGGAGATTGTTAGGCAGATCCTCTCCTGCAAGCAGGGATGTACGGAAGAGGTGGGGTCCACAGGGGCACAGAAGCAGAAGGAATTGCCCCTCCTCCCTTGGGTTCCTTGCCTGGAGGTTCCGTCCCCACAGACCTGCCTCCCCTCCCCACCTCCACTTCGCCTTCTGATAACCAGGGGCTGATGTGTGTGTCACTGACCCCTAGGCCCCTGGGACTCTCTGATCCTCTTTCCCCCCAGGCCTCCAGAAGCAAAGCTGTGGCAATGTGGCCGTGATCCTGCCGGTGGTAGGGGTGGCCGCCGCCACACTCACCGTGCTACTGATGGTAATCTTCAGAAGGTAACCTTCCCAACCTGAAAACGTCGCTCAGAGGGAAGGCGGGCACCAAAGGATACGGATTTACAAGTCTATTTACAGGAAATGTCCAGGGGAGCAAGGCCATAGAGACAAGGAACAGATAGGTGGTTACCAGGGGCTGGTGGAGGCGGGGACGGGGAATTGTTGCTAATGGATAAGAGTTTCTGTTTGGGGGTTACCAGGGGCTGGTGGAGGCGGGGACGGGGAATTGTTGCTAATGGATAAGAGTTTCTGTTTGGGGGTGCTTGGAGAGTGCTGGCGCTGCCTGGAAGATGTGGGGTGCTTGGAGAGTTCTGGGGTGCTTGGATAGACTTGGGGGGCCTGGAGAGCCCTGGGGGTGCCTGGAGATTCCTGAGGTTACTTGGACAGACTTGGGGGTTCCTGGAGAGCTCTGGGGGGTGCTTGGAGAGACATGGGGATGCCTGGAGAGTCCTGAGGTGCTTGGAGGAACTTGGGGTGCTTGGAGAGTTCTAGGGTGGTTGCAGAGATTTGGGAGCCTGGAGAGACTTGGGGGTGCCTGGAGAGTCCTGGGGGTTCCTGAAGAGTCCTGAGACATGTGGGGGGTCCTGATGACCCCACCAACCCTCTCCCTGTGTGCCCCACCCAGGCCTCTAAGAACATCTTGCCCAAGAGGTGGTGTGCCCAGTGAGAAGGAGGACCAGAGTGAGGCAGAGTGGAAGGGGGATCTGTGTCTCTGTGCTCTGCCTCACTGCCTGTAGTAGGGAGGGTCTGGTCTGGGGTGGTGTGGACAGGGTGCCCACCGGCCTCAGCTCTTCCTCCATGGAGCCCAGCTGCCTCCAGCTCCTCAGGGCTGAGTGCCAACCACCAGCTTCCTCAGGAGGGCGGCCACCCCAGAACCTGCAGTCACCTCCTTCCCCTGGGGGTGGGCTCCCCAGCGCCTCCCTGACCAGCAGCCTGAAGAAGGAGCCTGTACCACCACTGGGCACCGGGTTCTCCCCAGAGACAGAGGCCAGCACCTCTGTCCCCTCCACACAGGAGAAGGTCCCCAACGCACCCACTGTTGGCCCGACAAGCGTGGCCAGTGGTTTCAGATGTGACAGCGTGGGGCTAGTGGCCCCGGTTCTCCAGACGGAGAGCAAAGTTTCCAGAGTCTGGGATGAAGTCCCAAAACAAAGCACCCCTTCTCAAGTTCAGGGCCCACCAGGACGAGCTTGTGTTGGGATTCTCAACTTGAAAAAACACCTGCCATTGAGCCGACTCCAACTCACTGAGAGCCCACGTGTGTCAGAGTACGACGGTGCCCCGTAGGGTTTTCAGTGGCTGATTTTTTAGAAGTGGATTGCCAGGCCTTTCTTCCGAGGTGCCTTCCAAGCACGTGAACCATTTTCACCACCTGGGGTCCCTCTGGATGCACAGTGACTTCCCATTAATACCAAAATACAGTGAAACCTGTGAGAGCTGGAACTCCACAAGACTGCCTTGTTTTTCTAGGTCTCAAAAGTTTTAGCCTTTGACAGGGTGCTGTCTCGGTAGACAATAATTGAGTTTTCCTTCTCTGACAGATTTCTACCTCACACAGGTTCTGGCTTTTGCAGGTTTAATAGGGTTGCTGGGAACCCTGGTAGCGTAGTGGTTAAGTGCTATGTCTGCTAACCAAGAGGTTGGCAGTTCAAATCCGCCAGGTGATCCTTGGAAACTCTATAGGGCAGTTCTACTCTGTCCTATAGGGTTGCTATGAGTTTTTGGATAGGGTTGCTGTGAGTCAGAACTGACTCGACGGCAATGGGTTTTTTATATAAATATGGGAGCCCTGGTGGCGCAGTGGTTAAGCACTGAGCTCCTAACCGAAAAGGTGGTTCAGACCCACCAGTCACTTCTCGGGAGAAAATTGTGGCAGCCTGCTTCCATAAAGATTTTCACCCACTGTTGTCAAGTCAATTCCGACTCCTAGCAACCCCATAGGGCTTCCAAGGCTGTAAATCTCTATGGAAGCAGACTGCCACATCTTTCTCCCACGGAGCCCCTGCTGGTTTCGAACTGCTGACCTTTCAGTTAGCAGTTGATTCCTTTAACCACGGCGCCACCAGGGCTCAAAAAGATTATAGCCTTGGAAACCCTATGGAGCATTTTTCTACTCTGTCCTATAAAAAAAAAAATAGGATTGCTATAAGTTGGAATTGACTCAGCGACCACGGGTTTAGTTGGTTTAAATATAAACAGTTGCTATCGAGTTGATCCTGACTCATGGCGACCCCGTGTGTGTCAGAGTAGAACTGCGCTCCGTAGAGTTTTCGATGGCTGATAGTTTTGGAGGTAGATCACCAGGGCTTTGGATGGACCCAAACCTCCACCTCTTAGTTTAGCAGCTGAGTGCTAACCGTTTGCAGCACCCAGGGGCTCCTCCTTAGTTTAATCACATCTGCAAAGACCCTCCTCTTTCCCCTTCGTGCCAGGTCCTCCCTGAGGCAAAAGCTATTCCTGCCCATCCCACAGGTGAAGAGCTTCCTCACTCCAAACGCTGAGGTGAGTTGGTTCCACCTTTGGGAGCCCCCAGCACCGAGAAGCCGGAGCTGGGGGTGTCTGGTGTGGGGGCAGGGTCCCCTCCTCCCTGCGCAGACCCCACTGTCCAGGGCTGGCTGCTGTGTTGGAGGTGAGGGGCAAGGGGGGAAGGAGAGAGGGGTTGTGTCCAGCTGCCTTCCACAGAGCCCTCCACCCTCCTCTTTGTCTAAGTGCTTCCTGGCACTCCATCACGAGGTCACAGACAAAGGCGAGATGGGTCCGGGTTGGAAACCCTTTGGCTGGGGCTTCTGTTTCAGTTCTTTCTCTCTCTCTCTACCTCTCCTTCTGTCTTAGTCAGCTAGTGCTGCTATAACAGAAATGCCACAAGTGGATGGCTTCAACAAAGAGAACTTTATTCTCTCACAGTCTGGACGTAGGCTAGAAGTCTGAATTCAGAGTGCCAGCTCCAGGGGAAGGCTTTCTGTCTCTGTTGGCTCTGGGGGAAGGTCCTTGTCATCAATCTTCCCCTCGTCTAAGAGCTTCTCAGCACAGGGACCCCAGGTCCAAAAGACACACTCTGTCCCGGCACTGCTTTCTTGGTTGTATGAGGTCCCCAACTCTCTGCTCGCTTCCCTTTCCTTTTATATCTTGAGAGATAAAAGGTGGTGCGGGCCACACCCCAGGGAAGCTCCCTTTACATTGGATGAGGGATGTGGCCTGAGCAAGGGTGTTCCATCCCACCCTAATCCTCTTTAACCATAGGCAGAGACTATGATTTATAACAAATAGGAAAATCACAAAATAGAGGACAACCACACAGGGCCTAACCAAGTTGACACATATTTTGGGGGGACACAATTCAGTCCGCTACACCTTCCCTCACTTCCTCGTCCTCCTCTTTCTCCTTCACCTCTCTCCGCCTCTATCTGTGTCTCTATCTCTCCCTCCCTGTTGTCCCCCCGTCTTCTCTGTCTCCATCTCTCTGTCTCTCTGTCCAGTCGAGCCCCATACCCCCGTCCTCACCAGGTCTGCTCACCTTTCATGCTGCTCTTCTCTGACACTTTCTTGACTGGAGAACCAAGCACACAGCTGTCCATCTTCTCCACGGCTCCTCTCTTCTCTGTCTCAGATCACCTGGGAAGGGGACCACCTGCCTCCAGACACCGAGGAGCCCGAATTCCTCATCGTGGAAGAGATGGAATAATTTGCAAACGAACAAGTAGAATGTGTGGGGCCAGCACCACGCCACTGCCCAAAATCTCATTCTACGTGCTGTCTACTTGGTCGACTTTCAAAGCTGGGCTGTTTGTGACGTTTTCTGACTCGTCTGGCAACACCACCATCAAAACCTCCCCAACTGTGCGTTCGTCTGCATGGTCAACCCATTGCCGTCCAGTCGATTCCGACTCATGATGACCCCATGTGTTAGGGAGTAGAGCTTAGCTTCATAGGGTTTTCTTGGCTGTAATCTTTATCAAAGGAACCCTGGTGATGCAGCGGCTAAGTGCTGAGCTGCTAACAAAAAGGTCAGCGGTTCAAACCCCCCAGCAGCTCTGCAGGAGAAAGACCAGGCGATCTGCTCCTGTAAAGATTACGGCCTAAGAAATCCTACGCGGCAGTTCTGCTCCATCACATGGGATCACTAGGAGTCAGAATCGACTCGCTATCACCCAACAAGAACAATTTTTATCAAAACAGATTGCCAGGCCTTTCTTTCATGGTGCTGCTGGTTGGGTTCAAACTGCCATCCATTAGTAGCTGACTGCAAACCTTGCAGATGCCACAAAACTAAACCAGTACTGTCTTTCAAGTGCAAAGTCCCCTGTGTTCCCCCACTCAGAGAAACACAGTCTTTAACTCCCAAGGCCGCAGTGTACAGCAGGCAAGCGGATCCTGGAATGAGCCCCATCCACTGTACCTGGGTGGACATGGCTAGTCTCTTGGACCAAGAAACTCACCCAGTGAGATGGACCAAAGCATTCACAACAGACCACACTGACCCGGCATCTCACTCCTATACTCAGAAAATAATCACAAATGGGGGTGAGTTTACCTCCTGGGGCCACCCATAGCACAGTACCACAAACCAAAAACCCCCTCCAAAAAAAGACAAACACTCCCATGGAGTCGATTTTGACTCATAGCGACCCTATAGTGGATTTTGACTCCTAGCGACCCTACAGGACAGAGTAGAATTGCCCCAAAGGGTTCCCAAGGAATGGCTGGTGGATTCAAACCGCTGACCTTTTTGGTTAGCGTCCAAGCTCCTAACCACTGTGCCGCCAGGACTCCATACCAGAAACCGGGGGCGTAAAATAGCAGAAATACATTCTTGCACAGCTCTAGGGGTCAGAAGTCTGACTGGAGGCTCCAGGGGAGGATACTTCCTCATCTCTCCCAGCTTCTGGTGGCCCCAGGCGCTCCTGGGTCTGTGGCCGCATCACTCCAATCTCTGCCGCCACCTTCACGTGGCCGTCTCCCCTCTGTCTCCCTGTCTCTGTGTCTCCTTTAGAAGGAGTCACTCATATCGGGTCACTGTGTGTAAGAATCGACTCTACTGGTTCCGGTTTTCATGTAAGGTTAGGACTCGCTCTACCCTGTGTGACCCCGTTACCTTAGCTAGTTACATCTGCAAAAACTATTACCAAAGAAGGTCGTCTTCACAGGTACAGGGGTTAGGACTTCAACACATCTTTTTGAGGGACACATCTCAACCCATAACAGGGGACGAGGGTGTTACTAGAATGATTTGCGCTGCTTTACCTAAAACGGCACAGATTGGTAAAGAACCTAGATCTCAGGCTAGCAGGAAATGATCAAAAAAAAAAAAAAAGTTGCCGCTGAGTTAACCCCGACTCATTGGCGCCCCTATGCATGTCAGAGCAGAGCTGTGCTCCACCATGTTCTCAGTGGCTGGTTTTTCGGAAGTAGGTCACCAGGCCTTTCTTTCGACGCACCTCAGGGTGATCTTGAACCTCCAGCCTTTCAGCCTAGCAGCCGAGCGTGTTAACCGTGTGTGCCACCCAGGGACTCCAAGTAGATGACAGTCCATCCCAACAGTGTACTACTATGCAGGTACCAAGTATCAACATAATTGAATATTCAATCAATTAGTTCTAGAGCAGCCCGGATGTGGATCCCTCTTGCTGAACACGTGTGCATTAGAAGTTCTTGAAGGGTGCACCCCAAACCATGAACAAGGCAATCGCCAGTGGGTGGGTACAGAAGAAACGAACAGTGTTTCCTAACGAGTACGTTTCGGCATTATTGAAGTCTATTACTTTATTCCTTTTGTAACTACCGTTTATTTTTTAAGTTGTTATTATATCCAACAAAAACATTCGACTCTTGAACACTGTCCCCAAGTACAATTCGGTGGCGCCGTGGTCCTCATGAGTTCAACCATCACCGTTACCCATTCCCAAAGTTTCCCGTCACCCTTAACAGAAGGTCAGTGTCCCCTGAGCAACGACATCTTTTTCCCTGGCCCGCCCCCCGCCTGTCCATAGAAACCACTAATAAACTTTGTTCTCCTACGTAAACTTGCCTCTTCTAGATATTTCTTTATAATGACTTTTGCACGTGCCCTGGTGGCACAACGGTGAAGCACTCGGCTGCTAACCGTAAGGTCAGCGTTTCGCAACCACCAGAGGCTCTGCAGGAGAGAAGACCTGGCGACCTGCTCCCGTAAAGGTTACAGCGTAGAGAACCCCATGGGGCAGTTCTACTCTGTCACATGGGGGCGCTGTGAGTCAGACTCGCCTCCGCGGCACCCGGCAACAACAACAACGATGTAGCATGTGAAACTGAAGTAGCGCGTGTCAGGACTTCACTTCTCTTTATGGCTGCGTAGTATTCCATCGTGGGGATGGACCACGTTGTGTTTATCCACTCACCTGCTGATGGACATTTCCATTATCTCCATTTCTCTCCCTCTTTAAGGTAGAGCTTCTGAGGTGGGGCCAAGACGGCGGAATGGACAGCCGCTTCAGGTGAGCCCTCTTTACAACAAAGACCCGAAAAACAAGTGAAATGAGTATATTTGTGACCAGCTGGGAGCCCTGAGCGCCAAAGGCAAGCTCAGACAATGAACTGAGGGGCAGGGGGAGGAAGAGGCCGTTCAGAAGCGGAGAGGAGTTGCCGGACCTGAATCGCAGGGAGCCCTCAGGCCCCATTCCTGGAGTGGCAGCAGCAGGCTGGTCCTAGCGCTGGGCTGCAGATTCCTCAGGGAGAAGCAGCAGCCCCACAGCCTGCTCACACCTCCGGAACCTGAGGAGAAGGGCGCTCTCGGCAAAAGCTAAGTAACTGCATATATTTTACCACGCCCCCCCCACCCCCAAGCCAGCTTCAGCAGCTGAATCCCCTGGCCTGAGATAGACCCTGGTGAGCACCTGGAGCCGTCCTCCCGGCCTTGGGGAAGAAAAAAATTTCCAACGGGGGGGAAAAGATAATTTGCCAGCTCCATTAACTGGGGGAGCTCAGGACAGAAGCAGTCCCTGTCTAGGCATAAACCGTCTGTGGACCTTGAGCACCTTTCCCTTCTGCATGGACCTGTGTGGGCCTATTTCGGGAGAATAGGCCCTTGTTGGCAAACTCCAGCCATTTCAGCCGTGCAGTGGAGAGGTGGGTGTTTGACGTTTGACATTGCCTTGCCTATTAAACAAGGTCCTCGCCTACCCACAACAGGGACCTAAGGACTGGTGGCTCCACTTGGGTCACCCAGCCACCCGCGACGGGGTCCAAAGATAACTGGTACCTCCCAGTCCTTACAACCAAAAACTTTGGGTGCTCATGGTCCCTCTTGCAGAACCCACCCCCCAGCACAGTCTAGGGAACAGAGAGGCGTTTTCCTCAGGGACACTTTGGGGTCAGTTCTCAGCCCCCTGCCTTGTTCTACTGTGATTTTTAAAAGCATTTATTAAATGTTTGGGTTAGATTCCGAGCATTTAGAAAGGAAATCGATTTCCCCAAGCCATGCCTCATTTCTAGATATCCTGAAAGAAAGCAAAAACAGCGGGAGGCAGTAAGACAGATACTGGCAAGGAGGTCTCAGCTCGGATTAGAGCTGCCAGCTCCTCCGAGGACAAGAACGGGTTGGAACGGTGAAGAGACACGGATTTCACAAGAAGCAGCAGCTGCTGATCAGGGGTTTTCCTTTGAAGCTGGCATCTGGTTGGGGCAGGGTGATAAAGAGAAGCCCCGGCCACATCTTTCAAAGTGCTGCCCTTGGGCCAAGGAGGCTTGTCAAACACGACGACATTCCCGAAGTGCGGGAGCCCTTGATACTGCTGAGGCTGTGACCCCAGATACATCGTGTCGCAAGGCTGAAGGCCAGCCGGCCAGGCACTGCCTGTGATAAGGGGAAGTGGCAGAGATGAGATGACAGGGTGCCCGCGGCGAGGTTTCACAATCCTCCCTCTGAGAGCAAAGGATACGTGTCTTTTTGCAACACCAGCTCCGGCTCCGTGGACAAGCATAGACCCGGGAGCCTCTGGTTTACTCGAGTGAACATAATCCAAGGCCATGGCGGTTGTTGGAAGTTTCCGAATGGAGGGCTCGTTGGTGTGCAGGGTGGGTTGGGGACCCTCATGATAGCCGAGTCCCTGATTTTAGGAACTGGGATAAGGGTCCCAGGGAAGGTCCCTAAAGGGCAGAACGAGAGCACAAGGGGCTGAGTGAGGATCAGAGAAGGAAAAGGAAGCATAGTGATTTTGTGGGTGTCCTGGGTCAGCAGTAACAAAGTGTTGCACACCGGGGGGCTGAAGGCCACAAGAATTTGTTGTGTCCTCTCAATTCTGGAGACCCGAAGTCCGCAATCAAGGGCTACGCTCCCTCCGGAGGCCCTAGGAGAGAATTCTTCCTTGCCTCTTCCAGCGTCTGGTCGCTCCAAGGGCTCTTGGCTTGTGGCCACATCTCTCCAATCTCTGCTCCGCCTTCACACAGGTGTTTTCCTCTGTGTCTCCGTGTGTGTCTCCTCTCTCTTATAAGGACTCTCATCACTGGATAAAGGCCCACCCTCATACAGGAAGATCTCATTCCAAGACCCCTATCTCTATTCCAACAGCAATGACCCTGTTTGCAGATAAGCTTGCATTCTTAGGTTCCCAGTGGACGTGAATTTGGGAGGGCACCATCCAATCCACTAAAAACACAACAAAACCAGCTACCATTGAATCAAGTGCTATTCACGGTTATCCATGTGTGTCAGAGGAGAATGGGGCTCCAGAGGAGAACGGGGCTCCACAGGGGTTTCAGTAGCTAGTTCTTCAGGAGCAGATTGCCAGACCTTTCTTTCAAGGCACTTCCGGGTGGACTTGAACCTCTAACCTTTCTGTTAGCAGCTGAGCCGTTAACCACTTGCACCACCCAGGAGCTCCTGTGGGTTGAGTGGAGTCGAAGTCCTAAAAGACATGTTGAAGTCCTAACCCCTGGAACCTGTGAATGTGACCTCATTTGGAAATGGGGTCTTTGATGGTGTCATCAGTTAGCATGAGATCATACTGGAGCAGGGTGGGTCCTGATCCCATCTGAGTGGTATTGTTACAAAAGAGAAGAGACGCAGAGCGGAGACGGCCGTGTGAAGACGGAGCAGAGATTGGAGTGAGGTGGCCACAAGCCCAGGAATGCCTGGGGCCACCAGAAGCTGGAAGAGATGAGGGAGGTCCTCCCCTAGAGCCTCTGGAGGGGACATGGATCTCCTCACACCTTGATTTCAGATTTCTGATCTCCAGAACTATGGGAGAGTAAATGTCTGTTGTTTTAAGCCACCTAGCATGTGGTCTTTTATTCTAGCCATCCCAGAACACTTGCATGCTGTGCGTTTTTAGATTCCCTGATTGTTAATCAAATGAAGAGCTATGGTGAGCTACAGCTGCTAACCCAAAGGCCGGCAGTTTGAATCCACCAGGCACTCCTTGGAAACTCTATGGAGCAGTTCTAATCCATCCTGTGTGGTCGCCATGAGTCAGAATTGACTCAATGTCAACAGTTCTGTTTTTTTTTTTTTTTTTAATCCTGTGGGAATAGAAGCCCTGGTTGGACAGTGGTTAATTAATTGCTCGGCTGCTAACCGGAAAGTCAGGCATTCAAACCCACCAGCTGTTCACACAGGAGAAAACCCTGACATTCTGCCTCCATAAAGATCACAGCCTAGGAAACCCGATGGGGCAGTTCTACTCTGCCCCACAGGGTCGCTGTTGCTGTTGTTGTTAGGTGCCATCAAGTCAGCTCCAACTCATGGGGATCTCACAGAAAACAGAAGGAAACCCCGCCTGGTCCCGTGCCATCCTCATAGTCGTCGTTATGCTGGAGCCCATTGTTGCAGCCACTGTGTAAGTCCATCTCATTGAGGGTCTCCCTCTTTTCTACTGATCTTGTACCAGGAGTTGGAATTGATTAGACAGCAAAAACTTGGATCCTGGAGGAGGATCTAAGGGCGCAGAGGACGGACCCATCCCCTAGGGGTCTTTCATCTCAGGAGGGGGCAGGTCAGCCAGGGTAGATGCTGATGGTGTCAGGTGTGGTATCAGGTGCTGGCCTGCGTGGAGAAGGCAGCAGGGAGGGGATGAGACTGGGCTGGAACTGGGGGATGACGACAAGAATGAGGCAAAGGTGGGGGAACTACTGAATGTGGGCAAGGGTGTCAGGGGAAGGCTTCGTCTCAGCAAAGGGTACAGGAAATAACAGGTGTCAGTCTGTCAGTCTGTCTTACTGTGCTGGCTTGTGTGTTGCCGTGATGCTGGAAGCTAGGCCACTGGTATTCCAAATACCAGCAGGGTCACCCATGGTGGACAGGTTTCAGCTGAGCTTCCAGACTAAGACAGACTAGGAAGAAAGGCCTGGCAATCTACTTACGAAAATCACCCAATGAAAACCCCATGGATCCCAACAGAACACGTCCGATATAGTGTTGGAAGATGAACTCCCTAGGTTGGAAGGCACTCAAAACACACAGTGGCTGCAATAATGGACTCAAGCACGGCAACGGGCGTGCACATGGTGCAGGAAAAGCAGCGTTTTGTTCTGTTGTGCATGGGGGTCCCATGACTTGGAGTCGATCCAACAGCAACTAGTAACAGCCAACAATGCCAGAAAGGAAAGGCAACGTGGGTTCTTGGACACCACGTTAAGGGTTGAACTTTATCAGTAAGCCGAGGGCAGCCACCTCATCCAGGATACACGGGCCCCTCAGTGTCCCAGAGCCTGGGAGGGGGCCTTCCTATGGGATAGGCAAGGAAGACGGCTGGAAGTCTTTCATCAAGACCACTCATACTTGTGGGCTGACTTTACTATGGCAGGAAATTGCCCAAGCTGGTTTGAATTATAAGCTGTCATTTTAACAAAGAGGAACCCTCACCAAGAAATGAGAACAGGAAAATAACACAATAAAAAGAAAGAGCGTTGCTTCCAGGGAGCTTGGGCAGCTGGTCACCATGTCGCCAACTCCAGAGTTCAGGGCTCCGAGCCAGACTGGGGATCCTTGACCAGGTCCCTGGCCATCTGGACCCTCATTGGATGGGAATTTTAGGGGTGGACCCCACCCAGATGCTATAAGAAAGCCTGAATGGCGTAACAAGCTCCAGTTTCTCTTTGGGGAGGCTGCCTTCGGAGCAGCGAAGGGAACAGCACCAGTGGTAGCTCGGGTCCCGTCGCCTGGGTGGGGACCCCCAGACCAGCCTGACTCACTGCTGCCTGTGACGCTGGACTTTGTTACACATTCAAGGTGAGAGTCTGATTTCTGTGCAGGAGGAGGGGGCAAAGGCAGGCAGAGGCCCCTGTGTCTGCTGTCCTTGTAGCCCCGTGCTGCCCAGTACAGGCACCGCAGGCCACATAGGGCCACAGAGTCCGCTACTTCAACCTGGGGTGCTGCCGGCCAGCTGCACACACCCACCCCATTCTAAGCGGCACGCCAAATAGCTCATAAATTGCCTTTGTATGGACTATGTGTCAACACGGTCACATCTTGGATGCGTGGGGTTAGGTGGAAGGTGGGGCAAATGGTTTGCACTCGACTAACCTAAATGTTGGCAGTGCACAGCTGGTGGTGCTGCGGAAGAGAGGCCTGGCGATCTGCTTCCGTAAAGATGACAGCCAAGGAAACCCTAGGGAGCACCGTTCTATTCTGACACACAGAGTTGACTTGATGGCAACCTGTGGTTTTAATGTGGAGTCCCTGGGTGGTGCAAAGGGTTAACGTACTTGGCTGCTGACCAAAAGGTTGGAGGTTGGCGTGCACCCATAGGTGCCTCAAAAGAAAGGCCTGTCAGTCTACTTCCAAAAAATCAGCCTTTGGAAACCCTGTGGAGTGCAGTTCTACTCTGACCGCACTTGGGGTCACCATGAGCCAGGATCCCCATTCACAAACTTGGCTGCTAACCAGAAGGCTAGAGGTTCAGGTTCACCCAGAGGCACCTTGGAAGAAAGGTCTGGCCATCTACTTCCAAAAAAATCAGGCAGTGCTGACCCCTGGAACATGGTTCTCCTCTGACGCTCACAAGGGTGCCATGAGTTGGGGTCGACTGCACGGTGACTGGCTTTTTCGTACGTACAATGGAATGTTATTCTGCATAAAAAGAAATGAAGTCCTGATGCATGCTACCACATGCGTGAACCTTGAAAACATGCTGCTGAGTGAAAGCAGCCAGACACAGAAAGACACATATTGTCTGACTCCATTGATACGAAATACCCAGGACAGGCAAATCCGCAGAGACAGAAAGTAAATTACCAGTTGTTAGAGGCTGGGACGGAAACCCTGGTGGCGTAGCGGTTAAGTGTTGCACCTGTTAACCCAAAGGTGAGCAGTTTGAATCCACCAGGTAGGTGCTCCTTGGAAACTCTGTGGGGCAGTTCTCTGTTCGATAGGGTCGCTGTGAGTTGGAATTGACTTGACGGCAAAGGGTTTGGTTTTTCTTAGGGGCTGGGAGGAGGTGGGAAGGGGGTGACTGGTAAACTGGGACAGGGGCTTCCTTTGGGGGCAATGAGGAAGAACATTCTGAGGTATGGACGTGGTGGTTACACAATGTTATGGGTGTACTAAACGCCACCAGACGGGATGCTCTAAAACACAGGTCGTCCCCGACTCACTTCGCGTTCTGCTCCGAAGCCTCCGTCGTAAATCTGTTCTGACGTTAAGTCGAATGCTGGCTTTTTGTTTGTTTTAGTTTTCATTATTATTGCCATAGCCTGCTATACGGTAGGGTTCTGAACAGTAAATCGTAACATTGAACATCTTGAACTGAACACCTGAGAATGATAACATCAATAAATGACACACTGCAACATCGTATGTAGTGCCTATCACCAACGGGAAGATGTAGCAAAAAGAAAAGACAGACAGACAGCCGTGAGAGGGGTTCGTGGTAACTTGAAAGCATCCTAAGTTGGTGTGTTTTTATCCTGTGTGCAGTAAAAACGGTGACTTTCATCCTATGTACATTCAACTTTAATAAACCAGGGGCTGAGGAGTTGACCCTGACCCACGGCGACCCTATGTGAGGCAGAGTAGAACTGTGCCCCTGGTTCCCGTGGCCCCAGATTCCCGTTCTGTGGGTCCAGCTGGGACGGGACCCCTCCAGGCATTGATGCTGACAGCGAGGACCTCATCTGGGCAGCCTGCTGTAGGTGCTCCCCTCCCTGGCCATCTGCCCTGGCTGCTCAACGCCTCCCCCTACGTCTGACACCCCAGGGTGTGAGTGCCCCGGTGCCCCTTTTGATCTTCTTCCTGTAGTTTTATCCACCTTTGAGACCTGTGCGGGGTCTTACCTGTCGGCCGACTGATTGGACCACGACTCAGCCATTGGACGCCCCTTCCAGCCTTCAGGGCTCCATCCCAGGCCTGGGAACACCTGCCTGCTCTACCACAGCTTCCCTGTGCTGGTCCAGGGCTGCAAAGGGGCCTGAGCCTCACCCCCCTCGGCCCGCGTCCTCCGCTGCCACCCCCGCACCATCGCCGCAATGATGACGCTGTTCAGGCGATCTGGTTATCTGGCTCGTGGGAGGATGCTAACTTCTTTCTGCAAGGAAAGACCCCTCACTGTGTAATCCTCGCTGTGTTTGAAGGGTCTGTGTATATGGGGGCCTGGCACACTCAGGGAACCCCTGGGTGGTACAAATGGTGAATGGTCTGCTGTGGGGTCCAGGAGCTGGGACCCTGTAGGAGGACCCCACATTGTTGGTATGCTGTGTGTGGTTTCAGCTCCCCCTCCCAGGGCGATCACGTAGTGGGAGAACTAGGGAGACTGGAGCTGCCCCTCAGAGACCCTGCAGGAGGACCCCACATTGTTGATATGCTATGTGGGGTTTCGGGACCCTCCCCCAGGGTGGTCGTGGGATGGGGGAACTAGGGAGACCAGGGCTGCACCACAGGTACCCCGCAGGAGGACCCCATAATGTTAGTATGCTGTGCAGGGTTTCAGGACCCTCCACCAGGGTTGTCATGGGATGGGGGAACTAGGGAGACCGGGGCTACACCACAGGGACCCCGCAGAAGGACCCCACATTGTTGATAAGCTGAATTTGGTCTCAGGGGCCCCCAGGGTAATCACAGGGTGGGGGAACTAAGAAGATCAGGACTGTACCCCAGGGCTGCAGATGGCCGGCCATGGGGTGAGGGGCCAGAAGAGTGGCTGCCGAGGGCTCCATGGCACTTGGGGAAGCTCCTCGCAGGCAAGCCTTACCGTAACAAGTCCGTCCAGGAAATTTAGTCTGCGTGGATTTCATGGTTTTAATTAAAGTTCCTTCCGCCACGTTATTGCCCATTTCCTGGCTCAGTGGGGGTGTCTTCTGGTGTCCGGATCTGGGTCAAGCCAAGAATGTGCCACGCTGGGGGGGTTCTTCTACCACAGTGCACACACGTACCACGTATAACACACACAGACACATACGTGCCACACACAGACACATACATACCACACACAGACACATACGTGCCACACCAGACATATATGTGCCTCACACAGACACATACGTGCCACACACAGACACCACAGACAGAAACTGCAGACAAACGTACCACGCAGATACATAAATGCTACACAGTCACATACATACCACACATAGACACCACATGCCACACACAGACACTTACATGCCACACATAGTCACATACATACCACACACACAGACGCATACATACCACACACAGACACACAAACATACCACATAGACACACAAACATAGCACACAAAGACACACAAACATACCACACACAGACACACAAACATACCACACACAGACACACAAACATACCACACACAGACATCACAAACATACCACACACTGATACCACATACCACACACAGACACACAGACATCGCAGACACACATACCATACACAGACACGCATACCACACACAGACACCACATACCACACACAGACACATATATGCCACACATAGTCACATACATACCACACACACAGGCGCACACATACCACACACAGACACACACATGCCCCACACAGACACACATACCACACACAGACACCACAGAAAAACATACCACACAGAGACATCACAAACATACCACACACAGACACACAAATATACCACACACAGACACACATACCACACACAGACACACAGACATCACAGACACACATACCACACACAGACACCACAAACATACCACACACAGACAACAAACATACCACACACAGACACACAAACATACCACAGACACACAAACATACCACGCACAGACACACAAACATACCACGCACAGACATCACAAACATACCACACACAGATATACAAACATACCACACACAGACACCACAGACACACATACCACACACAGACACAGAGACACCACAAACATAGCATACACAGACACACAAACATACCACACACAGACACACAAACATACCACACACAGACACACATACCATACACAGACACCACAGAAAAACATACCACACACAGACGTGCAAATATACCACACACAGGCACACAGACACCACAGACACAGATACCACACACAGACACACATACCACACACAGACACACAGACACACAGACACACATACCACATACAGACACAGAGACACACAGACACACATACCACATTCATTACGAGCTCAGCATCTTCCCAGCCCTCGTCCCACCTGCCCCGGCAGCCCCACTCCACACGGTGACCCTCTCTTCTCTTTCAGCCCCCCTCTCCCCGAGGGACTGGCCTCCACCATGTCCTTTGTCTGGCTCGCGGTGTTTCTGACGCCCGTCGGCAGCCTGCTGGAAAGGGACCCCGGTAGGTACCCGCGCGGAAAACCGCGTGATGTCCGTCATCTGTCAGGAGTTTTGTTCTTAAGTTAAACTGTTTGTGCTGCAATTGTGGTAGATGTGTGTGAACGTGTAAGAAATATACGAAGACTTCTGTGCATCTTGACTCAGCTTCCCCGATGGCTAACGTTCAGGTTATCGGCAGGATTCAGTTCGTTGAGGTTGTAGGACTGAGGTTCCTGTTGTCTTTCTGGCTGTCGGCATGGAGCGCTCTCAGCTCCACGGCAGTTTGCCTCTCCAACGCCAGCAGGAGAACCCTCCCTGGTGCTCCGAGTCTCTTTGAAACGTTCACCTGATCGGACCAGGCTCACCCAGGAAGATTTCCCTTTGGATTAGGCCAAAGTCAAATAATTTGCGTCCTTAATTTCATCTGCAAAGTCCCTTCACGGGATCGTCCTGTGCCAGACGGAGATGACAAAAACTCACCACTTTGTCCTAGTTTGCACTTCCTGGACACCCAAAATGGTGGCCGCTGGTTCTGCCTGCTGCGGAGAACCATCCGTGTCCTGCGCCATCTTCATGATCGGTTATGGGTCAGGCCGTTGCGATCTCTAGGGTTTCTGTTGGCTGATATTTGGAAGGAGATCTCCGGGCCTTTCTTCCTAGTCTTAGTCTACAAGCTCCCTCGAAACCTGTTCAGCATCACAGCAACACGTGAGTCTGCACTCACAGACCGGTGCTAGCTGTGTATAAGGTACATTGGCTGGGAATTGAACCCGGGTCTCCCGTGTGGAAGGCGAGAACTCCACCACCTAGCTACCACTGCCTTTTTGTCCTCTGCAGACATTTTGGGTGCATTCTACTTCCTGAGGGCTGAACTACCGCAGCTCTGGGGTCAGCAGAATTTGGACATCTCCGGATGGCCTTAGATGTTGGGCAATACTGGTTTCCTGGTCAGGTGTGGGGTTTCCTTTCAGACACCCTTCAAACCCTACTAGCTGGCACCCGTCTGGCTCTTAGATAAGACTGAAGTCTGGTACAGCTGTGGCCCTGGGATCCAGGCTGGGTCCTGTGCAGGTGTCTTGGTTACCTAGCGGTGCTTTAACACACAGACATTAATTTTCTCACAGTTCAGGAGGCTAGAAGTCTGAATTCAGGGTGCCAGCTTTAGGGGAGGGCTCTGTCTCTCTGTCGGCTCTGGGGGAAGGTCCCTGTCTCACTGTCTCTAGCCATTTGAACTTGGAGTTCCTGGGCTTGTAGACTGCCCGGCTCCCCCGTCTTCAGATAGTGGGGGTCTTCCCCTCGTGTCTGCTTTCTTCTGTGCCTGTTGTTGTTAGATGCTGTTTAATCAGTGCCGACTCACAGCGACCCCATGTACAACAGAACGAAACACTGCCCAGTCCTTCACCAGCTCCACAACTGTTACGTTTGAGCCCACTTTTGCAGCCACTGTGTCACTCCATCTTGTTGAGGGTCTTCCTCTTTTTCACTGACCCTCTACTTTACCAAGCATGATGTCCTTCTCCAGGGACTGATCCCTCCTGACAACATGTCCAAAGCATGTAAGACACAGTCTCGCCATCCTTGCCTGGCTGTACTTCTTCCAAGACAGATTTGTTCGTTCTTTTGGCAGTTCATGGTATATTCAATATTCTTTGCCAACACCAAAATTCAGAGGCGTCAATTCTTTGTTCTTCCTTAATCATTGTCCAGCTTTCACATCCATATGAGGTATGAGAGTTAAGGCTGCTAAGCAAAAGCTGAACAGTAGGAATCCACCAGCGCCCCTTGGGAACCCTAGGGGGCAGTTCTACTTTGTCCTATAGGGTTGCTATGAGTTGGAATCGATTCTATGGCAACCTTTATTTCTTTATTTTTATACTTATTACTATTCCTGGATAGTGCAAATGGCGAATGTGATTGGCTGCTCACCAAAAGGTTGGAGCTTCAAGGCTACCCAGGGGTGCCCTGGAAGAAAGGCCTGGTGATCTACTTCCGAAAACTCAGCCATCGAACACCCTGTGGAGCAGAGTTCTACTCTGCCACACACGGGGCCGCTGTGAGTTGGTGTCAACTCCACGGCAGCGGGTTATTAGGTAACTCAGGAGAAAGAAGTTCCCGTCAAGATGTCACCCCGAAGCCGCTGTACATGGTGGTTTGTCCTTAACTAACCTGTCAACGTTTCAGATCCAGGCGCACCAATTAGCAACATCAGGGTGGATCCAAGACGAGGAAGAGTGGTCTGGGACCTCAACGGAAGTGTCGCCGAAGTTACCTGCTCCACAGGCTCAGTGTATCTCAGCAAGGTAAACCACATTCCTGACTTAGCACTCTAGATGTTTCCGTCTTCCTTGGTGACTTGAGTACCAGTAGAGCCAACCTTAGTCATCTAGTGCTGCCATAACACAAATACCACAAGTGGGCGGCTTAAACGAAGAGAAATTTATTCTCTTACAGGTCAGGAGGCTAGAAGTCCTAATTCGCGGTGCCGGCTCTAGGGGAAGGCTGTCTGTCTGTTGGCTCTGGGGGAAGGTCCTTGTCTCAGCTTCTGTAGCTGGCCAAGCTTGGAGTTCCTGGCTTAGACTGGTCTGCCTCCCTTGTCTTCAGATGGTGTGGGTCTTCCCCCTGTGTCTGCTTCTGTGCCTAACCTTCTCTTTTTATGTCTCAAAAGTGAGCAGGAACCATTATTTCAAATACCAGCAGGGTCCCTCGTGGTGGACAGGTTTCAGCAGAGCTTCCGGACTGAGGCAGGCCAGGAAGAAAGGCCTGGCAATCTGACCTGTTATGATTCTGCTCACAGTGACCCTATAAGACAGAGTAGAACTGCCCCCATAGGTTTTCCAAGGCTGCCACATCTTTGTCCCGTGGAGCGGCTGGTGCGTTTGAATAGCTGGCCTTTCGGTTAGCACCCGACGGATTAATCACTGTGCCACCAGGCCTCCTTCGTGGCCATCTACTTCCGAAAATTGGTATTGCTGTTGTTAGGAGCGGCCGAGTCAGTTCTGACTCATCGTGACCCTAGGTACAACAGAACAAAACACCGCCTGGTCCTGCGCCATCCTTACTATCATGCTTGAGCCCATTGTTGCAGCCACTGTGTCAGTCTATCTCATTGACTGAAAACCCTGTGGATCACAACATAACATTGTCTGATATACTGTTGGAAGATGAGTCCCCAGGTTGGGGCTCCCCCTTCTGAGCGATGCCTTACAAGAAGAGGGAACAGGTACAGAAACTCACAGAGGCAATCAGAAGCCGGTGAAGATGTGTCTACAGCCAAGGAACACCCAGGGCTGTCAGAAGCTGGAGGAGACGAGGAGGGATCTTCCCCTGGAGCAGACAGAAAGGGCACAGCCCTGACGGTGTCCTGAATGCAAACTTCTAGTCTCTAGAACCGTGAGACAATAAATTCCAGTTTTTCAAAGGCACCCACTTTGTGGTATCTTGTTATGGCAGCCTGTTTTAGGCCGGGTTCTCTAGAGAAGCCAGACCAGTAAAGCATATAAATATATATAGAAAGAGATTTACGTCAAGGAAGGGGCTCAAGAAGTTGTAGAGACCTGAACATCTCAAGTCCGTGGGTCAAGGATAGCGGCTTTTCCTGATTCTCGTAGCCTCAGGGGCTAGTGAACCCAAGATCGGCAGGTCAGACAGCAGGGCTCTTGCTCACAGGCTGTGAAGATCAACCAAACCCAAGATCAGCTGGAGAGGCGGCAGGTAAGCTGCTAGCTGAAGTCCCAAGAACCGGAGTTCAGATGAACAGGGGCCAGCTGAAGAGTCCAGAGCAGGTGAAAGCCAGAAAGTCCACCTGTACTGGACACAGCCACACCCCCAAGGGAACCCCCTTTCAACTGATTGGCTGCTCATGGCAGATCCCATCATGGAGGTGATCACATTATATCAAATCTCGTCACGGAAGTGATCACATCATCATACCACAGCCAAACTACATCCTAACTGCCAAACCACTGAGAATCACGGCCCCGCCAAGTTGACACCTTAAGGAGCACACAGCCCTAGGAGGCTAAGACATCACGAGAAAGGGTTGCTGTGAAAATAGGTTGAACCTGAACCCAGTGAAAAATCACGTCAGAAAGCATCAGCCCCGACCCGCCGCTCCGAACCCCAAACCCAACTGTCTCATTGATCCCTATTGCAATTTCCCTTCTTGCTTTAAAAAATTATCATCTCTCTGTACTTATTCTTGGACCCCTGGTGGCGCAGTGGTTAAGAGCTCAGCTGCACACCAAAATGTCAGCAGTTGGAATCCACCAGCCACTCACTGGAAACCCTATGGGGCAGCTCTGCTCTGTCCTGTAGGGTTGCTGAGTTGGAATCGACTCGGTGGTAACAAGTTTGATGTTTGTTTATACTTATTCTTAAAATGGAGTTATTTTCATACAAAATTTTCTATTGTTTTATTTAAAAATCTAAACATTATTAATATCCCACTAAGTGTGTTCTCTAAACAATTGCCAAATCATTATGTCCTTCTCAGGCAGACAATACCACCACCTACTGCCAGTTTTATGCATTTCTTCTGTGCAAAACGACCAACTATACCATAACAGTGACCAGTGGCCCGCCGTTTTCAACTGTGATTCAGTATCCTAAGCCAGGTGAGGAAGAATTCGATTTTTGTTTGCTTGTAATTCAGTCTTCTCAATGCCAGCATGATTACAAACAAAAAATAAAATTGAATCAAACCTGTTGCCATCAAGTCGATTCCTACTCACGACGACCCCGTGTGTTACCGAGTAGAACAGAGCTCCGTAAGGTTTTCTCAGCTGTAATCTTTTTTTTTTTTTGTAATCTTTATGAGAGGAGCCCTGGTAGCGCAGCGGTTAAGAGCTTGACTGCTAACTGAAAGGTCAGTGGTTCAAACCCGCCAGCCATCCCGCAGGAGAAAGATGTGGCAGCGTGCTTCCATCAAGATTACGGCCTTGGAAACCCTACGGGGCAGTTCTCTGTCTGATAAGCTTCCTAGGAGTCAGAATTGACTTGAGAGCAACGGGTTTGTTCTGTTGTGTTTTTTTTGTTAATCTTTACTGAAGCAGATTGCCAGGTCTTTCTCCCGTGAAACCACTCCGTGGGTTCAAACCGCCAAACTTTCGGTTAGCAGCCAAGCACACAGGAAACCATTCGTACCACCCAGGGATCTGCAGAAGAGTATTAGGCTGAGCTGAAAAAAAAAAACAGAAAGTTACATACGGTATGATTTTATTCATATGACATTTTTTAAAATTATTGTCGTAAAAATATAGGTAACAGAACGTTTACCAATTGAATATTTTCCACTTGCGCGTGTCAGTGAGACCGATTATACCAGTCGTGTTGGGCAGCCATCACCAACATCCACTGCCGCCGTGTTTTCTGTCCCCATGAACAGACAGCTCCTGCTAGCTAAACCCAGATGTCCTCTGTCCCCTTCTCTCCCACCCCTGGTGACCACTGTTAAACCCTGATCTCTGTATGTCTGGCTACTCCAAGTGTTTCCTTCTAGTGAGGTCGTACAATATTTGTATACGACATTCTCGAAGTGACAAAATTATAGAAACAGCGTGCGGAGGGGGCAGCATCTGACCTCCTCTAACTTCGCAAGGGAAAGGAGAATCAAGACCAACAGCCGAAGGCTGATTCCTATGAGGCGGAGGTCAGACATGCCTCCTCTCTCCTCCGTCTTTACCAATTCTGACACCAGCCGTCCCTCCCATGGCACTCTCCACTTCTCTGCTGGGTTCGTTCGTTCATTCCAATGGCCACACAGGACTCACAGACCATACTGACGATGACGGGGATTATTAGGAAAGGAACAGGTTGCAATTCAGGCTAAGGAACACACAGGATACTGTTCGTCCATCAGGACAGCCTATTCTCAGCCGTGCTTGCAGGCACACCTCTCTCTGGCCCTAGGCCTCTGGCCTGCTCGGGGAAGTGTTACAAAACTCTTTTAGCTCTGCCAGTAAGTTCCCAGAGGCACCCCAGGCACTCAGCTTTCTCGCTCCGTAGGCCGGGAAGCCCACTGCACAATCTTGTGCTGTCATTTCTCTGCTACTGCTTTTTAAGCTCTATCTCCTGGTTCTAGAAGCTTCTCAGTGCAGGGATCCCGGGTCAGGGGTGTCCTTTCCGATCCTGGCTGTGTTCTTCCTTGGTGGCGGTGAGATCTCTCTCCCACCTCTGAGGGGGCTCATTTCAAGCCCAGCGGGCTGGCAGAACTGGCCAATCCCTCTGGTGGGCCACGATGACCCTATCACGCACTCCCGCCCAATCACCTGGGTGGGAGTTACAAGACTTTGGTTAGAAAGGTCACACAAAGCGATCCATCACACTGCGCGGAGAACAGGTTAGCAGTGGCCAGGGGTTAAGACAGAGGTGGGGTAGGGAGAAGTGGAGGTGGCTATAGAAAGGCAACGCGAGGGGTCCTGCTGGTGATGCAAGGTTCCCTGGTTTTGCAAGATGCTACCATTTGGGGAAACTGGGCGAAGGGTATGTGGGTTTCTCTGCACTGTGTCTTTATTTGTTGTCTCTTAGGGTTTTGTGTGTATGCGTGTGTGTGTGTATTAAGTGAAAGTTTACACAGCAAATTCGTTTCCCATTTGATAGTTTGTAGATGAAGTATTCCATGACATGGGTTTTCTGTTTTTTTTTTTTTATTGTTGCTGTTTGTTGTTTTTTCTTGTACTTTAGATGAAAGTTTACAGAGCAAACTAGCTTCTCATTAAACACTTAGTACACGTATTGCTTTATGACATTGTGAACAACCCCATGACATGTCAACACTCTCCCTTCTCGACCTTGGGTTCCCCGTTACCAGCTTTCCTGCCCCCTCCTGCCTTCTCATCCTCGCCCCTGGGCTGCTGTGCCCCTTTAGTCTTGTTTTGTTCCATGGGCCTGTCTACTCTTTGGCTGAAGGGTGAACCTCAGGAGTAACTTCATTACTGAGCTAAAAGGGTGTCCAGGGGCCATACTCCAGGGGTTTCTCCAGTCTCTGTCAGGCCAGTAAGTCTGGTCTTTTTTTGTGAGTTAGGATTTTCTTCTACATTTTTCTCCATCTTTCTCCAGGACCCTCTATTGTGATCCCTGTCAGAGCAGTCAGAGGTGGTAGCCGGACACCATCTAGTTGTACTGGACTCAGTCTGCTGGAGGCCGTGGTAGATGTGGTCCATTGTTATTTGTTGATTTTTTTCTTTTATTGCGGTGAATATATACAACAAAACATTCTCCGCTTCAACAATTTCGACACCCACAATTCAGTGACACTGATTACACTCTTCACGTTGTGCAGCCAACCCCTGCCTCTGTCTTTTCCCTAATCATTCCATCACCGTTCACATAAACTCTGTGCCATCTAAGCAGAAACTTCCCCTTCCCCCTCCCTCCCTCCCCTCGTTGTTGTTGTTGTTAGGTGCTGTCTAATCGGTTCCGACTCATAGTGACCCTGTGCACAACAGAATAAAACACTGCCCAGTCCTGCGCCATCCTTACAATCATAGTTATGCTTGAGCCCATTGTTACAGCCACTGTGTCAATCCACCTTCTTGAGCGTCTTCCTCTTCTCCGCTGACGCTGTACTCTGCCAAGCATGATGTCCTTCTCCAGGGACTGATCCCTCCTGACAACATGTCCAGAGTATGTAAGATGCAGTCTCACCATCCTTGCTTCTAAGGGGCACTCTGGTTGTACTTCTTCCAAGACAGATTTGTTCGTCCTTTTGGCAGGCCATGGTATATTCAATATTCTTCGCCAACACCACAATTCAAAGGCGTCAGCTCTTCTTTGGTCTTCCTTACTCATTGTCCAGCTTTCACATGCATATGATGCGACTGAAAATACCATGGCTTGGATCAGATGCACCTTAGTCCTCAGGGTGACATCTTTGCTCTCAACACTTTGAAGAGGTCCTTTGCAGCAGGTTTGCCCAATGCAATGCATCTTTTGATTTCTTGACTGCTGCTTCCATGGCTGTTGATAGTGGATCCAAGTAAAATGAAATCCCTGACAACTTCAATCTTTTCTCCATTCATCATGATGTTGCTCATTGGTCCAGTTGTGAGGATTTCTGTTTTCTTTATGTTGAGGTGTAATCCATACCGAAGGCTGTAGTCTTTGATCTTCATCAGTAAGTGCTTCAAGTCCTCTTCACTTTCAGCAAGCAAGGTTGTGTCATCTGTACATCACAGGTTGTTAATGAGCCTTCCTGCGATCCTGACGCCCGTTCTTCTTTATGTAGTCCAGTTACTTAGTCCTCAAGGTGACATCTTTGCTTTTTAACACTTCAAGGAGCTCTCTTGCAGCCAATTTGCTCAATGCAATGCATCTTTCGATTTCTTGACTACTGCTTCCATGGCTGTTGATTGTGGATCCAAGTAAAATGAAGTGGACAATGTTTTGTTGTGTATATTTTCACCACACAAAAACAACAATAACCTCCCGCAGTAACTACTAACAAGCTTTGATTTCTGTATATTTGCTTATTTCATGTGAGACCATACGGTGTTTGTCCTTTGATGTCTGACTTATTTAGCTCAGCGTGATGTTTTCAGGGTTTATACATGTGCTGGGATGCGTCAGGTCTTCTTCTCTTTCTCTCTCTGGCTGAGTATGCCCTCTTGTATGGACGGACCAACCAAAAATCAATCAAATCTATCCCGACTCATAGCAACCCTCTTGTTTTCCCATTCATCCGTTGATGGACACCTGGGTTGTTTACACCTTTTGGCTACTGTGAATAGTCCTGGTATGAACGCTGGTGTACAAATATCTGCCTGAACACCTGTTCTAGTTTTCTCAGGTATACATCCAGGAGTGGAGTTGCTATGTTAACTCTATGTTTAACTTTTTTAGGAATCTGCAGATAGTTCACATTTTACATAACGTTGTCATAAGTTGCAGCTGACTTAACGGCGTCTAACAAGGTTTGGGTTTGAATAACAAGTATTCCATTGCATGGACAGGCCACATTTTGTTGATGTGTTTGTCCAGTAACGGACCTTTTGGTCATTTCCACCTTTTGGCTACGGTGAACAGTGCTGCAAAGAGCATCAGTGTACAAGTGCCTGTATTATTTCTCACACCTGCATGTGAACCCACAATGATCTTAGAGGTCACGTTACTGTAAAATATAGGTCGTTTCTGATGACACAAGAAATGAATTGTAAATGTGGAAGCCATTGTGCCGGCAAACGTTTTAGCGTGTGTATTTTCACCACTTTTTTTTTTAACAGCTCGTTTTTCTTTGCAGGAGCACTGGTGGCACAGTGGTGAAGAGCTTGGCTGCTCGCCAAAAAGTCGGCAGTTTGAATCCACCAGGCGCTCCTTGGAAACCCTACGGGGCAGTTCTACTCTGTCCTAGAGGGTCGCTATGAGTCAGAATCGACTTGACAGCAATGAGTTTGGCATGGGCAATGGTTAAATGCTCGGCTGCTAACTGAAAGGTCAGCGGTTCAAACCCACCCAGTGGCTCCGCGGGAGAAAGACGTGGCAGTCTGTTTCCGTAAAGATTTAGAGCCTAGGAAGCCCTATGGGGCCGTTCTACTCTGTCACACGGGGTCACTATGAGTCAGAATCGACTCGACAGCACCAAAGAACATCAACGACAGTTTTTATTTTCTCTTCTTTGCGAGCCCAGATGGGAAGCCGGGGGCAGCTGCGGAGAACCTGACCTGCTGGATCCATGATGTGGACTTCCTAGAGTGCAGCTGGGCTGTGGGCAAGGCAGCCCCCTGGGACGTCCAGTACCACCTGTACCTTATTGAAACCCCGTAGGTGTGGTCTTGAGCACAGCTTCGCTGTCGGGGGAGGGGAGGCCTCGGGTCCCTTACTGACACGCTCTGTTTGCAGCAACTACGAAGAGTGGGCATGTGGGCATTACACTACGGATATGCGGGGAATACATACCGGCTGTCATTTCGACAACATCTCTAAGCTAAAAAATCACCACCACCACTTCGTGGTGAATGGGACCAGTGAGGGATTCATAATCCCGTGCACCGAGATCTTTGCCACGTTGTCAGAGATTGGTGAGTAAGGACCCCCACGGAGACCTCGGACCATATGGGTGCTGCTGTGTGTCTGTAAGGAGCCCTGGTGGTGCAGTGGTAAAGTGCTTGTCTGCTAACCGAAAGGTTGGTGGTTCAAACCCTCCAGCCGCTCCGCAGGAGAAAGATGTGGCAGTCTGCTTCTGTAAAGATTACAGCCTTGGAAACCCTGTAAAAAACCAAACCAAATCTGCTGGTGTTGAGTCAGTTCTGACTCATAGCAACCCTGTGGGTCGCAGTAGAATTAATTGGCTCATAGGGTTTCCAAGGAGCACCTGGTGGATTTGAACTGCCGATCTTTTGGTAAGTAGCCCTAGCTCTTAATCACTACGCCACCAGGGTTTCCAACGGGGCAGTTGTGCTCTGTCCTACAGAGTCGCTGTTAATTGGAATCGACTCAACAGCAGTGGCTTGGTTTTTTTGGTTTTTGTGTGTCTGCTGGAGTCCCTCGGTGGTGAAAATGGTGAACACGCTCAGCCGCTAAGCAAAAGGTACCTCGGAAGAAAGGCCTGGCAACTTACGTTAAAAAAATCAGCCACTGAAAACCCCGTGGAGCACAGCTCTACTCTGAAGCACACGGGGTTGCCATGAACTGGGGTCAATTAAACAGCAACTGCTCAGTTCCTGATGGGTTACCATGACTCAAGTCACCGAGCTGCTTGCTGTTGGGATGTTTCGTAACAGCCATGACAGAGAAGGGCTCAGCAGCCGCACGCGGAGGCAGATCCACCCTGCAGCTGAGGGGCTGAACCTTCACAAGACCCCTTTCAAAGCCCTGTGTTCACGTGGCCACAGGTTGTTGTAACACAGACCCATCTTGGCAAAGCGCACATCGTTCTCCATTCTTTTCCTTAAAGTCCCCCAAAACGCAAACCAACTCATTGCCGTCGAGTGGATTCCAACTCGTAGTGACCGTACGGGACAGAGTAGAACTGCCCCATAGGGTTTCCAAGGCTGTAATCGTTATGGAAACAGACCGCTGCATCTTTCTCCCACCAAGGGCTGGTGGACTCTAACCGCTCACTTTTCAGTTAGCAACCAAGCGCTTAACCACTGCACCATCAGGCTCCTTCCGTAAAGGTTACAGCCTAGAAAACCCTAAAAGGCAGACCTGCTCTGTCACGTGGGGGCACTATGAGTCAGAATTGACTTGACGGCACCCAACTGCAACAACATGGCCGTGATATATTTATAACGTATTTTGTCGTGTGTCTCTGGCTTCTGATGTTTCCACCCATTCTTCAACTTTTACTTGGATTTTTCTCTTCTTTCCCTGAAATTTTAGGAGGTGTCTATTAAAGAATCTTCAGAGGAAAAAAAAAAGTTAATTTGCTTTACTCATAAAAGAGCCCTTGTGACACAGTGGTGAAGTGCTAACCAAAAGGTCAGCAGTTCAAATCCACCAGCCGCTCCTTGAAAACACCACAGGGGAGTCTACTCTGTCTTGCAGGGTCACTATGAGTGGGCAATGGGTATGGTTTTTTGGTTACTCATAAAAGTGTTTGTTTTCCCTCCCCCAGAGATACTGGCTCCTCCTAGCCTCAGTGGGAGGTGCAATAAGTCATATTCCCTCATGGAGTGGAATATGTCAAGTCATTTCATCTGGGACTTTATCTATGAGCTTCAGATACAAAAGGTAAAAGGCTGACGCTGACACCCACCCACCTCACCCCCGTGTCCTCTGCAACCCGTCCTTTGTGGCTTTGTCAAGGGCAAAGTCTTCTTCAAGCAGGTACAAAAAGGAGCAGCCATTAAAATATATATACATATGGATAAACTGGATTTTAGGACAAAAAAAAGTCTGCTCTTTGAAAGACATAGTTAAGAAATTAAAAAGGCAGGCCACAGAATGGAGAGGCATGCTTGCAATTCAAAAGAGTTATACTGAAAATATTTAAAACCAGACACCCACTGCCATCGAGTGGATTCCAACTCATAGGGACACTAGAGGACAGAGTAGAAGTGCTCCATAGGGTTTCCAAGACTGTAAATCTGTACAGAAGCAGGCCGTCACATCTTTCTCCAACAGAATGGCTGATGGGTTCAACCCGCCGACCTTCTGGCTACCAGCTGAGCACTTTAACCACTGCACCACCAGGGCGTCTTTAAAAACCAAACCAAACCTGTTGCCATTGAGTCATTTTGACTCATGGTGACCCTAGAGGACAGGGTAGAACTGCCCCATAGGGTTTCCAAGGAGCACCTGGTGGATTAGAACTGCCAACATTTTGGTTAGCAGCTGAGCTCTTAAAGGAACCCTTAAAATTCAATACTAAGTTACCCTGAGACCAGAAGAACTAGATGGTGCCCAGCCACCACTACTGACCGTTCGGATCAGGGTCACAGTAGGTGGACCCTGATAGAATAGAAGAAAAACGTGCAACAGAACTCAAATTCTTAAATACTCCAGACTTACTGGACTGGTTGAGACTAGAGGATTCCCTGAGACTTTAGCCCTAAGATAGTCCTTAAACCTTGAACCAAAAACTACCCCCGAGGTCACCTATTAGCTAAAAGACGAGAAGATAAGGGGGCAGGGAAACTAGAGTACTGGAAATAGAATAACCAGAACGGAATTAAAGAGAATGTTGACACATTGTGAAAAACGTAACTTATGTCACTGAACAATTTGTGTAGAAATTGTTAAATGGGAACTTAATTTGCTATGTAAACTTTCACAGAAAACACAAAATAGTAAAAAAAAAAAAAAAAAAGCCTCAATACAGCAGCTCCTGTCCAAAAGCAAGACAAGACGGCAGGAAGGGACAGGAGCCAGACGAATGGACACAAGGAACCCCAGGATGGAAAGGGGGAGCATGCTGTCACATTGTGGGAATTACAACCAATGTCATAAAATTGTATATGTGTAAATTTCTGAGAAATCAATTTGAGCTGTGAGCTTTCGCTGAAAGCGTTAAAAAAAAAAAAACCCTCAATACTAAGAAGACAAACAGCCCTATAAACCTGAAATGGATAGACTTTCTCAGAGGAGGACCTGGGTACTCACCTACTTGTCTGCTCTTGTCTTACAGGGCACGGATCCCACCCACCTAAACACGGTGAGTGTTCCCCTACTGTTGTGGGTTGAGTTGTGTTCCACAAAAGATATGTTGAAGTCCTAACCCTAGTACCTGTGAAGGTGATCTTGTTTGGACATAGTCTTTGCAGATGTTATCAGGTAAGTGAACATGAGGTCACACTGCAGCAGGGCATGTCCTAATCCCATCTGAGGGGTGTCCTTATAAAAGAGAAGAAGAGACACAGAGGGGAGACAGCCATGTGAAGATGGAGCAGAGATTGGAGTGCTGCACCCACAAGCCAAGGAATGCCTGGAGCCACCAAATATGGGAAGACACGAGGAAGTATCCTCCCCTAGAGCCTCCAGAGGGAGCATGGCCCTGCCCACGCCTCGATGTCACACTTCTGTCCCCTAGAACTGTGAGAGAATAAATTTCTGTGGTATTAAGTCACCCAGTTGCTGATACTTTGTTATGGCAGCCCTATTGGAATGGTGTGTTTATAAAAGCAGAGAGGAGACACAGAGACACAGAGGGGAGACGTCATGTGAAGACCGAGGCAGAGATTGGAGTCATACAGCCACAAGCCAAGGAACACCAAGGATTGCTGGCTGTCACCAGAGGCTGGGAAAGAGGCCGGGAACAGATTCTCCCTCAGAGCCTCAGAGGAATCAAGACGGCTGATACCCTGGTCTCAGACTCCCAGCCCCCAGAACTGATAGAGAATAAATTTTTATTCTCATAAGTCATTTTGATGCCTAAGGGGTGCCTGACCCAGGCCATGGTCTTTTCGATCGCTTCATACGCATGTGAAAGCTGGACGATGAATAAGGAAGATGGAAGGAGTGTTGACGAATTTGAAATGTGATGCTGACGAAGAACACTGAATATACCGTGGACTGCCGGAAGAATGAACGAATCTCCCCTGGAGGAAGTACAACTGGAATGCTCCTTAGAAGCGAGGATGGAAAGACTCCCCCCTCACTTACTTTGGACACTTCATCAGGAAAAGATCAATCGCTAGAAAGGGATATCACATTTGCTAAAGAAAGTGGAGGGTCGGCGAAAGTGAGGGAAACATTCCATGAGATGGACTGATGACACAAGAACCAAACAGTGAACTCCAACGTCCCAAGATGGAGCAGGACCGGGAAACATTTTGTTCTGTTAGGTCGCCATGAGCCAGAATCAACTGGAAGGGAACTAGCAGCAACACAAGTGACCAAGTCCAGGGTCCTTTGAGAGCTCCAGGACTCATTCGCTCCCCTCCTTCAGTAGCACACACCCAAATTTGCCGGCACACAGTACTTACGATTCTTCCTTTTCAGCAATTCCCGTGAGCCAGGCTCCTGGTGTGGGCACCACTCAGCCTTCCGCAATCTTGCAGCGTCGGTGTTTTTATCTCCAAATTTGGAGAAAAGGAAATCAAAACTCTGATGATCCCTCCAAGTCAATAGGGTCAGGGTGCTATTGCTTGTCTGGCGCTGTTGGAAAAGGATGACGCATTTGCCCACAGATCACATCCACCAGACATTCCCCGCACGCTTGGGGCTGTGCCGGGCACCTGGATCGAGCAAGTCAACAAACTGTGCACTCCACCTGGCCAGGTAAATGCGCTCAGATAGGTGGGTGTCTTAGGTTGGGTTCTCTAGAGAAGCAAAAGTAGTAAAGCATATAAATATATATAAGGGAGGGATTTATATCAAGGAAATAGCTCATGCCATTCCAGAGGCTGGAACGTCCCAAGTCCGTGAGTCAGGATCACAGCTTCTCCTGATTCACGTAGCTGCAGGGGCTGGCGAACCCAAGATCAGCAGGTCAGAGAGCAGGGCTCCTGCTCACAGGCTGCAAAGATCGATGAATCCCCAGATCAGCTGGCAAGATGGCAGGTAAACTGCTAGCTCAAGTCCTAAGAACCAGATGTCAGATGAACAGGAGCCAGCTTCAGGATCCGGAGTGAGCAAAAAGCCCCCTAGCCTTGCCAGAATGTCCACTTATATTCGGCACAGGCCACACACCCAAAGAAACTTCCTTTCAGCTGATTGGCTACTCACAGCAGAGCCCACTATGGGGGTGATCACGTACCAGATTTCAACAGGGGAGTGATCACAATGTTATACAACTGCTAAACTACTGAGAGTCATGGCCCAGCCAAGCTGACATACAATCTTAACCATCATAATGGTCCATACACCCAACGTGCGTCCATACTGTCAGAAATGACGCCTCGGCCGGCTCCAGCCAGCTCCTGTGGACTGTTCTGAATGAATGGGAGGCTCCCTCCAGAGGCTCTAGGGGAGTGTCTTAGTCATCTAGTGCTGCTATAACAGAAATACCCCAAGTAGATGGCTTTAACAAAGAGAAATCTATTCTCTCACAATCTAGGAAGCTAGAAGTCTAAATTCAAGGAGAGGGCTCTAGAGGAAGGCTTTCTCTCTGTGTCAGCTCTGGTGGAAGGTCCCTGTCATCAAACTTTCCCTGGTCTAGAAGCTTCTCAGCACAGGGACCCTGGGTCCAGAGGACGCTCTTTGCTGCTGGCTCTTCTGTCTTCTTGGAATGAGGTCTCCCTGTCTCTCTGCTTGCTTCTCTCTTTTATGTTTCCAAAGTGATTGACATAAAACACAACCTAATCTTGTAGATTGACTCCTGCCTCAAAACATAACTGCCTCGAATCCAGCCTTATTAACATCATAGAGTTAGGATTCACAACACACAGGGAAAACATACCAGGTGACAAAATGGCGGACAAACACTGGGAATCATGGCCTAGCCGAGTGGACATACATCTTGGGGGGACACAGTTAATCCATAACAGGGAGGATACTTCCTTGTCTCTTCCAGCTTCTGGTGGCTCCAGGCAGACATTCCTTGACTTATGGCCACATCACTCCCATCTTTACCTCCATCTTCACATGGTCTCCTGTGTGTGTGTCTAACCTCCCAGTATCACCCTTATATAAAGATGCTTGTGATTGTATGTAGGCCCTTGGGTGGAGCCCACAGTTTATGGTCAATTACAACTAAAGGTGGGCGGTTTGAAGTCACCGAGCAGCTCTGCAGAGGGAAGGCCTGACGATTTGCTTCCGTAAAGATGGCAGCCAAGAAAACCCTATGGAGCATTTCTGCTCTGTCATATGGGATCACTATGAGTTGAAATTGATTCAGTGGCACCGGACAACAACATGATACCCTTTATTTTCCTATAGAGTTATAGCATCTGTGTGAGTCCCCTGGGGCTGCCCTACCAAAATGCCACACACTGGGGGGCATGGAACAATAGGAATTTAGTCTCTCACAGTTCTGGAGGCCACACGTCCAAAATCAAGGTGTGGGCAGGGCCGAGCTCCCTCCAGAGGCTCTAGGGGAGGGTCCTTCCTCATCTCTTCCAGCTTCTGGTGGCCCCAGGTGGTTCTGGGCTTGTGGCTGGATCACTCCAATCTTTGCTCCGTCTTCACATGGCCATCTCCCCCATGTCTGTGTCTTCTCCTCTGTCTAAGGGACACCACTCGCTAGATTTAGAGCCAATTCTGTCTTGGTTATCTAGTGCTGCTATAACAGAAATACCACAAGTGGATGGCTTTAACAAAGAGAAATCTATTCTCTCACAGTCTAGAGGCCTACAAGTCCAAATTCAGGGCGTCAGCTTCAGGGGAAGCTTTCCCTGTCTCTTGGCTCTGGGGGAAGGTCCTTGTCATCAATCTTCCCCTGGTCTAGTAACTTCTCAGAGTAGGGACCCCAAATTCAAAGGATGGGCTATTCTCCTGGCTCTTATTTCTTGATGGTATGAGGTTCCCGTGTCTCTCTGCTTCCTTCTCTCTTTTTTATCTCAAAAGAGATTGACTCAAGATACAACCTAATCTTGTAGATTGAGTCCTGTCTCATTAACATAACTGCCACTAATCCTGCCTCGTTAACATCATAGAGACAGGGTTTACAACACATAGGGAAATCACATCAGATGACAAAATGGTGGACGATCACACAATACCAGGAATCATGGCCCAGCCAAACTGATATGTTTTTGGGGGCACAATTCAGTCCATGACACACCCTAAGTCCAGGTTGATCTCATCTCGAGTCCTTTCACTGAATCAAATCTGCAAATAGCCTACATCCAAATAAGTACAAATTCACAGGTTCTGGGTGGACTGGGGTTGGGGGTCCCTCCTTCCACGCTTCGGGGCTCCCTACACTGCTCATCACCTACCAGATAAGCAGCCCTGTTCTTAGACACACCAAGGTGGCCATGGACTGTTTACCTCCTGGTTTTTATACAAAACAATTTACTGTTTGGTCACTCGGGGAGCCCAGGCTGAGAGGGACAGGGGCTTTTCTCCTTTCGGGGCCCCACCCCCCTCTTCCCACCAGCTGAGAATGAGCTTCTCTTAAATATTTGCTTGTAAGCCTATCGTGACGGACAAAAACTCCCATGAGCTCGTGAACCCCGGAACGTACGTGGCGAGGATCAGAGCCAGGAACAACTTTGGGAACACATGGAGCGGGTGGAGTCCGCCCCGGAGTTTTGGTGAGCATGGCCCTGTTTTGTTCTGCTTCTGTCCTGCGTCACAGTTGTGCACCATCCCTTGTCCCAGAAATACATCCCCACTTGCCTGCGAGCCCACCGAGAGCTGACTTTTCATTGCTTCCTTTATGTTCCGCTGACAACAGTGCAGCGGGGAGAAGGCAACCACACTCCCCCGCTCTGAGTCCCCAAATAACACGCTGAACCCACTGGTGGTCCTGCCACACCTTACCCTGTCTTAGTCTGCTAGCGCTGCTGTCACAAAATACTACACCTGGGTGGCTTTAAGGCAACACTGGTGGCTCAGTGGTTAAGAGCTACGGCTGCTAACCAAAAGGTTGGCAGTTCGAATCTATCAGGCGCTCCTTGGAAACTCTATGGGGCAGTTTACCCTGTCCTATACGGTCACTATGAGTCAGAACTGACTTAACAGCAATGGCTATAGGTTGGGTGGCTTTAAAGAACGGAAACGTATTGTCTTCTGGCAGCTGCCGACACTCCTTGTAGGCACATATGCCTCTGTGTCAAATAGCATCTGTCTTCCCTCTGCCTGTGTGTCTGTGTTTAATCTGGTCTTTTTAGAACTCAGACGTGATTAGCTTTAGGATCCACCCTTACACCCATATGTTTGATTACATTATGTTATGGAAGATGATTACATTATATTTTATTGAATTGCATTACGGAATGTGATTACATGATATTATGGAAGGTTAGTACATTATATTACAGAAGATGATTACATTACATTATGGAAAGCGATCCCATTATGAAAGATGATCACATTATTACATTAAGGAACGTGATTACATTACATTACATTACATTACATTACATTACATTACATTACATTACATTACATTACATTACGGGACGTGATTACATTATGGGAAGCGATCACATTACATCACATTATGGAACATGATTACATTATGGGACGTGATTACGTTACATCACATTACATTATGGGAAGTCATTACATTAAGGGACATGATTACATTGCGTTATGGAAAGTAATTGCATTATGGAAAGTGATTACGTCACATTACATGTGAGGTGGTCATATTACATTAGATTATGTTATGGAAGGCGATCATATTACATAATGGAAAGTGATTACATTACATCAAGTGTGAGGTGATCACGTTACATTACTTTACAGAATGGCAAACCACTTTTTGGCCAGACGATTGATAACCATCGCCTGCCAAGGTGATGATAAAATTAACCATCCCAATCAACCCACGAAAATTCAGGGTCGTGGCCATCTAACACTCATGTGGGAGAGAGGGCAGAGAAGAGCGAGGGTGTTGCTCCCCTGCACAAACAGGGCGACCCTCCCTGCTGGGTCTGAGCTGCCTCAGCCTAGTGGCTGCATACCCAGAGGTGAGAGGGTCAGAGGAGAGGCTGAGGAGCTTTGCTCTTCCAAAGCCCTCGAGCTGCCCTGTGGCCCTGCATGGCACCCAGGGTGAGGCTGATCCCACAGTCCATCTGTGGTCAGTCCTCCCTCCACCAGACATGTCTGGGCATCAGCCTGCTGATCTGTAGGGGGGATTCCTGCAGCCCCCCACCGTTTCCTTTGGATTCAGCTGATTCCTGGGCAGCGGTAGCGCTCCCAGTTGTCCCACTGGGAAGCCAGCCACCCCGCATGCGACCGGCCACCTCCAAGGCCCCTCCCAGTCTGCTGGGGAAAGGCTGCTGGTTCCATCAAGCTGCCAGCCTGGTGCCAGCCCTAGGCACCCCAGGGCAGGCCTCGATGCACCCCCTTCCACCCTTTCCTTGCAGAGTGTGACAAGGACGGGAGCCTCGGGATCTGGCCGGCGACTCTGTCCATAGCTCTGGGGACACTGCTCACCATCCTGCTCGTGGTGCTGCTCTGCAGGAGGTAAGAGCGCCGCCCGCTTCCGGTCTTCCTTTTGTGAAATAATAGATCCAGGCTTAGCAGGCAGAGACTTTCCTCAAATGGATTACCGCAATAGAGGGGGCTATTGGAGCCCTGGTGGTGCAGCAGTTAAGCGTTCAGCTGCTAAGCCAAAGGTTGGCAATTCAAACCCGACATCAGCTCCTTGGACACTCTGTGGGGCAGCTGCGTTCTTTCCTATAGGGTTACTACGAGTCAAAATTGACTCCATGCCAAGGGGCTTGGGGTTTTTTTGGTTTATTGCAATAGGGAGAAGGGGCTATTGCAACAAGTGGAGGGGTCTATTGCAACAGAGGGAGGGACTATTGTAATATTGGGAAGGGGCTGTGGAAATGGGGGGGCTGTTGCAATGGAGGAGGGAGGCAATTACAAAAGGAGGTGGGGCCATTGTGGGGGAGGGGCTATTAGAGTGGGGGAGGGGCTATTGCCATAGGAAGAATGGGATACTGAAATAGGGAAAAGGGGGCTATTGCAATGGGGAGGGGTTATTGCAGCAGGGGAGGGGCTACTGCAAGGGGGAGGGGCTATTGTAATAGGGAGCATATTGCAATGGGGGCTAATGCAGTAGGAAGGGGGCATTGCCATATGTGAGGACTACTGCAACAGGGAGGGGGACTGCAATAGGGGAGGGGGCTATTGCAAAGGGAGGCACTGTTGCAATGGGGGAGAACTCTCAGGCTGTGATATCTGTAAGCATCTCAGGGGTTAGGCAAAACAGGTTTTCTTTATAGGGAGGAATGAGCAGGGTGAGAAGGAAGCAGGTGTGGTTGGCGGGATTGGGCAGAGATGTGAGAATCTCTCTCCTTTGGGATCAGGGGATTCTCAGAGGGCCCTTAAGGAAGGGCTATGTGCCGGCTCAGGCTAAGCAGCCAGAGTTCAGGGTTCTGGGGAAAAAATGGAACTCAACGGCAGCGGGCGGGGCGGGGGGGAACCAGAGTGTGGTTAACAGGCATCTATTCCCATTGGTCAGTGGGAACGCGAGCTAGTCATGCACAAGGCCAAAAGGGGGTACCTGGGGGTCTGTGTCTGATCTTGTCCTGGGTCAGCCAGGGGCCTCCACAAGCCTCTTCTGAGCCATAGGGAAAGGGGGGTCCTTTGTGATAAGCCAAGTCCCAGGCGCACAGAGGTGGGGGGTTCCTTAACCTTCACTGTTTCATGGGAGCACAGTGCTCCGTAGAATTTAACATTGTCAGTGTGCGGTAGGATCAGCTGAAAAATGCACCCCACAAAGCTGTCCACGCCCTAATCGCCCAAAACTTGTGAATATGGTACTTTACATCGTACAAGGGGCTTTGCAGATATAATTCAGTCTTAACTTTTATTCAAAATATTTCTTATTTCTATTAAATCTTATACATAGGGACATTATCCTGGATTCGAGTTCCCAGGTGTTGCGAATGGCTCAAATGGTTAGCTTGCCTGCTCACTCAAAGGTTGAAAGTCCGGGTCCACCCACAGGCACCTCGGAAGAAAGGCCTGGCAACCTACTTCCAAAACATCAGCCATGAAAACCCCATGGAGCACAGTTCTGCTCTGGTACATGGGGGGTCACCATGAGTCGGAGTCCACTCATTGGCAATGGGTTGATTTAGGGTCCTGGGGGGCTGGTAATTGTATTTACAGAACAAAATGGGGGCAGTGTAGCCCCCTACTCCTCCCTGGCCAGCAGTGGGACCCCCTGCTCTGCCTGGTTGGTTCACACACGGTGGGTGTTCTCCCCTCCCCTCTTTCCCTCACCCCGTCTCTTCTCTCTAGGACACTTCCCACCCCTAAGCCCCAGACTGCAGGCTCCAGCCCCAGACTCCCTCCCAAGAGCACCCCAATGAATACCTCAACTTTCTTTGTGCATCGTGGTCCCAGTTAACGTCTCCTGTTCCTGATGCCACCGGGTCCCAGATGAAACCCCAACACCGGAGGTTCTTCCTGACATGGCTCAGGGACCTTCCTTCCACAGGGTGGTGGCAGGCTTACAGATGGCTCCCCACCTGGTCCCAGACCCCTGTTGCCTCCACAGAGCCATCCCCAAGCCCAAGTGACCCACTGGCTCCTGCCTGGCGTCAGGATCACTCTCCAGGGGCGCCCCAGCCCCAGCTCTGGGTCTGTCCCTGTCTCCCACCTGGCTTCAGAGCCCCCAACCCACCCCATCAGGCTGGTCCCTTTAAGCTGTGGGGCTGTTTGAGATGGCCATGGAGCACCGGCCCCAAGTGGGGAACACCTGCAGGGGGTGTGGCCATGGTAGGGGCTGCAGTCCTTGGTGGGCACCGGCTGGGGTCAGGTGGACACAGGTTAGAGAGAGCAGGTGCGAGCTGCGCACACGCAGGCTTTGATTGCTCACACCTGGGGATTAGAGCCCACCTACCATCTGTGGACAACAGGTGAAGGGCCCTGGATTGGGACTGGGAGTGCTCCCCACACGGATGGAAGGGGTGGCAGACGAGATCCCTGGAGACGAAGCCCAGAGACACAGGGCTCTCTCTAGACCCCAGGCCTGAGCCTGTCCAAATGTGGGCATCCTGGTTGAGGACAGGCTGGGGGACCCAGGTCAGGGCACAGCCCAGCAGGCTGAGAGACCAGCTGGCAACACCGGTGGGGTGACCTCATGTGGGTACTCACCCTGCTGGCCTCTGTGTTACCAAAGAAAAACCAAACCATTGCCTCAGAGTCGATTCTGACTCATAAAGACCTGTCCCATAGGGTTTCTAAGGCTATAGGGTCGCTGAGTCGGAATCGACTCGACGGCACTGGGTTTGGTTTTGCTTTTTGGTTAACCTTTAGAGATGAGTGCTTACCCACTGTGCAACCAGGGTTCCTTGTGGTGGGTCTACAAAAACAAAAACAAACCAAACCCACTGCCACCGAGTTGACCCTATAGGACAGAGTAAAACCACCCCACATGGCTTCCAAGGAGGAGCTGGTGGATTGGAACTGCAGACCTTTGGGTTGGCAGTTGAATGCTTAAACACTGTGCCACCAGGGCTCCTTGCTGGGTTTTGTTGTTGTTAGGTGTGGTCGAGTCGGTTCCGACTCACAGCGACCCTACATACTACAGAACGAAAACACTGCCCGGTCCTGCACCGTCCTCACAATTGTTGTTATGCTTGAGCCCATTTCTGCAGCCACTGTGTCAATCCCTCTCGTTGAGGGTCTTCCTCTCTTTCCCTGACCCTCTACTTTACCAACCATGACGTCCTTCTCCAGGGACTGGTCCCTCCTGATAACATGTCCAAAGCACGTGAGACAGTCCCCCCATCCTCACTTCTAAGGAGCACCCTGGCTGTACTTGTCCCGCGCTGGGTTTAGAGCGTGTGAATTCCTCTCCCCCCAGGTTCTCTGTGATCCAGAAAATCTTCCCTCCAATCCCTCAGATGAAAGACCCCGTCAAAGACTTCTTCCAGAATGACAGGCTGGTGCGTGGCCTCTTGTCTTCTGCTCTGGGTGTTTCCGGGGACTGGGGGTGGTGTCTCCCTGCCCAGGGAAGACTCTGGCGAGGGGTCAGCGGAGGAGGCTGTCCTGTTTGGATGCCAGGAGGTGATCCAGGGTGGCCCTGCCCCAGGCTGGCAAAGCCTGGAGCCCAGTGAGCCCCTTGCCTGGGTCTGGGAGCTCTGGGACGGGGCAGCCTGCACACTGCTGTCCTGAGTGGGGAAACTTCCTGACTCACCCCTCCTCCCCGCAGGCTGTCTGGGATGTAGTCCAAGAGAGCTGGGAAGAGTGCCCGGTGGAAGAAGTGCAGGCTGTGGGGGAGACATGAGCCCAGGGCAGCCGTGCCCGATGGACGCTTAGAGGGGTGGCAGGGGTGGATCACACCACCACTCATTCTGGAAGGGCTGCCCTGGGAAGATGGGACTGTTAGGATTGAACTGTGTCCCCCAAAACGTGTTGGAATCCTAACCCCTATACCTGTGGATGTGGTCCCATTTGGGAACAGGAATTTGTCATGTTAATGAGTCATATCAATGTAGGGTGTGTCTTAAATCAATCTCTTTTGAGATGAAAGAGGCAGATTAAGCAAGCACACATGGGGAGGATAGATACCCCAGATCTCCAAGGAACAGAAGCTGAAGAGACAAGCACTTTCTTTCCCCTAGAGCCAGTACCCTAAAATTCGGACTTCTATCTTCCTGAACTGTGAGAAAATAAATGTTTGTTAAAACTGCCTAATTGTGGTATTTTTCTTTTTTAAACACTGCCGACTTCCCACGATATGTTGCCTTTCCTTCCACCAATACTTAATTCGTAATTTTCCCTCATCCCTGACAACCATTTTGTTTTTTTCCTGCATGTAAATCTGTTGTAACACTGGCTTCACACAATATTTGTACTTTTGTGATTAGCTTCTTTCACTCAGCCGTCCAGATTCATTCATGCCGTGAGATGTTTCAAAGGTTCATCGATACTCTTTATTGATGCGTACTATTCCATTGTATGTACCATAGCTCGTTTATCCATTCATCTGCTCATGGGCACCTAGGTTGTTTCCATTTTTTGGGCTATTGTGAACAATGCTGAAATGAACATGGGTGTGCATGTCTATCCGTGTGACAGCCCTTATTTCTCTAGGATATATTCCCAGGAGTGCCATTTCTCTCAAAGCACCACTAAGAGACTAAGAGGGGCTCAACCCGTGTGACATCTCACATCTCCTAATAAAGTGCTCTTTTCTCTACTGCAAGTCCACCCTGAGCCCCACACCCTCCCTCATCCCAGCTGGTATCCCACTGACCAGCCCATGGTTTGCTCCTTCCTGACTCCTCACCCGGCCCCACCTGGTCCCCAACTTTAATACAGCGACACCTGTGAGAACCGGAACTCGACGGGGCAGCCTGGCTTTTCCCAGTCTCAGAAGTTTCCCACCACTGACAGCGTGCCATCTCTCCACTTTTCTATTGCTCGTTTTAGTGAAAAATAATCACGTTTTCCTCTTCCGTCTTTTACAGGTTTTACTGCCATGTCTTCTCACCGTATTTTCAGTCTTTGGGAGCACTTGAGATGGTTTATGTAACAAGGCAGGGTCCAGCTTCCCTTAACCAGCTGTGTGTGTGCAAAAACAAAAAACACCTGTTGCTGTCGAGTTGCTTCCAACTCATGGTGCCCCCAGGTGTGTTGGAGTGAGCTCCACAGGCCTTCCCTTCGAGGTGCCTGAGTGAACTGGAACCTCCAACCTTTCAGTTAGCACCTGCGTGAGTAGTCACTGTGTTATGTACCGAGATACCACCGTCATTTCAAGTACCAGCAGGGACCCCATGGTGGACAGGTTTCAGCAGACCTTCCAGATTCAGACTAGGAAGAAAGGCCTGGAGATCTACGTCCCAAAATTAGCCAACAAAAACCTCAGGGATCACGGCAGGACACTGTCTGACTCGCTTTGGACGCATCGTCGTCAGAAAACCATGCTCCATAAGGTTTTCATTGGCTGATTTTTCGGAAGGAGACTGACAGGCCTTTCTCCTGAGGACTCGAGCCTCCAATTTTCAGTTAGCAGTCAAGCACTTAACTGTTTGTACCACGTGATAACTTCCAGTAGGAATGGAGACTCCAAAACACCTGGTTTTCTGTAATGAATGTGGTATGTGTGCAAAGGAAGCTGAGGGACAAAGGGGGCTGTTGTCTAGAGGCGGCCCGCACACCTGGGCACATCTGCACCACCTTTGCAGTGGGGTTCTTGGAGGTGAGCACAGGGCAAAGGCAGGTTCTGGATGCAAACCTGCAACCTGGCTCTTCGGGATCCCTCCTTATGACATGGGAACCTCTAGGAGTGGCCCTGAGGGGGTGCTACCAACTGGAAAGGTGGAGGGGCACAGAAGGGAGAGAAAACCCCAGATGGGAAGCTCGCTTGCCTGTCTGGCACTCACCTGTGCTCATCCACAGACCAGGAGCAGCTTCTCGGACAAGCTGAGCTGCACACAGGCATCAATCTGGGCTCTGTCCCTCATCCTGTGTAGGCCACAGACCCCTAGCTGGTCTACGAGGTCCTGCTGTCCTTTGTACCCCTGCAAGACCATCAGGAGCCCAGGCTCTGGCCTTCATCAGTGTGAGTTGCGACCTCCCTGGCTGGCCGCTAAGGCCCCACTGTGCCCCGGGAGGTGTTATAAGGACCCCAGACCACAATACCCGTGGAGGGCCTGCCTCGGGCAGAGAAGACCCCATTGCTGACCGTTTCTGGCCCCGTGAGAACTCCCGACCCGGCACAGAACCAGAGTTCTGAGTCCTGTTTTTATTGTTCTGCAGCAGAATGCCCAACGTAAAACATCATCGCAGGATTCCAGCTGTGCAAAGAGGAGCTAATGCTGACAGACACATGGGAGACATGATTCTGTAAATAAATACTCGACACGACGGGGGGCGGAGGAGGGGAATGACAGGCGTAGTCTGGATTTGGGGGTCCTCGGGTACCCCACTGTGGACCCATGATATTGGTCGTGATCCCCCTACCCCGAGATAATCAATACACGAATCGGCGGTGCCAATGGTCAGATGTGGTCACGATGAGCCCCTTGTTCCCTAGCCCTCTAAGGACATGATCTGGACTGGACAGGGACAAGAGGAGTTTCCTGAAGGTCAGTGGTCCGTATCGGTTGGGTCTGGGTTCTGTGTGGTGGTCTGGCCCCTCTTCTTCCCAGGCGGCAGTGGTGGCTAGATGACCTTCTTGAGCTCGTCATAGATGACCAGCACGAAGGCCCCACCCATGCCCCTCAGGACGTTGGACCAGGCACCCTTGAAGAAGGCCTTGCCACCCTCGTCCTTGAAGATCTTCCGCCAGCAGTCAATGGTCCCGGTGTACATGATGTCAGCTGGGGGGGGGGGTGTCAGGATGTCATTGAGGGACCCGTCAGAGGGCCCACCCAGACCACGTGTGAACCCCCAACGCCACCACCTGGTCCGCTCATGGGGACTGAGGGTCCCTCCAAGCAGGGTGGGGAGGAGCCCTCTGCTGTCAGGACAGCTCAGGCCTCCGTGGTCTCTCGCTCCACGGACACCCTGTGCATACGCTCTAGACAGAGCCGGTGAACGGAGGGGACAGGGACCCAGACTGGGGGTGGGCACAGGTCTGGAAATGGGGTTCAGAGAGCATGATCTCAAGAAAGGGACCTGTGAAAAACCCTTTAAGGACTTCCTCCCTGCACCCGAGGAGAACTGCCCACAGCCAATGGGGACTTCCTCCCTGCACCCGAGGAGAACTGCCCACAGCCAATGGGGACTTCCTCCCTGCACCCGAGGAGAATTTCCCACAGCCAAAGACGACTTCCTTCCTGCACTCGAGGAGGCCAAGTTCCTCCCTGTGGCCACCTTACTCTGATGAAGGCCTCTCTCCAACCTCTTCAGGAAAGCACCACCTTGTCTAACTGTCACAGGCCCCCACGGGCCGGGGCAGACAGCCATCCAAGGAGCTCCCAGCCCCTCCAGCCCCCACAAGCGCCCTCCGCCCCACAGATACCTCCTTTGCGCCCCGACTGCATCATCATACGCCGCCGCACGGTGTCGAAGGGGTAGGAGACGACGCCGGCCACAGCCGTCACAGTCTGGGCAATCATCCAGCTGATGACAATGTGTGTGTTCTTGGGGTCGGGGAGCATGCCTGTGGGGGACCGTCTGCGTTAGACCCCTCGGCAGGCATGGCCACCGGTCCTGTCCCTCAAGACGCGACCGTTCCAGAGGCCTGAGCTGCTGACATCCCCGCCCCATTTAACACGAAGCCCCCAGCACCAGGCGACGTCCACCCCGAGATCCAGGGGTCAGGACTGCTGATAGCAGGAACTCCTTAGACATAGACAGACATACACACAAGTAAATGATAAACATCACACAGGGTCTCTTGTGCCAATACAGGGTTTGCCCTGAGGCCTGGGAGTCAGAACCGCACAGACCAGGAGGAGCTCCTTAGGTACGGACAGGCATGGAGACACGTTAAGATGGATCATGTATTGACAGCTGATAGATGACACGGACGAACACGATCAACAGATACCTAAACATTGGATATGCAAGCAGATGATACCTAAGTAAATAACAGACAGGTACACAGCACACAGGTTCTCTTGAGCTAATACAGTCTGCCCTGAGACTGAGGATCAGGACTGCAGAACAGCGACTCCTTAGGTACTAACGGGAAAGATAAAAACAGATGACAGACGACAGACAGACAGACAAATAAACAGTGGGGGCGGGGGAAGCCTGCACAGCATAGTCCTGGCTTGCAAGCTTACTGCCTGGCCCGGGGTGCTCCTCCTGGAGCAGAGAAAGGGACAACGAACAGCCCACAGCCTCTGGGTGACCTGTGCACAAACAGCCCAGCCGGCAGGGCCCAGGAAGCCCATGTGGTCCGTGCCTGTCTTACAGCCCCGGCCTCCCCCCTACGGGCCCTGTGGTCCGCGCCCATCTCCCTGCCACGCCCTCACCTTTGGCCGTATCATAGATGCCGAAGTAGGCGGCCCGGTAGATGATTATCCCCTGGACAGAGACGTTGAAGCCCTGGTACAGGCCACGGACACCGTCCGACTTGGTGATCTTCACCAGACAGTCTCCCAGGCCCTTGAACTCGCGCTCCGCGCCAGACTTGCCAACATCGGCCGCCAGGCGGGTCCTGGCGAAATCCAGCGGGTAGACGAAGCAGAGGGAGGTGGCGCCGGCTGCCCCTCCGGAGGCCAGGTTGCCAGCGAAGTACCGCCAGAACTGCGTGTGCTTGTCCACCCCGCCCAGGAAGACCTGCTTGTACTTGTCCTTGAAGGCGAAGTTGAGGGCCTGGGTGGGGAAGTAGCGGATGACGTTGGCCAGGTTGCCCCGCCAGAAGGACAGCACGCCTTGCTCCTTGGGGATGCGCACGATGCAGTCCACGATGCCCTTGTACTGCTTGTCGGCCGCGATCTGCTTGCTGGCGTGCTGCACCTGAGGGACAGAGCACAGGGCACCGTGAGCCCTCGGTCCGCACACAGACACCGCACGCATCACAAAGGAGCGTTCTTACAAAACTAATGTCGCTGACCTGACTGCTCACTGTCCTGACAGTTTACAGAGGCTACACCTGAGGGCCAGAGCACAGGACGCCGTGAGGCCTCAGTCTGTCCAGAAACACCCATGGCAGCACTAACGGCTTGTACTCGGCTAACTAAATGGCTGGCAACTTTAAGTCACCCAGGGGTGCTGTGGGAGAAAAGCCTGGTGCTCTGCTCCTATAAATACTACAGCCTAGAAAGCCCTACAGAGCAATTCTACCATTTACATGTAGGGTTGCCGTGAGTCAAAATCGGCTGATGAGAATTTTCTTTTGGGGGGGGCGGGATTTATTCAAAGAACAAGCACTTTTTATAAATGTAGTGTCACTGGCATGTCTGTTCCCTGCCTGCAGGATTTGGAGGTCTTGTACTCGAGATGGCGCAGGACTGGTCAGTGTTCCGTTCAGTTGTGCTTAGGGTCGCAACCGACTCGATGGCACCTAACAACAACAACACTTGAGAGCCAGAGGACAGAATGGTGAGGGCACTGCAGACCAAGGCCTGAATCTAAACCCAGAAATGCCCTTATAAATCAACAAGTGTTTTTATAAAACCAGTGTCGCAGACGTGACAGTTCAAACTCCCCTGATCAAGCGGGAATCTCTAGGTCCCTCCTGCATCATGGGAGCCTCTGAGTGCCACAAATGGTGAAAGGTTCGTCTGTTCACCAAAAGGCTGGCATTTCATACCCACCCAGACGTGCCTCAGAAGAAAGGCCTGGTGACCGACTTCTGAAAAATCAGCCACTGAAAACCCTATGGAAGGAGGTATTTCCACCGATATACATGCGGTTGTCCTGAGTTGGAATCAAGGGCAACTAGTTTACTCAACCATAAGTTTGGAGGCCCAATCTTTATAAGCAGTTACTGTAACTTTAGAAATTCTGTCCTAACAACCGTCTTGTAAGTAGCTTGTTACTTTTGATAACAACATCAACCCAAGGCCACCACTTCCTACTCACACAGACCATATAGCATGTAACAGAACCACCCCGCAGGGTTTCCAAGGCTGTCACCTTTACGGAAGCAGACCAGCACAAAAGTAAAGATAAAGGAGGTTACAAGTCCACTGCGGACCAACGGCTGCATAAAGACAGTAATGAAAACAGAATCCCCCCCGCCCCCCCCCCCGCCACAGGTGTGCTTGGGACTAGAAACTGCTGAGTTTCTAGAACAGAAATCTGTGCTTAGAGAGTTAATTTTTGAGTGAATTCCATTTGGATGGAGATGAATTCCTAGACAGACAGCTTTTGCCAGCTCCCACATACGATGTGCTGTTCAAGTCTGAAATCACAGATACAGTAACTCCTGTGAACAAATGCTGCTGCACCCATTTCAACCCACGTTGTGTCAGAGTAGAACTGCACTCCACAGGGTTTCCAGTGATTGGTTTTTTAGAAGCAGGTTACCAGGCCTTTCTTCCAAGAGACCTCGGGGGCAGGGATGCAAACCTCCAACTTTTTGTTTAGCAGCTGAGCCCAGTAACCCTTTTCACCACCTCAGACCAGACCAAATCTGCTGCCATCGAAGACGATTCCCACTCACAGCAACCCGGTAAGGACAGAGCAGAACTGCTCCATAGGGTTTCCAAGGCTGTACATCTTTACCAAAGCAGACCCCATCCTCCTCCTGTGGAAGTTGGTAGGTTTGAACCCCCAACCCTTTGGGTAGCGCAGTGCCACCAGGGTTCCTCTTTTCCGGCCCGGGGACTCCTGGAAATCAATTGTCGTGGAGCTGACCACGACTCAGGGACACCTCGTGTTGTGTCAGAGTAGAACCGTGGGCTGCACGGTTTCCAATAATTGACCTTTTGGAAGCCGATCGCCAGGCATTTCTTCCGAGGCGCCTCGGGGTGGACTAGAACCTCCAACCGGATGGCTAAGAGTCTAGCGCTTCACCGTTTGCATCGCCCAGAACGAGTTCACTGTTGTCAAAGAGACTGACCCAGAAACTGGCTTTCTGAGCTCAAATTTCGGTTCTAGGAACTGTCAAGATCATCTACGCCCACGTACACCTGTCAAAATCCACAGCCGATGTGAATAACCCACAGGAGCCCCTTCCAGACACTGTCTGTGCGTCCCTCCTTGCTCGGGAAGGACGTGTGCACACGTGGGGTTTCTCTGGGCTCCCCAACCCACGATTCAAGTTCAAGGAGAAAAATGCACTTTAAAGGACCCCCTGCCCCGGGACACAGGGCACAAGGGTGGGCACTGGGGGCGGAGGTGGCCCCAGCTGGGGGTCAAAGCTCCCCGTGGACGGTCACCCTCCCAAGGTCACGACATGCCCGCTCCAGAGTCGCTCTGCCCTTCCCGACCCGGGCGCCAGAGCGCATGCGCGCCCGGCCCGGAGCCCGTCCCCGCCCCCACGCCTGCGGCGACGCCCCACGTGACCCGCCATCGCCCCGCCCCGGAAGCCGCCGGCGCGCGGACAAAGCGGTCGCGGCCTTGCACTTCCGGTGCCGGTCCCGGTGCTCGCGGCCGGCCCGACCCGGTCCCCCGCGCCCTGTCCGCGCGGCTCCCTCCGGGCCCGGGGTCCTGCCCACCCGCCGCCCACCTGCAGCAGCAGCTTGACCCGCTCGATGGGGGCCACGGCCGTCTTGGAGATGGCGGCGGCGATGCCGCCCGCCAGGAAGTCCTTGGCGAAGGAGATGGCCTGTTCCGTCATGGTGGCAGAGCGCGCTGCGGAGCGGGCGGAGAACTGGAGTGGACGCGCGAGGGCAGGGAAGGTGGGCGCCGCTGGCTCTGCCGCCGCCGCCGGGACCGAAAGGACGGGCCGCCTAGCGCGCAGCCGCTAAGGCGCCCAGGCCCCGCCCCCGCCCCCGCCCGCAGCGCCTATTGGCCGCCGCGCCCACCGGCGCCCCGCCCCTCGCCGCGTGCCGCGCCCCCGGGGGATGCCGGGAGTCGCCGCGCGCCCCGCCCCGCGCCCCCGCGCGTCCTGCCCATTGGCCGCGCGGCCGCCACGCCCCGCCTTTTCCTGCGCTCGGTGGCCCCGAGGCATGCCGGGAGCCGGGTCCCGCCCATGCGCCTTGCGGGCGGGGGGCTCGGCTGCAGTGACCTTTTCAAGGTCACTGGGAGCGGGGAGGTTTTGGGGGGCTGCCCCCGGGGCGCGCTGTCCGCGGCCTTCCACCAGGCCCGGGTGCCCGCGCGCATCACCGGGAAGGGAGACAAGGCCAAGGACCGGAAGCTGCGGTGCTCCCGACCCCCGCTTTTCCCCCAGGATGGAGCCTTTTAATGGGGGGCGGACGCGTCGTCCAGTGAAACCCTCAGACCCTGCTAAAGGGAAACACGTTTCTGGGGGGCGGCCTGATGCCCCTTCCTCGCGCTAGGGCGCCCCGACCCCGAGCGAGGCTCCCCCTGTCGCCCCTCCAGGCTCACCTGGGGGCCCTCTGCCCTCGCCCCTGACCCCTTAACTCCCGGCACCAGCCGGTGGCGTTTATGGGGCCTGGGGTCCTTTGCTGCACCCCCGCGGGGCTCCCCCTCCACCTGCACTGGCTCCCACCTCCCCCAGGCCACCGAGGGGCTTCTTCCCCACCTTACTCCTGTAAGGCCCAGGGCTGACCTTTGGGGACTTGGAGACGAGCAGGAGGTCATAAGCTGCCCATATTACACACACTGACATATAGCCCTTACCCCCACCCAGAAAGTAAGGTTGTGAGGGCAAGATGTTTTAAGATGCTTTTAACTTTTTTTTTGATGTATAAAAAGAAAACTACCCCATTGCCATCCCTTGGATTCCAACTCATAGCGACCTTATAGGACAGAGTAGAACGCCCCTATAGGGTTTTGAAGGCTGTAAATCTTTACAAACTGACATATCTTTCTTGTGCAGACCACCTGGTGGGTTCGAATCACCGACCTTTCGGTTCTCAGCCAAAGGCTTTAACCATGGGGCCACGATCACCCAATGAGTTTTCACAAACTGAACACAGTCCGGTAAAAAAAGACCCTTACCAGCAACCCAGAATGGTTCCTGGGTGGTGTAAATGGTCAACACACTCAGCTGCTAACTGAAAGGTTGGAAGTTCAATTCCATTCAGACGTGCCTCAGAAGAAAGGCCTGGCAACCTACTTCCAGAAAAATCAGCCACTGAAAACCCTGTGGAGCCGCGTTCTGTTCTGACACGTCGGGGGGTCACCATGAGTCAAGTTTGATTCAATGGTAGCAACTCAGAAGCAGGGTCCTTCTTTCTTTTTTTCTTTTCTCCCTCCCTTTCTTCCTTTCTCTCTCCTTCCCTTCTTTTCCTCTCTCCTTCCTTCCCTCCCTGTCAGTCCCTGGCACTGAATGAATGGGCAGATGGAATGGAGCCACACAGAAGAGCTCAGGGCATGCCACCCTGCCAATTTCACGGTCCAGTGTGTTATGAGGAGCCCTGGAGGCAGAGTTGGTGCAGTGGTTAAGTATTTCATTGCTAATCAAAAGGCCGGCTGTTTTAAATCCATCAGCTGCTCCTTCGAAATCCTATGGGGCAGTTCTCCTCTGTCCTGTAGGGTTGCTATGAGTCAGAATCGACTCGACGGCAACAAATTTTTGGTTTTGGATGTGTTTTGAACTTTTTATTGATCTGTAACATACAGAAAATTGCACAAGCACTCGAATTTTCACGAAGAGAACATAGTCCTCTCAGAAAGACCCTTAGTAGCAAACCAGAAGTGTCCCTGGATGGTGCAAACAGTGGACATTCTCAGCTGCTCACCAAAAGGGGCACAGTCCAAGGCCCTGAAGCAGTGGGTGAGGGGAGGGAACCAGACACAAGAGCTCAGGCACCCTGAGCCTATCCACTTCCCAGGCAGCAGTGTCCTTTAAATGCCTTTCTTAGTCCTCTCTTGACCTCTGCTGTGAGGCAGGTAGGGGGCAGGGCTTGAGGCCTCCACATTCCACAGGCTTCAGCTGGCTTGGAGGCAGAGGCTGTACCTGGAGGGTGTGCCCGGCTGTGGGCAGGGACAGGGTGTCTGCTCAGGGACCTTGTCTGGGCACTGGTTTCCACCAGATGTTTCTCGTCTTTGCAGACTCAGCCTGTCTGGGCTGGAACAGACCCAGGAGACGGTTATCACTGCCCTCGCCTGAGCCTACAGGGCCATGGAGCTGGAGTGTGAGGTCCAGCTGGGACTCCCAGGCCCTAGAATGTGGTGTATCAACTTCAGTGCTACAGACTGTGTGGTACAGAAGAGAGCGTTTGTAATATTTACGGGAGTCCAGCGGCACAGTGGTTAAGAGCTATGGCTGCTAAACAAAAGGTCGGCAGTTCAGATCCAATAGTCGCTCTTTGGAAACCCTGTGCGGCAGTTCTGCACATCCTACAGGATCGCTGTGAGTCCGACTCGAATCCACAGCAATAGGTTTTAATGTTTATGGAAGCAGGTTCCCTCGGAGCCACTGAGTGGATTTGAATCACTAACCAGGACTCTTTCCCATAAATAGACACATTAAAAGATTTTGGGTTTTAGCTGATGGCTTGGAATGAGTAGTGCAGTGATGTGGCTGGCAGTTTTTTCTTTTTTCGGGGAGGGGGATAGGTACCAGGAACTGTGAAATTCTTGGGAATCAGCGTTCCATCAGGTGCTGCCTTCAAAGGTCTCTAGTGACAACGGGGAGGAGGCTGGACAGGGCAGGGCTGAGGGGAAGGGCCAAGCTCCATTTACTTAGGTGTGACAGGAAAACCTGTCAAGGCCAGAACCTGTGTAAGGCAGAAACCTGTCCGAGAATGGAAACTCAAATATTTCCCACTAATAAAAAGTGATAGAAAAGTGGTAAGACTGCACCCTGTCGAAGGCAGAAAACTTAGGAGACCCAGAAAAAGAAAGTAGTCCTGTCAGAGTTCCCCCTTGCACGGATTTCACTATAGTATATGACTTATGGTTGGAGCCCTGGTGGTGCAGTGGTTAAAAGCTTGGCTGGTAACCCAAAGGTCAGCAGTTCGAATCTGCCAGGCGCTCCTTGGAAACCCTGTGGGGCAGTTCTCCTCTGTCTTGTATGGTTGCTAGGAGTAAGAATCGACTCCACGGCAGTGGGTTACATAACTTATGGTTTGTGCCGCTGCCTCCGCAGAACCCCAGAATAAGTCCAGAGGGCAGTTTTTACTAAGTGCTGTGTTGCAAACAGAACAGTCCCCAAAACCCCGGGGTTGTGGGTAGCAGTCAGCAGGGACAGCTGCTTCGTGTTGTCCTTGGCCGGCAGGAGTCAGGGTTGCTGTTGGGTCACCTTGGGCCCCAATCTCCACTTCCTTCCAGCCAGGCATCTCAGCCAGGGCCCTTCTTGTTCCCTCAGCTGCGTTGTGCAAGGTGAAAGAGTCTAGGAATAATGCCTTCCTGGGCTGTGCTCCAGGAACCCTGGTGGCGTAGTGGTTAAGTGCTACGGCTGCTAACCAAAGGGTCGGCAGTTTGTATCTGCCAGGCGCTCCTTGGAAACTATGGGGCAGTTCTACTAGGATCACTATGAGTCGGAATCGACTCCATGGCACTGGATTTGGTTTTTTTTTGGTTGGACTGCGCTCCGCGCTGGTACCCATTCTCTGCCCCTAGGTATCCTGGGCCATCCCATAGGCGCTGGGTTGATCAGGAGATCCTGGGTTTGAGGCTAGTCGCCCAGAAGAGCGGCTCCCTCCTGGGCTTAGTTCACTCAGCAGGCTGGGACATAGTGGCTGGCAGAGACTGCCCCGGCCTCAAGGGCTTTTCACAGTCCAGGGCACATCACCCACGTGGGAAGGCCCTTAACCCAGATCATCCCTGGGGAGGATGATAGAGGACTTCTAGAAGGACCAGCTGCCCCACTGAGCCAAGGAATGGGCCCCCAGGAGGAGGATGGGAGACCCTGGTGGCTACAGGGACTGCCCCAGGGGGCAGGAAGACCCCAGTCCCCTGGAGGCAGGGCACTAACCAGAGGACCCCAGGAGTGGCGAGGTCTCAAGTTTCCACACCCACCGCTGTGCCCTTCAGCAAATGACCTGCTTGAGGGCACCCCACATGTTAGAGAGTAACCTCCCCGCAAGATACCACTTGCGGAAGCTGTGCAAAATAATATCAGGGGAGGGTGGGGTGTGTGTTTGTGTCCTTGAAGGGTTCTTAAGTTACTATTTAAGGTGCCCTGGTGGTTTTAGTGGTTAAGAGCTTGGCTGCTAACCAAAAGGTCAGCAGTTCAAATCCACCAGGTGCTCCTCGGCAACCCCATGGGGCAGTCCTACTCTGTCCTGTAGGGTCGTTATTAGTTGGAATTGACTGGATGGCAACGGGTTTGGTTTTTTGGGGGGGTTGGTGGCACAGTAATTAGGGTCACTATGAGTTGATTATTGACTCACAGCAATGGGAATGGGTGGCACAGTGGTCTAAGTGCTCAGCTGCTACCCATGGGAGAACAATGTGGCAGTCTGTCTCCATAAAGATCACAGCCTTGGAAACCATATGGGGCAGTTGTACTCTGTTTTGTGGGGTTGCTATGAGTCGCCATTGACTCGACAGCAATGGGTTTGGTTTTTGGTTTGGTGACGAAATGGTTAAGCACTTGGCTGCTGAGAGGCTTAAACCCACCAGCTCCTCCTTGGAAGAAAGACCTGGAGATCTGCTCCCCTAACCCAGCCCAGTGCCGTCGAGTCGATTCCGACTCATAGCGACCCTATAGCACAGAGTAGAACTGCCCCATAGAGTTTCCAAGGAGCGGCTGGTGGATTTGAACTGCCAACCCTTTGGTTAGCAGCCGTAGCATTTAACCACTACGCCACCTAAGGACTTAAAAAAAAAATAAAACCCACGGCCATCAAGTTGATTCCAACTCACAGTGACCCTATAGGGTTTCCAAAGAGCAGCTGGTGGATTCGAACTGCTGACCTTTTGGTTAGCAGCCATAGCTCTTAACCACTGCACCACTAGGGCTCCTGCCCTAAAGATTACAGCCTAGAAAACCGTAGAGGGGGTTCCTGGAGTCACCCAACTCCCACGCCTGGTGGGAGGCCGGGTTTATGACGGCTTTGAACTCTCACTCTTCCTTGTTCTTAACACAGGAGAGAGCTTTATGCACTTGGCCCTGCTTCCAAGCCACCTTTATTACCAAAGTTCAGTTTCCTTCCTCTGGCATCCTGGCCTCCTCCCATGAAGGCAGAACGTGAAATTTATTTTTACTTTGGGTTCCATCCAAAATTACGTAACTATTACAGTACGTACACTGTGTAACTTTGTAACATAATTAAAAAGAACAGCTGTTGGCTAGCTGATTGCAGCTCACGGTCCCGTGTGTTTCAGAGAACTGCCTTCCAAGGGGCTTTCAGTGGCTCTGACCTTTCGGAATAGCTGGGTGGATTCGAACCACCAGTCTTCACTTGTTGCCAAGCACTTAACCTTTTGTACCACCTGGGGACTCCCTAATATAATTATATGTAAACCAAACCCGTTGCCATCGAGTCGATTCTGACCCATAGCCACCCTACAGGACAGAGTGGAACTGCCCTATACGGTTTCCAAGGAGCGTATGGTGGATTCGAACTGCCAACCTTTTGGTTAGCAGCCGTAGCTCTTAACAACTATGCCACTAGGGTTTCCATAACTGTACATTATGTTATGTAATTAGTTACAGATTGACACAGTGGCTGCAACAGTGGGCTCAAGCATAACGACGATTGAGAGGATGGCACAGGACCCGGCAGTGTTTCTGTCTGTTGTTCATAGGGTCACTACGAGTCGGAACTGACTGAATAGCAAGCATCTAACTAACAACGGTTATAAAATTATATAACAACTGTGTACTATATAGGTGGTCACGTGGTACAGTCCTCACCTTCTGAGTGGGAGGCCTGTGTTCGATTCCCGACCAGCGCACCCCCTGCGTAGCCACCACCCGTCTCTCAGTAGAGGCCTGTGTGTTGCTCTGTTGCTAAGTAGGTTTCAGTGATGTTTCTGGACCAGGAAGAAAGGCCTGGAGATCGACTTCTGAAAGGTAGCCAGCAAAAACCCTATGGATCACGATGGTCTGATCCATAACCATCATGGGGATAGCACAGGACTGGGCAATGCTTTATTCCATTGTGCATGGGGTCTCCTTGAGTTGGTGGCAAGGAGACACAGGCCAAAAACAGTGGACAGTAAAGGCGCCATGTTAACACTAATTCCTGACGCAGAAACAGCCTGGGGACCACCGAGGCCTTCCCCCACCGATTACCGCACAGATTATTCTGACGGTGGGGTCTGCATGGCTGCAGCAATGCCTCTCTGGGGGGTCCGCCCAGCAGCCCTTCCTCTCTGTTTGCAATCTGTCCTGAAAACGCCCCAAACAAACTCAGAGGGCAGAGTGTTTTTGCCTTTTACTCAGTTCTGTGTGGCCAGCACGTCCCACTGCAGCTCAGGTGTGTAGACATTGATGTAACCACACGCTTTGGGGACAGCGATTACCCTGAGCGCTGGTCTGTGCGGATGCACCCAGGCACGTCGGGCTCAATGTGCGTGAGTGCGCGGTCACCAGGTGGCGAGGACCCCATCTTCGCTGCGTCTTTGTGGCCAGGCCCGGTCTTCACCGCGTGGCGAGGACGGCGTCCAGCAGGCCCCCCGTGTGCACCACGCGCACGTCCTGGAAGCCGTGTGCCATCAGCAGGCGCCTGTATTCCTCCCCACTGCGCCCGCAGCCTGGGGTCTGCAGCAGCACGTTCAGCGACTGCACCCAGGCGCCCCTCAAGGTCCGCTGCTCCTCGTCCAGGAGGGCTTCTGCCACCAGGAGCCCACCGCCTGCGGGGACAGGAGAGTGAGCTGGAGGGAGGCCCTGATAGCAGGGGCCCCGAGCAGGGAAAGGGGCCGTGTCCAAAGCTCCAAAGCGCAGATGGGGATATGGGAAGGAAGGACATCCTGGGGAGGGGAGGGAGAGACATAGGCAGGGAGGAAGTGAGAGAGAGAGGGAGCAAGAGGGACAGGCAGAGAAAGAGACAGGGGGGGTAGGGGAGAGGGAGAGAAGAGAAAAGGGAAAGGAGGGAGCGAGACAGAGGCAGAAAAACGGAGAGAATAAGAAACAGCTAGGAAAAGTGAGAGAGGGAGACAGAGATCTCTGGACGAGAGGCCACAGGGCGCCAGGGTTCAAAGGGCACTCACTCCCCGAGGAGCCCATTAACTGGGCTAAGGAACCCTGGAATGCTGATTGCAGTAATTACATGGAACTCAGCCCAGGGACCTGACCACACCCACCTCCAAGACCAGTTTGGGTTGGCAGCCCTGAGAACTGATTCCACATGGGAAGTGGGGAGTAAGGACATCAGGGAAGGGTTGGGAGAGAGATAGGGAGGGGGAGGGAGACAGGCAGAGAGAGAGTGAGAGCGAAAGAGAAAGCAGGAGGGACAGACATGGAGGGGAGGGAAGGTGAAAGGGGCATGGGAGGCAGAGACAGTGAGAGGGGAAGGGAGAGAGAGAAGAGCAGAAACAGAGATCTCTGAAGGAGGAGCCTCGGGGCACCACCTGGGGGTCAGTGAGCAGTCACAGCCACCCCCCATGGAAGAGATGAACCAGGCTAAGGAACTATGCTAAGAATACAGGAATACTGATTGCAGCAACCAAGCTGAACTCAGCCCAGGGCAGAACCACCGCTCCATCCAGATTCCACCTGGGAAGTCCCCCCGGCAGCTGGGGCCAGGCTTCTAACCCATGGGGGCATCACCACATCACCTCCAGCAGTTTAGGTTGGGAGTGGAGAGAACTGATGTGGAAAACCTCCGCAAAGTAGACAGTATGATGCGTGCACAGGTGCACACACGCTCGCACACACACTCACAGGTGTGTATTTACATACGGAGTCACTGGGTGGTGCAAACAGTTCACACGCTGCTAACTGAAAGGTTGGAGGTTCAAGTCCGCCCAGAGGTGCCTTGGAAGAAAGGCCTGATGATCTACTTCCGAAAAATCAGCCATGAGGACCCTGTGGAGCGCAGTTCTACTCTGACACACATGGGGGTGCCATGAGTCGGAGTCCACTCAAAGGCAACTGGTTTGTTTTCTTTTTTGGTATGTTAACCAGTCTAGTTTGGGTCCTAAACCTAATCCCTTCCAAGTTATAAAAAGAGCAGATTAGACCTCGAGAAGGACCGACACTCGAGACTGATGCCTCTACAAGCCCAGGAGCGCCAAGGATTGCTGGCTACTAGAAGCTGACATAGGTCAGGACCTTCCCGTAGAGCCGGCACCCTAAACTCAGACTTCCAGCCTCCAGAACTCTGCGTTACGGATTAAATTGTGTCCCTCAAAAATGTGTGTCAACTTGGCTAGGCCACAATTCCCAGTATCGTGTGGTTGTCCACCATTGTGTCATCTGATACAATTTTCTTATTTGTTGTAAATTTTTCTCTCTGCCTGTGGCTAATGAGGCAAGATGAGGTTATGTTAAAGAGGATACAACACCCTTAACTCTATGGGGCGGCTCTACTCTGTCCTATAGGGTCGCTATGAGTCAGAATCAACTGGACGGCACTGGGTTGGGTTTTACAGTACCGTTGTTTTTTTTTTTTTAACTCAGGTCACAGCCCTGATCGGATTGTAAGGGGAGTTTCCCTGAGGTGTGGCCTGTGTCACCATTTTATGTTACAAAAGATAAAAAGAGAGAAACCAGCAGATAGATAGGGACATCATGCCACCAAGAAAGAAGAGCCTGGACCACGGTGTGTCCTTCGAAATTGGGGTCCCTCCACTGAGAAGCTCCTAGACCAAGGGAAGGTCGATGACAAGGACCTTCCCCTAGAGTTGACAGACAGCCTTCCCCTGGAGCTGGCACCCTGAATTCAGACTTCTAGCCTCCTAGACTGTGAGAGAATAAATTTCTGTTTGCTGAAGCCATCCGCTTGTGTTATTTTTGTTATGGCAGCACTAGGTGACTGCGACACCCTGAGACAATAAATTCCTGTTCTTCAAAGCCACCCCCTTGTGGTGTTTCTCTGACAGCAGCTCCAGGGAACCAAGTGGCTGTCTTCACATCAACGAGGAGAATATGGCACATTCTCACCTGGCTTGCAGCACTCGGAGACTTTGCTCAGTAACTGATGCACTTTGTCATCGGGCCAGTCGTGGATAATTCCAGAAAGAATATACAGTTCCGCTTCAGGGAGCCTGTCTTTGAAAAAGTCACCTGGTGCAAAAAAGGAAGGAACACAGAGTTGTTGGTTACAAAGGAGCTCACCTTCCCTGTGACGGAGCCTCCTCCCAGCCTGGGAGCTGGATTCCGGGTGGGAGGGGAGAGAGGCCCAGGGGACGAGGGGGTTCTCCCCAGAGCACATGACTGTGAAGGTTTAAGACAAAGGAAACACACAGGCAGCCGGTGACAAGGACAACGTTGTGGCAGTTGAGTCCTGCCAGAGAGGTGGCAGGGGTGCTGAGGGTGGCTGTTAGCTGGTGTCAAGTCAGCCCCCACCTCACAGTGACCCCACACACAACGGAACAAAATGTTTACTGGTCCCGAGCCATCCCCATGGTCAGTTGTGCATGGGACTGTTGTGATCAGTAGGGTTTTCATGGGCTCATTTTTGGAAGCAGACCTCCAGGCCTTTCTTCCTAGTCTTAGTCTGGAAGCTCTGCTAAAACTTGTTTGGCATCACAGCGACATGCAAGCCTCCACTGACAGACGGGTGGGGGCCATGCATGAGGTGCACTGGCTGGTAATCGAACCTGGGTCTTCTGCACGGAAGGGGAGAATTCTACCACTGAACCATCACTGCCCTCGTTTTCGCCCTTTCTAGACAACAGCAGTTGGAAGAAGTGCAGCCAGAACACTCCTTAGAAGCGAGGATGGCGAAACTTATCTCAAGTACTTTGGACATGTTATCAGGGGACACCAATCCCTGGAGAAGGACATCATGCTTGGTAAAGTAGAGGGTCAGCGAAAGAGAGGAAGACCCTCAGAGAGATGGATTGACACAGTGGCTGCAACAATGGGCTCAAACATAGCAACAATTGTGAAGATGGCGCAGGACCGGGCAGCGTTTTGTTCTGTTGCACAAAGGGTCGCTATGAGTCCAAACTGATGTGACAAAACCTAACGACAACAGATACGGCAGAAATCAATAACAATGTGAATGATAAATTCTGTGTGTCAACGGGTGGTGCCCAGCTCGCTGTCAAGTGCTGGGCTAGATGTGGCTGTGACGGTATTTTGTAGATGTGATTAACATTTACAATCGACTGACTGTCTGTAAAGGAGATGATCCTTGATAATGTGGGTGGGCCTGGTCCAATCAGTTGGGCCTGATCCAGTCAGAAACGGAGGTTCCTGAGAGAGAAGAAATTCCGCCTAAAGGCTGTAACACAGACATTGTGCTAGAGTCGCCAGGCCGTTGCCTGCCCTACACATTTCAGACTCAAGACTGCAGATCACCCTGCGTTCCCAGCCTGCTGTCTGCCCTACTGATTTCAAACTCGCCAGCACCCACAATCCTGTGGGCCAATTCAGCCCCCATCATCCTGCGATTCCTTAAATTCCTTAAAATAACTCTCTCCAGGGGTGTGTGTAGATATCTATTAAATATTGCACTGCCACCGAGTGGATTCCAACTCATAGTGAACCTTTAGGGCAGAGTAGAGCTGCCCCATAGGGTTTCCAAGGCTGTCATCTTTATGGAAGCACACTGCCACAACTTCCTTCCACGGAGCAGCTGGTGTGTTCGAACTGCCGACTTTTTGGTTAGCTGCCAAGTACTTCAAGCGCTGCACCCCCAGGGCTCTGTGTGTATGCATATGTAACATTTTATATATATATACACATATATATACCACTTAAATAGGCCCAGGCACTGCTATGAGTCGGAATCAACTCGACGGCAACGGGTCTTTTTTTTTTTTTAATACATATATATGACACACACTCACACATGCGTGTGTACTGTACGGGACCCTATATATATATGTATATATATGTGTGTGTGCTGCTGGTTCTGTTTCTCTAGAGAACCCTAACACAGTCCTCGTCACGCTCCTAAATTTAGAGATTTACAACACTGTTGCTGTTGCGTCGATTCTGACTCATAGCAACCCTACAGGACAGAGAAGACATGGCCCATAGGGTTTCCAAGGCTGTCATCTTTACAAAAGCAGGCTGCCGCGGGCGGCTCGTGGGCTCAAACTGCCGACCTTTCCGTTAGCAGCCAAGCGCTTTAACCACTGCACTACCAGGGTTCCTAGGTTTACGATGATTGCCTTTTTTTTTCTTAATTATTATTCTAATGGTATATAGAAGTCTCCGTCTCAGGGCTAGAAGTACCTGAGACCCTCTGGTGCGCCCAGCTTTAGGCCACAGTCCGGTGGGGTAAGTCGCACGATGTTGTTTCCTTTTTGTCGATTCCAGTATCACGATGCCACCTGGAAGTTCTTCCTCAGGTCTAGCCTAAGCCCTTTCTGCTATGGTTCTGGGTCACTTCCTCTTGTGGTCTCAGTCGTATACACACGCCAGTGATGTTCTCGGCCATTCCACTTCCCCACCTACACTTCCACCCCGCCACTTCCAATGCCCCGAACTTAGCTCTCCCAGGTACCTGGTCTTCACACACACCAGACACACCGCACCACACCCACACATACAGACACACACACCATACAGACATACAGACACACCCTACACACGCCACACCACATACATCTAGACACAGACATACAGAAATATGCACAGACATACCACACACAGAGACATACAGACACAGAGAATACCCCGACAGACACATACACCACACATACACTCACACACACATAAAGAATACTCCCACAGACACACACATACAGACACACCACACTGATACACTCCATACCACATACTGACACAGACATACAGAAATACGCACAGACATACCACACACAGACATACAGACAGATGTACTCACACCACACAGGCACACAGACACACACACACCACACACAAAGAGACACATCACACCACGCACACAGACACACACCAGACACACAAACTATACTACATACATGGACATACAGACATAAACAGACACATACACCACACACAGAGACACACACCTTCAGACACACATACACACAGATGCAAACACACACACCATGCACACAGACACACACCACACACAGACACACCCCACACCACACAGACATAAACTTACATGTTCCATACCCAGAAAGAGACAAAGGAGGTCGGCACAACACTAACACGTGGCAAAGAAGACAGACCACGTACCTGGCATGAAGCTGATCCGAGCTGCCTGTTGTCCGACAGGTTGGAAGCTCGGGGCGAGCTCGATGATCTCTGGGAGGTCGAACACGGTCACCTTTAGGTGCGGGTACTCCTGGACAAGCCTGTGGGCCAGGGCCCCCGTGCAGCCTGCAGAAGCAAACGCAGACATTGCAATAAGATTCCCCTGGTACCTAGGAAATCCCTGATGAGCCTCCGGAGTTCAGCTTAGAACCAAAATCATGCTTGAGAACATGGCACTGAGACCTTCATGTAAAATGAAGCCTGGGTGGTAAAGGTGGCTGGCGACCCATGCTAGGCTCAGGGCCACCTGGGATTGAGGGGAATTCTGAGAGGAACCAGGCAGTGGGGGAAGGTGCAGGACCCGGGGGAATCCTCAGGGGGCAGCAGTGGGGCCTTCTCCTTCCTGCTTAGTGATTGCAGGTGTGATGGCTGGCACTAGAGCAGCCATGCTGGGCCACAAGGAGGAACAGTGTGGCAAAGATAGGAACTGAAAGCTGGGAAAAGTGACAGCCCCTGAAGACAGAAGACCACCACAGAGGTCTGGGAACCCCCTCCCACCTTGACAGGAGGAAGGAAGAGAAAAGGTCGACAGACTGTCTTGTTTGGCATCTGGGTAGCAGCAGGGAAAGAACCCAAGAGAAGTTACAGGAAGAGAAAGCCGAGGCATGTGGGGACGCCCACGTACCTCCCAGGTCACAGGCGGAGGTGAAGCCGGACAGGTCGAAGGCCGTGGCCACGGCGTGTGCACCCAGCTTGGTGAGGTCGTGCATGGCACGCGTGAACTGCAGCTGTGCCTCCTTGCTTGGGTAGAAGGAGTCCTGCAACGGAACGGGGTGCTGAGGGGAGAGAACACGGCAGCGTGGCCATGCCTGGGTCTGCCGTCTCCTCCATGGGGAGGGCCCTGAAGGACGGGGGACCAGCCGGTGGGGGCTGCCGCGTTTGTTCTGGGCTGAAATGCCCTTCAAAGTGCATGTCCACCTGGAACCTCAGAGCATCAAGGATTTCATTTGACTTGGATCCACAATCAACACCGATGGAAGCAGCAGCCAAGAAATCAGGCGACGTCCTGCACTGGGCAAATCTGCTGCAAAAGTGTTTAAAGTGTTAAAACTCTTTAAAGTGTTAAAAAGCAAAGATGTCACTGAGGTCTAAGGTGCGCTTGACCCAAGCCATGGTGTTTTCAGTTACCTTATCTGCAGGTGAAAGCTGGACAATAAATAAGGAAGAATGAATAAGAACGGATGCCTTTTGAATTATGGTGTTGGTGAAGAATGCGGCCTGTACCACGGACTGACTGCCAGAAGAACAAATCTGTCTTGGAAGAAGCAGAGTCAGAACGCTCCTTAGAAGCAAGGATGGTGAGATTTTGTCTCACATACTTTGGACATGCTACCAGTCCCTGGAGAAGGACAACATGCTTGGTAAAGTGGAGGGTCAGCGAAAAAGAGGAAGACCCTCAACGAGATGGATTGACACTGGCTGCAACCATGGGCTCAAGCGTAGCAAGGATTGTGAGGAGGGCGCGAGACCAGGCAGTGTTTCGTTCTGTTGTACGTGGGGTGGCTATGGGTCGGGATCAACCTGACAACAACGGCAACAGATGGTATTAATGAGGCAGGATTAGAGGCAGTTATGTTAATGAGGCAGGACTCAATCTACAGGCTTAGGTCGTATCTTGAGTCAATCTCTTTTGAGACATAAAAGAGAGAAGTGAGCAGAGAGGAGAGGGACCTCATACCACCAAGAAAACAGAGCTGGGAGCACAGTGTGTCCTTCGGACCCAGTGTCCCTGTGCTGAGAAGCTTCTAGACCTGGGGAAGATTGATGACAAGGACCTTCCCCCAGAGCCGACAGAGAGAGAAAGCCTTCCCCTGGAGCTGGAGCCCTGAATGTGACTTCTAGCCTCCTAGACTGTGGGAGAATAAACTTCCCTTTGCTAAAGCCATACACTTGGGTGTTTCTGTTGTAGCAGCACTAGATGACTAAGACACGGGGTTAGGACTTCAACCCGTGTTTTGGGGACACAATTCAACCCAGAGCAGCCTCTGCCTTCTGCAGGGAGGGCATGCTGAGGGTTTAAGATTCTGAATCTGGTGCTTCCTAGACGAGGGTACTTGGCATGCGTGAACCTTGGTGTCTGAGTGTGCGACAGAGACATGATTCCCGGGACTACTGTCGGGGGGATGCTGACAGACACGTACACAGCACTATAGCTACGCAGGCCTCTCTGCCCGTCTCTCCCACCCAGACGGGTGGTCCCACCACCACGCCCCCAGCACGATTCTTTGCACCAAAACAGCAGACCCTCAGCAGCTGTCTATGTGGATCCGGTTTTCCCACGGCCAGAGCCCGATTCCTCAGCATGCCCACGGATACACGTCCACTCCTCTGTCCATCAAAGACACCAGCGTGGTGTGAGCTACTCATGTCCGCTGAGTTGTTGTTGGATTAGACGCTGTCGAGTTGATTTCCACTCGTGGCAACCCCACGTTACAGAGTAGAACTGCCCCGTAGGGTTTTCTTGGCTGTGATCTTTATGAGAGCAGATAAAAAAACAAAACCCAGTGCCGTCGAGTCGATTCTGACTCATAGCGACCCTACAGGACAGAGTAGAACTGCCCCATAGAGTTTCCAAGGAGGGTCTGGTGGATTCGAACTACTGACCCTTTGGTTAGCAGCCATAGCACTTAACCACTACACCACAGATAGCGCTACCCAAAAAAAGACCCATTGTCATTGAGTCGATTTTGACTCACAGTGACCCTATATGCCAGAATAGAACTGCCCCGTAGGGTTTCCAAGGACTGGCTCGTGGATTAGAACCGCTGACCTCTTGGTTAGCAGCCCAGATCTTAACCGCTGCGCCACCGGGGTCCTCATATAAACACGTTGTTGTTGTTAGCTGGCATTGAGGAGATCCTGATTCATGGCCACCCTATGCGTTACAAAGTAGAACTGTGCTCCATAGGGTTTTCTTGGCTGTAATCTTTATGGAAGCAGATTGCCAGGACTTTGTTCCGTGGCTCTACTGGTTGGGTTCGAACTGCCAACTTTGATGTCAGCAGTCGATCGCAAATTGCTTGGGCCGACCAGGCTGCCCACATCTCACTACCTTGAATGAGTCGTCCGCCCTCCTCCTGGAAACTCGGTGGAACTGGTTTGTGCCCTCTTGGACGGCGGATTCCAGGTGCGTGAAGAGGTCCCATATGTGGTCATTGTAATGCGTGACAAAGCCATGCAGAGAGTGCTCGCCCTCCGACACCAGGTACAGGCTCGCCAACTCTGTGTTGCCATAACCTGGGAAAACACGAATGTGAGGGTTAGGATTGTGCATCAACTTGGCTGGACCATGATTCTCAGTGTTCGGGGCGTCATATAATGTTGTGATCACCTCCACGATGGGGTCTGCTGTGAGTAGCCAATCAGCTGAGAGAGCGTTTCCTTGGGGGTGTGGCCTACATCCAGTATAAGTGAACCTCTGGCCAGGCTTGGGGGCTTTTGCTCGGTTTGGACCCTGCAGCTGGCTCCTGTTCGTCTGACCTCCGGTTCTTGGGATTTGTCCTAGCAGCTTACCTGCGGTCTTGCCTGCTGATCCTGGGATTCATCGATCTTCGCAGCCTGTGAGCAAGGGCCCTGCTCTCTGACCTGCTGATATTGGGTTCCCCAGCCCTGCAGGTACGTGACTCAGGGGAAGCTGTGATCCTGACTCACAGACTTGGGGCATTCCAGCCTCTCCAACCGCGTAAGCCATCTCCTTGATATAAATCTCTCTCTCTCTCTCTCTGTATATATATATTTATATACTTTACTGGTTTTGGAAACCCTGGTGGCATAGTGGTTAAGCGCTATGGCTGCTAACCAAAAGATGGTCAGTTCAAATCCACCAGGCGCTCTTTGGAAACTCAATGGGGCAGTTCTACTCTATCCTGTAGGGTTGCTATGAGTTGGAATCGACTCGATGGCAAAGGGTTTGGTTTTTGGTTTTATTGGTTTTGCTTCTCTAGAGAACCCAGCATAAGACAACAGACAACCGCATACTCTCCAACAACAGGGGGCAAACCTCTTTCTGGGGAGAAGCCTGCCGCACAGCTGGGAACATCAACATGGATAGCATGTACACGCAGAGGGGATGCTCGGAGGTAGATCAAGAAGGAGAATGCAAACCCGGCAGGGAATAGCGATCACTGTCGCTGCTACTTCGGCCTGGGGGTTGGGATTCCTTACAGGCTGGTCCCAGGGGTGTTTTGCCAAGGCCCCCGCAATGGGCAGTTTCATGTGGCAACCTGGCTGAGCTCCTGTGCCTCGTCTAGCGTTGCTGGGCAGTGTTTTGTAGACGTGGCTAACATTAACAACGAGATGGCTCAAGGAAAGGAGATGGCCCTCCATAACAAGGAGGCCTGATGGCGCGACAGCTCAGCACTTGGCTGCTAACTGAAAAGTTGGTGGTTCAGACCCACCTGGCAGTGCCACAGAAGAAAGACCTCGTGATCTGCTCCCATAAAGATTACAGCCTAGGAAACCCTATGGACCACAGTCCTACTCTGTAACATGTGGCATTGCCGTGAGTCGGAATCGACTTGACAGCACCCAACGACACCGACGAGGTGGGTGGGCCTGATCCGATCAGTTGGAAGCGTCAGAAGCAGAACTGAGGTTTCCTGAAAGAGGAAGGAATTGTGCCTCAAGACTGCAGTGTCAGCTCGTGTCTGAATCTCTAGCCAGCCGAACGCCCTATGGATTGCAGACATGCCAGTCTCACGATCTTGTGAGCCAGTCCATTGAGATAAATCTCTTTACACACACACACACACACACACACACACATACACACATACACACACACGCATCCTGTTGGTTCTGTTTTTCTCAGGAACCCAGACAGATAACAGATCTTGGGAGACAGGGACGAAAGGAACAGGGTGATAACGGTTAAGTCGTTGCATCTAACCTGTCCTACAGTGAACAAAGCAGGCATTTGGCCTCGAGGCCGTAACACAGAAACCCCGCCTGCACTCCCAGCCTGCTGCCTGCCCTGTGGATTTCAGATTTGCCAGCCCCCACATCACATGAGTCCATTCCATAAAATATCTGCATCTACCTATGTGTAGCACAGTGGTGGCACAGTGGTTAAGAGGTCTGGCTGCTAACCGAAAGGTCAGCAGCTCAAATCCACCAGCTGCTGCTTGGAAACCCTATGGGGCGGTTCTTCCGTCCTGTAGAGTCGCTATGAGTTGGAACTGACTCGACAGCGACGGGTTCGTTTTAGGGTTTCATACGTGTATCACCTACATCTACTTCGGTGTCATCCACATTGATATCACCTATACAAACCACACTCATAGCATCTGTATCTACCTACACCCCTAGCCCTATATCACCTCCAACTGAGTTCATTTCTCTGGCACTCCTGGACTGATGCACCCCCTGGAGACCACTGCCTGTCAGGAGGGTCTCTCTCATGCTCTCACCCAGCCTCCTCTCCCCTATGCCTGGTGGGAACATCAGCAGCCCACCCTAGGGTGGAGTGCAGGAGCCAGTCCCTGCCACCCGCTCCCGCCCGGGCCCTGAGGGCCACCCCCCACCCCTGTCTTCTGCGACGAGCTTCCCACATGGCAGACCGTCCTCACCTCGCTCCGTTCTCTCCAGAAGCCCCAGTGCAGCGCAGGCGTCCAGTAGCTGCTCCGTTCCACACACCGAGGCATTGATTTTGCCGGCGACATCCTCAGCCGTCAGGACAGCTCCGTTCTTTAGGGTGTCAAACACCTTCAGCTTGCAGGCCGTGAACAGGACCTACCCACAAGAAACAGGTGCACTCAGACTTGCTGGGTGTCGGCGGTCTAGGTGACTAAAAGCCAAACTGGGTGCCATCGAGTCCACTCCGACTCATTGTGCCCCCACGTGTGTCAGAGGAGAACTGCGCTCCATAGGGTTTTCGGGGGCTGACTTTTCAGAAGTAGATCACCCAGGCCTTTCTTCTGAAGCACCTCCAGGGGGACTTGAACCTGCAACCTTTCGGTGAGCAGCCGAGCGTGTTCACCGTTTGCGACACCCAGGGACTCCAAACCGATTGTGGTTGAGCTGACTGACTCGTGGTGCCCTCGTGTGTGTCAGAATAGATCTATGCTCTGCAGGGTTTTCAGGGGCTGATTATTCGAAAGTGGATTGCCAGGCTTTTCCTCTGAGGCACCCCCGGATGGACTTCAGCCTCCAGCCTTTCTGTTAGCAGTCACCTGCATTCACCGTTTCCACCACCAGGAGCCCAGCTCAGAATACCTTGGAACGTCTGAAGCCCTTGATGAGGTCCAGAAGTTCTGTGGGAAATGGGGGCGAGGTCTCCACTGTGCTGTTGCAGGCGGCCTCTGTCCGGTCGCCGCCCGCCTTCCCCTGGCCACTGCCCTCCTCGTTACTCAGGTCCTCGAAGGTGTCAACGGACGGGATGGAGTCGTGCTCGACGCGCCGCACGGCCTCGTGGGGCAGCGGGCAGTACAGCTCGGCCAGCTTCTTGCAGAAGTGGTTCAACGGGAAGCCCGCCACGTTGAGGAAGTCCCCGCTGACACGCTCCACCAACATGCCGCCCAGCGCCTGGATGCCGTAGCCACCTGCCTTGTCCCTGCATTGGGGCAGGGAGGGGGAGAGAACATGGGCCAGTGTCAGAAATGATGGTTCCTCAGGTCAGAGAGCCTATGGCCCAGGATGTGAGGTGGCTGTCGTGCAGACGGGACTTGAGGATTGGGTAGAATGTCACGATGTCTGACACCTCCTGGCTGGCGACCCCAAGATACCCCATCCATGCCATCTCCAGCCTGAGCCTGGTCCCTCCTTCGGTTTAAACAGCATGATGACAGCCCCACCCTGGTGTGTCCTTGAGGGTAACAGACACGGAAGGTGCTTGGGGTAGGCCCGGCTCCCAGGACACCCTTCTGATGTAAACAGGGCTGGCTCAGCTGCTAACCGAAAGGTTGGGGGTTCGAGTCTACCCAGAGATCCCTCAGAAGAAAGGCCTGGCAATCTAGTTCTGAAAAACCAACCACTGAGAACCCTGTGGAGCACAGTTGAGCTCTGACATATACGGGGTTCCCATGAATCGGACCTGACCTGACAGCAACTGGCCGGGTGTTGGCTTTTTGATTAATGATGACTGTGGAGACCTGCGTGGTACAAATGGTCGAAGGGTTTTGGCTTCTGGCTTAGTGATGACTGTGGAGACCTGCGTGGTACAAATGGTTGAAGGGTTTTGGCTTCTGGCTTAGTGATGACTGTGGAGACCTGCGTGGTACAAATGGTCGAAGGGTTTTGGCTTCTGGCTTAGTGATGACTGTGGAGACCTGCGTGGTACAAATGGTCGAAGGGTTTTGGCTTCTGGCTTAGTGATGACTGTGGAGACCTGCGTGGTACAAATGGTCGAAGGGTTTTGGCTTCTGGCTTAGTGATGACTGTGGAGACCTGCGTGGTACAAATGGTCGAAGGGTTTTGGCTTCTGGCTTAGTGATGACTGTGGAGACCTGCGTGGTACAAATGGTCGAAGGGTTTTGGCTTCTGGCTTAGTGATGACTGTGGAGACCTGCGTGGTACAAATGGTTGAAGGGTTTTGGCTTCTGGCTTAGTGATGACTGTGGAGACCTGCGTGGTACAAATGGTTGAAGGGTTTTGGCTTCTGGCTTAGTGATGACTGTGGAGACCTGCGTGGTACAAATGGTTGAAGGGTTTTGGCTTCTGGCTTAGTGATGACTGTGGAGACCTGCGTGGTACAAATGGTCGAAGGGTTTTGGCTTCTGGCTTAGTGATGACTGGAGACCTGCGTGGTACAAATGGTCGAAGGGTTTTGGCTTCTGGCTTAGTGATGACTGTGGAGACCTGCGTGGTACAAATGGTCGAAGGGTTTTGGCTTCTGGCTTAGTGATGACTGTGGAGACCTGCGTGGTACAAATGGTTGAAGGGTTTTGGCTTCTGGCTTAGTGATGACTGTGGAGACCTGCGTGGTACAAATGGTTGAAGGGTTTTGGCTTCTGGCTTAGTGATGACTGTGGAGACCTGCGTGGTACAAATGGTTGAAGGGTTTTGGCTTCTGGCTTAGTGATGACTGTGGAGACCTGCGTGGTACAAATGGTTGAAGGGTTTTGGCTTCTGGCTTAGTGATGACTGTGGAGACCTGCGTGGTACAAATGGTCGAAGGGTTTTGGCTTCTGGCTTAGTGATGACTGTGGAGACCTGCGTGGTACAAATGGTTGAAGGGTTTTGGCTTCTGGCTTAGTGATGACTGTGGAGACCTGCGTGGTACAAATGGTTGAAGGGTTTTGGCTTCTGGCTTAGTGATGACTGTGGAGACCTGCGTGGTACAAATGGTTGAAGGGTTTTGGCTTCTGGCTTAGTGATGACTGTGGAGACCTGCGTGGTACAAATGGTCGAAGGGTTTTGGCTTCTGGCTTAGTGATGACTGTGGAGACCTGCGTGGTACAAATGGTTGAAGGGTTTTGGCTTCTGGCTTAGTGATGACTGTGGAGACCTGCGTGGTACAAATGGTCGAAGGGTTTTGGCTTCTGGCTTAGTGATGACTGTGGAGACCTGCGTGGTACAAATGGTTGAAGGGTTTTGGCTTCTGGCTTAGTGATGACTGTGGAGACCTGCGTGGTACAAATGGTTGAAGGGTTTTGGCTTCTGGCTTAGTGATGACTGTGGAGACCTGCGTGGTACAAATGGTTGAAGGGTTTTGGCTTCTGGCTTAGTGATGACTGGAGACCTGCGTGGTACAAATGGTCGAAGGGTTTTGGCTTCTGGCTTAGTGATGACTGTGGAGACCTGCGTGGTACAAATGGTCGAAGGGTTTTGGCTTCTGGCTTAGTGATGACTGTGGAGACCTGCGTGGTACAAATGGTCGAAGGGTTTTGGCTTCTGGCTTAGTGATGACTGGAGACCTGCGTGGTACAAATGGTCGAAGGGTTTTGGCTTCTGGCTTAGTGATGACTGTGGAGACCTGCGTGGTACAAATGGTCGAAGAGTTTTGGCTTCTGGCTTAGTGATGACTGTGGAGACCTGCGTGGTACAAATGGTCGAAGGGTTTTGGCTTCTGGCTTAGTGATGACTGTGGAGACCTGCGTGGTACAAATGGTCGAAGGGTTTTGGCTTCTGGCTTAGTGATGACTGTGGAGACCTGCGTGGTACAAATGGTTGAAGGGTTTTGGCTTCTGGCTTAGTGATGACTGGAGACCTGCGTGGTACAAATGGTCGAAGGGTTTTGGCTTCTGGCTTAGTGATGACTGGAGACCTGCGTGGTACAAATGGTCGAAGGGTTTTGGCTTCTGGCTTAGTGATGACTGTGGAGACCTGCGTGGTACAAATGGTCGAAGGGTTTTGGCTTCTGGCTTAGTGATGACTGTGGAGACCTGCGTGGTACAAATGGTCGAAGGGTTTTGGCTTCTGGCTTAGTGATGACTGTGGAGACCTGCGTGGCACAAATGGTTGAAGGGTTTTGGCTTCTGGCTTAGTGATGACTGTGGAGACCTGCGTGGTACAAATGGTTGAAGGGTTTTGGCTTCTGGCTTAGTGATGACTGTGGAGACCTGCGTGGTACAAATGGTTGAAAGCCCTGGTGACCTGCTTCTGAAAAATCAGCCCCTGAAAACCCTGTGGAGCACAGTTCTCCTCTGACACACATGGGGTCCCCGTGAGCTGGAATCAACTTGACGGTAACTGGTTTGGTTTTGGAGTCTCCAGGTAGTACAGATGGTTAAACGCTCAACTACTAGCCAAAAGGTTGGCAGTTCAAATCCACCCAGAGGTGTTTTGAAAGACAGGCCTGGTGATCTACTTCGGAAAAACCAGCCACTGAAAACCCCATGGAGCGCAGTTCTACTCTGACACACACGGGGGCGCCATGAATCAAGGTTGACTCAACAGTCCCCGGGGGGCGCAAATGATTAACGTGTTTGGCTGCTAATGAAAAGGTTTGAGGTTCGAGTCCACCCACAGGCACCTTGGCAGAAAACCCTGGTGATCTGCTTCCAAAAACTTAACCACTGAAAATCCTATGAAGCACGGCTCTGCTCTGACACACATGGGGGAGCCATGAGTCAGAGTCAATGCCACGGCATCTGGTTAACCCCAGATGTAGGCTCAGAATGTCGTTAGCTGTATGGTGGATTAACAAAAAAAAATAGGTGTCTTAAAACCGGTGAATAGATAAACGGTGGTGCACCCATACAGCGAAGGGTTATTTAGTGTAAAGAAGAAAGGAACCACCAAGCCATGGAAAGACGCGGAGGAACCTCTGATGTGAGCGACACGAGCTGAGTTCCGCACGTTGCTGAGTGGCAGAAGGCGGTCTGAAAGGGCTGCCCGCTGCGTGATTCCATTTATAAGACTTTCTGGAAAAGGCAGAACTAGAGAGACAGCGAAAAGATGGGGTTCAGGGGACGCGGAGAGGGATGGGCGGGGGAGTGGTTTTAGGGCCACAGAACTATTCTTTCTGACCTTGCAGTGGACACCTGACATTATGCGTTTGTCAAAACCCACAGGACTGTACAACGCAGAGAGAAGCCTCCTGCAAACGTTGTCGTTCAGTTGATAACAATGTATGAACGTTGGTTCACCGACCCTAACAAACTATCACAGGGAGGTAAGATGCGACCACAGGAGAAGCTGCTCTGGGGAAAGGGAGGATGGGGACTCCTCCTTACGTTCATTGTAACAGAGGTATCTCAAGAATGCGGGATACTAACATTAGGGGAAACTGTGCAGAGAGGTCTTTTATATTCTCTGTACTTCATGCACAATTTTTCTGTAAACCTAAAACTGCTCTCACAAAAAAAAGTGTGACTGGAGACTTTTAGGGCAGGGAAACGATTCTGTCTGATGCCGTAATAGTGGACACACAACATTATCCATTTGTCAAAACCCACAGAGGTGTACAAACCCTAATGTCAACTACGTTGTCGCTGTTGTTTGCCGTCTCGTCGACTCCGACTCACAGCGACCTCATGTGTGTCAAAGTAGGATTGTCAGTGGCTGATTTTCAGATGTAGGTAGCCAGGCCTTTCTTCCGGGGTGTCTCTGGGTGGACTTGAACCACGAACCTTGCAGCTAGTAGTCAAGCCCTCACCCTTTTGTGCCATCCGTCCAGGGAGGCCAATGTAAGCTGAGTTTAGTTAATAAGGATATATTTGCCTCTGTGGGTGCTGGTTAATGACAATGTATCAATATTGTTTCATCCCTTGTAACAAGTGGACCACAGGAATGCCAGATGTTACCAATAGAAGACACAGTGTTCGGGGGAGGCAAACTGTGCATGTGGGAACTAGCTATACTTTGTGCAGGATCTTTCTGTAAATGTTCAACTACTGTAAATAACAAAAAGTTTAATAAATGGGCACAGATTCTGTGCAGCGGCCCCCACCACGAGAGGCAATCTTCCCCTCCTTCCCATGGCGCTGGGTGGAGACTTGGCTTTAAGGTGTAGAGGAAGGTGGGTGAGCCGACTTCACCAGGAGAGACGGGAGGCCCAGTGGCCCCAGTTGGACATGGGAGAGGCCACTAGAAGTGCCCGGGTAGGCCTGGATCTGCAAGCCGGCAGGGCTGGGGAGGGGCTTATGGGGTGGAGCCCAGCCCAGACCCCTGAGTCCTGACCCACCAGGGAGCTCTCCCACACTGCTGTGGGGAGCCACCAGGTTTGGGGTGGTGGGTGACATGCCAGTTCGCCGTGGCGTCTGCCTCCCCAGAAAAAGCTAGGGATCCAACCAGAGTCACCTCCAGGCTGCTGCGCCAGCTTATTGTCACCAGAGCCGGCATCTCCCTATTGGAACCGGCCGCCCTGTCTTCTTACCTGCCCGCCATAAAAAAATCTCTAAAAACTTAGTGAGCGTGAACCTAATAGAGGATTCTCCAGTCCCAAAGCAGAGACTGTGGTGGTGTTTGTTAGCTGCTGTCGAGCTGGCCCCCAACTCCTGGTGACCCCACGCACAACGCAGCCAAACGCTGCCCGTCCTGCGCCATCCCCGTGACCAGCTGCAGATCAGACCACTGTGATCCATAGGGTTTCCTTTCACTGGCTGATTTTCCGAAATAGATCACCAGGCCTTTCTTCCTAGTTGGTCTTAGACTAGCAGCTGTCCTGAAACCTGTTCGGCCTCACAGCAATACACCAGCTTCCACTGCCGGATGGGTGGCGGCTGCACGTGAGGTGTGCTGGCTGGGTTGGTGAGGAGTCTACCACGGAACCACCGCTGTCCTCAAAACAGTCTTAAACCATGGCAACCCCACACACAACCGAACAAAACACTACCCGGTCCTGCACCATCCCTGTGATCGGTTCAGGATCACACCGCTGTGATCTGTAGGGTTGTCCCTGGCTCATTTTTGGCAGATTGCCAGGTCTTTCTTCCTAGTCCCTCTTAACTCTGGAAGCTCCGAGGAAGACCCTTTGGTACCACAACAACAGGTGAGCCTCCACTGACAGACGGGTGATGGGTATGAATGAGGTGCACAGGTGGGAATGGAGCCTGGGTCTCCTGCAGGGAAGGTGAGAATTCCACCGAGCCACCATTGCCGTCTTCGATCCCAAAAAAACATCTTCATACGCTTAGACCTTTAAGGCTTCCTCCCGCACCAGGTCCTGAGTGGAGTGGGTGGATGCAGACCAAAGAAGGAGGCTGCTCTGGGGCGGCCTCCACGGGGGTCACGAGCTGGCGGCTGCAGGTGCAGGTTGGGCAGGCACCTGGCCAGGACTCACCTGGGCTCCCCACATGGGACGGGCTCGTGGCCTCACCAGGACTCACGCAGTTTCCCTGTGTGGGACAGGGTAGCGCACATGGGCTCCCTGTGTGGACCAACGCGCACCTGGCCAGGACTCACATGGGCTCCCCACGTGGGACGGGGATGTGGCCTCACCAGGACTCACGTGGTTTCCCTGTGTGGGACGGGGGTGCGCCCATGGGCTCCCTGTGTGGACCAACGCGCACCTGGCCAGGACTCACATGGGCACCCCACGTGGGACAGGCACGTGGCCTCACCAGGACTCAGGTGGTTTCCCTGTGTGGGACAGCGGCACGCACATGGGTTTCCTGTAGGGCACCAATGCACACCTCTCCAGGACTCACATGGGCTCCCCACTGTGGATGTACTCCCATATCAGCTCCTCAGACAGCTCCGAGAACTTCACTTTGGTTTCCTCGTGAAATTCCAAGACTTTGGTTTCCAACCAATCACCTGAAATGATAAAAACCCCACCCGTTGGCATCCAGTCGACTCCAGCTCATGGCGCCCCCATGTGTGTCAGAGTAGAACTGCGCTCTACAGGGTTTTCGGCGACTGATTTTTTGGAAATAGATAACCAGGCCTTTCTTCCGAAGTGCCCCTGGGTGGACTGGAATCTCCAACCTTTTAGTTAGCAGCCGAGTGCTTTACCTCTTTGCACCACCCAGGGACTCCTTCCTGACTTAAAAGTTCCTCCCAACTCACTGCCTTGTAGTTGATTCCAACTCATAGCGACCCTATAGGACAGACTAAAACTGCACCACAGGGTTTCCAAGGCTGTAAATCTTTTTGAGAGCAGACTGTCACATCTTTCTCCCATGGAGCGGCTGGTAGGTTTGAACCACCGACCTTTTGGTTAGCAGCCTAGCACTTTAACCACTGCACCACCCAGGGCTCCTTAAAGTTCCTCCGAGTGGCTTTAAAAACCATTCCTCAGGGGAGCTGCACTTGTCTTAACTTTTTCATTGTGGTGTAACTCAGGGTAACATGTACGAGCCTCTCCATCTTCCAAGCAAAATGATACCACAAACAAAATGACGTCATAGGGAAAACATACAAGAGTTGACTTATGGTGCACACCTGTCTCCCACCCAGAGAGGACAATGATGGCAGTGTCCTTCTAGGGATCGCAGGGGACCCCGGTGTCCAAGCCGACCCAAATTTGGCAGGAAGTAAGGGCAAGTCCCATGTAGGGGCATCGTCACGTTCCACACCACAGGCCTCGCAGCCCCACTGCCTTTGCCGTGGTTCTCATCCCCAGCGAGGACCAAAGGAAGCCAAACTCATTGCCCTCAAATCAACCCTGGCTCCTAGCAACCCCAGCTCATAGCCACAGGGTAGAACTGCCCATAAGGTTTTCTTGGCTGTAATCTTTAAGGGAACAGATTGCCAGGCTTTTCTTCCTTGGTACCACTGGGTGGGTTCAACCCACCAAACTTTAGGTTTACACCATCCAGGGACCTTGGGCGGGGGGGCTCAGGGCCGAGTTACCTGCGCTGGAGCAGTGGACAATCGCAACACCTGTAAACACGCTGTGTTCCTTCCCGTTTAACCTGCAAGACACACAGTGCCTGTCCATTACACACGGGACTGAGGCACGCTGTGCTTGCCCGTCTCACATGACACCCTCCAGGGCCAGTCCTATCACCCAGTCCATGCTTCAGCCCCTCCGCCCTCCATCTTCCCGGCCGGAAGGTCTCTAGGGAGCAATTTATAGGGAGATGTTATGGATTGAATCGTGTCCCCTCACCCCACATACGTACTGAAATCCTGGCCCCTGTACCTGTGCAGGGGATCCTGTCTGGGAATACCAAAAACCTGACCAAAATCCAGTGCTGTCAAGTCGATTCCGACTCATAGCGACCCTAGAGGACAAAGTAGAACTGCCCCATGGGGTTTCCAAGGAGCGGCTGGTGGATTTGAACTACAGACCTTTTGGTTAGCAGCCCAGCTCTTGTTTGGGAATAGGGGTTTTCTTTTGTTATGTAAGTGAGGTCATACTGGAGCAGGGTGGGTCCCAAACCCAACCCCTTCGGAGTTATAAAAAAATTGGAATAAATACCTAAATTCTCCTGCTAATTTCTTCTGAGTGGTGTCTTATACAAAGAGCTGACTGGACGCAGAGACACACACGGTGGGCAAGGGGGGGAAGCAGAGGCCCTGTGAGGACTCCGTGCTCCCAGCACCCACCTTGAGAGCATGCGGTAGGCATCCTGCTTGTCCACCGGCTTCTCCAGGATCAGGCCCCCCACCGTCTGCAGGGGAAAGAAGGGAGGGGGCACTGAGGGGGTCCCTTCCTGCTCTTTAACTAGGACAGCAAAACCCCCATTACGCCCTCTGTTGGTGTTGTTAGGTGCCATCAAGTTGGTTCCGACTCACAGAGACCCCACCTACAGTAGAACAAAACACTGCCGGGTCTTATGCCAGCCTCACAATCATTGTTATGCTTGAGCCCATTGTTGCAGCCCCTGTGTCAATCCATCTCATAGAGGGTCTTCCTGTTTTTCACTGACCCTCTACTTTACCAAGCTTGGTGTCCTTTTCCAGGGATTGGTCCCTGCTGATAACATGTCCAAAGTATGTGAGACAGAGTCTCGCCATCTTAGCTTCTGAGGAGCATTCTGGCCGGACTTCTTCCCAGAGAGATTTAGATTTGTTTGTTCTTTTCGCAGTCCATCGTATATTCAGTGTTCTTCGCCAACACCGTAATTCAAGGGTGTCAACTCTTCCTTAGTCTTCCTTATTGATTGCCCAGCTTTGCATGCATATAACAGATCGAAAACACCATGGCTTGAGTCGGGCCCACCTTCGTCCTCAAATTGACATCTTTGCTTTTTAACACTTTGAAGAGGTCCTTTGCAGCAGATTTACCCAATGCAATGCGTCTTTTGATTTCTTGACTGCTGCTTCCATGGCTGTTGATTGTGGGTCCAAGTAAAATGAAATCCTTGACAACTTCAATCTTTTCTCCGTTTATCGTGATGTTGCTCGTTGGTCCAGCTGTGAGGAATTTTTGTTTTCTTTATATTGAGGTGTCATCCATACAAACCTACACACTGTCAGACGCTGCTTTATATTAAGGTGAAATTCACATGCCACAAAATGAACAATTTTAAACTGAACAACTTGGTGGCATTTAATGCCTTCAAAATGCTGTGCAACCACTACGCCTATCTGGCTGCAGGGCAGTCTCAGTCCCTGAAAAGGAGACCCCATACCCATCAGCTGTCACTGCTGTTGCTGTCGTCGTCGTTCACTGCCGTCGAGTTGATTCCGATTCATGCCAACCCCATGTCTGGCAGAGGAGAACTGCGCCACAGGGTCTTCTTGGCTGTAAACATCACGGCAGCAGATCACCAGGCCTCTCTTCCATGATGTCACTGGGTGGGTTTGAACTGCCAACCTTTCAGCTCGTAATCAAGGCGAACCCTTTGTGCCACCAGAGCTCCGTACGTTTGTGTGTTTTGCAACCATCACCTCTGCCTGGTTTCAGAACATTCTTATCACCCCCAAAAGAAACCTGGTGCCCGTCAGCAATCACTCCTCATTCCCTGCGGTCGGCACTAAAAAACTCTGGTCTCTATGCATGTGTCTGTCCTACCTGTTTCAGGTAAGCGGGATCATACGGTCTCTGTCCTTTTGTGATGGAATTATCTCACTCAGCACCATGTCTTCAAGGTTCATCCATGTCGAAGCGCGTATGGGGACTTCATTTCTCTTGATGGCTGAGTAACATTCCACCGCACGGATGGACCACACTGCGTTTATCCGTTCACACGTCGGTGGGCGCTTGGGTTGTTTCTGCCTCTTGGACCATTACGAACAGTGCTGCTGTGAACAGCTGTGCACACGTTTTTGTTTGAACACCTGTTCTAGCTCTCCGCGTTGTATACCCAGGAGTGGAACTGCTGGTCATGTGGTAATGCTATGTTTAACTTTCTGAGGAACCAGCTGGACTGTTCACTTTTTTTTTTTAATGTTATGGTGCTTTAAGTGAAAGTTGGCAGCTCAAGTTAGTTTCTCATTCGAAAATTTATACACAAATTGTTTTGTGACATTGGTTGCCATCCCCGCAATTGGTCAGCACTCTCCCCCTTTCCCTTCCCATCCTGGGTTCCCTGTGTCCATTTATTCACCTTTCTGTCTCTTCCTGCCTTCTTGTCTTTGCTTTTGGGCAGGAGTTGCCCATTTGGCCTTCAGTACTTGACTGAACTAAGAAGCTCGTTCTTCACGTATGTTGTCTGTTTTATAGGCCTGTCTGATCTCTGGGTGAAAAGCGGGTGGGCTGTTCACTTTTTTTTTTTTTTTTACTTTTATTGAGCTTCAAGTGAACGTTTACAAATCAAGTCAGACTGTCACATATAAGTTTATATACATCTTACTCCGTACTCCCACTTGCTCTCCCCCTAATAAGTCAGCCCTTCCAGTCTCTCCTTTTGTGACAATTTTGCCAGCTTCCAACTCTCTCTATCCTCCCATCCCCCCTCCAGACAGGAGATGCCAACACACTCTCAAGTGTCCACCTGATATAATTAGCTCGCTCTTCATCAGCATCTCTCTCCTACCTACTGTCCAGTCCCTTTCATGTCTGAAGAGCTGTCTTCGGGGATGGTTCCTGTCCTGTGCCAACAGAACGTCTGGGGACCATGGCCGCCGGGATTCCTCTAGTCTCAGTCAGACCATTAAGTATGGTCTTTTTATGAGAATTTGGGGTCTCCATCCCACTGATCTCCTGCTCCCTCAGGGGTTCTCTGTTATGTTCCCTGTCAGGGCAGTCATCGGTTGTGGCCGGGCACCAACTAGTTCTTCTGGTCTCGGGATGATGTAGGTCTCTGGTTCATGTGGCGCTTTCTGTCTCTTGGGCTCTTAGTTGTCGTGTGACCTTGGTGTTCTTCATTCTCCTTTGCTCCAGGTGGGTTGAGACCAATTGCTGCATCTTAGATGGCCGCTTGTTAGCATTTAAGGCCCCAGACGCCACATTTCAAAGTGGGATGCAGAATGTTTTCATAATAGAATTATTTTGCCAATTGACTTAGAAGTCCCCTTAAACCATGGTCCCCAAACCCCCGCCCTTGCTCCGCTGACCTTTGAAGCATTCAGTTTATCCCGTAAACTGCTTTTGGTCCAGTCCAGTTGAGCTGACCTTCCATGTATTGAGTATTGTCCTTCCCTTCACCTAAAGCAGTTCTTATCTACTAATCAGTAAAAAAACCTCTCCCTCCCTCCCTCGCTCCCCACCTCGTAACCACAAAAGTATGTATTCTTCTCAGTTTATACTATTTCTCAAGATCTTATAATAGTGGTCTTATACAATATTTGTTCTTCTGCCTCTAATTTCGCTCAGCATAATGCCTTCCAGGTTCCTCCATGTTATGAAATGTTTGACAGATTCGTCACTGTTCTTTATCGATGCGTAGTATTCCATTGTGTGAATATACCACAATTTATTTACCTGTTCATCTGTTGATGGACACCTTGGTTGCTTCCAACTTTTTGCTATTGTAAACAGAGCTGCAGTAAGCATGGGTGTGCATATATCTGTTTGTGTGAAGGCTCTTGTTTCTGTAGGGTATATTCCGAGGAGTGGGATTTCTGGGTTGTATGGTAGTTCTATTTCTAACTGTTTAAGGTAACGCCAGATAGATTTCCAAAGTGGTTGTACCATTTTACATTCCCACCAGCAGTGTATGAGAGTTCCAATCTCTCCGCAGCCTCTCCAGCATTTATTATTTTGTGTTTTTTGGATTAATGCCAGCCTTGTTGGGGTGAGATGGAATCTCATCGTGGTTTTAATTTGCATTTCTCTAATGGCTAATGATAGAGAGCATTTTCTCATGTATCTGTTGGCTGCCTGAATATCTTCTTCAGTGAAGTGCATGTTCATATCCTTTGCCCACTTCTTGATTGGGTTGTTTGTCTTTTTGTGGTTGAGTTTTGACAGAATCATATAGATTTTAGAGATCAGGTGCTGGTCGGAGATGTCATAGCTGAAAAATTTTTCCCAATCTGTAGATGGTCTTTTTACTCTTTTGGTGAAGTCTTTAGATGAGCATAGGTGTTTGATTTTAGGAGCTCCCAGTTATCTGGTTTCTCTTCGTCATTTTTGGTAATGTTTTGTATTCTGTTTATGCCTTGTATTAGGGCTCCTAACGTTGTCCCTATTTTTTCTTCCATGATCTTTATCGTTTTAGTCTTTATGTTTAGGTCTTTGATCCACTTGGAGTTAGTTTTTGTGCATGGTGTGAGGTATGGGTCCTGTTTCATTCTTTTGCAAATGGATATCCAGTTATGCCAGCACCATTTGTTAAAAAGACTATCTTTTCCCCGATTAACTGACACTGGTCCTTTGTCAAATATCAGCTGCTCGTGTGTGGACGGATTTGTATATGGGTTCTCAATTGTGTTCCATTGGTCTATGTGCCTGTTGTTGTACCAGTACCAGGCTGTTTTGACTACTGTGGCTGTATAATAGGTTCTGAAATCAGGTAGGGTGAGGCCTCCCACTTTCTTCTTCTTTTTCAGTAATGCTTTGCTTATCCGGGGCTTCTTTCCCTTCCATATGAAATTGGTGATTTGTTTCTCCATCACATTAAAAAATGACATTGGAATTTGGATCGGAAGTGCATTGTATGTATAGATGGCTTTTGGTAGAATAGACATTTTTACTATGTTAAGTCTTCCTATCCATGACCAAGGTATGTTTTTCCACTTAAGTATGTCCTTTTGAATTTCTTGTAGTAGAGCTTTGCAGTTTTCTTTGTATAGGTCTTTTACATCCTTGGTAAGATTTATTCCTAAGTATTTTATCTTCTTGGGGGCTACTGTGAATGGTATTGATTTGGTTATTTCCTCTTCGATGTTCTTTTTGTTGATGTAGAGGAATCCAAGTGATTTTTGTATGTTTATCTTATAACCTGAGACTCTGCCAAACTCTTCTATTAGTTTCAGTAGTTTTCTGGAGGATTCCTTAGGGTTTTCTGTGTATAAGATCATGTCATCTGCAAATAGAGATAATTTTACTTCCTCCTTGCCAATCTGGATGCCCTTTATTTCTTTGTCTAGCCTAATTGCCCTGGCTAGGACTTCTAGCACAATGTTGAATAAGAGCGGTGATAAAGGGCATCCTTGTCTGGTTCCCATTCTCAAGGGAAATGCTTTCAGGCTCTCTCCATTTAGAGTGATGTTGGCTGTTGGCTTTGCTTTGTATAGATGCCCTTTATTACATTGAGGAATTTTCCTTCAATTCCTATTTTGGTGAGAGTTTTTATCATAAATGGGTGTTGGACTGTGTCAAATGCCTTTTCTGCATCAATTGATAAGATCATGTGGTTTTTGTCTTTTGTTTTATTTATGTGGTGGATTACATTAATGGTTTTTCTGATATTAAACCAGCCTTGCATACCTGGTATAAATCCCACTTGGTCATGGTGGATTATCTTTTTGATATGTTGTTGAATTCTATTGGCTAGAATTTTGTTGAGGATTTTTGCATCTATGTTCATGAGGGATATAGGTCTGTAATTTTCTTTTTTTGTGGTGTCTTTACCTGGTTTTGGTATCAGGGAGATGGTGGCTTCATAGAATGAGTTGGGTAGTATTCCGTCATTTTCTATGTTTTGAAATACCTTTAGTAGTAGTGGTGTTAACTCTTCTCTGAAAGTTTGGTAGAACTCTGCAGTGAAGCCATCCGGGCCAGGGCTTTTTTTTGTTGGGAGTTTTTTGATTACCGTTTCAATCTCTTTTTTTGTTATGGGTCTATTTAGTTGTTCTCCTTCTGAATGTGTTAGTTGGGGTAGGTAGTGTTCTTTCCAGGAATTCATCCATTTCTTCTAGGTTTGCAAATTTGTTAGAGTACAATTTTTCGTAATAATCTGATATGATTCTTTTAATTTCAGTTGGGTCTGTTGTGATGTGGCTCATCTCGTTTCTTATTCAGGTTATTTGCTTCCTTTCCTGTATTTCTTTAGTCAGTCTGGCCAATGGTTTATCAATTTTGTTAATTTTTTCCAAGAACCAGCTTTTGGCTTTGTTAATTCTTTCAATTGTTTTTCTGTTCTCTAATTCATTTAGTTCAGCTCTAATTTTTATTATTTGTTTTCTTCTGGTGCCTGATGGATTCTTTTGTTGCTCACTTTCTATTTGTTCAAGTTGTAGGGACAGTTCTCTGATTTTGGCTCTTTCTTCTTTTTGTATGTGTGCATTTATCGATATAAATTGACCTCTGAGCACTGCTTTTGCTGTGTCCCAGAGGTTTTGATAGGAAGTGTTTTCATTCTCGTCGCTTTCTATGAATTTCCTTATTCCCTCCTTGATGTCTTCTATAACCCAGTCTTTTTTGAGCAGGGTATTTTTCAGTTTCCAAGTATTTGATTTCTTTTCCCTAGTTTTTCTGTTATTGATTTCCACTTTTATGGCCTTGTGGTCTGAGAAGATGCTTTGTAATATTTCGATGTTTTGGACTCTGCAAAGGTTTGTTTTATGACCTAATATGTGGTCTATTCTAGAGAATGTTCCATGTGCACTAGAAAAAAAAGTATACTTTGCAGCTGTTGGGTGGAGAGTTCTGTATAAGTCAATGAGGTCAAGTTGGTTGATTGTTGTAAGTAGGTCTTCCGTGTCTCTATTGAGCTTCTTACTGGATGTCCTGTCCTTCTCCGAAAGTGGTGTGTTGAAGTGTCCTACTATAATTGTGGAGGTATCTATCTCACTTTTCAATTCTGTTAAAATTTGATTTATGTATCTTGCAGCCCTGTCATTGGGTGCATAAATAGTTAATATGGTTATGTCTTCCTGATCAATTGTCCCTTTTATCATTATGTAGTGTCCTTCTTTATCCTTTGTGGTGGATTTAACTTTAAAGTCTATTTTGTCAGAAATTAATATTGCTACTCCTTTTTTGCTTATTGTTTGCTTGATATATTTTTTTCTATCCTTTGAGTTTTAGTTTGTTTGTGTCTCTAAGTCTAAGGTGTGTCTCTTGTAGGCAGCATATAGACGGATTGCGTTTCTTTATCCAGTCTGTGACTCTCTGTCTCTTTGTTGGTGCGTTTAGTCCATTTACATTCAGCGTAATTAGAGATAAATAAGTGTTTAGTGCTGTCATCTTGATGCCTTTTTATGTGTGTTGTTGACAATTTCATTTTTCCACTTTTTTGTGCTGAGACGTTTTTCTTTGTAAATTGTGTGTTCGTTTTCATAGTATTTGACTTTATGTTTGCTGAGTCGTTACGTTTTTCTTGGTTTTTATTTTGAGTTATGGAGTTGTTATACCTCTTTGTGGTTACCTTAATATTTACCCCTTTTTTCTAAGTAAAAACCTAACTTGTATTGTCCTATATTGCCTTGTATCCCTCTCCATATGGCAGTTCTATGCCACCTGTATTTAGTCCCTCTTTTTGATTATTGTGATCTTTTACATATTGACTTCAATGATTCCCTGTTTTGAGCATTTTTTTTTTAATTAATCTTAATTTGTTTTTGTGATTTCCCTATTTGAGTTGATATCAGGATGTTCTGTTTTGGGACCTTGTGTTGTGCCGGTATCTGATATTATTCGTTTTCTGACCAAACAATTTCATTTAGTATTTCTTGTAGCTTTGGTTTGGTTTTTGCAAATTCTCTAAGCTTTTGTTTATCTGTAAATATCTTAATTTTGCCTTCATATTTCAGAGAGAGTTTTGCTGGATATATGATCCTTGGCTGGCAGTTTTCTCCTTCAGTGTTCTGTATATGTCATCCCATTCCCTTCTTGCCTGCATGGTTTCTGCTGAGTAGTCTGAACTTATTCTTATCGATTCTCCTTTGTAGGAGACGTTTCTTTTATCGCTGGCTACTTTTTAATTTTTCTCTTTATCTTTGGTTTTGGCAAGTTTGATGATAATATGCCTTGGTGTTTTTCTTTTTGGACCAATCTTAAATGGGGTTCGATGAGCATCTTGGATAGATATCCTTTCGTCTTTCATGATGTCAGGGAAGTTTTCTGTCAGCAGGTCTTCAACTATTCTCTCTGTGTTTTCTGTCCTCACTCCCTGTTCTGGGACTCCAATCACACGCAAGTTATTCTTCTTGATAAGAGTCCCACATGATTCTTAGGGTTTCTTCATTTTTTTAAATTCTTTTATCTAATTTTTTTTCTGCTATGTTGGTGTTAATTCCCTGGTCCTCCAGATTTCCCACTCTGCATTCTAATTGCTCAAGTCTGCTCCTCTGACTTCCTACTGCGTTGTCTAATTCTGTAATTTTATTGTTAATTTTTTGGATTTCTGAATGCTGTCTCTCTATGGATTCTTGCAGCTTATTAATTTTTCCACTGTGTTCTTGAATAATCTTTTTGAGTTCTTCAACTGTTTTATCAGTGTGTTCCTTGGCTTTTTCTGTAGCTTGCCTTATTTCATTTCTGAGGTCATCCCTGATGTCTTGAAGCATTCTGTAAATGAGTTTTTTATATTCTGCAGCTGGCAATTCCCGGATTGTGTCTTCATTTGGGGAAGATTTTGTTTCTTTCGTTTGGGGAGTTGTAGAAGGAATCATGGTCTGCTTCTTTGTGTGGTTTGATATCGACTGCCGTCTTCGAGCCATCACTAAGATATTGTAGTGATTTATTCTATATTTGCTAACTGAGTCTTATCTTGTTTTGTTTTCTTTCAATATACCTAGATGGGCTACTAGATTGTGCTGTCTTGATTGTTGTAGCCCTTGACTCACTTATGACCTATTACCAGCTGGTTTGGGCTGTTGCCAGATATATATGCCTGAGTCTATTCACTATTCTTGTGTAGAATCTGATTTGGGGTCATCAAGTGTGTGCTGCACCCTAATACCTATCCACCTTGAGAAGCAGTGGTGATAGTTGTGTGCACCAGATTCTAGTAGCAGCTGGGGTTCACCCTCCAGGGGCGGCAGGATGCTGACAGGCTTCCCCCAAGTGTCAGTGAGGTAGGTGTGTCTCTATTCCTAAAGCACCTTGGTGGGTGGGCTCTGCAGCTGTACCTTAGGCCCCCAATGCAAGTACCTCTACAGATTGTTAGGTGTCACCGTCCTTCAACCCCTAAGGCCAGAGGCTCGGTGGTCTGGGGGGAGCTTCAGCCCTCAGTTCCCTGTTGTGGGTCAGTGAGGGCTCTGTTGAATACGCAGAGATATTAGACCTTGGAAACTTGTCTTTCCAGTAAATCCGCTAAAAGAAATGCAGTCAGATCCCTATCAGAAATGCCTTTGCATTACAATAGCCACCTTGTTCCCTGTAGGGATGAAAGCCCGAGACTGTGGATCACATATGTTTGGCTGCAGTTGGTTCTGTGTTTTTAGTCCAATTAGGGAAGGATTTTTGGTTCCTGGGTTTTTTGTGGTTGCTTCTCTCAGGCCAGAAGAATGGGTTAGGAAAAGACCAAAAAAAAAAAAGAAAGGAAAGAAAAACCGCGGAGCAGTTCTCTCTCGGGCTCAGGAAATTCCAATGTTAATGAAGCCGCCTGGGAAGGGGAGGGGAGGGTTCAGAAAAACAGGAGAGAGTAGCACCCTGGAATATAGACAAAGTTACTTATCTTGCTTGGGATGACTGTTTTATCTGAGATTCCGGAGGGGCGCATCGCCTGTGTGCGCTGGCTGGTTAGAGATTGCCCCTGAGGGTCAGGCCCGCAGAAGCTGCGGTCAGTTCCTCCACTGCCAGTCCAAAGCCCAGCGTCAAGGTTCCCCAGCTGGGACGCTGCACTCCCGGCTCCAAAAACAGTCACTGCCTCCCGGCGACTTCTCCTCCCACCAGCCGCGTCACCGCGCTGCCTGCACAGACTGGCTTGGCCCCGTCCCGGGCTCAGTTCAGGGGGGTAGGGCTGCGCCCCATGTTTGCGCCATCACAGGATGCTGTGTTCAGCTCCCCTGCGCCCAGTCCTAAGCCCGGCGCCAAGGTTCCTCGGCTGGGACACTGGCTCCAGGCTCCGAAAACAGTCGCTGCTTCCCCGCAGTTGTTTGTTCTCGGTCTCTGTCACTCAGGTCAACTCTTTAAATCTGTGTTTGTTGGTCAGGGTTCGTAGATTGTCATGTATGTGATCGATTCACTTGTTTTTCCAAGTCTTTGTTGCAAGAGGGATCCGAGGTAGCGTCTACCTAGTCAGCCACCTTGGCCCCCTGGCTGTTCACTTTTTAACTCCCACGTAGAAAAGTCCGAAATGGCAAGCCAGAAATAGCATTTGGTTCCTGCCTGCACCCACGTGGGTACCATACAAACTTGCAGACAGACAATGTGAGGGACCAAGCTGGACACCCGAGCCCACCTGACTCTGGACTTTGGGAAATGTCCAGACTCACCAGCCCCTCACCTGGAGACTGGCAGGAGCCCCTTGGAGGGTGCCCAGCGTCCCCATAGCTCATACTTGGGCTGAGCCAGTGGCGAGGACCACTTCTGTGAACCCATCACGGAGGACATTCCCACTGCCCAGCCACCCCCACCATGCAAGCAAATCACGCCTGCAGGCTGGCTGCCTCCACGCTTGCCATCCTCAGAGGCTCAGAGACAGTTGGGTCATGGAGAAGGTGCCCACCACTCTGCGGGCTGGAGACAGATGGGTTGTGGAGAACCTGCCCACCATGCTGGCAGCTGGTGGGTCGTGCAGAACGTTCCGACCACGCTGGGGGCTGGTGGGTCGTGGAGAAGGTGCCCACCCACACTGGGAGCTGGAGACGGGGGTTGTGGAGAACGTGCCCACCATGCTGGCAGCTGGTGGGTCGTGCAGAACGTTCCCACCACACTGGGGGCTGGTGGGTCATGGAGAAGGTGCCCACCCACACTGGGAGCTGGAGACGGGGGTTGTGGAGAATGTGCCCACCATGCTGGCAGCTGGTGGGTCGTGCAGAACGTTCCCACCACACTGGGGGCTGGTGGGTCGTGGAGAAGGTGCCCACCCACACTTGGAGCTGGAGACAGGGGGGTTGTGGAGAACGTGCCCACCATGCTGGGGGCTGGAGACAGGTGGGTCATAGAGAACCTGCCTGCCACACTGGCGGCTGGAGACAGAGGGGTTGTGGAGAACGTGCCCACCACACTGGGGGCTGGAGACGGGGGTCATAGAGAGCGTACCCACCACACCAGGGGCTGGAGAGACTCACCACGATCGTGTCCGCGCCGATGACCACATCGGGGGTGCGCAAGTCCTTCTGCAAGAAACCCAAACTCAGGTTAAAAATGATGTCCTCAGAAAAGTATGCCCTGAAGTGTTCTTTGAACCAAACGACAGGTTCCTTTAATCGGTAAAGTACGTCTACTTTGAGCGTTGTGCTCTTTTAAAGAATTATCTACCTGAGATCAAATCAACAACAGCAAAATGAAAGGTTGGATGCAGAGCTGAGGGAGCAGAACATTTACGTTCGTGGTGGTGGAATAATTTGGAAAAAGACAGCAAGAATATTTACACAACTTGATGAATGTAACCAATGTTGCTGAATTGTACGTGCAGAAAGTCTTGAAATGGTGTGTCTTTGGCTGTGTATACTTCTACTAAAATTAAAAAATTAAAAGCAAATGTAACAAACAAAAACAAAAATGACGTCCTTGGGTGTCTCACACATATATCTGCATGTTGTTATGCTATGAAACGTGAACCAGTCTCGTTGCGGGGTAGCCAGTCTTGCACAAGAAAGGAAGATGTGGGTCCCTTTGGGCCCTGAGCAAGGGCAGGGGCTGGAGATGGTCACCTGGCTACCACCCTCAGGGGTCAGAGGTGCACCCATCTCCATGGCTGCCCAGTTCTTCATCCCCTCCAAGACAGGGCAGCGATGTGAGGCTGCAGTCTGTGGGGTGTGGAGGATTGTGTGACAGGAGACAACTCCCGGCCCTGGCCAATCTCTGCTGACCACGTGACACACACCAATGTTGTTAGCTGCCACTGACTCAGCCCCGAATCATGGCGACCCCATGCACAACGGAACGAAACACTGCCTGGTTGTCATGGGTTGAACTGTGTCCCCCCAAAACATGTGTCAACTTGGCTTGGCCATGATTCCCAGTATTGTGTAATTGTCCACCATTCTGTCATCTGATGTGATTTTCCTCTGTGTTGTAAATGCTACCTCTTTGATGTTAATAAAGTGGGATTAGCGGCAGTTATGTTAATGACGTAAGACTCAATCTAAAAGATTAGATTGTGTCTTAAGTCGATCTCTTTTGAGATATAAAAGAGAGAACCAAGCAGAGAGACAGGGAGACCTCATACCACCAAGAAAGCAGTGCCGGGAGCAGAGGGCATCCTTTGGACCTGGGATCCCCGCACTGAGAAGCTCCTAGACCAGGGGAAGTTTGATAAAAAGGACCTTCCCCCAGAGCCAACAGAGAGAGAGAAAGCCTTCCCTGGAACTGGCGCCCTGAATTCGGACTTCTTGCCACCTAAACTGTGAGAGAATAAACTTCTCTGTTAAAGATATCTGCTTCTACTATTTCTGTTACAGCAGCACTAGATGGCTAAGACACTGGTCCTACGCCATCCCTACGAACAGCTGCAGATCGGACCGTTGTGATCCACGGGGCTTCACTCGCTGACTTTTGGAAGTGAGATCACCAGGCCTCTCTTCCAAGGTGCCTCTGGGTGGACTTGAACCTCCAACCTTTTGGTTAGTAGCCGAGCGTGTTAATGGTTTGTACTACCCAGTGTCTCCAAGCTACACTAGCTGTATATTATAGATGATATTAACATAACATATATATTTAAAACCTGGAAATGTCCTCACGGCAGGGGAACAACCGGAAACACAGAATTCCCACTCACCACGTGCATCCTGTGAGCCACCTCCAGGGCCTTCTGCTTGGCTGTCTCGATGGCGTATGCGTAAGGGGTGGGGAACGAGTCTTTTTCTAGCGTCTCCTTAAATCTGGAAGGAACCACCTCGAATCGGAGACCCTTTTGCAGGGAAGAAACAGGGGCTTAGGAGGCTTTGTAGAAAGAACCCAGGGCTCAGGGCAGACATTGCCAAGACTTACATCAGGGTCTCCCTACACCCTGTCTTCCCCACTATATGGATGGACTTGTGTGGCCCAGAAAGATATCTTTTTTGTTTAATTATTTTTGTGAAAATCTACACAGTGAGACTCTGAAAGATCTGTTGAAGTCCTAACGCTGGTACCTGTGAACATGACCTTGTCTGGACATAAGGTCTTTGCAGATGTTAAGTAAGTACGAAGTCATACTGAAGTAGGGTGGGTCCTAATCCTTAATGAGGAACCAAAAAAAAAAAAAAACCTGTTGACATCAAGTGAATTCCGACTCATAGAGACCCTATAAGACAGAGAAGAAATGCCCCATAGGTTTTCCAAGGAATGGCTGGTGGATTCGAACGGCCGACCTTTTGGTTACTAGCCTGAGCTCTTAACCATACACTAAGGCTCCAAGCCTTTATGAGTGGTGTCCTATAAAAGAGTAGAAGAAACAGAGGCATAGAGGGAGACGCCATGTGGAGACTGAGCAGAGACTGGAGCGATGCAGCCACAAGCCCAGGAACGCCTGGGGCCACCAGAGGCTGGGAGAGATGAGGAAGGACCCTCCCCAGAGCCTCAGAGGGAGCGTGTGAACTTGGACTTGTGGCCTCCAGAACTGTGAGAGCGTAAAATCCTGTGGCTTTCTGGTACCTGGTTTGTGGCTCAGTGCAATGGTCCCTACAGGATGCTCATCTGCTAATCAACTGGATCAACTTTTACTAAAGCGTCAACTCTTGTTTGGGAGCTGGGGACAGGCGAGGACACGGCCAGGACCTGGTCAGGGGCCAGAAAGGACTGGGTGAGAAGATGCTCCAAATAGGAACCCTGGCGGGGGCTAAGAGTATTGATCAACAGTATTGATTAGGGCAGTTAGCCGTCACTGGTCCAAGAGGCCAAAAGTCTTCTAGGGCCCCAAAGGTCAGCAACAGACCATCTGTCTGAGGCAGTAAGACAACTAAAGAAACACCGCTTGCAGAAAGTGGCAAGAATGTTGAAAATGACCCTGTGTGAGGGGAAAGGACATGTCACTTGGTCCCAAAATACACGCTAAGAGAGAATACAGGGTCCGTGGGAGCCTGGGCGGGGGGGGAACTCCCTGGATGCACTGGAGACACGAAGGTGAACCATTAACTCAGGGGCGGGGGTGGTGAGACTGGACCTCCCACAGCATCTCCATGGGCCCCTGCCTCCCCACTCAGCCCCCCAGGGCTCCCCCTCCACACCAGCCCCAGCCCAGCCCTCGCCCCACCTCCAGACAGAGGCCCCCTCCCTACCGTACCTCCCCCAGCCCAGTTCCCTGCCCCCACTAACATCCTTCCCTCCCGCAGGGCTTCCAGACAGACCCCTCTCTCTGTACTCTCCACTCCCAGCTCCAGAAGGGGCCCAGGTCTGCAGGCTAGTAGACCCTGCAGACCCCTGCCCCAGATCACATGGCCCCAACCTCTGGCCCTGCAGATCCCAGACCCTCATCTTGGCTGTTGCTACTGGCCTGTCCTTGACCCCAGCCCGACTCCAGCTGCTAATCCACCCGCAGACGTGGGCCCCTGACCACAGCCCACAGACCCCGGGCCCCTGACCCCAGCCCCACAGACCTTGGCCCCACAGACCCCAAGCCCTGACCCCCAAACCCCAGCCCCTGACACCACAGTCTACAGACTCCTTGTCCTGGGCTCACACCTGAGCCACACACGCCCTGGGCCCGCAACTCCCCACTCTATAGACTCTGACCCTGGCCCCACAGACCCTGACCCTACGGATTTCAACTCTGCAGACCCAGGACCCTTATCCCAGCCTGCAGACCCCAACCCCTGACCTGGAATCTCCATGGGCCCCTGCCTCCCCACTCAGCCCCCCAGGGCTCCCCCTCCACACCAGCCCCAGCCCAGCCCTCCCCCCACCTCCAGACAGAGGCCCTCTCCCCACTGTACGTCCCCCAGCCCAGTCTCCTGACCCCACTCACATCCCTCCCTCCTGCAGGGCTTCCAGGCAGACCCCTCCCTCTGTACCCTCCACCCCCAGCTCCAGAAGGGGCCCAGGTCTGCAGGCCAGCAGACCCTGCAGACCCCTGCCCCAGATCACATGGCCCCAAGCCCTGGACCTGCAGATCCCAGACTCTCATCTTGGCTGTTGCTACTAGCCTGTCCTTGACCCCAGCCCCTGACACCTGCTGCTAGTCCACCCGCAGACCTAGGCTGGTGACCACAGCCCCTGACCCCAGGCCCCTGACCCCAGCCCCACAGGCCCCGACCCTTGAACCTGGCCCCACAGACCCCAGGCCCCTGACCCCAGGCTCCTGATCCCAGCCCTGACCCCAAGCCCCAGCCCCTCAAACCCTAGCCCCTGACACCAGCGGGTAACCAGTCTACAGACTCCTGGCTCTGGGCTCACACCTGAGCCACACAGGGCCCAAGCCTGCAACTCCACACTTTGTAGACTCTGACGCTGGCCCCACAGACCCTGACCCTACAGACTTCAACTCTGCAGACCCAGGACCCTGATTCCAGCCTACAGACCCCAGCCCCTGACCCAGCCCCTGTTCCTTGCCCATGACACAGGTCTTTGATTGCAGCCCACAGACCCCAGCTCCCGACCCGGCCCCTGATCCCAGCCTGCGGACCCCAGCCCCGACCCAGGCCCCTGATCCCAGCCCTCAGACCCCAGCCCCTGGCCCAGGCCCCTGATCCCAGCCCTCAAACCCCAGTCCCTGACCCAGGCCCCTGATCCCAGCCTGCAGACCCCAGCCCCTGACCCAGGCCCCTGACGCCAGTCTGCAGACCCAGCCCCTAGCCCAGGCCCCTGATCCCAGCCTGCAAACCACAGCCCCTGACTCAACCCCATTCCCTGGCCAGGCCCTAGATCCCAGCCCGCAGACCCCAGGCCCTGACCCAGGCCCCTGATCCCAGCCTGCGGACCCCAGCCCCTGACCCAGGCCCCTGATCCCAGCCAGCAGACCCCAGCCCCTGGCCCAGCCCCTGTCCCCAGCCCCTGACCCAGGCCCTGTTCCTTGCCCATGACACAGGTCTTTGATTGCAGCCCACAGACCCCAGCTCCCGACCCGGCCCCTGATCCCAGCCTGCGGACCCCAGCCCCGACCCAGGCCCCTGATCCCAGCCCTCAGACCCCAGCCCCTGGCCCAGGCCCCTGATCCCAGCCCTCAAACCCCAGCCCCTGACCCAGGCCCCTGACGCCAGTCTGCAGACCCAGCCCCTAGCCCAGGCCCCTGATCCCAGCCTGCAAACCACAGCCCCTGACTCAACCCCATTCCCTGGCCAGGCCCCAGATCCCAGCCCGCAGACCCCAGGCCCTGACCCAGGCCCCTGATCCCAGCCTGCGGACCCCAGCCCCTGACCCAGGCCCCTGATCCCAGCCAGCAGACCCCAGCCCCTGGCCCAGCCCCTGTCCCCAGCCCCGGACCCAGGCCCCTGACCCAGCCCCTGTCCCCAGCCCCTGATCCCAGCCCTCAGACCCCAGCCCGCAAACCCCAGGCCCTGGCCCAGTCCCTGTCCCCGGCTCCTGTTCCTTGCCAATGACACAGGTCTTTGATCACAGCCCGCAGACCCCAGCTTTTGATCCAGGTCCCTGATCCCAGCCTGCGGACCCCAGTCCCTGGCCCAGGCCCCTGATCCCAGCCCTCAGACCCCAGGCCCTGGCCCAGACCCCTGACCCAGCCCCTGATCCCAGCCCTCAGACCCCAGGCCCTGGCCCCGGTCCCTGACCCAGGCCCCTGTCCCCAGCCCCTGTCCCCCGGCCCGTCCTCGGCCCCTGATCCAGGCTCCTGACCCAGCCTGCAGACCCCAAGCCCCTGGCCCCGGTCCCCGGCCCCTGACCCAGGCCCCTGTCCCTAGCCCCTGTCCCCGGCCCCTGACCCAGGCCTCTGTTCCCCGCCCACGACACGTCTTTGATCGCAGCCTGCAAACTGCACCCCTGACGCCGTCCCCTGACCCTGGCCCTGTCCCCCGGCCCCTGTCCCCAGGCCTGTCCCCGGCCCCTGGCCCCGGTCCCTGTCCCCGGCCCCTGACCCACGCCCCTGACCCAGGCCTCTGTTCCCCGCCCATGACACATGTCTTTGATCGCAGCCTGCAGACTGCACCCCTGACGCCATCCCCTGACCCCGGCCATGTCCCCCGGCCCCTGTCCCCAGGCCTGTCCCCCGGCCTCTGATCCAAGCCCCTGGCCCCGGTCCCTGTCCCCAGCCCCTGACCCAGGCCGCAGACCCCAGGCCCCTGGCCCAGCCCCTGGCCCCGGTCCCTGTCCCCAGTCCCTGACCCAGGCCGCAGACCCCAGGCCCCTTGCCCAGCCCCTGGCCCCGGTCCCTGTCCCCGACCCCTGGCCCAGCCCGCAGACCCCAGGCCCCTGGCCCAGCCCCATGGCCCCGGTCCCTGTCCCTAGTCCCTGACCCAGGCCCCTGTCCCGGGCCCCAGACCCAGTCCGCAGACCCCAGTCCCCTGGCCCAGCCCCTGGCCCTGGCCCCTGCCCCAAGCCCCTGGCCCCGGTCCCTGGCCCTAGCCCCTGTCCCAGGTCCCTGTCCCTGTTCTCTGTTCCCCGCCCACGACACAGGTCTTTGATCGCAGCCTGCAGACTGCACCCCTGACGCCGTCCCCTGACCCCGGCCCTGTCCCCAGCCCCTGACCCAGGCCCCTGACCCCAGGCCCTGACCCAGGCCCCTGGACCAGCCCTTGGCCCCGGTCCCTGGCCCTAGCCCCTGTCCCAGGTCCCCGTCCCCGTTCTCTGTTCCCCGCCCACGACACAGGTCTCTGATCGCAGCCTGCAGACTGCACCCCTGACGCCGTCCCCTGACCCCGGCCCTGTCCCCAGCCCCTGACCCAGGCCCCTAACCCCAGGCCCTGACCCAGGCCCCTGGCCCAGCCCCTGACCCCGGCCCTGTCCCCAGCCCCTGACCCAGGCCCCTGACCCCAAGCCCTGACGCCGTCCCCTGACCCCGGCCCTGTCCCCAGCCCCTGACCCAGGCCCCTGACCCCAGGCCCTGACGCCGTCCCCTGACCCCGGCCCTGTCCCCAGCCCCTGACCCAGGCCCCTGACCCCAGGCCCTGACCCAGGCCCCTGGCCCAGCCCCTGGCCCCGGTCCCTGTCCCCAGTCCCTGACCCAGGCCACAGACCCCAGGCCCCTTGCCCAGCCCCTGGCCCCGGTCCCTGTCCCTAGTCCCTGACCCAGGCCCCTGTCCCCGGCCCCTGACCCGGGCCCCAGACCCAGGCCGCAGACCCCAGTCCCCTGGCCCAGCCCCTGGCCCTGGCCCCTGCCCCAAGCCCCTAGCCCCGGTCCCTGGCCCTAGCCCCTGTCCCAGGTCCCCGTCCCCGTTCTCTGTTCCCCGCCCACGACACAGGTCTTTGATCGCAGCCTGCAGACTGCACCCCGACGCCGTCCCCTGACTCCGGCCCTGTCCCCGGCCCCCCAGGCCCCGAGGCCGGCCCCCCGCTCACCGCTTGGCTGAGGATCTCCCGGCGGCGCGGCGAGGCGCTGGCCAGCACCACCCGCTTGCGCAGCAGCTTCCCGAGGACCGGGCACAGCACCATGGCGGCCGGCGGCGCCCACCGCCCGCGACCGCGGACTCCCAGCCGGGCAAGGCCGGACCCACCAGACAGGCCCCGTCCCGATAAGCCCCGCCCCGACCAAGTCCCGCCCGATAAGCCCCGCCCCCGCCCGCCTCCAATCGGAGCTCCGCCCCTGCCTGCCACCGCAGGCCTCCGCCTAGCTGCAGGGGAGGGACGTACCCTGCCCCGTCAAGCCCCGCCCCGTCATAAGCTCCGCCCCTCCGCCTATCCGGGAAAGGCTCCGCCACCGTTCCGCCCTTTCCGCCGGAAGGCCCGCCCCCTCCGCCTCAACAAGTTCCGGGCATGCAGTGGGCGGGGTTATGGGCTGGGGGAAGGACAGGGGTGGGGATGGGCGTCTCTGTCGGTCCGGATGTGGGCGGGGGCCCTGCGGGCGCGGCTGAGGGGCGGATATGGGGGTGGTCCCCGCGGGCAGGTGGGAGGAGGGCGGATATGGGGGTGGTCCCCGCGGGCAGGTGGGAGGAGGGCGGATATGGGGGTGGTCCCCGCGGGCAGGTGGGAGGAGGGGGGATATGGGGGGTGGTCCCCGCGGGCACGTGGGAGGAGGGCGGATATGGGGGGGTGGTCCCCGCGGGCAGGTGGGAGGAGGGCGGATATGGGGGTGGTCCCCGCGGGCAGGTGGGAGGAGGGCGGATATGGGGGTGGTCCCCGCGGGCAGGTGGGAGGAGGGGGGATATGGGGGGTGGTCCCCGCGGGCACGTGGGAGGAGGGCGGATATGGGGGGGTGGTCCCCGCGGGCAGGTGGGAGGAGGGCGGATATGGGGGTGGTCCCCGCGGGCAGGTGGGAGGAGGGGGGATATGGGGGGTGGTCCCCGCGGGCAGGTGGGAGGAGGGGGGATGTGGGGGGTGGTCCCCGCGGGCAGGTGGGAGGAGGGCGGATATGGGGGTGGTCCCCGCGGGCAGGTGGGAGGAGGGGGGATGTGGGGGGGTGGTCCCCGCGGGCAGGTGGGAGGAGGGGGGATGTGGGGGGGTGGTCCCCGCGGGCAGGTGGGAGGAGGGCGGATATGGGGGTGGTCCCCGCGGGCAGGTGGGAGGAGGGGGGATATGGGGGGTGGTCCCCGCGGGCAGGTGGGAGGAGGGGGGATGTGGGGGGTGGTCCCCGCGGGCAGGTGGGAGGAGGGCGGATATGGGGGTGGTCCCCGCGGGCAGGTGGGAGGAGGGGGGATATGGGGGGTGGTCCCCGCGGGCAGGTGGGAGGAGGGCGGATATGGGGGTGGTCCCCGCGGGCAGGTGGGGGGGCAAATATGGGGTTGTCCCCATGAGAGAGGTTGGAGTGGCGGCTATAGGGGTGTTCTCTGTGGGCTGGTGGGGAGACAGGTATGAGGGAGGGGTCTCTGCAGCCACGGTGGGGGGAGCAGTTTTGAGGGGGTCACCGCGGGCGCGGTTGGGGGCAGATATAGGGGTGGTCCCTGCGGGCGCGTAGAGGGGCACGAATATGGGTGTTCCTCGTGGGTGCGGTGGGAGGTGCGGATATAGGGGTGGTCCTCGCAGCTACAGTGGGGGGGGGCGTGGATTTGGGAGGTCCTCAAGGGTGATTTGGGGAGTGAAGAGTTGGGCGGTCCCTGCTGGCAGGACGGGGGGAGGGGGTTCGGACGTGGAGGGGGTGTCCTCCTTGTTGGCAAGACATGGAGAGGACCCCAAGCCCGGACGATGAATACCACAACAGCTACCTCCGAGTATGAGGAGGCCTTCAGGGTGGGTGCAGGACCTCGAGGGCTCACGCCATTTGGGGTGCTGGCCACCCTTTCCACAACCTGCGTGAGTCCAAAACGGACTTCAAAATAAAAGTTTTACAAAGCACCCGGGGATAAATCCCAGAAGACAGGTGAGTTATCTTTGGAGTAACTGAAAGTAAATTGGAAGTTGAAGAGTTAAACAAATGCAGAAAAATGCAAGCATGTGGAATCTACTTTTTAATATCCCGTGTGTGTGTTTGAAAACGAGTTAAAAAACTGGCAGAATATAGGTCAGGGTTTCAGGTGTGTGGTGGAGGCACTGGAGGACTAAGGTGGGTCTGACCCAAGCCATGGGTTTTCAATTGCTTCATATGCCTCTGAAAGCTGGACAATGAATAAGGAAGACTGAAGAAGAATTGATGCCTGTGAGTTGTGGTGTTGGCAAAGAATATTAAATATACCATGGACTGCCAGACAAACGAATAAATCTGTCTTGAAAGAAGTACAGCCATGATGCTCTTTAGAAGAGAGGTTGGCGAGACTACATCTCACATACTTGGGACATGTTATCAGGAGGGATCGGACCCTGGAGAAGGACATCATGCGTGGTAAAGTAGAGGGTCAGTGAAGAAGAGGGAGACCCTCAACGAGATGGATTGACACAGTGGCTGCAACGATGGGCTCAAACGTAGCAACGATTGTGAGGGTGGCATAGGACAGGGCAGTGTTCCGTTCTGTTGTTCACAGGGCCGCTATGAGTCACAGCACCTAACAACATAAAATAAATAAAATAAAACAGAAAACTGCAGTGAAACGTGTGAGAGCTGCAACTCAATGGGACAGCCTTGTTTTTCTGGGTCTCACAAGTTTTCCGCCTTTAACAGGGTGCTTTTTACTTTTCTATCGCTCTCTGTTAGTGGAAAATATTTGCATTTTCCTTCTCTTTACCCAGGTTCCGGCTTTTGCAGGTTTCCCCGTGAAGAGCGGCAGCAGCAAAGGAAGACATTCCCTCCCGGAGATGAAATCTTCAGACTTTCTCTGTAAAGCGTTTAACGTACAAGAGAAGCAGGCGTGTACATTGACAAGTCACGCAACCCCACCCCAAAAAAACTTCAAACCCATTGCGGTCAAGTCGATTCTGACTCAGGGCGACCCCATGTGTGTCAGAGTAGAACTGTGCCCCGTACAATTTTTTTTAATATATAATTTTTGTTAATTTTGTTGTTGAGAGTATACACAGCGAACATACAATAATTCAACAGTCGTACATGTTTGGTTTTTGTACATGTACAATTTAGTGACGTTGACGACTTTCTTCAAGTTATGCAACCATTCTCACCTCCTTTTCTGAGTTGTTCCTCCCTCATAAACATAAACTCACTGTCCCCTAAATTCCTTATGTAAACTTTCCAGTTGTTGTCAGTTTGATCCCAGGGAGATAGTTCTTAGCCATGGGGTCTTCAGTGGCGGATTTTTCGGAAGCACATTGCCAGGCCTTTCTTTTGTGTCACTGATGGGTGTGTTCAAACCCTTTAGGTTAAAAGTCTAGAACAAGCTGTTTGCACCACCCAGGGACCACTTCAAGTCGTACAACAGGAACCCAAAGATTTGATTCCCTTACACACACACTCATACACACATGTTCACACACATGTACCCATTAATTCCGCCCTCTGTGACTGCAGGAGAGTCCAGCGAGGGTAATTGAGGCAGAGTGAGATCACTGAAGCTGACAATCTAGGCAAATTCACAGACGCCAGCAGGAAGATGGGGTCCCTGAATGGTGCGACAGTTAAAATCACTCAGCTACTAGGCAAAAGGTTGGAGGTTCGAGCCCACCTGGCAGTGCCTTGGAAGAAAATCCTGGTGATCTCCTCCGGAAAAATCAGGTATCAACAACCCCGTGGAGCACAGTTCTACTCTGACACCTGTGGGGCTGCCATGAGTTAGGATTGACTCAAAGGCAACTTTTTTTTTTCTAAGGCGAGGTAGTGCTGAGCATTTTTCCTCATTCACCAGGGGCCCCATACTTTGCAGAGCACCTCGTGGTCTGTGGAATGCTGGTTAGAGAACACCACTTTTGTTTCTCCCTGTTTAATATTCGATTTGCTGTTGGTTTAAGATTGGTATCACTGATGGTGTTTTGAAGAAGGACCCTGTTTTCCCTGTCTACTAAAGCTTTTCGTTGTAGTCGTTGTACGGTGGACAGGTATTGAGAAAAGACACTTTCCAAGTCCTCTGCCTTACTCATCTAGTGCTGCTATAACAGAAATACCACAAGTGGACAGCTTTAACAAACAGAAATTTATTCTCTCACAGTCTGGGAGGCTACAAGTCCAAATTCGGGGAATGAGCTCCAGGGGAAGGCTTTCTTTCTCTGTCGGCTCTGGGGGAAGGTCCTTGTCATCAATCGTCCCCTGGTCTAGGAGCTTCTCTGCGCAGGAACCCCAGGTCCAAAGGATGCGCTATTCTCCTGGCTGTTGTTTTTGGTAGTATGAGGTTTCCCTGTCTCTCTGCTCGCTTCTCTTTTATAAATGAAAAGAGATTGGCTTAAGATACAATCCAGTTTTGTAGATTGAGTCTCATCCCCAAAACTGCCGCTAATCCCACTTTATTAACATCATAGAGGTAGGGTTTACAACATATAGGAAAATCACATCAGATGGCAAAATGGTGGACAGTCACACAACACTGGGAATCATGGCCTAGCCAAGTTGACACACATTATTGGGGGACACAATTCACTCCATGACATCCTCCTTCATCTAACGTGTCACGGGTTGCTATGACACTTAAGTGAATGAAAAGTACCTGGTTCTAAGCCATGCCAACATTCCAAACTGCAGCGTGTTCTCATAACCTTTCCTGTGTTTGCGTTTATCTCTACAACGCGGTCACGTCTGCATGATGGCACCTCACTGAAATGTGCCTGGGGCACTAGGTATGGTTCTAACCCATTCCTTTTTTTTTGTAGTAAATAATCTGTAACAAAACATTTGCCGTTTAAACCTACAATACAATGGAAATACATTCACCATGTTGCGGTGCAGCTATTACCACTGTTTCCAAAACTCCATGGCAATTGGTCTTCCTACCACACAGGGTCATTCCAAAATGGCGCCCGAGGGAGGTGAAGGTGCAGCTTTGCAGAGGTGGGTGCTGGCCCACGCAGCCTGCAGCCATGAGTTGTGGAGTGTCTGGGGTCTCCGGTGGCTCGTCCTGAAGGGCACCTTCACGGCAAGTCGCCAATGCCGGCCTCACAGGCCTGTCTTGTCCTTCCAAGGGCCTCCCCTGACCTGTGGGGACACTGGGTCCCAAAAAGTAGGACCCCCAAAGCCAGTGCAGGGGGAGGCAGGCAGCCTGCAACCACCCATCACCCCCTAGATCTCTAGGCCTGCTGACCATCAGGGTTTTCAAGGAGCTTAAATATGTCTATGAGTGTCCTGGGGCTGCCGCAACAAAGCACCAGACTCAGAGTGGTTTAAAACCATAGATGTTTATGCTTTCACAGCTCTGGAGGTCAGAAGTCTGAAGTCAAGGTGTGGGCAGGGCTGTGTTCCCTCCGGAGGCTCTAGGGGGGATCCTTCCTTGTCTCTCCCAGCTTCTGGTGGCCGCAGGCATTCCTGGGTTTGTGGCCACATCACTCCAATCTCTGCCTCTGTCTGAAGATGACCCCGACCCCTGGCCACCCCACAAGTGTTGGAGTAGAACTGTGCTCCACAGAGCTCTCAGCGGCTGAGTTTTCGTGGCCTCCTCTCCTGTGTCTCTGCTTCTCCATCCCTGATAGGGACATTTGTCATTGGGTTTAGGGCCACTTGGATTGTCCAGAATGACTTCATCTGGAATGCCTTCACTTTTTTTTTTTTTCCGTGCATTTTAACATTGTATTTTATTTGTTGTTGTTGAAAAGTTACACAGAAAAGTACACACCACCTCACCAATCTCTACATGTAGGACTCAGTGACACTGATGGCATTCTTTGAATTGTGCAGGCATGCTAACCCTCCTTTTCCAAATTATCCCTACCCCATTCACTTAACCTCACTGCACCCCAAATTTCATGTTGCTGTTGTCAGTTTTGGAAACCCTGGTGGCATAGTGCTTAAGTACTACGGCTGCTAACCACGAGGTCGGCAGTTTGAATCCACCAGGTGCTCATTGGAAACTCTATGGGGCAGTTCTGCTCTGTCCTGTAGGGTCCTTATGAGTCGGAATGGACTCCTCGGCAATGGGTTGATTGTCAATTTGATGGAACTCCTTCACCTAATTCCATTGTCAAAGACCCTTTTTCCAAAAAAGGTCATACTCACAGGCTCCAGGCGGACGTGAGTTTGGAGAGGCTGCCATTTACCCCACTGCAAATGTTTCTCTGCTTTTCTTACAAACCGATCATGGCAGTGAACAGGTGGACAGGGCAGGCAGCACCCTGGCCCACTCTCCAGCGGCCTTTCACGCCCAGGGGTGGGGAGCTGGACCCCGGAGCTCCTCTTCCTGAGGTCCCGGAACCCCTCACCCACCTGTCCCCTCCACACACTCGCCTTGCAGGCTCTGCCTTGCTCTCCCCCAGGGGATCCCACAATCTTACACCATGTCCCCACGCGGATTTACAAAGTACCCAAAACTTTGCTGGGTTGCCGCCACACCCCTGCAGCTGGGAACCCGCAGGGTCCCCGTCTTGGACTCGGCAGGGACGGGTCCCTCTCCTTCCGGGCAGCGCAGGTGTTGGGGCTGCTGCGGGGGCGCCCATTGGTCCCTTTTGTGGCGCCGGTGCTCTCTGGCGAGGAAACTGCTTGAATCGCTGCAGCCCGGCCAACCCGGCACGGTGGGGTCCCTGTGGCCCAGCCCCCTAGGGCGCTGACAGCCTTCGGCGGGACGGAGCTGGGGACGGGCGGCGGGGATCCATGAAGCCAGCTGCGCATCTACCTCCCGCGGCCCGTGGTCGCTGCCGAGGCTGGGCCCCCACGAGGCTCGGCCTTCTCGGTCCGGGGCTCCGAGTGTTCAGGGGCCGCACCTACGAGTCATCGCGCTCCCCTCCGCCCCGGGGCAGCCACGCGGCCCTGGACGGGCTGGGTCACTGTGGGCCTCTCCGCGGGGGACACAGTGCTGCGGGGGAGGGGGGAGGGCACCAGGAGCCCCAGAGTCGGGGGGGGGGTCCTGGACTGCCCCGTGACGCGATAAGACCAACATGGGGGCCCTGTGCGGCTTGAGTGCGCGGCGCGGGGCGGGGAGACCCGAGAGGGCTACTGCGTCTCCCGACCTGGCCGTTCCCCCGGCAGAAAGTCACCCCTCGGGGAGCGCTGAGTGTGGAAGGGACAGCTGGGCCAGCCTGAGCGCAAATCCTCAGGGCGGGCAGGGCTGGGTGGCAGCTCGGGGACGCACGTCTCCTAGGAGACCGCAGAGGCAGTCGCCGTTCTCATGTTTTGCTTTTCTTTGCTGGTCTCTGACCCCTTCCCAAATGGCGGTTTTCGAAGCCCTGTTGACCGGACTCAGCTCCTCCGCCGGCGCCCGCACGGCGCTCCGCAGACCTCCGGGGCTTCGGTTGCGGGTTCCCCGCCGTGCCGTCGCCCTCTCTGAGGGCACGTCGTCTGTCGTCCGGGCTCAGAACACGCTCTCCTGCCTCTGGAGGAAGGCCCTGCCCACCGCCTCCAGGCAGTCGGCCTGCACGCTGGAGCCAGAGCGCGCCGACAGCGTGCGCGCCGAGAAGAGGCTGTCGCGGCGCGTGTCCAGGCTGTCCGCGCGCGGGCCCCGGTAGCCCAGGTACGCGCGCATCCGCAGCTGGAACTCCTTGGAGGCGAAGTAGTAGACGAAGGGGTCCAGGCAGTTGTTGAGGCAGCTGAGGCAGAGCGTGAGCTTGTAGATGTGATAGAAGCTGCGGCCGAAGAAGAGCCTGCTGACCATGTGGACCAGCAGCACGAAGTTGTTGGGCGCGAAGCAGGTGACGAAGGCCAGCAGCACCACGGCCGCCAGGTACACAGAGCGCCGCTTCTGGCCCTGCCCGTAGCCGCCCGAGGTCTGCAGCAGCTTCCGGATGGTGGCCGTGTAGCAGACCACGGTCACCACGAAGGGAATGAGGAAGAGGACGATGAAGATGGTGAAGAGGAAGACGGCCCAGGTGGCCACGCTGGGCAGCATGGTCCACTTGAGCACGTCGAAGCAGGTGATGATGCCCAGCGCCTCCACCTCGTAGGTGAGGTCGGTGCGCGCCAGCGGCGACAGCGCGGCCAGGAGCAGCAGCCAGAGGCTGGCGCAGGCGGCCACGGCGTAGCGGCGGCGGCGCCAGCGCGCGGCGGACAGCGGGTACACGACGCCCAGGAAGCGCTCCACGCTGATGCAGGTCATGGTGAGGATGCTGGAGTACATGTTGGCGTAGAAGGCCACGGTGACCACGTTGCACAGCAGCACGCCGAAGACCCAGTGGTGCCGGTTGCAGTGATAGTAGATTTGAAAGGGAAGCACCAGGGCCAGCGCCAGGTCGGTGAGGCTGAGGTTGATCATGAAGATGACGGATGGCGAGCGCGGCCCGATGTGGCGGCACAGCACCCACAGCGACAGGAGGTTGCCCGGGATGCTGATCAGCACCACCAGAGAGTACACGACGGGCAGGACCACGGCGATGGTCGGACTGCTCAACATCTGCAGAGTCGCGTTGTCGGGCTTGGAGAGGTACCGCTCCATGGCGTGCGCAGAGGCTCAGCGGGGGCTCTGGACAGGAGACGAGGGAGGGGGTCTCTGAGAGGGGGGAAGGGCTCAGGGGGTTTGTGGGGGGAGGGCCGAGGGGGGTCTCTGAGAGGGGAGAGGGCTGAGGGGGCCTCTGAGACAAGGGGAGGGCCTGAGGGGAGTGGGCCTGAGGGGGTCTCTGAGACAGGGGGAGGCCTGAGGTGGTCTCTGAGACAGGCGGAGGGTGTGGGGGGTCTCTGAGACACGGGAAGGGTGTGATGGGAGCTCTGGAAGACATGGGGGGTGTTCAGGCACTTCCAACCTCAGTCTGCTCCAGGAGGGACTGGGGGGTAGGCGTTCTCTGAGGTGGGTGTTTACGAGCACCTTCAGACACGGGGCCAGGGGCTCCCTCCTGTTCTCCCTTCTTCCTTCCCTCCAGTCCTCTAGCCCCGTCTTTCTCCCTCTTCCCTCCTTCTCTCCCTCCTCTCTCCCTCTCGCTGGGACAAGCAGGGGCCTGCAGAGAACACTAGGGTCCGACTTAGCTGCAGAGTCACAAAGTTACTGACCCTCCAGGCAGCCCTGTGTCCGCATCCAAGACAGTTTATTGTGGTCCCACGCCCCGCGCGGCAGGAGCTTTCAGAGTCCACCTGGCCTTGCCTCAGTTTCCTTACCTGTGCATGGTGACAGCAGGGTCCCCACCTCCCAGGTGGTCCCGGCCCGCGGTCCCTACATCACTCCCTGCCTTCTCCCAGAAGTGCTCCCTGGGCGCAGTCCCTGTCCCGACCACACGGTGGCGCTGTGTCACCAGCTGCACACAGTCCCATCCCAAGCTTCCTGTGGGGTCAGCCACCTGTCCTCACCCATCACTGCCTTCCTCACCTCTCACTCCTCCTCTACTCTCCTCGCTTCTAGACCTGGGACCCTACTCCCAGGCGCTCCCATGGGGACCACCCAGTAGGGGAAGGGGAAGGTTTGGGACCCTGAACATCATCACAGTTGCACTTGGCAGCGATACATTGATCTCCAGGGTTTCTGATTAATCCTGAGCTTCACACCAGCACCCCAGAAAAGGCAGGAGACCCCAACAACAGGGGCTGGCTGCACCTTCCAAACTCAGAAGGGTGCAGCAACCACTGTGAGTCACCCATGTTTCTCACCACCCTCTCTCCTCGCCTCGGCGTGCCCCCGTTGGTTCTTCTCAGGCCCCGATATGCAGGCTTCTGGAGGGGGCACACGGAACACATAGAAAGTTCTCTACTCCTTCACCAAGGGCTTGCAAAGGTTCTCACCCCTTGGCTGCTCTAAACCACTGGGCAGAAAGCTCATTAAGACAAACACACAAAAACCTTATTGAAAAGGTATTTAGGTTGATGGCCAGTGTTCCAGGGGACTGTAAGGACAGTCTCAGAGTTACTTCAGATCCCTTGCTGGGATAAGGTTGTTATGGTTCTTCTGTGCTGTGGGGTCAACTGAATTATAGGGACCCCATAGGACAGAGTAGAACTGCCCCATAGAGTTTCCCAGGCTGTAATCTTTATGGAAGCAAGTTGCCACGCCTTGGAGCCACTGGGTGAGCTTCAATTGTCAACCTTTCATTTAGCAACCAGGCACTTAACCATTGTGCCACCAGGGCTGTGGGTAAACACACTGGGATAACAAAATGGCTGGCACGTGTGCGACATCCTAACAGCACCTTCAGGCTGACCCCACATGTGTCAGGGTAGAGCTGTGCTCACAGGGTTCTCAATGGCTGGTTTTTCAGAAGCAGTTCGCCAGGCCTTTCTTCCGAGGTGCCTCTGGGCGGACTCGAACCTCCAACCTTTTGGTTAGCAGCCGAGCATGTTAGCTACCCAGGGAACTAACCAGTTCAACTCACAGTGACCCCACGTTCGTCAGTGTAGAACTATGCTCCACAGGGTTCTCAATGGCTGATTTTTTCAGAAGCAGATCACCAGGACCCAGGGTGTTTCTGCCAAAAGCCGCCGGGAAGACAAAACACCTAATTTGCTTTAATGCTACCATTTGCATTTCGTATCTATTTTTCTTTTCTTGATTTCTCAAATTAGTTCCCGCAACTCTCTCCCAATGTAAAATTGACTCTTTTGGGGGAGAGCCATGTGATCGGAATTCACAGTTATAGTGGGGGAACCCCAACATCTGCCAAGGTTTGTTTCCCTAAGGTTAAAAAAATTTTTTTAATTAATTTTTTTTCAAAGGTGTCTCACTCAACCTCTACACAGGTGGGGCCTAGCCTCTGCTCCGTCTACAAGCCGGCGTTGGCTGGAGCTGGCATTGCGGGGTGTATGGCTGTCCGAAGCGGGGTTCCTCATGGGAGGGAGCCCGCCTGCTGTAGACACAGGGCCAAAAAACCAAACCCGCTGCTGTCGAGTCGATTCCGACTCATAGCAACCCTATAGGACAGAGTAGAACTGCCCCATAGCAATTTCAAGGAGCAGCTGGTGGATTCAAACTGCCGTCCTTTTGGTTGGCAACTGAGCTCTTAACCATTGTGCCACCAGGGCTCCAGGCGCAGAGTAGACCCCCCCACCTTCTCCACTGAGCCACTGGGGGGAGGAAATCAGAGTCCACCCCATCTCACTAGTAGAGAACTTAAACATGGATGTCATGTTCTGCCACTTCTCGGAGTGGGTCTGACTCACTGCAACCCCAGTCACAACGGAATGAAATGCTACCCACTCTGCACCATCGATTACAGCTCAGATCATTGTGGTCCATGGGGTTTTCACTGGCTCATTTTCAGAAGCAGATTGCCAGGCCTTTCTTCCTGGTCTATCTTAGTCCGCTAGCTCCACCGAAACCCGTTCAGCGTCACAGCCACACGCAAGCCTCCACCGACAGACGGATGGTGGCTGCACATGAGGTGGATTGGCCGGGAATCAAACCCTGGTCTCCCGCATGGAAGGTGAGGATTCTACCACTGAGCCGTCACGGCCCCCACCTTTGAGTCTTAGTTGTACTGGTATTTGAAGGAGGGCCCTGCACGCTGAGGTGAGGCGCAGGGAGAGGAGGCCAGGAGTCCAGAGTCAGGGCTCACCGCAGACCTGGATGGACGGCCGAGAGTTGTCTGCTCCCCTCACCACCCCAGCCCTAAGGCGGAGGCTTGGGGGCCCACCAGCTCCAGGCAGTGAAGAACTGGGTCTTTGTAGCTGGACAGATTTGTGCATATGAGATGGACTCCTGGCTCCGCCTCCCACCAGGTGCGAGATGCTGGGAAGCCCACACACCGTGTCCCTGCTGGGCTGAGTTTTCACATTTCACAGCCCCCTAGAGCCTGGGGGGGGGGTCATGAGGGGCAGTCAGAGGAAGAGCGTGGAGGAACAGCGCTTTGCACTTGAGGGCGGGATTCTCTCTTATTCTCTAGGCTGTGAGAGAGGACTCCCTGGGTGATGCACGACGTGAACGCACTCAGCTGCTCACTGAAGGTCGGCGTTTCAAGTCCACCCGGAGGTGCTTTGGAGGAAAGGCCTGGCAATCGACTTCCAAAAAATCAGCTGTCGAAAACCGTTTGGAGTGGGCCCAGGACAGAGCGGGAGAAAAATGTAGAACAGATGATCAAATTCACAAAAAAAGGCCAGACTTACTGGTCTGACGCATATTGGAGGAAGCCCCAAGACTGTGGCTCCCCAACGCCCTTTTAATTCAGAATTGAAGCCACTCTCAAAGTTCACCTTGCAGCCAAAAGATCAGACAGGTCTATAAAACAGACAATGACACACGTGAGGAACGTGCTTCTTAGATCAACCGAGCACGCAAGACCAAAGGGGCCACACCTGCCCAAAAGCAAAGACGAGAAGGCAGGGAACCTGGATGAATGGACACGGGGAACCCAGGGTGCAAAGAGAGAGGGGGACAGTGCTGACGCATTGCGGGATTGCAACCAATGTCACAAAACAATTTGTGGATACATTTTTGAATGAGAAACTAATTTGCTCTGTAAACTTTCACCTAAATCACTATTTAAAAAAAAAGAAGAAGAAAACCCTGTGGAGCACAGTTCTACCCTGACACACATGGGATTGATTGCCAAGCTTCGGGGTCAACTCCACTGCAACTGGGTTTTTTAATTTTTTTTTTTAATGAAGCAATCTGGAATCCCCTGGGGGACGTGGGGTCGTGAGCAACCCACCCCTGCTGCTACAAATTGAACCTCTCACCCCTAAACTTCCGGGTTTTTTTAATGCTTATCTTCAAGCCCAGCTCTTCCTCCACCACAGAGAGGCCAGAGAATCAGGGCACCCCATTCCTGACCCCTTGACGCTGACTGCTCTTGGGAGCCAAGTGTGCAAAAGGGCCCAGGCACTGCAGGGAGGGCTTCCGCCCATCCGCTCCTACACGCTGGTTTCCTTTCCTTCGTCCTTTATCACGTTCATGAGGCCAAAGGCAGCTCAACGGGTATCTCCTCCTGTCTTCAGTGTCTGGGTGTTTGCATCAGTCCTTCACGTCATCTCTCCTGTAGCAACCTGGGCTCCGTTTTACTTCTTTTTATTCCAAAGAAAACCAGGGGCCGTGGAGTTGATTCAGACTTCTGTCGACTCCATGCATGTCAGAGTAGAACTGTGCTCCGTAGGGTTTTCGGTGGCTGATTTTTCAGAAGTAGACAGCAAGGTCTCTCTTCCAAGGTGCTTCTATGTGGACTTGAACCTCCAACCTTTCAGTTAGCAGTCGAGCAAGTTAACAACTTGCACCACCCAGGGACTCCAAAACCAAACCAGTTTTTGTCGAGTTGGCTCTGACTCATGGTGCCCCCATGTGTATCAACGTAGAACTGTGCTCCGCAGGGTTTTCAGTGGCTGATTTTTCAGAAGGAGATTGCCAGGCCTTTCTTCCGAGGCACCTCTAGGTAGACTTGAACCTCCAACCTTTCAGTGAGCAGTTGAGTGTGATCACCTTTTGTACTACCCAGGGCCTTGGAATTTAACATGGTGAAAGAAAAGCATGCTGGGTGTCTTCTCTCACTTTCAAAGATAACGCCTGGGTTGGATTTCCTGAGCTGGTTCTTCTCTGGGTAGAACACTGAACTGGCTTTGGGATCAACATCATATCTTTAAAAAACAAACCAAACCCGTTGCTGTCGAGTCGATTCCAACTCAGTGCAACCCTCTAGGACAGAGTAGAACTGCCCCATAGGGTTTCCAAGAAGTAGCTGGTGGATTCAAACTGCCGACCCTTCAGTTAGCAGCCAAGCTCTTAACCACTGTGCCACCAGGGCCCTTTGAAAGCAGATTACTAGGTCTTTTCTCTGGAGGAGTGGATGGTGGGTTTGAATGGCCAACCTTTCAGTTAGCCACAGAGCACTTTAAGCACTACACCAGCAGGCCCCTTCCCGTGAAGACTACAACCTAGAAAAGCCTATGAGGAGGTTGTACTCTGTCACATGGAGTCAGCATGGGTCGGAATTGACTTGACGGCTCCCGACAACAAGACGTTTGTGCCCTGTGGACTGGGGCACTGTTACGGACCGCACTGCAACCCTCAGAACAATATGTTGACGTCCTGAGCCCTGGACCTGGGAACATCACCTTGTCTGGAAATAGTCTTTTTTTTTATTATTGTAAGTTTTTTTTAATTGTACTTTAGATGAAGGTTTACGGAGCAAATTAGTTTTTCATTAAACAATTAATACACACACTGTTTTGTGACATTGGTTGCCAACCGCACGACATGTCTACTCTCTCCCCTTCTCGACCTTGGGCTCCCCATTACCAGCTTTCCTGTCTCCTGCCTTCTCGTCCTTGCCCCTGGGCCGGTGCGCCCCTTTAGTCTCGTTTTGTTTTATGGGCCTGTCTAATCTTTGGCTGAAGGGTGAACCTCAGGAGTGACTTCATTGCTGAACTAAAAGGGTGTCCGGGAGCAATATTCTTAGGGTTTCTCCAGTCTCTGTCAGACCAGTAAGTCCGGTCTTTTTTTGTGAGTTAGAATTTTGTTCTACATTTTTCTCCCACTCTATCCAGGACCGTCTGTCGTGATCCCTGTCAGAGCAGTTGGTGGTGGTAGCCGGACACCTTCTAGTTGGGCTGGAGGGAACGGTCTTTGAAGATATTGTCAGTGAGGTTAACACGAGTCACACTGGAGCAGGGTGAGTCCTAATCCCTTCTGAGTGGCGTCTTACAAAAGGGGAGACGCAGAGAGAGACAGAGGACAGATGGCCACGTGACAATGGGATAATGCCACAGCTGCAAGCCAGGCAACATCTGCAACCACCAGGAACTGGAAAGAGACAAAGGCTTTGCAGAGAACGAGGCCCTGCTGACACCCCAAATTGAGCTGCCAGCCTCCAGAGCCGTGAGCGAATAGACCCCTGTTCCTATAAGCGCCTGCTTTATGGTACTGAGTTACCCTAGCCCCAAGAAACACACACAGCCTGGAGAGGCCCACGGAGGCTTAAACGTCCGTGGAGATTTGAAATCACATTTCAACGATCCCCCAGGCTCAGCGTCTCCTCCTTCTCAGACCTGCCATCTGCCTGTTGCAAAAAAGGGCAGTGAGCTAGTGCTTCCTCAAACTAATTTTAAAATGGTCACAAGTTTCACTCTGAGTGTGAAGTTCTCTGCTGCCCTCATGTACAGCAGGTGGGGTGTCTACGGTTACGGGCGACCAGCCCCGCACCCCATGCTGAGCCAGCCGCTGAGCTCCACCGTGGCCCCAGGAAGGAAAAGAAGACACGTACTTCCAGGCTCACCCCCCTGAACGTGAGCCCACACTGCAGAGAGACACCCCCCAGAGGGAGGGACACGGTGTGACAGCATGCTGTTGTTGTCATGGTGACCCCGTGTGACAGAGCAGAACTGCCCTATAGGGTTTCCTAGACTGTAATCAGGTCTATGTCCTGCAGAGCCTCTGCATGGGTTCAAACCGCTGACCTTTCAGTTAGCAACCAAGTGCTTAACCATTGCACCACCAGGGCTCCTTATATGCGTATATGTGTGTGTGTTTATTTTATATTCGTGTATTGGCTTCCTGGGGGCTGTAACAAACTACCACAAAGTGGGGGGCTTAAGACCATAGGCCTTTATCCTTTCTCAGCTCTGGAGGCCACAAGTCTGAGATCAAGGCATGGGCAGGGCCGCGCTCCCTCCGAGGCTCTAGGGGAGGGTCCTTCCTCGTCCCTCCCAGCTTCTGGTGGCCCCAGGCCCTCCTGGGCTTGTGGCCACATCACCCCAGTCTCTGCTCCACCTTCACATGGACATCTTCCCTCTGTGTCTCTGTGTCTCTTCTTTTATAAGAACACCACTCAGGAGGGACCAGTCCCTGGAGAAGGACATCATGCTTGGTAAAGTGAAGGGTCAGCAAAAGAGAGGAAGACCCTCAACGAGATGGAATGACACAGTGGCTGCAACAGTGGGCTCAAACACAGCAACGATTGTGAGGATGGTGCAGGACCGGGCAGTGTTTCGTTCTCTTGTATATGGGATCGCTTTGAGCCAGAACTGACTCGATGGCACCTAACGACAACGTATGGGATTAGGACTCACTCTACTCCAGTTTGACCTCCTGTTAAGTTAACTGATAGCAGCTGCAAAGACCCTATGTCCAAATGAGGTCATGGTCACAGATACTGGGGTGAGGTCTCGGATGTATCTCTCTGGGGACACCGTTCACCCCGTAGCTGTTGCTGTAGCTCCCCACCATCTTCTAAATAGTGCGCGTTTGAAGACCCTGGGCTGTTGAAAGGTGGGGGAGTACCTAAGCCAGGTGTGCAGAGGGAGGGGACAGGTGCAAGCCCCTGGCCCGCATCTGGGCTCCCCCATGCTCCCTGACCTTGGCCTGCCTCTGTCCACCTACGCCCCTGACCCCATGCTTCCCTCTGTGTCATTCTGGGATGGGGTGGGTGGCCTCGTCTGAGCCTCAGAGTTCCTCCTGTCCCCGAAGTTGGGCTGCATAAGGTGGCCCCCCTCCCCCCGTGGCTCACCACTGCGATGCCACGGTGAGTAATTTGGAGACTTGTCTAGCCGACAAGGAGCCCCTGAGGCGCAGCCTTGTGGTTTGAAATTGGGGTGCAGATTGGGGTGGTGTGAATACGGCAGCTGGTTGGTCGCGTTGCCCCGGCTGCGGCTCCACTAGCTGGCTCAGCAGCCAGATGAGGCTGAGCCTGCAAAAGGCCCCCCCTTGCCCACCAGAGCTGGGCTCAGAGGTCTGGGGTGGGGCCTTGGTCATCACGGTCTCCAAAAGTGGGAGCCAGTCTGAGACCCACAAGTTGGGGGCTGTTCCTCCCCTCGAGGGTGGGAGGCTGTCTCTATCTGTCTCTCTATTTCCGTGTCTGTCTGTCTCCAGCTTGCTCTCTGTCTCTCTCTATTTCTTGTCTCTCCTGCCTCTCTCTCTGTCTTTGGTTCTCTCTCTGTCTCTGTATCTCTCGCGTTCTTTTCCTCTGCCTCTCTGTGTCTCTGGTTCTCTCCCTGTCTCTCTATCTTTGTCTCTCCATGTCTCTCTCTATCTTGTGTCTCTGTCTCTGTCTCTCTGGCTCTCTTTGGCTCTATCTCTGTGTCTCTGTCTCTCTATGTCTCTGTCTGTCTCTCCATCTCTGTGTCTCTGCCTTCAACAGCTTTATTGAAATATTATTTATATGCCATGAAGTTCACTCCTTTAAAGTGTACAGTTCAATGTTTTTTAGGATATTCACAGAGTCGAGCCACCATCATCACTATTTCCAGCACTTTTTCATCTCCTTACGCAGAAACTCAGTGCCCCTTAAGCAATGACTACCCCACCCCAGCCTCTGGAAACCACTGCCTACTTTCTGCCTCTATGCGTTTGCCTATTCTGGACGTTCCGTACAAGTGGGATGCCGCAATACTTGTCCTTTTGTGCCGGCTTCTTTCAGTCCACAGCATGTTTTCTAGGTTCCTTCATGTAGAATGCAGCAGGACTTCTTTCTCTTTATGGTGGAGTGACACTCCATCAGTTCCCTGGTGGCACAGTGGTTAAGAGCTCGGCTGCTAACCAAAAGGTCAGCAGTTCAAATCCACCTACCGCTCCCTGGGAACCCTATGGGGCAGCTCTTCTCTGACCTGTAGAGTCGCTCTTAGTCCAATCCGACTTGATGGCACCTAACAACAGCGGTACTTCATTGCATGAATACACTGGTTTGTTGATCCACTCATCCGTTGATGGACACCTGGGTTGTTTCCACCTCTTGGCTATTATGAACAGTGGTCCTTACCTCCTGACACCTGCTTGGGGAACCCCCTCTGAATGATGCGATCCAGTCTCAGCTGAGGTGAAGCTTACCCAGGTGGGTGGTGAAAAGACCAAAGGAAGTCATTCACCACGAGCAAGGAACCCCAACCACGGATGGCCCCTTTTGATCACTGTGACCTCCCTGAGAGTCCCCGGCTGGTGCAAGGGGTTTGCACTGGACAACGAACTGAAGGGTTGGAGGTTGAGTCCCCCCAGCAGTGGCACAGAGAAAGGCCTGGTGACCTGCTTGCACAAAGGTTACAGCCAAGAAAACCCTTTGGAGCAGCTCTAACTCCATGCTGTAGGGTCCCTGTGAGTCGGAATCGACTCGACGGCACACGACAACAGCAAAACTAACCTGAGGTTTGCGTTCAGCTACGAACCTAAAAAGGAGCTCTGGTGGCGTAGTGGTTCAGCAGTCAGCCGCGAACCAAGAGGTCAGCGGTTCAAATCCACCAACAGCTCTGGGGAGAAAGACGGGGCAGCCTGCTTCCGTAAAGATGACAGCCTTGCCCTGGACTCCCTGCTAACTCAGAACTGAAGCCACTCCCAAGATCCACCTTTCAGCCAAAGATTGGACAGGCCTAGAAAACAATCCGTAACACACGTCAGGAGCGTGCTTCTTAGTTCAGTCAAGTCTACGAGACCAAGTGGGCAACACCTGCCCAAAAGCAAAGACGAGGAGGCAGGAAGGGACAGGAAAACTGAATGAATGGACATGGGGAACCCGGGGGAGAGTGTTGACCCATTGTGGTGATTGCAACCAATGTCACAAAACAGTTTGTGTACGAAATTTTTGAATAAGAAACTAATTTGCTCTGGAAGCTTTCACCTACAACACACACACACACACATACACACACACACACACACACAAGATTACCGCCTTGGAGACCCTATGGGGCAGTTCTACTCTGTGCTATAGGGTCGCTACGAGTAGGAATGGGGTGTCCAGCACACAATAACAACACCACCACTAACCTAAAGGTTGGAAAGTTCAAGCACAGTCAACGATGCCTTGGAAGAAAGACCTGAGGACCTCCTTCCACAAAGATGAAGCCAAGAAAATCCTACAGAGCCCGGTTCCACTCTGTCACAGGGGGTTGCTGGGAGGCGGAGTTGGCTTGGTGGCAAGGAGTTAAGCACAGGACTTTGGGGTTGAATTTCATAACTGATGGCGAGATTTGACCCGGGGCGTTCAGCGTGGAGGGGACCTTATGAGGCTCTGAGCTCGTACTTTGCATTCTTTATTCAAACGTCTACCTCCTCTTATTCTTCATACTTTCCACACACTGGATGGACTAAAACCACAGACATTTACTTTCTCAGTTCTGGGGGCAGAAGTATGAAATCAAGGTGTGTGCAGGGCCGCGCTTCCTCCGGAGGCTCTAGGGGAGGGTCTTCCCCATCTCTACCAGCGTCTGGTGGCCTCAGGTGTTCCTGGGCTTGTGGCTGCATTGCCCCAATCTCCGCTCCGCCTTCACATGGCTGTCCTCCCTCTGTGTCTCTTGTCTTCTTGCAGGACATTCGTCTTCGGATTTACGGCCCACCCTAATCCAGCATGATCTTATTTCAAGACCCTTCACTTAATCCCATTTTTAAAGACGCTTTTTCCACGTAAGGTCCTATTCACAGGGTACAGGGAGCAGACATATCTTTGTGGGCCCCACTCAGCCCCCTAAGATGTCAAAGGACAGAATATTTCTAAGAGCCATTGGGAGTTTCTTAGCCCCCAGACTTGAACCTCCAGATGGGAGAACCGCATGGACGTAAGCATCCATTTGGGGTGGCTTCTCTTCGGAGTCCCCTTGTGACCCCGCTAGCAGACAGCACCTCTGCCCTCTGAGGGTTCCCCGCAGCCAGCTGGTTCTGACACCCCTCAAGGCCCAGGGCAGTCACATCTTCAGCAATGGGAGGGATGCTCTTGGAGAGAAGACCCCCCAGGAGCCAAGCCTGCAGAGATGGTGGTAGGAAGCCCCTAGTTCACAGCTGGAACACCGCACAGAGAAGCTCCAGCTGTTGTCCTGTGACTCTGGTCTCTGGGGAAGCTTTGTGACCCCTCAGCTCCAGCCTGGTCTGCGAGGCTGTCTTCTTGTCCACTGTCCAAAGGGGCAGACAACCAACCCCCTGCTGTGATGCCATATTGACAAGACAGTTGCATTGGGCTTCCTGGTCAACCTCAGGCGACTCAGGAAGGCAGAGGAAACTCTCTGCTCTGACGTCTGTTCACTTGGCCCCCTTTTTTGTTGAATTATTTTGAGAAAATTCCCTTTTTTATGTAATTTACTTTTGTTGGTGTTGAGAACATACACAACAGAACACTCTCCAATCCCACACTTTTCTACTTGTATAATTCAGGGACGTTGACTACATTCTCTGACTTTTGCAGCCATTCTTTGAGAAGGTTCTCATTGGCTGCTTTTTGGAAGTAGATTGCCAGGCCTTTCTTCCTAGTCTGTCTCAGTCTGGAAGCCCTACTGAAACCTGTCCACCGTAGGTGACCCTGCTGGTATCAGAAATATCGGTGGTCTAGCTTCCAGCATGACAGTAACACACAGACCACCACAGTAGGACACACGGACAGACAGGTTGCTGGTCAGATGAATTGACACAGTGGCCGCAACAATGGGCTAAAACATCAAAGACCATAAAGATGGCGTAGGTCGGGGCAATGTTGCCTCCTGGTGGATATGGGCAGGCCAGGAATCAGGGCAAACTCCATGACGACTAACAACAACAACAAAGCTTTGAGAAGCAGCTGACACTGGCAGGTGCTGGTCACCCGTTGCTGTCGAGCCGATTCCAACTCATAGCAACCCCATGTGACAGAGTACAACTTCCCCCATAGTATTTTCCAGGCTGTAATCTTTACAGAAGGAGCCCTCGTGGTGAAATGGTTAAGCGCTCAGCTGCTAACCAAAAGGTCAGTGGTTCAAACCACCGGTGGTCTGTGGGAGAAAGATGTGGTAGTCTGCTTCCGTAAAGATTAACCCCATCGCTGCCAAGTCGGTTCCGACTCATAGCGACCTTATACGACAGAGCAGAACTGTCCTGTAGGGCTTCCATGGAGTGGCTGGGGGATTCGAAATGCCGACCTTTTTGGTTAGCAGCCGTAGCTCTTAACTGTTACGACACCAGGGCCTTGGAAACCCTATGGGCAGTTCTACTCTGTCCTATAGGGTTACTATGAGTCAGAATTGGCTCAATGGCAATGAGTTTGCTTTTCGTTAATCTTTATGGAAGCAAATCTCCAGGTCCTTCTCCTGCAGAGGTGCTGGTGGGGTTGAACTGATGACCTTGTCATTAGCAGGTGAGCACTTAACCCTATGCCACCAGTACTCCTTATTGGCAGGAAACCAAGCCAAAAAACCCAAACCCACTGCCTTCGAATCGATTCTAATTCATAGCAACCCTATAGGACAGGGTAGAACTGCTCCACTGTTTCCAAGGACTTCATGGTGGATTTGAACTGCCGATCTTTTGGTTAGCAGCTGTAGCTCTTAACCACTACACCACCAGGGCTTCCATACTGTATAAAAAAAATACTGTATAGGACTGAGTAAAACCATCCGATGGGGTTTCCAAGGCTGCCGTCTTTAGGGAAGCAGACTGCCACATCTTTCTCCTGGATTGGCAGGAAAACCAAAAAAAAAAAACCTGTTGCCTTTGAGTCGATTCTGACTCATAGTGACCCTACAGGACAGACTAGAACTGCCCCATAGGGTTTCCAAGGATCGACTGGTACATTTGAACTACCGACCTTTTAGTTAGCAGCTAAGCTCTTAACCACTGTGCCACCAGGGCTCCATCGGAAGGAAAGGAGTGTATTAACAGAGAAAAGCTTTGCAGAAGGCAAGAGTGAGTGGCTTCATATCCCCTCTCCTCGCCCGTCTCGTGGTGTTGATCCCAGGGCTGAGGACAAGCTTCAGGTTCCCTCCCAGCAATCTCCAAGGTATCTCAGCATGTCTTATCACAGGGACCCACAGCTCTGGGGACCCCCCTCCCAAATTCTGTGTCATCCACGTGTAGGCCTCTTTCCAGGCCCAGGGGTGGTAGAGGCATTCGCTGGCCGGTCAGCGCGACTGGCTGCGTGGATTTAGAACAACTGATACAGTAGCTGCTGTCGTTAGGTGACGTTGCGTTGGTTCCGACTCATGGCGACCCTACGCACAACAGAACGAAACACCCCCCGGTGACACAGGAGGCCCCTCTTATCTGAGGTTTCCGTTACCCACGGTCAACTTCGTTTTTAAACATGTTAAGTGAGTATATAACATAAAACCACAAGCCATCCCGCTCTGTCGTTCACGTAACTTTTATTACAGGGTATCATTCCAACTATTCTATTTTATTATTAGTTATTGTTAGTAATCTCTTACTGCGCCTTATTTATAAGTCAAGCTTTATCATAACTATGCCTGGATAGGAAAAATCATAGCATATGTAGAGTTGGGTACCATCGGCAGTTTCAGGCATCCACGGGAGGTCTTTGGATGTGTCCCCTGCAGATAAGGGAGGCTACTGTGTTATAGGGGTGGCCCAGGTTTTACAGCAGGGTCTTGTGGTCGCCATTCACGCACCCAGAGTCCTGATTATCCATTTAGAGACTCCATAGGTCGTCTAGCCTGTGATAGATACTGGGGAAAGGGAGAAGGCAGATGGCTAGGCTTAACCCGTCCGTTCTCAACCAGGCGCCTCTGTCCTCCGTCCCCCCGCCCCCACCCGCCAGGGGACACTGGCCGTGTCTGCAGACGTTCTTGGTTGTCTCCACTGGGTGGGGGGTGCTACTGGCATCTAGTGGGTGGAAACCTGGGATGCTGCTCAACACTCTACAGTGCACAGGATGGCCCTTGCAACAAAGGATCACCTGGCCCCAAATGACCATTGTGCCAAGGGGGAGAAACCCTGGCCTAGAGTAACTGTGAAGGACCCCTGGTAGAGGGGTGGTTAAGCACTGGCTGCTTCTCAGGAAAAAAAGACCTGGCAATCTGCTTCTATAAAGATTCTAACAAAACCAAACCCATTGCTGTCGAGTCGATTCCAACTCACAGGGACCCTATAAGACAGAGTACAGCTGCCCCATGGGGTTCCAAGGAGCAGCTGGTGGATTCGAACTGGGGACCTTTTGGTTAGCAGCTGAGTTCTTAACCACTGTGCCACCCCAGGGCTCCTCTGTAAAGATGACAGCCTAGAAAACCCTGTGGGGCAGTTCTACTCTGTTCTATAGGGTTGTTGTGAATCAGAATTGACTCCATGGGAACAGGTTTGTTTGTTTGTTTTTAAAATCTATACTGAAGGAGCCTTGGTGGCACGATGGTTAAGTGCTCTGCTGCTAAGTGAAAGGTCAGCTGTTTGAACCCTCCAGCTTCTCTGTGGGGCAACGACCTGACAATCTGTCCTGTAAAGATTACAGCCTAGGAAACCCTATGAGGCAGTTCTCCTCTGTCATGTGGGGTCGCTATGAATCCGAATCGACTCAACAGCACCTAAAACAACAAATTACAAGGCAGGCACCTGCTTGGTCCGAGTGAAAGAGCAAAAAGAGACAGCAGTGTTTGGGTGTCCGTCAGCCCCTCACCACCTAGCCCCATCTCCCCAGCCCCAGAGATCTCCCCTGGGAGCCACTCAATCCATCTCCTCCCAGACCTTTGTCTGTAGGTGTTCAATATGCAAAGGTGTGCACACACGTGCACACACACAGGTGAGATTTTATTTTAGATACTATCAGCCATCAACACAGGTAGTCCCCGACTTATGACAGGGTTCCCTCCTGATGACTCCGTCGTACGCCTGTTCTGACGTTAAGTTGAATACCTCATTTATTTATTTAGTTTTCTTTATTATTGCCTTTTATTATCTGTATCTTTATAGATCTGATGTTCATCTGTCTTTGGGGGTTAGAAACACTACAGGTAAGCATCTGCGTGATACCTCTGAGAACGGTAACATCAGCAAATTACACACTGCAACACTGTGTGTAGTATGTATTGCTAACTTGCTAACTATAAAAAACTATAAGATGGACAAAAAAAACCCACATGATCTAAAGTGTCGTAACTAGTATGTCGTCATCGTAAGTCGAGGACTACCTGTATTGGCTCACTTTGCGTATCTTGGAGAACGTCTCATGCCTGCCTAGAGTCCTCTCTGTCCCTTCCCATAGAGTGATGGCTCATGGTTTGTGTAAAAATGCTCCTCACCAGGTGGCATTTAGAAGGACTTCACCTGCTTCAGGCGATGTTGACATACTCACACGCCCCGTAAGCATTTTTGTTGTACACGTGTGAACATGCTTCTTAGGGTAGATTCCTAGGACTACAATTGCTGACCTGAAGGATGTACATATTTATTTTTTTTAATTTTATTGTGCTTTAGGTGAAAGTTTACAGTGCAAATTAGTTTTTCATTCAAAAATGTATATGCAAATGGTTTAGTGACATTGATTGCAATCCCCATTATGTCAGTGCTGTCTGACTTTCCACCCCGGGTTCCCCGTGTCCATTCGTCCAATTTTCCTGTCTCTTCCTTCCTTCTCGTCTTTGCTTTTGAGCAGGTGTTACCCATCTACTCTTGTATACTTGCAGGGTGTGCATATTTTAAATGGAGGTGGGTAGCTACAAATATCCCTTCAGTAAGTGGCATCAATGCGAGCTCATGCCTCACAGAGAAAGACAGCAGACATTTCTCGGATCCTCACCAACAATGGTGTAAGCAACCTGTCTCACCTCTCCTCTCCGGGGGTGAGAAGGGGCACCTCACTGAGGTTTCAAATTGTATTTACAGATGGACGGTGAAATCCAGCATCTTCCCCTACTGGAAGATAACAGAGAAGAAAATTGAGGTGACCTGGGAGGGTTTATTGTGACTTTTTAGTTACAACATCAAAACCATCATCCATGAGAGAAAAAATGGATAGGTTGGACTTCATTAAAATTAAAAACTTCTGCTCTAAAAAAGACAGTGTAAAGAGAATGAAAAGATAAGCCATATTTTAAAATCACTTGTATCAAATACAATGAGACACAGTTACTTTAAAACAAAGATGAGAATGTAAGGAGACAGGAAAACCAGATTATTGGAAATGGAACAACCCGAACAGAAATACCACGGATGTTCAAGGACTGGGAAAAAGCAACCAATGTCACTGAACAACTTGTGTAGAAATTGTTGACTGGGAACCTAAAGTTCTCTGTAAATCTTCAGAGAAAATACAATAAAACGTTATTAAAAAAACAAAACTAACCTTAACCTTAAACCAAAACTCTAATCCTAATACTAACCATAACCCTATATCCTAATTCTAAACTAACCCTAACCTTAAACCTAACCCTGATCCTAAAACTAAACCTAATCCTAAACCTACATCTAAACCTAAACCTAACCCTAACCCTAACCCTAATTTTAAACCTAAACCTAGCCATAACCCTAAGCCTAACCTTAACACAATCCCTAATCCTAAACCTCACCCTAACACTAAGCTTAATCCTAACCCTAAATATAACCCTAATCCATTACAAGCAAACAAACGAATAACCCTAATCCATTGCAAAAAAAAAAAACAAGTCACAGACTGGAAGAAACTATTTGCAAGACAGATATCTGATAAAGGATGTATATAAACCAAAAAACCTGTTGCCATCAAGTCAATTCCAACTCATAGCGACCCTATAGAACAGAGTAGAGCTGCCCCACAGAGTTTCCAAGGAGCGCCTGGCAGATTTGAACTGCCAACCCTTTGGTTAGTAGCTGTAGCACTTAACCACTATACCACCAGGGTTTCCAAGGATATATATATGGGGCCCTTAAAACTCAGAAATAAGAAAAAAAAAAAACCTGATTAAAAAAGGGGTAAAATGTCTGAACAGACACTTCACCAAAGAAGATGCACAGATCGCAAATGAACATGTGACCCAACATCATATGTCATCAAGCCCATTGGTACTAAGTTCATTCTGACTCATAACGACCCTATAGGACACAGTAGAACTGCACCATAGAGTTTCCAAGGAGCGGCAGGTGGATTTGAACTGCCAGCTTTTTGGTTAGCCACTGTAGCTCTTAACCACTGTGCCACTAACACCACAGTGAGATACCATCACACAGGTATCAGAATGGCTAAAATCTGAAAACTGACAACGCCAAATGTTGACAAGGGTGTGGAGCAACAGGAATGCCCATTCAACGCCGGCCATCATAGGATGGCTCTCCCATTGCCCATGGCCTTCTGGTCACTTCCAAGGCTGTAATCACGTTTTCTTTAGCAAGACAGAATGTCATCTATGCCTCCATCCCTCACACCCCAGCTGTTGAGGTTCCATGTGTTTACAGACCTGCGGCTCCATTGCCGCTCTGATGTCTCTGAACACTGTGTTCTAGTGACTTCAAGGTGAGGCTGGAGCAGCTGTGAGTTTGACAGCTGGCGGGGACGGGGGGCGGGGGACAGAGGACCGTGTGGCTGTGTTCAGTACAGCCCTCAGATCACAGGGTACGAACCCCCCTGACTAAGCACACTTAATATGCAGGCTCTTATCTCTCTCCCTTAGATGAAGACTTCCCTCCTGATTGTGAAATCCACGCTTACAGCAAATTAAAGGTGATTTGCATGCTCCTGTCCGTGTATACGCTTGTAGATTTTGATCTGTGGTCTTGCAAGACCGACCAGGTTTATTTCTGTTTGATTTCGGTGTCTCTTGCTCAGCATAGTACCCAACCAACTCAGGCTCCATTGCCAACCCTAGAACCGATTCTGCAATAAGCCAGGAGCCCGTTTCTTAGTTTTGCATGGCTGTTGGTTTTTTCAGTTTTCAAGCGACACCCCCACACCCGAGTCTCTCAGTACTGTAGCCTTAATTAGGATTGCAAAACAAGCAGCTGTCTGTTGGGCAGGAAACGGCTCTGCATGGATGCACTAATATCTTAATTTACGTGTCATTCTGTGAAAACAGTCGCCTGCTGGGTCTGGCGCCTGCCAGGAAAAAGGAGCGAGGAAGTCATACGAGTTGTGAAATATGTCTGCCATCGCTGAACCAGAACCCCAATAGCTGTGATAAGCTGGAGGGTTTTGTTTAAAAGGTCGAGAGAGAGAGAGACAGAGAGATGAGCAATAGACAAAAAGAGGCAAAGAGACAGAGACAAAGAGAGAGAAGAGAGAGACAAAAAGACAGAGAGGGACAGATAGGAAAAGATGCACTTACAGACAGATGAGAGGAAAGGAGGGGAGAGGAGAAAGAGAGGTGAGTACCCACTGATTTATTAAAGCCAGTTACTATCAAGTTGACTACCACTCATGGTGACCCTGTCTGTGTCAGAATAGAATCGTGCTCTATAGGGTTTTCAGTGGCTGATTTTTCAGAAGTAGACAGCCAGACCTTTCTTCCAAGGCACACTTGGGTGGGCTTCTGGTCAGCAGCCACACGTGTTCACTGCTTGCCCCACTCAGGGCCTCCTTAATTTACTCTCTATTTAAAGATAACCACTCAAATTTCTTCTCTAGATTAATAGATATTGACTTGTTGTTAGGTGCTGTCAAGTTGGCTCCAACTCATAGCGACCCTATGTACAACGGAACAAAACACCGCCTGGTCCTGTGCCACCCTCACAATTGTTGTTATGCTTGAACCCATCGTTGCGGCCACTGTATCACCATCTCTTTGAGGGACTTCCTCTTTTTCGATGACCCTCTACTTTACCAAGGATGATTTTCTTCTCCACGCACGGGTCCCTCCTGATCACATGTCCAAAGTACGTAAGATGCAGTCTCGCCATCCTCAATTCCGAGGAGCACTCTGGCTGTACTTCCTCCAACACAGATTTGTTCATTTTCTGGCAGTCCATGGTGTATTCAGTATTCTTCACCAACGCCGTAATTTGAAGGCTTCAATTCTTCTTTGGTCTTCCTCAATCATTGTCCAGCTTTCACATATATACGAGGCGATTGAAAATATCATAGCTTGGGTAAGGCGCACCTTAATCTTCAACATGACATTTTTGCTTTTTAACACTTTGAAGAGGTCTCTTGCACCAGATTTGCCCAATACAATGTGTTGTTTGATTTCTTGACTGCTACATCCATGGGCATTGATTGTGGATTCAAGTAAAATGAAATCTTTTATGGGCAAATATGCTCCAAAACCAGTCCAAGGAACCTTTCAGAGGGAGCCCAGAATTGTTTAATGAGAAACTAATTTCCTCTGTAAACTTTTACCTAAAGCACAATAAAAAAAAAAAAAAATGGAAAACAGCCCAGGCGGTATCAGTGACCTCATTGCTCTCTTCCTTAAACCCATGAGAGGGCTTTCTCCCTCCTCTCAAACCCCATGGAGCCATGGCCCTGAGGTGTGACCCTCAGTGGTGTTCACATTTTCCTGCTTCTGAGATCTGTTCCAGTCTCCCTGTTGTTTAAAATGAGCAGCATCCTGGAATTAGAGATCGAAGCATATTTTTGTGGTCTTGGTGACATTAGGAAATACCCAGGCTCACAGAAACAGATCTTTTAGGGAGTACAGAATAATAACCACTCGGTACAAGATATCAACTTGACAAAACCACGCTCCTCCCTCCCTGTTCCATCGCCCAGATGGGTGGGGTGGGAGGTGGTGTTATCGTGCTGGCTGGGACCCCACACCATGGCATAAGAGGGGCCCTGGCTAGTCAGAGGCAGCCCAGATTGGGGTCTCCAATATGGGACCCATGTTCCTAGGGCAAGTGAAGACAATCCATGTCAGAACTTGTATATATATATATATACATATATACATATATATATGGAAACCCTGGTGGTGTAGTGGTTAAGAGCTAAGGCTGCTAACCAAAAGGTTGGCAGTTTGAATCCACCAGGTGCTCCTTGGAAACCCTATGGGGCAGCTCTACTGTGTCCTATAGGGTCGCTATGAGCTAGAATCAACTCGATGGAAATGGGTTTGATTTTGGTTTAGACAGATAATTAGGCAGATAGACAGACAGATGGACAGACAGACGGATGGACAGAGAGACAGATAGATAGAGATGGATGGATGGAGGGATAGATGATAGATAAATAGATTAGATAGATAGATCGATGATAGATGATAGATAGATAGATAGATAGATAGATAGATAGATAGATAGATAGATAGATAGATAGATAGATAGATGATAGATAGACAGACAGATGGAGCCCTGATGGTGTAGTGGTTAAGAGCTAAGGCTGCTAACCAAAAGGTTGGCAGTTTGAATCTACCAGGTGCTCCTTGGAAACCTCATGGGGCAGCTCTACTGTGTCCTATAGGGTCGCTATGAGCTAGAATCAACTCGATGGGAATGGGTTTGGTTTTGGTTTAGATAGATAATTAGGTAGATAGACAGACAAACGGACAGACAGACGGATGGACAGAGAGACAGCTAGATAGAGATGGATGGATGGATGGAGGGATAGATGATAGATAAATAGATAGATTAGATAGATAGATAGGTGATAGATAGATAGATGGATGATAGATAGACAGACAGACAGATGGAGCCCTGATGGTGCAGTGGTTAAGAGCTAAGGCTGCTAACCAAAAGGTGGACAGTTTGAATCCACCAGCCACTCCTTGGAAACCTTATGGGGCAGCTCTACTGTGTCCTATAGGGTCGCGATGAGTCAGAATCGACTCGAAGGCAATGAGCTTGGGCATATATGTATGTCTGTGTATATATATATATTTATGAAACATAAGAAACACACTGTGCCTGATGAACATATTACGGAAGGATTGAGATCCAAGCACGTCTTCCACTTATAAATAAAATACACGTACCATTTTGAGATGAGAAATGCTCACTTACCCTAAAGGGCGGGGAAGCCCAGAGGCCTGCAAGGGAGTAAAGCTGAGGGTTTGAACAGTGTTTATGGCAGAAGAGGCGAGGTGAGCGGGGAAGCTCGGCTTGGAGAAAATGCCTGTTACGGATGCTACAGTAATGTCCTCGTAAGCAAGCAAGGAGCCCTGGTGGCTCGGTGGTTACGTGTTTGTCTGTTAACCAGAAGGTTGGCAGTTCGAATCCACCAGCTGCTCCTTGGAAACCCTATGGGGCAGTTCTGCTCTGTCCTGTGGGGTTGATATGAGTCGGAATTGACTCGACCTCAACAGGTTTTTTAATCTATGCTGAAGAAGCCCTGGTGACACAGTGGTTAAGAGCTCAGCTGCTAACCCAAAAGATCCACAGTTCAAATCCACCAGCCACTCCTTGGAAACCCCATGAGGCAGTTCTACTCTGTCCTATAGGGTTCCTATGAGTTGGAATCCACTTGACGGCAGTGGGTTTGGTTTGGTTTTGTATCTATGCTGAAAGAGCCCTGGTGGCAATGGCTAAGCGCCGGGCTGCTAAGTGAAAGGTTGGCAGTTTGAACCACCCAGTGGGTCTGCAGAAGTAAGGCCTGGCAATCGGCTTCCGTAAAGACTACAGCCTAGGAAACCCTATGGTTTCTTTGTGTACTTTGTTACACATGGTGTCACTATGACTTGGAGTCAGCCCGACGGCACTTAACAAAAACAAAAATACTGTGTGGGTGCAGGGTGGCTCAGTGATAGAATTCTCACCTTTCAGGTGGGAGACCTGGGTTCAATTCCCGGCCAAGGCACCTCACGGGTGGCCACCACCTGTCTGTCGGTGGAGGCTTGAGCGTTGCTGTGATGCAGAACAGGCTTTGGTGGAGCTTCTAGAGTAAGACAGACTAGAAAGAAAGACCTAAAAGACTTGCAAGCAGCGATGCAAACAGACACGTGTACACCAGGGTTCATTGTCGCTTGCCGCTCCAAACTGGAAACAGCTCAAGTGTCGATCAACACAAATGGTTGAGCACAACGTCAACATGGAATATTGACCCCTTAGCCATAAAGAGAAATGAAGCCCTGATTCGTGCGACGACATGGATGGACGGGGAAAACGTCATCTGAGTGGAATAAGACACAAAAGGACAGATACTGGATGATCTCACTGATAGGAAAATACACAGGGACAGAAGGTGGTTAGAGGTTACCAGGAGCTGGGGGCGGGGGGTGGATAAGGAGTGAGTACTCACAGGTACAGGGTTTCCTCTGGGGATGCTCAGAATGTCCTGGAACTAAATAGAGATGGTGGCTTCACAACATTGAGAATGTCCTAAATACCACTGAATTGTTCACTTAAAAAAGACTAGAAAACGGTAACTTTTATGTTATGTGCGCTGTACACACGCCACCACCAATTGCTCTGACTCGCGAAGACGCCGCGTGCGTCAGAGTAGGGTTGTGCTCCGCAGACTTCCCAATGGCTGGTTTTTCAGAAGTAGATTGCCAAGGCTTTCTTCTGAGGTGCCTCCGGGTGGACTCGAACCACCAACCTTTTGGTTAGTAGTGGAGCGCTTAGTTAACCGTTTGTGTCACTCAGGGTTTCCCTTATGAGACAACAACGGAGAGGGAGATGTGAGACACACAGACAGACACAGAGAAGGAAGACAGATGGCCATGTGACGATGGAGGCAGAGACTAGAGTGATGCCTGCCAGGAAAAAAGGAGCAAAGAAGTCACCAAGCCAAAAAACCCTCTGCTGTAGAGTCAATTCCGACTCACAGTGACCCTATGGGACAGAGTCCCATAAAGTTTCTACAGAGCACCTAGACGATTTGAACTGCTGACCTCTTGGTTAAAAGCCATAGCACTTAACCACTATACCACCAGGGTTTCCGAGGAAGTCACACATACTGGTAAATACAAGCACGTCTGTCACACTGAACCCAATTCCCAACAGCTGTGATTAAGTTGGGCGGGTTTGTTTAAAAAAAAAAAAAAAAAAAGAGGGAGAGAGAGACAGAAAAGACAGGTAGAGAGATAGAAAAAGCAGGAGAGAGACACAGAGAAAGAGACAGAGGTAGAGAGACAGAGAGAAAGCAGGAGAGAGACAGAGATAGAGGGAGAGAGACAGAAAGACAGAGACAGACAGACACAGTTGGAGAGAGACAAAGGGAGAGAGATGGGGGAGGCAGACAGAGAGAGACAGACAAGGAGAGAGAAAGAGATAGAGAGACACAGAAAAAGAGAGACAGGGAGACAGAGCGAGGAGAGAGACAAAGCCGCAGCCTTGGGGAAGCGGCCAGCCCCGCGCCTGCCCCCCGGTGTCCTGAACGCCACCCCGCTCCCGGTGTCCTGGTCCCTAATCCCTGGCTGCACTGAATCTCAGGACAGGTGAGGAGGGGCGGCGTGGCCACTCTCAGGGATCCCGGAAGCGACCGTTGGAGGCTCAAGGTCACGGCTGCCTGCTATTGTTCTTACTTCCTGATTTCCTGTGACCACAGCCCATCTGGGGCGCTACAGCCCAGCTTTCTTGCAGCACAGAGGCCAGGGGCCCCTGCCGGCACTGAACGTCCCCCAGCAAGCGCTTATCCTGAGGAATGCTTGCAAACTTTCTCATAAAACCTTCCTGCAACCCTGTGAAGACCTTCCCCCTTCACATGTGGGCAAACCGAGGCACACAGGGCTTGAGTGTTGTGCACAGCGAATGAAAGGTGCTGCTTCAGTTCTTCTGCCTCAGAAAAACGCCTCAGCCCTGTGATGGTCTCCACATAGGAGGGTCCGTGTGGGATATGAGCCCACATCTATGAGCCCCTCACCCTGCCCCATCCCCGGCCAAGTCTCTCATCATCCCTGCCCTCTCCCCCCCATCACAGCAGGGCCTTCTGGGGCCACACTTTGTGCCAAGAATTCCCAAGGAGGAGAAGGGGCCCAGACTAGGACCCTGGAGTGCGCTTGCCTCTTGTCACACAGAGGGCCAGCCTCGTTTGAGGATGTTCACTTTGACCCTGTAGATGGTTGTATGCCTGCCTGTGCCTCGGGAGGGCTTGAGAACAAGACAAACCCAGGAAAGGGATGCAGAGGGTCTCAGTGGGTTCCCCATGCCCGCTGCCCAACACCAGGCCACCCAGGAGCCCCTTAGCCTGGTGAGCGGAAGCATCTTGCAGCCCTATTCTGCCCCCAATAATACTCATTGTTGTGGGTTCTTGTTCAGTCAACCCCATGCACGGCAGAACTAAAGGCCAACCTCGTGGTCGGTTGTGGATCAGACTGTTACGCTCCACAGGGCTTTCACTGGCTGATTTTCAGAAGATTGCCGTGCCTTTCTTGCTAGTCTCTTTAAGTCTGGACTCTCCGCTGAAACCCGTTGACCATCACAGTGACACCAAACCCTCCACTAACAGACAGGTGGTGCTGCACATGAGGCGCACTGGCGGGGAATCGAACCCGGGTCTCCTACACGGGAGGTAAGAATTCTACCACTGAGCCACGACTGTCCCCACCAATAACGCTTGGAGGGAAGGAAGCAATTAGTCCACGCTATGCAAACCAGTCACAGATGAAAGACTGGGATGAAGTGCTTATCTTAACCCCATTTCTCTTGTGTATCACAGTCCAGCTGGACCTGCAGCAGCTGTGAGTCCACGGCCTGGAACCAGCCCAGCTGAGTCCGGGGTCACTGACACCTTCTCACCTTGGTTTCTGCTGCTCCAGCCTGCCCACCTGACCCCTCACCCCTCTGCACAGGACACACGGACAGTTGCCTTAGGCCATGGCGATGTGGATAGCTGGGTGACATCCTGACCCTCTTTGCCGCCCCTCTGAATTCCTCCCTGCACCCTTACCTGTGAGGATACCGTGTGCAGGTCTGTGTCCCCTGGCCCCAGGACAGCTGGCCCCTGTGTCGTCCTGGGCAAGGGCCCTTTCTCCCATCAGGCATTGACCACAGATACCTCTGAATCCTCAGTGTTTAGTCTAGGGTTTCCCACCGGGATGTTCTCAGTAAATGCCGAGCGAATCAATGAGTGGATGCATGAGTGACACGAGGTTGACCTTGATCAATGTGGAGTCAGTGAGTGAATGGGCTAATGAAAGGATGTCACACAGGACGTAGGACACTCTAGAGAAATGCAGACTGAATGAATGAATGAGTGAATGAATGGCACAGGGAACGTTGTTGATATATGTGGAGTGAATGATGGATGGATGGACGGATGGACGGATGGATGGATGGATGGATGGATGGATGGATGGATGGATGGGTGGATGGACGGATGGATGGATGGACGGGTAGGTGCACGGACGGGTAGGTGGACGGACAGACGGATGGACGGACAGACGGATGGACGGACGGACGGATGGACGGACGGACGGACAGACGGATGGATGGATGGAAGGATGGATGGATAGGTGGATGGATGGGTAGGTGGATGGACGGACGGATGGGTGGACGGGTAGACGAGTGGACCGGTGGACGGGTGGACGGGTGGATGGGTGGATGGATGGATGGATGGACGGATGGAAGGATGGATGGGTAGGTGGATGGACAGGTAGGTGGACGGACGGATGGACAGACGGATGGATGGATGGTGGATGGGTGGATGGGTGGGTGGATGGGTGGATGGACGGATGGATGGATGGACGGGTAGGTGGATGGACGGGTAGGTGGATGGACGGATGGGTGGATGGACAGACGGATGGATGGATGGACGGACGGATGGATGGAAGGATGGATGGACAGACGGATGGATGGATGGACAGACGGATGGATGGAAGGATGGATGGATAGGTGGATGGATGGGTAGGTGGATGGACGGACGGGCGGGTGGATGGGTGGACGGGTCGATGGATGGATGGACGGACGGATGGATGGATGGATGGAAGGGTGGACGGGTAGGTGGATGGACGGGTAGGTGGACGGATGGACAGACGGACGGACAGATGGATGGTGGATGCATGGACGGGTGGATGGGTGGATGGTGGATGGGTGGATGGGTGGGTGGGTGGGTGGATGGGTGGATGCGTGGATGCGTGGATGCATGGATGCATGGTTGGATGGATGGATGGTGGATGGGTGGATGGATGAATGACACAAAGGACCTTCTAGATAAATGCAAAGTGGATGAATGAGTAAATTAATGAATGATGTTCTTGGTACGTGCAGATTGCATGAATGAATGAATGAGTAAATTAATGAACAGGATATTCTTGGTAAATGCAGAGTGCATAAGCGAGTGACTGGACAGAAAGAAGGGGCAGTAATAATGTTGACCCACCACCTTCCTCATCAAGGTACCGAAGCAGACCCACAAACCTGACTTCTGCTACAGAATCAGGAGATCCCAACAAGACCAATCAGAACTCTTTGAGAGCTGTGACTCACAGTTGCTGGGTGAGAGAGAGTGTCTCTTTGCCTTTGGGTTCTGCTCTGCAAAGATGGAGGCCCAGGGCTACCAGAGACCCACCTCCCCATCACCCAGAGCGAGTTGTGTTCACAAGAGACACTAAAGCCTGCAGCCAAGGGAGGCAGACAGAAGCAGAGGTGAAATATATAAAAGAGGGAGACCAAGAGCTGACAACCACTTAAGCACCTTGATCTAGCCATGCCTGAAGCGGCCCTGGAATTCCTAATTGCCAAAGCCAACGAATTTCTGCACTGACCTATGCTAGCTTGAGTTATGTTTCTAGCACGTGCCACCAAGGGAGTCATGATGTGTACTTGCATTTATTTGGATCATTTCAGAAGCACAGATGGAGCACATTCTATGTGCCGAGCAAGGTGTTACATGTGGAGGTTACAAGCCTGTGGACGCCTCCCCTGCACCCTCAAGGGCTCAGAGTCTTGAGGGATGAGAGGTCACCTGCTGGCTCTCCTTAGTCTCCTAAGGGTTTCCCGTGCCCTGGTGGATGCCAGGTGTCCATCAAAGTTTCTCAATCAGTGGTCCACTTCTCTGGGATCCTGGTGTGGAGTGGACAAGACCTGCCCACTCTGAGTGGTCTTAGCTCAGTATCCCCAGACCAGGCCATGGACAGAGCTGTGTGGGGGGCAGGGAGGTGCTGCTTTCTGACTTCACCTGCCTCCAGAATGTGGGCCTTCTCTTTAGGAGGACATGGAGCTGGGTGCTGACCGATACAAGTCTTTATGTCCATACCCAGAGGGCCAGTCCCAGAGGCCTTGACCACCTCCCCTTCCTTCCAAGGCAAAGGGATGCCCCGAGGCTCAGTACCACCTGCTGTCTACACTCAGGGTCCAGCCACCCATCTTTCCTCTGTGGGTAGGAGTCTCTGGCAAATGCCTTAGCTTGCTGTGCCTCAGTTTCCTTATCCATAAAACCAGGGCCATGATAATAGTGCCTGCCTCAATTCTGGAAACCCTGGTGACATAGCAGTTAAGAGCTATGGCTGCTAATCGAAAGGTCAGTTTGAATCCACCAGGCAATCCTTGGAAACTCTACGGGGCAGTTGTACTCTGTCCTATACGGCCTCAATTGCAGGGCACAGTCAGCACTCAACCGATGCCAATTATTATTGTTTGTAAGAAACAAAAACATCAAAAAACAAACAAACAAAAAACCCCAAAGGCAGGTGCTCAGGGAGTTCTGACTTGGCTAGGTTTGGAGAGAGCTGACTTTCACTTTGAGTGTGATTGAGCGTCTCTGGGTCGTGCAAACGGTAAACACGCTCGGCTGCTAACCAAAAGGGTGGGTCACTGGAGTCTACCTTGAGGTGCCTCGAAGAAAGGCGTGGTGATCCGCTGCTGAAAAACCAGCCCCTCAAAACCTCATGGAGTGTAGTTCTCCTCTGACCTACGTGGGGGCCGCCAGGAGTCAGAGTGGACTGACAGTAAACAGTTTAGGAGTCCCTCGGTGGTGCAAACGGTCAACTCGCCCCGCTGCTAACTGAAGGTTGGAGGTTCAGGTTCAACCAGGGGTGCCTTGCAAGAAAGGCCTGGTGACCGATGTTTGAAAATCAGCCACTGAAAACCCTGTGGAGCACAGTTCTATTCTGACACACATGGGGCCGCTGTGATTTGAGTGGACCTGATGGTAATGGGCACCGGTAAAGTGGGGTGATTACCGTTAGAGCGAGAATTGCTATTGTAACTGACAGGATGGGTTAGTTATTTTGTGCTCGCACATCTTCAGGTGTGCAAAGATGCGTGTTTCCTGTAGCAACCTCAGCCATCCTCATTGTCCCCTCCCCACCAAGCCCCACGACTCCTTTTGGGTCTCTGTCCTCTCTCTATGTGTGCCCACAGGCTGCACAGGACTTGGCTGTGCCTGGGTTAAAATGGTACCCCCTACGATGTGCTGGAGGGGACAGTGGTGGCCCAGTGGTGGAATTCTCACCTACCATGCAGGAGACCCATGTTCGATTCCCAGTCAACGTCCCTTGTGTGCAGCCACCACCCATCTGTCTGTCGAGGCTCATGTGTTGCTGTCATGCTGGACAGGTTTCAGCAGAGCTCCCAGACTAAGAAAGACTAGGAAGAAAGGCCTGGCAATCTTCTCCCAAAATTCAGCCAATGACAAACCCTATGGACCGCAACCATCCTATCTACAACCGATCATGGAGGTGGTGCAGGACCTGGCAGTGCTTGGTTCTGTCGTGCATGGGGTCGCCATGACCACTCGGCGGCAACAGTAGCAAGAAAAACAATTTTCACATGAGGTTTGAGGTCAGGCATGAGAGGTTAGGCTTTTCTCACCCAAAGGTCTTTCTGTGTGCTCGCTATCGCAGATCAGGGGAGTTTAATATGACATACCGCCCCCCCATCTGACAGTTTGTGGTGCCGTGGTGGCTGCCGTGTTGCTGTGAGGCTGGAAGCTAGGCCACTGGTATTTCAAATATCAGCAGGGTCACCATGGTGGGCAGGTTTTGTTGGAGCTTCCAGACTAAGACAGACTAGGAAGAAAGGCCTGGCCATCTACTTCTGAAAATCAACCCATGAAAAAGCTATGGATGGCATGGTTCCCATCCACAACCAATCACGGCGACGGCGCTGGACCCGGGCAGCATTTCGTCCCATTGTGCATGCAGGTGCCGTGAGCCGAGGCCAACTAGATAAAAGCAGCCAACAAAAACACTAACGACAGTAACAAGCGCTGAACACCCTCCCCGAAATCCAAACAGCATCTTTGAGATGAACAGGGAAGCGTCTCCGCAGTCTTGGTTACTGCTCTGTTCACAGCCCTCCAGCCCCCACTTCCCGTGACTTACTGCGGCTGCGGGTTGGGGTTGGCTGCGGTCCTGGGCCGGCTGTCCTGGGGGCAGCGGGGGCTCAAGGACCCTCCTCCCCCATCCCTTTTCTGTAGACAGGAGCAGAAGACAGGACCCCGAAGAATGAGGGGCGGTGTTTAACTGCAGCGGACTTAATTAAGGGCCCCGAGGTTATGAAACACGTCCCAGAGGAGCATAACAATAGGTGGACAAGGTTCCGCTTTCCAGAGGCAGGGGCTTTACAGGTTCTTTTTTTTTTTTTTTTAATTCACACGTTTGAATACGTTTTCAAAAAATACGTGTCTCCTCAATACATTCAGGGACTAACCTCACGCGGGCTATTTTATGAAAATACAGTGAATTTAAGCGTGACTCCCCCCACCCCAGATATTTTTCATGTTAACATACCCATATTGTCTTATTTTGTAAAGGTACATTTGAAATATTTATTTTAAAAGCATGCGTTTTTATAAGAGTTCTTTAAAAGCTGGGCTCATTGGGTGGTGAGTTTAAGCATGATCTCCCTTGAATATATATATTTTTTTAATTTTTATTGTGCTTTAAGTGAAAGTTCACAAATCAAGTCGGACTCTCACACAAAAATTTATATACACCTTGCTATATGCTCCTAATTGCTCTCCCCCTAATGAGACAGCCCACTCCTTCCCTCCGCTCTGACTTTTCGTGTCCATTTGGCCGGCTTCTGACCCCCTCTGCCCTCTAATCTCCCCTCCAGACAGGAGCTGCCCACATAGTCTCATGTGTCTACTTGATCCCCTTGAATATTTTTATAGTAGCGTTTCCACATTATTTTATCTTTTAGAAAAGGGTACTTAAAATGTTTATTTTAAAAGTATTTACTATTCGTTATTTAAAAGGTGTATCCATTGGGTTGTGATAACCAGGTGCCATCGAGTTGACTTGGACTCATGGAAAACCCCTTTTGTGTGGCAGAGGAGAACCGTGCCCCACAGGGTTTGAATGGCTGATTTTGGGGAAATAGTTTGCCAGGCCTTTCTTCCAAGGCACCTCTGGGTGGCCTCAAACCTCCAGTCTTTCAGTTAGCAGTTGACTTCATTAACCCTTTAAGATAAGAGTGTGATAAGAGTGGCCTTTATTCTCAAAGAAGTAGTTGGACCGTTACATATTCTCATATACCTGAAAGGGGGCAGAAACCCTGGTGGTGCAGTGGTTAAGAGCTCGGCTGCTAACCAAGAGGTCGGCAGTTCAAATCCACCAGGCGCTCCTTGGAAACTCTGTGGGGCAGTTCTACTCTGTCCTGTAAGGTCACTATGAGTCGGAATTGACTCAATGGCAACGGGTTTGGTTTTTTTGGTTTTTCTGAAAGGGGGCCAAGTGGGGATAGGTGGAGGGCAGGTCGGGTGTTTAAGGAGAAGCCTGCTTGCTAACAAAAATTCCAAATACCGCAACACATATACTATAAAAGCAAACTTCCCTGACGGTCACACTATACGTTGAGTGTGATTTATCTCATTGAGTTGGGCCATTAAGATTGGCTCAAACAGCCAATTTTTTACAACACACATTTTACCACTGTTAACAAGAGAGAGAGAGAGAGAAAAAAAAAAAAAACTTCTTTATAACCTACCCCCTACGTCATCAAAGAATCCAACAAACATTTTGGTGACAATTCCTCTTGAGCTGTATTTCCCTGCTTGGGTTTTAAAGTAGAGACATGATGTTGTTGAGAGGACCCGCCATCGAGTCGGCCCCCGACTCACTGTGACCCCACACACAACTGAACGAAGCACTGCCCGGCCCTGGGCCATCCCCGTGATTGGTTGGGGGACCAGACCTTTGTAATCCATCGGTTTTATCATTGGCTGGTTTTCGGAAGTAGATTGCCAGGCCTTTCTTCCTAGTCTGTCTTAGCCTGGAAGCTCCGCTGAAGCCTGGTCAGTATCACAGCAACACACAAGCCTCACTGACAGGCAGGTGGGGGCTATGCGCGAGGTACATTGGCCAGAATCGAACCCAGGTCTCCCGCATGGAAGGTGAGAATTCTACCACAGCCTCGGCATGAAGACAGAGGGTGTCTTCTTTTTAACCGAAATGCCACAAGCACATGGCTTTTACAAACAGAGATTTATTTTCTTACAGTCTAGGAGGCTAGAAGTCTGAATTCAGGGCGCTGGTTCTAGGGGAAGGCTTTCTCTCTCTGTCGGCTCTGGGGGAAGGTCCCTGCCTTTTTGGCTTCTGCTTCTGGGTTCCTTGGAGACCTCCATGTGTCTTGGCACCCATCTTCCCTCACCACCCTTCTGCTCAATTGCTTATTTAATTTCTTTCATACCTCAAAAAGGAGCCCTGGTGGCATAGTGGTTAAGAGCTTTGCCCGCTAACGAAAAGGTAGGCAGTTGGAATCCACCACTGCTCCTTGGAAACCCTGTGGGTCGGTTCTGCTCTGTCCTGTAGGGCCACTAGGAGTCTGAATCGACTGGAAGGCAGCGGGTTTGGTTGGTTTGTTACATCTCCAAAGAGACTGACTCAAAATACACCCTACACTTATCCTGTCTTATTAACATAACAAAGACAACACATTCCCGAATGGGATTACAACCACAGATATAGGGGTTAGGATTTACAACCCATGTTTTTGGGGGACACAGTTCAACCCACAACAGTGAGGAAGTCAAATTAAAATTGATACTGAGAGTTGGTTTTCTCGAGCCACATGAGACAGCCACATCGCAAGGCTGCAAGCCCCCAGTGTGTGAAATTTCAGATTCCACCGTCTGCTCTCCCCACAGTGGTTTCCCCTTTGATCTCTGGACCCCCCCATCCCCCCACCCTCCCCACAGTTCAGGATTCCACTTCCTGCAGCCTCTGGCCTTCGTGTGGGGCTGAGAAGGAGGTCGGTCATCTCAGTATATTCCAGGGACCACATGAGGGCTACTTTGCCACTAAGGTTCCTGGTTGGCAGTTCAAACCCACCCAGCCATGCAGCCAAAGAAAGGCCTGGTGACCTGCTTCCATAAAGATCACAGCCTAGAAAAAGCCTATGGAGCACAGTTCTACTCTGTCACACGTGAGGTCGCCAGGAGTCGGAAACGCCTCCAGGGCAACTAGGAACAACCGTTTTCTCCCCGGATATGCGGTGCGTTTAAACACAGGGTCCCTCGAATATTTTTAGTGTCGACGTTTTGTGAATTAAGTCGCCGCAGCAGTAGACCAGGATTGAGGCTAACTGTCCGCACGGAGGAGAGTGATCTCGAGAAACGCAGTTAGCTGCAACAGTGGACTCGAGCGCACCCACGATGGCAAAGATGGCGAGGACCGGTGTTTGGCTCTGGTGCCGACTTTGGACACGTCATCAGGAAAGACCAATCGCTAGAAAAGGACGTCATGGTTGGTGAAGTGGAGGGTCAGTGAACACAAGGGAGACCCTTCATGAGCTGGAGTGACACAGTGGCCACAACGATGGACTCAAGCGTACCAAAGATCGTGACGATGGCGCCGGACCAGGTGATGTCTTGTTCTGTTGTGCACGGGGTCGCCGTGAGTTGGAGCCGGATCCATGGCAGCTAACCACAACACACCCAAACAGGGGCTAATTGACAGGTACGTCTTTTTTGGGCGCACAACTGAACCCACAACAGACTATGGCGTACCCCCTGCAGGTCCCCAAGATCTAGCTAAAGCAGCCCCTGTTCTCCCCAAACCCCATATCTGTCTCCCAGGTCCCCAGGCCCCCCACCACCCACCAACACCCCACGTCAGCTGCGGACCCCTTCAAGGCTCTGACCCCTCTTGGAGGCCTGTGTGGCGCTCAGCTGGGGTCACTCGCTGTCCACGTTTGCTGGACTGAAGGGTTCCCAGGGCTAATGTCAGATACGTCCCCGATAGGGGGCACAGGCTGGTCACCCCACTCCTCCGTAGCTGCTCCCAGAGACAGCCAGGAGTGGGAGGCCGCACACCCCAGGGGGAAGTAAGCCCAGGAGCCTCTGGGAGTTCCCAGCCCGTGCTTGAGGCAGGTGGCCGCAATCACAGTTCCGCCGTCTGGGGGTTGGGGAATTTGGACACTGCCCTTTACCTTGACCCCAGGCCGTCCTGCCATGTGTGGAGACCAGTGTGATGGAGGGAGGGCCTGGCCCCTCAGTCTCCCAGGTGCTGCAAGCGTCTCTGCCCTTCCCTCGTACCACCAGCTGGCCCCCTCAGCTGCCTCCTGGGGCGGGATCTGGTCCCTGTGGCCCAGCTCAGGCAGAGAAACGTCAGACCCCCATGAGGTGCCGCTAGGCCCCTGGAGGTAGGTTTGCAGACTCAGGTTCCCTCCGATCTGGTTTGGTTTGTGTTTTTATCTTTGGAAGCAAAGTCACGTCTTGGTTTGGGGTTGTTGTCCTCTACGACCAGCCGTGAGTCCCCGGGCGGTGCAAACATTGAACCCCCCGGGCTGCTAACTGGAAGGTTGGTGGTTTGAGTTCACCCAGGAGTGTCTCAGAAGGAAGGCCTGGCAATCTACTTCTGAAAAATCACCCACTGAAAACCCCGCGGGGCACAGTTCTACTCCGACAAACACGGGGTGCTATGAGTCAGAGTTAACTGTAGGGCAACTGGCTTTTCAATTTTTTTAATGACCGTTTATAGCAGGACAGTGGTGGTTCCATGATACAATCCTCACCTTCCATTTGGGAGACCTGAATTCGCTTCCCAGCCAGTGTACCTCAGACACAGCCCCCACCCGTCTGTCTGTGGAGGCTTGCGTGTTGCTATGACGCTGAACGGGTTTCAGTGGAGCTTCCAGACTGAGAGAGACTAGGAGGAAAGGCCTGGAGATCTACTTCCAAAAATCAGCCAGCAAAAACCCAGTGGGTCTTAAGGGTCTGATCCAGAACAGATCATGGGGTGGCTCAGGGCCGGGCACTGTTTCGTTCAGTTGTGCGTGGGGGTGCGGTGAGTCCGGGCCGACTAGACAACGGCGAACAATGTCAGCGTGATCAACTGTAAGGTCCACAGTAAATGGGTCTGTTTCTGCCGGCCTTGGCTAGTGGTCTCCAACCTGCTCTCCCTCGCGACTTCTAACAGGGACTCATCCCAAATCGGGTTGATGACAGTCAGGAAGGGCCACACACTCTGCCGAGGGCCTGGCTCCACTTCCTGCTCTGTCTTTGGGGCCCTCTAGAGGGCTCTGTCCCCCTGCTGTGCCCATACCCACAGCATGGAAGTCTCTTTCAGCCGTAACCCAGGGCTTCCAATGAACGGCGCCCCCAAAAGCCATGTCCACACCCTCAGCCCCGGGACCTCTGAATGCTACCTCATTGGGAAAAGGGTCTCTGTAGGTGAGATTAAGGTACAGACCTAGAGAGAAGGCCAGCCTGGACTAGTTGCTGCTGTCGAGTCAATTCCAACTCATGGCGACCCCAGGTGTGCAGAGTAGAAGTGTGCCCCACAGGGTTTTCAAGGCTGTGACCTTTCGGAAGCAGGTTGCCGGGCCTGTCTTCAGAGGTGCCCCTGGGTGGGTTCGAACCACCAGCCTTTCAGGTAATAGTTGAGCGTTTACTATATTTTAACGCAAATAATGTTTTTTACCAACCTCGCAACCCCTTTTTCCCAAGAGCTATTTTCATAAATGTGCATTTTATGTCATTTATGTGGGCACATTATTTGCAAAAAATACTATAACCCAGGGACTCCTGGATTAGGGTGGGCCATAAATCCAATGACCGGGTTCCTTATAAGAGACAGACAGAGGGGAGACGCCACGTGAAGACGGAGCAGGGATTGCAGTGATGTGGCCACAAGCCCAGGAACACCTGGGGCCACCAGCAGCTGGGAGAGACCAGGAAGGATCCCCCCCTAGAGACTCCGGAGGGAGCGCAGCCCTGTCCACACCTCGAACTTGGGCTTCTGGTCCCCAGAACTGAGACAATAAATTTCTGTTCTTTTTGGGCAAATGCATAGAGACGAAAGTTTATTAGGGCTTACTAGGGGCTGGGTGGGGGGTGGGTAGGAGTGGCGAGTTATTGCTTAAGGCGCTCCGAGGTTCTGTTTAGGGGGACGAAAAACATTTGAAAACGGTTGGTAGCAATGCTTGTGCAACACGATGAAGATAACTGATGTCACTGAGTTGCACACTTCAAAATGGTTAAAATGGCAAGTGTTTTGATATATACAGGGGGCAGCGGTTAAAGCGATTGATTGCCAACCAGAAGGTTGGTGGTCTGAACCCACCGGTGCCTCCGCGAGAGAAAGATGTGTCGGTCTGCTACGGGAGAGGCTGACAGCCCCAGAAACCCTATGGGGTCGCTCTGAGTCGGAATGACTCGATGGCTGTGGGTTTTTTGGTTTTGATGTATTGTTGTGATGTGCCTTCGCGTTGATTCCAACTCATAGCGGCCCCTTGTGTTAGAGAGTAGAGCTCCCCCGTAGGTTTCCCAGGCTGTAAGCTTTGCGGGAGATCATCAGGTCCTTCTTCCGAGGGCCTGCGGGGTGGGTTCAAACCTCCAATCCTTTGGTTAGCAGCCACGTGCTTAACCGTTGCACCACCAGGGCTCCTAATCCCATTTTAGTGATGTCTTTATAAGCGACAGGGCCCGGGTTGCACAGTGCTTAAGTGTTTGGCTGTTAATCAAAAGGCCGCAAGTTGGAATCCACCAGCCACTCCTTGGAAACCCTGTACCAAGAAAACAAACAAAACCAAACCCGTTGCCATCTAGTCGATTCCAACTCACAGCGACCCTGTAGGACAGAGTGGAACTGCCCCATAGGGTTTGGAAACCCTATGGGGCAGTTCCACTCTGTCCTACAGGGTCGCTGTGAGTCAGAATTGACTCTATGGTATCATTCATTTAAACAACACACAAAGGAATTGTTTCTACGGATTTGGAAATTTTAGACAATTCTTTCTCTCCCTGAGCTGGGTTTTATTCTCACTTTCCCCACTGGTTCTAGACTTCTCGTGATGTAGATGGATGTTTGAAGGTCTTTTCTTGATGACCCTCTCAAAGTCACGCATGACAGACCTGCACAGTCAGAGGAGGAGGCGTGGAGGGGGAAGTGGGGAGACTCCACCCCACAAATGCACAGAGGAGGGGGCATGGAGGGGGAGGTGGGGGAGACTGCACTGCACAAATGCACACATCGGAGGAGAGGGTCATGGAGTCGGGGGTAGGGGAGATCACACCCCACAAATGCACAGTCAGAGGAGGGGCCATGGAGCAGGCATTGGTGGGGGGGACCCTGAGCTGGCCACAGGGGCGTGAAGGGCAAGGAAGTGGGGTGGAGGTTTGGAGGTGCACCTGGTAGCCAGGTGAGGGTCCTGGTGGTCTGTAGGCTGGGCTGTACTTGGTGCACACGAAGCTGTGGACATTCCCTTCAGGGCCAGGCTGGGGCTGGGGGTCGGAGTAGGGGGAGCCCTCATCCTCCCAGGAAAAGTCCTGCAACTCTAGGAGGGGCGTGGACAGCCCCAGCCCCTGCCTCACCCACCATGGACACCCACCTCTGTTGCCATCTCCGGCTCCCCAGGAAGACCCAGTGGGAGCCACAGGGTCGTATCTGTCCCCCTCATCTGAGGACAAATATCCTACCACAGAAGTCTGACACTCTGAGCAAAATGAAAACCAATTTCAGTGGGAAAGAGGATCTGGGCTAATTTGTGAGCTGGGCTGGAGCCACCCAGCTCCCTGCGTGGGGGTGTTTCTCTTGGGCAGGTGCAAGTGGGGCAGGACCCCCACACCATCCCGAGCTCCAGACAACTGAGGGAGCATGGAGCCAGGGATGGGGTGCAGACCCTGCTCTGACCCCAGGGCTGTGGTGAGAAGGTGGGGGGAAGTCAGCAGGTGCTCCAGGTGTACAACTGAGACTTCTCACCTTTATTTCCCAGATGAGCTGTCTCCTGGGATCCCTTGTTGTCATAGCAATGCTGGACTAGGTTTATCACAAACACTGCCGCTAAGGAGCCAACGACATCTGACCCTATGGGCAAGGATTGTCTTTGAGCGTTTGCAAGAACCAGGGACAAGCCCCCGCATATAAGGATGCACTGTCCCAGGCTGCGGAGAAGGGGTGCACCTGGCCCCACAAGACAAAACCTCCATGGCTGGTCGTTTGCATGGCTGTTGAGAAGTGGCAGTGGGGTGTTTATTTAGAGAGAAGCCTTGCACCCTGGAGGAAGTTCCTGCCTACCTGGGGAGATAACGGCAAGCCTGTGGGGGGGGGGGGGTGGGTTTCAGAAATGCCAGGTTTCCTGTGGGTGGGACTTAGAGCTGCAGGACGGCCCCCAAGACAGTGTTTATGGCCCAGGATGAGGAAGTTGGAGCTGGGACATCACAAGGCTGGTTTTCTCTCGTTTTTAAAAAATGGAGGTGAAATTCACGTACCGTAAAATTAACTGTTTTGAAGTGCGCAGTTCAGGGGCATGGAGTCCATTCGCAATGTTGTGTGGCCAACCACCACCTCAGCCTGGCGCAGAAGATTCTCATCACCCCAAAGGAGACCCCGTACCCATTAGCACTCATTCCCGTCTCCCCCTTCCCCAGCCCCTGGCAACCACTGGTCCGCTTTCTGTCCCCATGGATTTGTCAGTTCTGGACATTTCACATAAATGGATTCAGGCAGTATTTGGCCTTTTTTTGGTGCCTGACTTATTTCACCGAGCGTATGGTTTGCAAGGTACATACACATCCTAGCCTGTATCAGGACTTCACTCCTCTTTTACGGCTGAGTGGCGCAGTGCTTAACAGCTAGGCTGCTAACCAAAAGATCAGCAGTTCGAATCCACCAGGTGCTCCTTGGAAACCCTATGGGACAGTTCTACGCTGTTCTATAGGGTCGCTATGAGTCAGAATTGATTTGGTGGCAACAGGTTTGGATTCTTTTTGGTTTTAGTATCCATCGCGTGTATGGACCACGTTTCACTGTTTAGCCATCATAAAGTGACGTTGAGCACAGTCACCACCTCCATGTACAAAATTCTCGTCACCCCAAAAGGAAACCCCATGCCCATAGCACCTGCCCCCAGTTTCCCCTAGCCCCAGCCCCTGGCCACCACCAATCTGATTTCTGTCTCTACAGATTTCTCTCTTCTGCACATTTCGTGCAGATCAAATCAGACATGTGATCACATTCATATAACATACAATTTACCCTTTTAAAGTGCACGATTCAGTGGCGTTAATACAGTCCCAATGTTGTAAACCAACACCTTTATCTAGTTCGGGAACACCTCACCACTTGGGAAGGAAAACCCTGATCCGTTAGCATTCAGCGCCCACTACCCCACTCTCAACCCCACTCTAAAGCCCCTAATCCACTGTCTGTCTCTCTGGATTGGCCTGTTCTGAATATTTTCTAGGAGTGGGATGGTAACTCACAGTTGACATTGGGGAATCCCAGATGGAACCAGACCCTCAGCTGAGCAGCTGGTCCCTCAGAAGCCACTAACCTGCCTGAGCCTCAGTTTCCTTATCTTTAAAGTGTAATGTTCCCATCTTGAGTACTGCAAACAAGGCACAGCTTGCAAAAGTGCTCCTAGCCCTTGAGCTGCCAGGAGACGTGGGAACGCCTCAGGCAGGCACCTTCCTGGGGCTGAATATACCCACCCCCCGCCACAGGACCACCCACGCACCCCACTTGCACACCAAGCCTTTCAATCACCTTAAAGAACATCTTTCAGACACCTTTAAATGTTCAGGGGAAGCTACAAGGAGCAGGGGATCAGATGATGCTAGTTTTTAGATTAGAAGGAGCGTGGTGAAATGTGACAGCCCGGAGAGCCTAGTGGTTGTTGACCAGCACCCAAGGCTCACAGAAAGCTGGGCCCAGGGATGCAGCCAGGGACTGTGTGGGCTCCTGTTCACACAAAAAGGATGAGGCAGGCGGGTAGCCTGGTGCTGGGTTTTGGCAGGAGGGTTCTGAAAGTCTGCCTGTATATCATCCATCCATCTGTCCGTCTATCTATCCATCCATCCATCTGTCTATCTATCCATCCATCTATCCGTCTGTCTGTCCATTTGTCCATTCATCCATCCACCCACTCACCCACCCACCCACCCATCCATCCATCCATCCATCATCTTTCTATTCATCCATTCATCCATGTATCATCTTTCTATCTACTCATCCACCCATCTATCATCTTTCTATCCATCCATCCATACATCCACCCATCTATCATCTTTCTATCTAGCCATCCATCCACCCATCTATCTATCTATCATCTTTCTATCCATCCATCCATCCGTCCACCCATCTGTCCGTCCGTCCGTCCGTCCATCCATCCGTCCATTCATCCATCCATCCACCTACCATAAATCTATCATCTATCTGTTTATCTATGATCAACCAATTAATCTATCATCAGTTTATCCTCTACATATTATCTATCTATCAACCCACCTACTCACCCACCCATCCATCTATCGCAGTGGTTCTCAACCAGGGATGATTCTGCCTCCCTCTCAGGGGACACTGGTCATGTCTGGAGATATTTTTGGTTGTCACAACTGGGGTGGAGGGAGCTACTGGCATCTGGTGGGTGGAGACCAGGGAAGCTGCTCAAGACCCTGTAGTGCACAGGAAGGTCCCCATCATAGAATGATTCAGCCCCAAATACCCGCAGTGCTGAGGCTGAGAAACCCTGGGTCTCAGCATGAGACACCAGAAGCCAAACACCTGGATTCAACTCCCCGCTCAGCCTGTGACCATCTCGGTGTGCTTGGGTGAATGCCTTCACTCTTTAGCCTCCGTTTTCCCCCCGTCAAATGGGGACAACCACTGCGTGGCTAAGTTTGAATCAGACAATCACACGTAGGGCGCAGGTCCACATACATAGCTGTGTGCCAGGAGTGCTGGCTCACAGCGTCTATTCCAACAAACCCTTCTACTCGGGACATCGTACAGATGGGGAATCTGAGACAGGGGCTGTGTGAACTTCTTGCCTGAGATGGTGCAGTGTAACGGAGCCAGCTCTGAGCTCTGCACCCCAGTCTGCCCCTTCTACCACTTACCATCAAGTTGACCCTGACTCATGGTGACCACACGTGCGTCAGAGTAGAACTGCGCTCCATGGGGTTTTCCATGACTGATTTTTCGGAAATAGATTGCCGGGCCTTTCTTCCCAGATGCCTCTGGGTGAACTGGAACCTCCAACCTTTCGGTTAGTAGCTGAGTTTGTTAACTCTTTGCCACACCCAGGGACTCCTAAGTCAGTTGCCATCAAGCCAATACTGACTCATGGCGCCCCAGAGTAGAGCTGCCCTCCGCAGGGTTTTTGGTGGCTGATTTTTCGGATAGAGATTGCCAGGCCTTTCTTCTGTGGCACCTCCTTATGGGCTCCAACCACTGATCTTTCTGTCAGCAGCTGAGCACATTCAGTGTTTGCACGACTCAGGGACTCCTGACATGTACTGAGTCAAACCAAACCAGTTGCTGCCCAGTTAACCCTGACTCGTGGTGCTCCCATGTGTGTCACAGTAGAGCTGTGCTCCTTAAGGTTTTTGGTCAGTGACTCTTTGGAAACAGACCACCAGGCCTTTCTCCCGAGGCACTCTGGTTGGACTGAAACCTCCAGTCTTTTGGTTAGCAGCTGAGCGTGTTCACTGTTTGCTCCACCAGGGACCCCTCCACCCCTCCACCGTCCTGTACTTCTGTCCTGGGCAAAACAGGAGGCACAGAAGTGGGGTGGGGACTGAGGGGCTGGGGATGGGAAGGTGGGGAGCAGCCTGTTGGGGCCTCAGCCCCCTTAGATAGAAACATGTGCAGTGGCTGGCCGTCCTTCTGTCCTAACAGAATCTAGGCCCTGCGTCCATCTGTCCATCCGTCTGGGAGTTTCAATGCAGCTGCGGCTGCAGGATCTGCTTGTTCCCAGTGCTCAGCCCCACCCACCTGGACCCCCAGGAGCCCAGAGGAGACCCCTCTTGGCACTGCTTTTCAGGGTCACCTGTGCCCAGTGTTCCACGGCTCTGGGGCACAGGGAGGGTCGCCGGCAGGCGTGGGTTGTCTCCCCGTGGCCCTGGACAGTCCCTGATGGAGGCAGCACAAAGGGGCAGGTGAGTGCTCAGGCCCTACCTCTACCCCACTCCATGTCTCTGGGGACAGGAAGGGGACGTGGGGGGAACCCAGGCTTCTGATCTACTTTTACTGCCCTGGAAACCATGCCCAGTTAGGGTCCAGACAGAAAGGTGGGGGGCCATATAGGCATCCCTGGAGGATGGTTGAGGGGCTCACCTGTCCTTTCACCTGTCCACCCAGAGGCGCCCCCGATGGCAGTTGTTGACGTCATTCACCCTCATGGGCTAACCTGCTACTAACCCATCACTTAAGAAGTTCCTGGGCAGCCCAGCGGTTACACTTCAGCTGCTAACAAAAAGGTCAGCAGTTCGAATCCACCAGCTAGCTGCTCCTTGGAAACCCTATGGGGCAGTTCTACTCTGTCCTATAGGGTACCTCGGAGTCAGAATCGACTCGACGCCAATGGGTTTGGTTTTGGTTTTGGTAACACTCGGCTGCTAATTGTAAGGTTGGAGGTTCGAGTTCACCTAGAGGTACCTTGGAAGAAAGGCCTGGCGATCTCCTTCCAGACAACGAGCCGTTGAAAACCCTGTGGAGCACATTCTACTCTGACACATATGGGGTTGCCGTGAGTTGAGGTTAACTCAACAACAACTATTTGGAGTTCCTGGGTGCTGCAAAGAGTTAATGCACTCAGCTGCTAACAGAATGGCTGGAGGTTCGAATCCATCCAGAGGTGCCTTGGAAGAGAGGCCTGGCCACCTCCTTCCAAAAACTCAGCCATTGAAAACCCTGTGGAGCACAGCTCTACTCTGACACGCTTGGGGTCGTCATGAGTCAGGGTCAAGTCCACGGCAGCTAACATCGACAACAGCCCATCGCTTCCTCCTCGGGACCCTAAGATGAAAACAGAACTCAGGTCTGGTTGGAGGGTCCACGGGATTCCTCGGGTGCGGTGGGGTGTCGCCTGTCTGCCCAGAGGTGCCCCCTCGTGGTGGTTGTTGACATTACCTGCCCACGTGGGCCAACCAAAAATTCCGAAGTTCAAGCCCACCAGTTTCTCCTTGGAAACCCTTTGGGGCAGTTCTACTGTGTCCCATAGGGGTCGCTGTGAGTCGGAATCGAGTCAACAGCAGTGGGTTTGGTTTTGTTTTTTTATGGGCCAACCTTCTACTAACCCGTCCTGTCGTCCCCTGGTCCCTAAGATAAAAACACAGAACTCAGGTCCTGGGGGCCGGGGTCTTAGGGATTCTTAGTGGACCCAGCTCTGCCCAGTGTCTTTGAGAGGGTCAGTTTGCCTTTCCGTCCATCCCCTTTCACTCTGTCTGTTAGTGTGACTAGACTTCCTGGTAGGGATGCTGCAGAAGACACCAGACAGGACAAGGGCACACTTTACAAACACGGTCTTGGTGGCCACCCGTGCCTTTGTTCTGACTTCTGGCCCCTTGTGGTCATCTTGGGGAAGGACGCCAGGATTTGGGCACAACAAGCTAGCAGTTACCCCTCTCTCTCCAGAGCTCTGCAGCCCGTCTGCGTTTCCATCGGACGATGCCGGGACGGAAACACCATGTTCCAAACTGGAAACCTCTGTAAAGAAGGTGTATCCTCAGAGTTGCCCATGCTTGTCCAATTAAATGGGGAGAACGTGCATCGAAACCACACCTGCCAACTTCGCCGCAGTGACAGAATTCACCGGCTTCCCAGCTTCACATCCCTCCTCACCCTTAGCCTGTCCGAAGTCCTGACGCCGATCCTACACGTCTAATAAACAGACAAACACGAGGAAACCCCCTCTGCAATTTAGGAAGAGAAACACACGTGTTGTTGTTCTGCTTTAGCTGACGTGACCCAGCTCGGGCAGGAGCCTCGTGTTTGCACCCTGGAGCTCCCAGCCGGCACCCTGTTCTGCCAGGCTCAGCTCATCCCAAGACCCTCCCAGGGCAGACTGGAAAATACAGGAGCGCCTAGGAGCCCTGGTGGCGCAACGGTTAAGCACTCGGCTGCTAACCAAAAGTTTGGCTGTTGAAAATCACCCCGCGGCTCTGCAGAAGGGAGACCTGGCAATCTGCTCCAGTAAAGATTCGGCCTAGGAAACCCTGTGGGGTAGTTCTGCCCTGTCACAGAGGGCTGCTGTGACTTGGAACTGACTTGACGGCACACAAGAACAACAACGCCAGACTTCTGAGGTCTGCCTGCTGCCCTTCCGCCCTGTGCCCCCGAGGTGCATTCGATGTGCCGTCTCAGCCCCTGCTCCTCTAGGGTTGGCGCCTGGGACATGCAGTGTCCTGCATGGATTTAAAGGTAACATGTTCTTCGGCTGGGACTAGGGGACGTGTCCCTGCTAGCTGGCTCTGCAAAGCCTTCTTTCTGGAGGTCTTGCTCTCGTTCTGCCTGCATCTGGTCCTTACTTCCTACCACCCCACACTCTCACCCCGTGCACACCTCGCACAACACCCACAAGGACAGGGGGCCGCTCACCTGTAGCAGCAGCGGTGGAGGTGGTCTCTTCGAGAGCCCTAGAGCCATGGGCTCAGGACCGTGGCTGACAGCTGCCTCCTCCTCGGAGCGTTGAACGAGCAGCTGTGCAGACCCAGGCGGTCCGCCTGCCTCTGGATTACCCCGGGTCGGCAAACGGTCCTGTCCGAGTGGCTGCTAAGCTTCCGCAGGAGGTGGTAAAAGTGGCATCACGCCCGTGGATGGAGGCGTCCCGATGCAAATTCGGCACCGTCCTAAAGGAGCTGCAACTGCCACGGGGACCTGCTAAGGTGGAGAGGAAGCCCTGCGAAATTTCCTGTGACTGTGCACTGGCTCTCAGCAGGGGCTGGACGCGCTGGAGCGCAGCGGGGGCCTGTGACTGTCACCTGGCACCCTGCCCGGGCGGGGCCGCTTCCCCAGCCCGTGACCCCCGAGAGGTGTTCTGGAAGGACATGGAGGACCCCGCAGTGCCCACATAGGCTTTCTGCATAAAGGGCGCCCCTGGAGCCGGGAACGGAGAGGACCATCGCCCTGATCCTGCAATGCTGGACAGAGGACTGAAGGGCGTTCCCAGACAGACCGGATTCCTGGTTTGTTTGTTTTATATAAATACATAAAAAATCCTAACGGAACATGCTTCCTTTTACATTCTAAAACTGCTCGCATTGCGGCATCTTTCGGTGTGTGGCCGGAACGTGACAGGCACCCAAACTGCGGGGCACCCTGATCTGCACTGGGATTACTGCGTTCCACAGGACTTCAGCCTGCCAGCTGTGCAGTGGGTGGTGTGTGTACATGGTGTCCACACACACACCACACGCACCATAGACACACTTTACACACACACAGCACACTGTACACGCACAACCCAACACACCACATATACACACTACACACACACAGCCAAGCACACCACACACACTACATACACACACTACACACACCATATACACACACCACATATGCCATGTACACATACTACGCACACAACCATGCACACCACATACACACACTACACACACACAACCACACTACACACCATATGCACACACCACACACACTACACACACACAACTACACACCGTATACACACACCACACACACAACCAAACACACCCTACACACACCACACTCACATATACACCATATATACACACTACACACACAACCACATATACCACACACGCTCACACACACAACCACACACACACCATATACACACAACCACAGGTACAAAGCCACACACATACACACACAACTACACACACAATGACACACTCCACCCACACATCACATGTACACACCCAACCACCACACACACCACACATGCACCACAAACACACAGACAACACACACACGCCATATACACATGCTACACACATTGCGCACACACCACACGGGCCCCACAAACACACATACACCACAGACATACATACACTCAGGCCATCATATGCTACTTACACATCACACACACCGTACACATCCACACACACAACACACTCACACACACCCCACATACACACACCACACCCACACATATCACACACACCACATAACACATCACAATACTCACACACCCCCTACAACACACACACGCCATATACACATGCCACACACATTGTGCACACACCACACGGACCCCACAAACACACATACACCACAGACATACATACACGCACGCCATCATACACTGCTTACACATCACACACACAACACACTCACACACACCACACCCACACATATCACACACACCACATAACGTATCACAATGCTCACACACCCCCACATACACACACCACACCCACACACAGCACACACACTCACAAGTCAACAAGACAATGTCACAGTACCTTGTACTTTAGATGCTTTAGGAAGGGAGAGCTGAAGCCCTAGGAAGATCCACGGGTGAGCCCAGGTCCAGGCTCTGGCTCCCTTGATCCTGAGGGAGAATTTGCTGCAAAGCCCAGGATGCAATGACACAGCACAGTGAAGACTTGGGAGACCAGGGAGTGATATGGAATTTGGATGAAAAGATCTGACTCTATCACGCAAAAAGTGTGAACCCTTCTGATTGGAATGAGGCAGCACGGTTATTACGCAGGAGACGGGGGCGGGGGGGGATGTTATATGGGAATCGGACGAGAAGACTCTGAGTCTGCCATGGCAAAGGTGAGGACCTCTGAGCCCCAAAGTCAGCATGATGAGTGAAGATAGCGAAAATACCTAGATTCCTTCTACAGGTAGCCTTGAGGACCAGCCGAGGTGAATGCGTGAGACCTTTTGTACTCCCTGGAAATACTGTGGACGTAGTCATGCGATCCTTACCAAAGACACTTTTTTTTTTTTTTTTTTTAAAGATTTTGAGGCTTGCGAGTTGGTACAGCATAGAGAATCAGAAGATGGAAGGAGAACAACTCTGCAGAGAAGATGCACCAATGAGACCATAGGTTCAAAAATACTCATTACAGCAATATTGTAGCTGAAAAACCAATGATAAATCCAACTCTTCTTGTTGTTGTCGGGTGCCGTTGAGTTGGCTCCAACTCAGGACAACCTCATGTATAACAGAATGAGATGTTGCCCCATCCTGCACCATCCTCACACTAGTAGGTATGCTTCCAGCTACCGTGTCAATCCATCATGTTGAGGGGCTTCCTCTTTTTTGCTTTACCAAGCAGATATCCTTCTCCAGGGACTGGTCCCTCCTGATAACATGTCTGGACACCAAAGAAGAATTGGCAGCTTTCCATTACGGTATTGGCAAAGAAGAATATTGAATACACCATGGACTGCCAGAAAAGCGAATAGGTTTGTCTTGGAAGAAGTACAGCCAGAATGCTCCTTAGAAGTGAGGATGGTGAGACTTTGTCTCACGTACTTTGGGCATATTATCAGGAGGGACCAGTCTCTGGAGAAAGACATCATGCTTGGAAAAGTAGACGGTCAGTGAAAAAGAGGAAGGGGATTTACACAGTGACTGCAATGATGGGCTCAAACATAGCAACAATTGTGAGGATGGCGCAGGACTGGGCAGTGTTTCCCTCTATTGTCCATGGGGTCTCTGTGGGTTGGAACTGACTCGATGACACCTAACAACAACAACTTGTCCAAAGTAAGCGAGCCAATGTCTCACCGTCCAAAAGAAGCCCTAGCCAAGGCTAAAAGTGTTCGGAGAGATGGTTTTCATACCTCTTTGCAAGGTCGGGCTGTAATTATCAGGCTGTTGATGGTCCGAAGTCATCCCAGACCTGCCAGGGGAGGTCTTGGCCTTTTTATGAATATGTGGCTCTTTGATAGGGATCAGAAAATTTTTTCACAAAGGGCCAGATGGTAAATATTTTAGGCTTTGCAAACCACACGGTATCTGTCACAACTACTCTCTGCTGTTACATGGCAAAAGCAGCCACACACAATATGTTGCCGAAATGGCGTGGCTGTGTGCTGATAAAACTTTATTGACAAAAACAGGCAATGGGGGCCAGATAACTCCATGGGCTCTAGTTTGCTGATCCCTGCTTTGTGTGTGTGATTGACTTCAGGGTGGGCACCCTGATATAAAACAGACAGGAGGCTCATCCCTGGCATAATGACCAGGGTGGTTAATTAAATGGTTTGCACTTAACTACTAACCTAGAGGTCGTTGGTTCACACTCACGCAGTGGTACCGCAGAAGAAAAGACCTGGCAATCTGCCTCTGTAAAGATTACATCCTTGAAAACCTTATGGGGCAGTTCTTCTCTGTCACATGGGGTCGCTAGGAGTAAGAATTGACTCAAGGGCACCTAACGACAACATGAACCCATGAAACTGTATATCGAGTTTTGTGTGTGTGTGTGTCAGGAAAATGGACTCAGAGCCCCCACTGGATGTCAAAGGTGTCTGCAGGCCCCAGGAAGATTAAACTTGCTTATGCGGAGGTCAGGAGTTTGGGCAGAAGCAAGGAACTGAGCTAGAGTTATTTGGGACTGAATCTCAGATTGGGAAAAGGGGACAGGATGTGTCAGCACCCCCAAGGGAGCTGAGGCCTTGGTGCTGACAGAGTAATGAAAGCCAGCAAGTCTCAGAGGAAGGGAAGGACGGAAATAGAAGTGCCGCCAGCCATGAGGGCTACCATGGGAATGGGGCCGGATGTTTCCAGGGAGACCCTTGGAAGATTGACCGTGAATTTGCAGATTCCTAGGCTGTGGGCTACGGCTCCTCCAAAGACACCCACCAAGGGGACAAGACAATGGTGGCCTGTTGATGTAGCTTGGTCGAGTCAGCGTGGGAGATGGATGTCTGTCCTGGGTGGTCAGTGTCCTCGCACTGGTCAGAGCAGGCACAGAGTCAGTGTGGGAGATGGACGTCTATTCTTGGTGGTCAGTGTCCTCACAGTGGACAGAGCAGACACAGAGTCAGTGTGGGAGATGGACGCCTGTCCTTGGTGGTCGGTGTCCTCACGCTGTACAGAGGAGCAGACACAGAGTCAGTGTGGGAGATGGACACCTGTCCTTGGTGGTCAGTGTCCTCACAGTGGACAGAGCAGACACAGAGTCAGTGTGGGAGATGGATGTCTGTCCTTGGTGGTCGGTGTCCTCACACTGTACAGAGGAGCAGACACAGAGTCAGTGTGGGAGATGGACACCTGTCCTTGGTGGTCAGTGTCCTCACAGTGGACAGAGCAGACACAGAGTCAGTGTGGGAGATGGACGTCTATTCTTGGTGGTCAGTGTCCTCACAGTGGACAGAGCAGACACAGAGTCAGTGTGGGAGATGGACACCTGTCCTTGGTGGTCAGTGTCCTCACAGTGGACAGAGCAGACACAGAGTCAGTGTGGGAGATGGACGCCTGTCCTTGGTGGTCGGTGTCCTCACACTGTACAGAGGAGCAGACACAGAGTCAGTGTGGGAGATGGACACCTGTCCTTGGTGGTCAGTGTCCTCACAGTGGACAGAGGAGCAGACACAGAGCCAGTGTGGGAGATGGATGTCTGTCCTGGGTGGTCAGCGTCCTCACAGTGAACAGAGGAGCAGACACAGAGTCAGTGTGGGAGATGGACGTCTGTCCTGGGTGGTCAGTGTCCTCACAGTGGACAGAGGAGCAGACACAGAGTCAGTGTGGGAGATGGACGTCTGTCCTTGGTGGTCAGTGTCCTCATGCTGTACAGAGGAGCAGACACAGAGTCAGTGTGAGAGATGGACGCCTGTCCTTGGTGGTCGGTGTCCTCATGCTGTACAGAGGAGCAGACACAGAGTCAGTGTGGGAGATGGACACCTGTCCTTGGTGGTCAGTGTCCTCACAGTGGACAGAGCAGACACAGAGTCAGTGTGGGAGATGGACGCCTGTCCTTGGTGGTCGGTGTCCTCACACTGTACAGAGGAGCAGACACAGAGTCAGTGTGGGAGATGGACACCTGTCGTTGGTGGTCAGTGTCCTCACAGTGGACAGAGGAGCAGACACAGAGTCAGTGTGGGAGATGGACACCTGTCCTTGGTGGTCAGCGTCCTCACAGTGGACAGAGGAGCAGACACAGAGTCAGTGTGGGAGATGGACGCCTGTCCTTGGTGGTCGGTGTCCTCACGCTGGACAGAGGAGCAGACACAGAGTCAGTGTGGAAGATGGATGTCTGTCCTTGGTGGTCGGTGTCCTCACGCTGTACAGAGGAGCAGACACAGAGTCAGTGTGGGAGATGGACACCTGTCCTTGGTGGTCAGTGTCCTCACAGTGGACAGAGCAGACACAGAGTCAGTGTGGGAGATGGATGCCTGTCCTTGGTGGTCGGTGTCCTCACACTGTACAGAGGAGCAGACACAGAGTCAGTGTGGGAGATGGACACCTGTCCTTGGTGGTCAGTGTCCTCACAGTGGACAGAGGAGCAGACACAGAGCCAGTGTGGGAGATGGACGTCTGTCCTGGGTGGTCAGTGTCCTCACAGTGGACAGAGGAGCAGACACAGAGCCAGTGTGGGAGATGGATGTCTGTCCTGGGTGGTCAGTGTCCTCACAGTGGACAGAGGAGCAGACACAGAGTCAGTGTGGGAGATGGACGCCTGTCCTTGGTGGTCGGTGTCCTCACACTGTACAGAGGAGCAGACACAGAGTCAGTGTGGGAGATGGACACCTGTCCTTGGTGGTCAGTGTCCTCACAGTGGACAGAGGAGCAGACACAGAGTCAGTGTGGGAGATGGACACCTGTCCTTGGTGGTCAGCGTCCTCACAGTGGACAGAGGAGCAGACACAGAGTCAGTGTGGGAGATGGACACCTGTCCTTGGTAGTCAGTGTCCTCACAGTGGACAGAGCAGACACAGAGTCAGTGTGGGAGATGGACGCCTGTCCTTGGTGGTCGGTGTCCTCACAGTGGACAGAGGAGCAGACACAGAGTCAGTGTGGGAGATGGACACCTGTCCTTGGTGGTCAGTGTCCTCACAGTGGACAGAGGAGCAGACACAGAGCCAGTGTGGGAGATGGACGTCTGTCCTGGGTGGTCAGTGTCCTCACAGTGGACAGAGGAGCAGACACAGAGCCAATGTGGGAGATGGATGTCTGTCCTGGGTGGTCAGTGTCCTCACAGTGAACAGAGGAGCAGACACAGAGTCAGTGTGGGAGATGGACGTCTGTCCTGGGTGGTCAGTGTCCTCACAGTGGACAGAGGAGCAAACACAGAGTCAGTGTGGAAGATGGACGTCTGTCCTGGGTGGTCAGTGTCCTCACAGTGGGCAGAGGAGCAGACACAGAGCCAGTGTGGGAGATGGACGTCTGTCCTTGGTGGTCGGTGTCCTCATGCTGTACAGAGGAGCAGACACAGAGTCAGTGTGGAAGATGGACGTCTGTCCTGGGTGGTCAGTGTCCTCACAGTGGACAGAGGAGCAGACACAGAGTCAGTGTGGAAGATGGACGTCTGTCCTGGGTGGTCAGTGTCCTCACAGTGAACAGAGGAGCAGACACAGAGTCAGTGTGGGAGATGGACGTCTGTCCTTGGTGGTCAGTGTCCTCACAGTGGACAGAGGAGCAGACACAGAGCCAGTGTGGGAGATGGATGTCTGTCCTGGGTGGTCAGCGTCCTCACAGTGAACAGAGGAGCAGACACAGAGCCAGTGTGGGAGATGGATGTCTGTCCTGGGTGGTCAGTGTCCTCACAGTGAACAGAGGAGCAGACACAGAGTCAGTGTGGGAGATGGACGTCTGTCCTGGGTGGTCAGTGTCCTCACAGTGGACAGAGGAGCAGACACAGAGCCAGTGTGGGAGATGGATGTCTGTCCTGGGTGGTCAGTGTCCTCACAGTGAACAGAGGAGCAGACACAGAGTCAGTGTGGGAGATGGACGTCTGTCCTTGGTGGTCAGTGTCCTCACAGTGAACAGAGGAGCAGACACAGAGTCAGTGTGGGAGATGGACGCCTGTCCTGGGTGGTCAGTGTCCTCACAGTGGACAGAGGAGCAGACACAGAGTCAGTGTGGGAGATGGACGTCTGTCCTGGGTGGTCAGTGTCCTCACAGTGGACAGAGGAGCAGACACAGAGTCAGTGTGGGAGATGGACGCCTGTCCTGGGTGGTCAGTGTCCTCACAGTGGACAGAGGAGCAGACACAGAGTCAGTGTGGGAGATGGACGTCTGTCCTTGGTGGTCAGTGTCCTCACAGTGGACAGAGGAGCAGACACAGAGTCAGTGTGGGAGATGGACGTCTGTCCTGGGTGGTCAGTGTCCTCACAGTGGACAGAGGAGCAAACACAGAGTCAGTGTGGGAGATGGACGTCTGTCCTTGGTGGTCAGTGTCCTCACAGTGGACAGAGGAGCAGACACAGAGTCAGTGTGGGAGATGGACGCCTGTCCTGGGTGGTCAGTGTCCTCACAGTGGACAGAGGAGCAGACACAGAGCCAGTGTGGGAGATGGACGCCTGTCCTTGGTGGTCAGCGTCCTCACAGTGGACAGAGGAGCAGACACAGAGCCAGTGTGGGAGATGGACGTCTGTCCTGGGTGGTCAGTGTCCTCACAGTGAACAGAGGAGCAGACACAGAGCCAGTGTGGGAGATGGACGCCTGTCCTGGGTGGTCAGTGTACTCACACTGGTCAGAAGAGCACACAGAGGTGATGTATGGTAGCCCCCCTGCTAGGCCAGCCACCTCCTTACCCCTGGTGTTGTGGCAGAGCCCCTATTTTGTCTGAGTGTCTACCCAGAATGGGTACCCTGTCAGCCTCTGGGTTGAAAGCTGATCCGTTGTAGTCAATTGTGAAGATGTTGACCCACGTGCAGAAATGGGTTTTGATACTCTAGGGACTTCCAAAGAGATACATTAGAGGACCTGTGAATGGAACCTTATTTGGTAAAAAGGTCTTTCTAGACATGATTAAGGGAAATATCTAAAGATGAGATCATCCTGGATTAAGATGCACCCTGAACCCAACAACAAGTGTCCTTAGGCATCAGAGGAGAAGTCCTGCAGTGAAGGAGGGGGTGAAGACGGAGGCAGAGATTGGAGTGATGAGACCTGCTATGGATGGAATTGTGTCCCCCCCAAAATGTGTGTTGGAGTCCTGTCTGCTGTACTTGTGGATGTGACCCCTGCCCACACTGCACCTGCCATCTGGTAGATAGTCTGCGTTGGTTTGTGGAAGATACCATTTCATAACGCAGGGTGCAGGGTGGTGAACGGTGACCCCAACAACATGTGTTCACGTCCAGGAACCTGGAACCTGTGAATGGAACGTCACTTGGTAAAAGGCTTGCCTTAGGCTGGGTTCTCTAGAGAAGCAAAATCAGTGATGTATATATATAGAGAGAGAGAGAGAGAGAGATATTTATATCAAGGAAACGGCTCATGTGGCTATAGAGACTGGAAAGTCCCAAGTCTGTGAGTCAGACATCAGGCTGGAAGCTTCTCCTGACTCACATAGCTGCAGGGGCTGGTGAACCCAAGATAAGTTGCTAGAAGGTAAGCTGCTAGCTCAAGTCCCAAGAACTAGAGGTCAAATGAGGATGCAAAGCAAGCCAAAGCCAGCAAACTTTGCCAGAAAGTTCACACACAACGGATGCAGGCAACACCCCCAAGGAAACTCCCTTTCAAATGACTGGCTGTTCACAGCAGATCTCATCATGGAGGTGATTACATTATGTAAGATCTCATCATAAAGATGATTACATCAGCTCTCATCATGAAGATGGTTACATTATATCACAACTCATCATGGAGGTGATTACATTATGTCTGGTCTCATCATGGAGGTGATTACATTGTATCAGGTCTCATCACGGAGGTGATTGCATCATTACATAACTGCCAACCTACATCATAACTGCCAAATCCCTGAGAATCATGGCCCAGCCAAGTTGACACACAACCTTCACCATCACAAGGGTGTTTGTAGATGTGATCAGGGTGAGCCTCTTAGCAGGAGATGATCCTGGATCACTCTGTCTTAAGTCTTCTAGCGTTGCTATAACAGAAATACCACAAGTGGATGGCTTTAACAAACAGAAATGTATTTTCTTACAGTTCAGGAGGCTAGAATTCAGGTCGCTGGCTCTAGGCAAGGCTCTCTCTCTCTCTCTCTGTTGGCTCTGGAGGAAGGTCCTTGTTTCTTCTGCTTGTTTCCTGGTTCCTTGGTGGTCTTCATGTGGCATCTGTCTTCCCCATCTCTGCTTGCTTAATCTACTCCTTTTATATCTCGAAAGAGATTGACTCAAGACACACCCTACACTAATACTGCCTCCTTAACATAACGAAGAAAACGTAATCCCAAATGGGATTCTAACCACAAGTGTTGTTGTTGTTGTCAGGTGCCGCCGAGTCGGTTCCGACTCATAGTGACCCTATGTACAACAGAACGAAACACTGCCTGGTCCTGTGCCATCCTTACAATCGTCGTTAAACCACAGGTATAGGGGTTAGGGTTTACAACATATATTGAATTGGGGGACACAATTCAATCCATAACAGGCCCTAAATCCAATGACAGGTTCCCTTATAAGGGGCACACAGAGGAGAAAGCCATGTGAAGATGGAGGCAGGAACTGGAGTGACGTGTCTACAAGCCCAGGACACCAAGAATTGCCAGCCAACACCAGAAGCTGGGAGAGAGGCATGGAATAGATTCTGTCTCTGAGCCTCAGAAGAAATCAACACGCCTGACACCCTGATCTCTCACTCCCAGTCTTCAGAACCCTGAGGGAATAAATTTCATCTCATTTGCTGTTATGTGTTGAGTGTTGTTGATAGGTGCCATACAGTCAGATCTGACTCAGAGCGACCCTCTGTACAACAGAACAAAACACTGCCCATCCTGCCCCATCCTCACAATCCTTGTTATGCTTGAGCCCATTGTTGCAGCCCCTGTGTCAATCCATCTCATTGAGGGTCTTCCTCTCTTTCCCTGACCCTCTACTTTACCAAGCATGATGTCCTTCTCCAGGGACTGGTCCCTCCTGATAACATGTCCAAAGTACATGAGACGAAGCCTCACCGTCCTTGCTTCTAAGGAGTATTCTGGTTGTACTTCTTCCAAGACAGATTTTTCATTCTGGCAGTCCACGGTATATTCAGTATTCTTCGCCAACCTCACAATTCAAAGGCATCAACTCTTCTTTGGTCTTCCTTATTCATTGTCCAGCTTTTGCATACATATGCAAATATGAGTTGAGTGGTAGTCCCCCAAAAAGAAATGCTGTAACCCTTGCCCACACCTTGATTTTAGATTTCTGACCTCCAGAACTGTGAGAGCTTAAACCCCTGTGGTCTTAAACAACCTGGTTCGTGGTTTTTTGTTACAGCTGCCCCAGGAAGCTTATGCTGCCGGGCTGTCAGAATGCTGCTCTGGGTACCATTTTAGCACTGTTTATCTCACCCGTTTCTCACTGTCACCCCTCATCTCCTACCCTCTCTGTTAAATGCACATCTTGTTATCTTTATCATCAGAGACGGTGCTGCAATGATTCAGCCAGGTATTAACACTTGAGCAGAAACTCACACCTTCCAGCCACGTCCAGCCTGGAGTGGCCAGGGGGCTGCCAGGACCTGCTCAGAGACCCCACTTCTCCCTGCTCCATGGGCCTGAAGGGGCAACTGGGAGGCGAGGACCTGGGGACGCAGTGGAGACACAGGCTGTCTTGGCTTCCCCGGTTCTGCGTCTCCTCTGCCCTTCTTTGATTGCCTGGAGGGTAGGCAGCCCCCTACCCTAGCAGATCTGTGATGCCTCAGCTGCTCCTTCAACCTGAGCAGCCCTGGGCAGACCCAGTGTTTACTGAGAAGCACTGGTGAGCCGGTAGAGGAAGCGCCCCGCCCTCCAACTAGCTCACCGCAGGGCTCTGTGAGCTGGGGGTGCTGTCCTCCCAGAGGCTGGTACCCACAAAACCATGAGCAAAACAAGCGGGCGGGCACAAAAGGCTTGGGGAGAGGTCACTTTCCCATAGGGCCGGGCACAAGGCTTGCTGCTGGCTCTCAATTTCATAAACAGTGCCAGGTTGTTAGAAAAAGATAATGGAGAACACCCAAACCAAATCTGTTGCCATGGAGTCAACTGCGGTTCATGGAGACAGCACCTGTTACAGGGCACGAGGGCTCCACAGGGTTTTCTTGGCTATGATCTTTACGGAAGCAGACCACCAAGTCTTTTCTTCCGTGGTGCCTGTCATGAATTGAGTTGTGTCCCCTCAAAAATGTGTGTCAACTTGGCTAGGCTGTGATTCCCAGTATTATGTGATTGTCCACCATTGTCTCGTCTGATGTGACTTTCCTACGTGTCGTAAATCCTAACCTCCGTGATGTTAACGAGGCAGGACTAGAGGCGGTTATATTAAGGAAGCAAGACACAACCTACAGGATTAGGTTGTATCTTGAGTCAATCTCTTTTGAAACATTAAAGACAGAAGCAAGCAGAGAGGAGAGAGACCTCCTTCCACCAAGAAAGAAGAGCCAGGAGCAGAGCGCATCCTTTGGACCCTGAGTCCTTGCACTGAGAAGCTCCTCTACCAGGGGCAGATTGATGACAAGGACCTTCCTCCACACCTGACAGAGACAGAAAGCCTTCCCCTGGAGCTGGTGCCCTGAATTCAGACTTCTAGCCTCCAAGACTTAGACTGCGAGAGAATAAACCTCTGTTTGTTAAGGTCACCGAGTTGTGGTGTTTCTGTTAGATCAGCACCGGGTGACTAAGACAGCAGGTTGGAACCTCCAACCTTGAAGTTAGTGTTATTGTTGTTGTTAGCTTCCATTGAATCTGTTCCAACTCACAGTGAACCCATGGGTGGTGTGATGAGTTGCTTTTACAACCCTTTTCTCACCATGGACTTGTCCCTCCTACAAAGTGATTTATGGTCAGTTTTGTCATCCTGCTAGGCTTAAAAAAGAGAGCTGATTCCAAGAAAGAAGAAACGGGAATGGAGCATGTCTTTGAACCCAGGGTCCCTGCGCTGAGAACCTCCTCGACCCAGGAGACAGAGAAACAGAGAGAGAAAGAGAAAGAGCTGTAACACCGGAGATGGGACAAGATGGTGAGAAGTGGTGGCTGCAGAATCAGGAGTCTGGCGGGACACAGTGCAGTGAGCTTCATGGCCCACAGAGCAAGGGGGCTACAGTTGGTGTGCTGACCTAGGAAGTGAGAGAGCTGAGCGCCTTTGGACTGAGGCTTCCTGGCAGAGGGGGGTTTCCCCAGGCACTTGTTGGCAGAGCTAAAGAGTTTTGTAATACTTGCCCAAGCAGGGCAGGGGCCGAGAGCCGAGAGGCTGAGGGCCAGGGAGAGGTCTGCCTGTGGGCATGGCTGAGAAGCTGCCCTGATGGAACAACTGTATCCTGAGTCATTCCTGATCCTGATTTGTAACCTTTTACTTCCCTAATAAACCCCATGGTCACGAGTATTGTCTGTGTGGCCACTGTGTGGCTGTTGCAACAGGGTATCCAACCCAACAGAGAAGTAGAGAGTGCTGTGGGAAGGATGGCTGGTGTCAGAACTGGTAAAAAATTGGAAGGTGGAGGTATGTTTGACCTCTGCTTCATAGGAAACAGCTTTGGATTGAAATTGATGGTGATTCTCTCTTTCCTCGTGAAGTTAGAGGAGCTCAGATGCCTTGGTGCTGCCATGTTCATGCCATGCATTACAGTGTACAACTGTGCTCTGTGGGGTCTTCTTGGCTGTGATCTTTATGGAAGCAGATTGCCAGGCCTTCCTTCCATGGAGCTGCCGGGGGGTTCGAACCACCAACCTTTGGTTAGAAGCTAAGCACAGTCTTTGGTTTGTGCCACCCAGGGACCTATGGAAAAGCTTGTACCCGTTCACTGCAACTTGCTGTGTAAATATGCTGTGGTTGTTTTCTCCCATTTGTTAAAATCAACCAACAAGAAAGATGATACACAAATATTCATTGCAGCACTATTCACAGTAGCCAAAGAGTGGAAACAACCCAAGTGTCCATCCACAGATGAATGGATAAACACAATGTGGTCCATCTGTACAATGGAGCATCACTCAGCTATGAAGGGAAATGAAGTCCTGATGCAAGCCATGATGCGGCTAAACCTTGAAAACTTCACACTGAGAGAGTAAGCAGACACAAAGGACAAATACCCTATGGTCCCACTTTTATAAAATACCCAGAATAGGCAAATGCATTAGACATCAAAGTTTATTAGTGGTTACCAGGGGATGGGGGGTGGGGATGGGGAAATGAGGAGCTATTACTTAAAAGGCACTGAAGTTCTGTTTGGGGTGATGGAAAGTGCTGGAAATAGATAGCAGTGATAGTTGTGCAACACTGGAAATACATTAAATGTCTGACGGTGAATTTTATGGGTTTTCTCTTAGTCATCTAGTGTGGTTATAACAGAAATACCACAACTGGGTGGCTTTAACAAACAGAAAATTTATTCTCTCACAGTCTGGGAGGCTATAGGTCTGAATTCAGGGCGCGGGCCCTAGGGGAAGGCTTTCTGTCTCTGTTGGCCCTGGAGGAAGGTCCTTGTCTCTTTGAGCTTCTGATCCTGGGCAGATCTTCATGTGGCTTGGCATCGGCTCTTCCTGTATCTCTGCTGGCTTAATCTGTTCTTTTTATTTCTTGAAAAGGACTAAATGAAGACACATCCTACGCTAAATCTGCCTCATTAACATAACGAAGACAACCCGTTCCTGAATAGGATGATAACCACAGGCACAGAAGTTAGGATTTATAAGGCATACTTTTCAGAGGCCCAATTCAACCCGTAACACTCCACCCTTCAGCCCTCAGAAAATCATGTCCTTCTCACATGCAAAGCATGTTTACCCCATCACATCATCCCAAAAGTCTTAAATCAACTTCAAACCCAAAATCTCATTTTCTGAATCACCTAAATCGAATACGGGTGAGACATTAGGTGTATTCCACCTGGGGGTAAAATTGCTCTTCATCTGTGAACCTGTGAAATCTAGAATACAAGTTATCCGTTTCCAAAATACAGTGATAGAACAGGCACAAGGCAGACATTTCCATTACAAATGGGAGAAATTGGAGGGAAAGAAGGGATAATGGGCATCAAGCAAGTGCAAAACCCAGCAGAACAATTTACAATAGCTCTCAAGGCTTGGAAATAATCCTCTGTTCTCTGAGACCATCTGGGCAATGGTCCTGTCCTCCAGACTCTGGGTGCTGGCCACACCCTTTGGATTCTGGGTGGAGGTCCCTCTGCCCTGGGCTTCAGGTCTGCCTTCCAGGTCCACTAGGATGGCAACTCTGCTCCCTTTGCTTCAGGTGGTCCCATTCTCCTAGTCCATCTGAGTGGCAACTCCAAACTCTCGGCCCCAGCAGGCCCCATTCTTCTGCCTCTTGGGCATGGCAGCCCCTCCTTCTGAGCTTTGGGCAGTGGCCCCATCCTTCAGGCACTTGTGAATGTCAGCCCTCACTCCGGTACTGAATTGGTGAAGATCTTCCTCTTTAAAACCTAGGAAGTCATGGCCGCGCCCTTTGAGATCCAGAAGACCGTGGCCCCACCCTTTGAAACTGAGAAGGCCCTGCTTCCTGAGCTCCTTCCAACAGTTCTGCTAATCTCTGAGCTGCTCCAGGGGTGGCTCTTTGCTTTTCTGGGGGGCCTTTTTCCTGCCTGTAGAATTCCAAGAGGCAGACAGCTTTCTTCCTTTTCTCTCTTTCTCTGTCCCTGTCAGTCTAAGTTGATGGGTTTTTCTGCTGTGGTAGTTGGTTAGATCCATCAGTCACAGGCTTAATCTGTTTAACAAAATATTGTGTAGCCACATCCTTGGTGACCATTCTAGGACAGGTGTCCTTAGTTTGTACAACAGAATTTTCCAAATCTTTAAGTTTTGTTTCCATTTTGTACAGTTCATTTTTAAGTCTGTCTCTTTCCTGTTGCATTTTACAATACACACAAAGAAGAAACCATGTGGCTCCTTTAAGATCTTGCTTAGAGATCTCCTAAGCTAAGTCCATCACTTACAAGTTCTGCCTTCCACCAAACATTTGAACATAATTACGACAAGCTCTTTGCCGCTGCATAAGAAGCATCGCCCTTCCTCCACCGTCCAATCACATGTTCCTCATTTTCTTTTAAAACTTCACCAGAAGAGCACTGAACATCCACATTTCTAGCAACATTCTTTAGCTGGCACCATATGTATTCTCTAAGTTGATGGAGACCTTCTCTATAGCTCTCTTCACTTCCTCGTGAGTCCTCACCAGAATTGCCTTCAATGTCCATAATTCTACCAATGGTTTCTTCAAGGTAAACTAGGCTTTTACTATTAGTCCCCTTAACACCCTTCTAACCTCTACCCATTACCCAATTCCAAAACCGTGTCCACATTTTATGTATCTGTTAGAGCAGCACCCCACTCCCAGTACTAAATTCTGTCTTAGTTATAAAGTGCTACTGTAACAGAATTACCACAGTGGGTGGCTTTTACAAACAGAAGTTTATTTTCTTACAGTTTAGAAGGCTAAATTCAGGGCACTGGCTCTAGGGGAAGGCTTTCTGTCTGCTGGCTCTGAGGGAAGGTCCTTGTCTCTTCAGCTTCTGCTTCCTCGTTCCTTGGAGATCTCCATGTGTCTATCTTACCCCATCTCTGCTTCTCTCACTTACTTGTCTAATCTCTTTTTATATCTCAAAAGAGATAGACTCCAGATATGCCCTACACTAATCATGCCTCATTAACATAACGAAGACAACCCTCTCCCAAATGGGATTATAACTGGAGGCATAGGGATTAGGATTTCCAACACATATTTCTTGGGGGCATAATTTAATCCATAATACGTATTATGCCACAATTTTTTTTAAAAGTCATAAAAAGAAAGGAGGGAGAAGAAGACTAGTGTTATGACTTTGTGTCTCCAATCACCACATGTGGACATCGTAACCCCTATACCTGTAAATACGATCCTGCTTAGTCATAGGAATTTTGTTTTGTTATATTAGTGAGGTCATACTGGAGTAGGGTGGGTCCTAAACCTTATCCCTTCTGAGTGGCCAGAGAAGCCTGGAAGCCCAAAAAACCAAGCCAGTTGCCATCAAGTAGACCCCGACTCATGGCACCCCCACATTTGCCACATTTGCTCCATAGGGTTTGCAGTGCCTGATTTTTTTGAAGCAAATTGCCAGGACTTTCTTCCGAGATGCGCCTGGGTGGACTTGAACTGCCAACCTTTCAATTAGCAGCTGAGCACTTAACCACTTGAGCCACCTAGGGACTCCCTGGAGAACCCACCAAACCCTTTTTCCTTTGCCCAAGACCCACACCAGCAGGCTCCTCGAAGCGGCTGAGATTCCTGCTGCAAGACCCCGATCTCAATCATGGACAGAGATTCCTGGTGGCTTCCAAGGCCCCGTGGGGCTCCTCCCAGGGGTGTTCATCTGGACCAGTGGTCCTGTTTGGTCCTTTCAGTCTTCTGGAAGAGTCTCTGCCCTTCCTGGGGTCTTCTGGTGGCCGGGTTCGGTGTGACAAGAGCCGACACGTTTGCTGCCCAGATGGGGAAACTGAGGCCCTGAAGGCAACTTCTTGGGGGCTGCAGCACCAGTGAGAGACCCCCACCTTGAGCCCCCAGTGCCCTGCCCCTGCTCAGCCTCCCAGTCTCCTCGTGGAGGACCAGTCCACTTCGGGAGATTCCCCACACCTGATTCTACCTCACAGCAGGTGGAGAGCAGAGAAAGCACCTTCTACTTTAGGAATCTCAAGGTACAGCCCAGGGCGAGGGGGGTGGGGAACTGGTGGTTTTCAGCACTTGCCCTCCCTTCCCAAGCTCTCACCTGGCTGAGACCACCTGGCTGAGACACCCAGTCTGGCGTTGCCAATGCAGCACCGAGGGGTCTCTGTAAATGCTCCCACCAGGCAGGGGCTGGGGTGGGATGCTGCCAACCAACAAACCAGGGTGGAGGTCACGTAAAAAGCACTGACCATTTTCATGACTGAAATGAAATGGGATGACTGCTTCCCGAGGCTCTATGCATTTTCATTTTGTTGTTATTGATCGGATATTGAGCTGTGGTGTTTTACTGTACTGTATTACAAATGGAAGCTATAGCAATTTAATTTTGTAAATGGCGTTAAGCACTGGTGGGATACTAAAAGCAGAATTAGACTTAAGTACTACAAGATATATACACTAAACACACACATACACACATATTCACATGTACATTGTTGTTGTTAAGTGCCGTTGAATTGGTTCCTACTCATAGTGACCCTACAGGACAGAGTAGAACTACCCCATAGAGTTTCTAAGGAGTGGCTGGTGGATTTGAACTGCTGACCTTTTGGCTAACAACTGAGCTCTTAACCACTGTGCCACCAGGGCTCCACTCACACATATAGACATACACATACACACATACATGTTTACACACGCACATATATGCACATGTGTATATAAACAGATACAAACACACGTTACATAAATATACATGCATATATTACGTGTGTTGGGTTTTTGTTATGTACACATCCACACGTATACACGCACATCCACAGAACATATAGACACAGATAGAAACACACATGCACACACGTGCATACACACACACACACGTATATATAAACATGTTGTTGTTGTCAGGTGCCATCAAGTCGGTTCTGGCTCGTAATGACACTGTGTGCTACAGAATGAAACACTGCCCGGTCCTGTGCCATCCTCACAATTGTTCTTATACTTGAGCCCACTGTTGCAGCCACTGTGTCAATCCACCTCGTTGAGGGTCTTCCTCTTTTGTGCTGATCCTGTACTCTGCCAAGCATGATGTCCTTCTCCAGGGACTGATCCCTCCCGACAACATGTCCAGAGCCTGTAAGACGCAGTCTCGCCATCCTAGCCTCTAAGGAGCATTCTGGCCGCACTTGTTCCAAGACAGATTTGTTCGTCCTTTTGGCAGTCCATGGTGTATTCAATATTCTTCGCCAACACCACAATTCAAAGGCGTCAACTCTTCTTTGGTCTTCCTTATTTATTGTCCAGCTTTCACATGCATATGAGGCGATTGAAAATACCATGGCTTGGGTCAGGTGCACCTTAGTCTTCAGGGTGACATCTTTTCTCTTCAACACTTTAAAGAGGCCTTTTTTTTTTTGAGCAGCAGACTTGCCCAGTGCAATGCGTCTATTGATTTCTCGACTGCTGCTTCCATGGGTGTTGATTGTGGATTCAAGTAAATCGAAATCCTTGACAACTTCAAACTTTTCTCCGTGTATCATGATCCTGACCAGTGGCAACCCTATGTACAGAGTAAAACTGTGTTCAACAGGGTTTTCAATGGCTGATTTTTTTGTTATGTATATTTTTCATTTTTGTTAGTTGTCAATCCAGCTTCAACTCATGACAACTCCATGTGTGTCAGAATAGAACTGGGATCCAGGAGGTTTTCAAGACTGTTACCTTTCAGAAGCAGATTGCCCGGTCTTTCTTCTGAGCTGCCTCTGGGTGGATTTCAACCCACAAGTTTCTGGTTAGTAGTTGAGCACCTAACAGTTTGTGCCAAACAGGGGGTCCCACCTTCTGATCAAAAACACTTCCAAAATCTCCTTTTTGTTTTTCTCATTTTCAGTGGAGAGAATTTGCCACGTTTGAGAATTTTTCTTGCCCAAGTGTTGACCTTTAAAGATGTCTCATTTACTTCAGTTTACTGATCCTGTCTGCATGTAAAACATTGATGTTTGTGTATCATGAATTGTCTGCATCAACTTACTTTTTTTTTTAAACATTGCATTACAACGGCACACATCTTCACTACAGAGGTTTTTGGCACACCCTTAAATTTTGCAGTGGCGACAAGTCCCTCGTAACCCTCACCCTAGTTCCGTCCTGTGTGTTCGACCTTCCTGGGGTCCATGTTGTAGTCCCCAGCGAGGGGTCTCTGCCAGAGATTCCGCTGCTTGACCCCAAGATGACGTATTTTTATGGCCTCCCCAAGGGACCGCAACCAGCAAACACAGGGAAACTCTCACCAGTAGTGAAACAATTTGCTGTGGACTCAACCCTGAGTCGTGGCACTCCCACGTGTGTCAGAGTAGAACTGTGCTCCACAGGGTTCTCGATGGCTGATTTCTTAGTATAGATAGCCAGGCCTTTCTTCCGAGGTACCTCTGGGTAGACTCGAACCTCTAGCCTTCTGGTTAGCAGCCTGTGGGATAACTGCTTCAACTCCCCAGGTTCTCTTTAGATATATAGACTACAAGCACATAGACAAAAAAAAAAAAAAATGCTGTTGTGTCTGTGTGTCAGAGTAGAACTGTGCTCCATAGGGTTTTTAGAGGCTAATTTTTCTGAAGTAGATTGCCAGGCCTTTCTTCTCAGGCACCCTGGGTGGACTCTAACCCACAACCTTTCGGTTAGCAGCTGAACGAGTTAACCATTTGCACCACTCAGGGACTTCAAACCAAACCAGTTGCATCGAGCAGACTGTCTCATGGCGACCCTGTGTGTGTCAGAGTAAAACTGTGATCCTCAGGGTTCACAATGGTTGACTCTTTGGAAGTGGACTGCCAGGCCTTTCTTCCAAGAAGCCTCTATCTGGACTCGAACGTCCAACCTACCGATTAGCAGCCAAGCGCTTAACCCTTTGACCACCAGGGGTCCCGGCCATGATGGATACTTGGAAAAACAGCCATTGGAAAATCAGAATGCAGAACGAAGTAAAGTCCTCATTGCCTTGGCTATTGCCGGAGCAGCTTTATAGGGCAAAGTGGTTAAGTGCTCAGCTGCTAACCAAAAGGTCAGAGGTTTGAACCCATCAGCGGCTCCAGGGGAGAAACATGTGGCAGTCTGCTTCCTTAAAAATTATAACCTTGGAGACCCTATGAGGCAGTTCTACTCTGTCCTGTAGGGTCGCTGTGAGTCGAAATCCACTGAATGGCAACGGGTTTGGTTTTCAGACTTGGTTTTAACCCTGGCAGTCCCAGGATGTGGGGCTTCCCTGAATGTGTACCCCCGTGGGGTTAGAGGGGGAGGGAGGAGGGGTACGGTAGGTGGTTCACTTCCTGCCATCTGTCTTCCTGTTCTATTTTTACCTGATCTTTTATCAGGCATCGAGCAACCACAGAGACGAGACTGGCACCCTATGGATTCCCGTAGATAATCTGGATGGCGCAAAGGGTGAAGTGCTCAACTACTAGACAGAAGGTTGGTGGTTCGAACCCACTCAGCGGTACCTCAGAGGAAAGGCCGAGTGGTCTGCTTCTGAAATGTCACCGTCTCGACAACCCTGTGGAGCCTTTCTTCTTTGCACACATGAGGTTGCTGTAGTCAGAATCACCGCATCACCAAATCAGAGCAAGTAACAACAATAACTAGAAAATACTGTTAAAAATACGTAAGAACATGCATAGAGAGGGTTGCACATTTTTTCTTTTGCTTCGTGCTCCAATAGGGCTCAGCACAGCTCTGCACAGATCTTCTTTTTATTTAAAGTTTTGGTATTTTGTTCATCATAGTTTTTTTCGTTTGTTGTGATGTGAAGATATTGCATATTATAAAATATTGTTCACCTGATGACTGAGTTTTTGGTGCCTGTCATGGACTGAATTGTGTCATCCTAAAATATTTGTTGTAAATCCTAACCCCTACACCTGTGGTTATGATTCCATTTGGGAGTGTGTTTTCTTATGTTAACGAAGGAATATTAGTGTGGGCTGTGTCTTGAGTCAATCTCTTTTGAGATATAAAAGAAGCAGATTAAGCAAGTAGAGATAGGGGAATAGAGATGCTGTCTCACGTGAAGACCCCCAAGGAGTCAAGGAACACAAGCTGAAAAGAGGCAAGGATCCTTCCCCAGAGCTGACAGAGAGAACCATCCCCTAGAGCCAGCGTCCTGAATTTGTTCTCCAAGTCTCCTGAACTGCGAGCAAATTAACTTCTGTTTATTAAAGCCACCCACTTGTGCGTTCTGTTACGTCAGCACTAGGTAACTAAGACCAAAACAAAAACAAAACCGTTGCCGTCGAGTTGATTCCAGCTCATAGCAGCCCTATATATAGGACACCGTAGAACTGCCCCATAGGGTTTCCAAGGAGTGGCCGGTGGACTTGAATTGCCACCCTTTTGGTTAGCAGCCGAGCTCTCAAGACAACTAAGACAGTGCCCTTAAATTTTGTTCTCGAGGCTAGTGCCTCACTGGCTCACCATAATCCCAGCCCTACTCTGATTTCCTAAAAGGACAAACACTCAAGTGTTCTTACCTATAGAGGCAAAGGAAGGATTTGGGCAGGACCTGGCTTGGAAGAAAGCACAGCTGATGGAAAGGGACCCCATCCTCCACAAACAGGGTGTGCCTGAGAGAAGTCACTAACCAGGTGTGTTTCAACTTTCATGCCAGTGAGATGAACTCCATGTTCCTACCTCTCGGGGCTGTTAGGATGGATAACATAGTGAGGGCAGTGCCTGGCATGGAGCGTGCAGGCCGCAAACAGCACCCTTCTTCACAGTTTCTCGTCTCAGGTGCTCTGCCTTTGTGGTTGCTTGGGGCTCTGCAGTGCGATGGATCTAGCCGTGGTCTTGTAACTCCCACCCAAATGACTGGGCAGGGCTGTGTGATAGGGTAATTGTGGTCCACCAAAGGGATTGGTCAGTTTTGCCATCCAAATGGGCTTGAAATGAGCCCCCCCTCCACCTGCCAGAGGCAGGAAAGAGAATTCCAACCCCATCAAGGAAGAAGAACTAGGAGTGGAGAGCTCGCATCCTTTGAACTCGGGATCTCTGCACCGAGAAACTCCTGGAACCAGGAGACAGAGAAAGAGAGAGAGAGAGAGGTGTAACCCTGAAGAAGGTGAGAAGCGGTGGCAGGACAGACTGGCAGGAGATCATGAAGTGGGCTTCCTGGCACATGGATTGAGAAAGCTGAGTACCTGGGGTGCCTCTGGGGACTTATTGGCAGTGACTAAAAGAGCTTTGTAACACTTGCCTGAGCAGGACAGAGGCCTAGGGCCAGAGAGATGTGCTTGCCAGCATAGCTGAAAAGAGGCTGTCGTGATACAAGAACTGTATCCTGAGAGTTCCTGAACCTGAATTTTAATCTGTTACATTCCAAATAAACCCCATAATCGTTTTAAGTGTAGTCTGTGAGCTCTGTGTGGCCATGGCAGTGAATTATTGAACCCAGCAGAGAAGTAGAGAGTGCCTGTGGGAAAGACAGGTAGTGTCAGAATTGGTAAAGATGGTGGAGAGAGGAGGCATGTCTGACCTCTGCCCCATAGGAATCAGCCTTGGGCTGTTGATCTTGATTCTCCTTCCCCCTTGTGAAGAGAAGGTTAGACTCCACTCCCTCATCTTTTATTTTACAGGCTCCATGAAAGCTTTGTAATGGTAATTAGGATGAAAAATAGGCTGCCTTTTCATTTGCTAGATGGAGGGACAGGTGGATGGATGGATGGGTGGGTAGATGGGCAGGCGGGCGGGCGGACGGATGGACGCATGGGTGCAAGGATGCATGGACGCATGGACGGATGCATGGATGGATGGATGGGTGGGTGGATGGATGGATGGATGGATGGATTGATGGATGGAAGGGTGGGTGGGTGGGTAGTGGGTGGATGGATGGATGGATGGATGGATGGATGGATGGATGGATGGATGGATGGGGGATGGATGGATTGATTGTTGAGTGGATGGATGATGGATGGATGATGGGTGGATTGGTTGGCATATTAACGAGTGGATGGATATATGTGTAGGTGGGTAACTGGGTGGGTAGATGGTTGGATGGAGAGGACAAAAGCGGTCAGTGCTCTGATACTGGACCACAATTCAGTTACCTGCTCGTTGGGATCCTCAATACTTTAACATCCTGCCCCTCAACACCCAGTTACTGGTGTTGCACTCTAGTACCTCAGGGCCAGTACTTTCCTCATGACCTCCCAGGACTGGGCCCTGCTTGTGAACCTCCCTGTGGCAGGTCTTTCTCCTTGGAGACCTCCCATTTGCGACCACTGTCCTGAGGCTTCCTCAGCTATCTCCTGTCACGGGAACCTCCAAGCTGACACGTCCTGGCACTGTCTGCTCTCCAGATGATGCTCCCTCCCGGCTTCGCTCATCCTGGACCAGCACCTTACATGCTTTCCTGACTTAGCCCCTGATTATGCCAGCAAGAAAAGGGAAGTCCACGTGCCTCATGAGCAACTTGAGGACTTTGTCCTCTCAAGGATGAGAGCAAATTCTGTGTCTCAGTCTTATCTCATTCTCTCTCTGGGGCTGCTGTTACCTGATCTCTACAACATCTTCTTTTCTACTCTTCACATAGGAAATAATGCCGTTCTCCCCAGTGACATAGCGCCTTAAAATATCACGTGGTGTTTTTACGTGCCATCAGATCCTTTCCGACTCATAGTCACCCCACGTACAACAGAACGAAACACTGCCCGGTCCTGCGCCATGCTCACAATCATTGATATGCTCGAGGGCACTGTTGCAGCCACTGTGCCAATCCATCTCGTTGAGTGGTTTTCTTATTTTTTGCTGACTCGCTGCTTTACCAAGCGTGATGTCCTTCTCACTTTCAAGTCAACATTTAATCATTTCCTGTAATCAGCATCAAAGTAATCAGCATTTTCTCAAAGGGCAGCGTTTTCAACGAAATTTTGCACCAAATTACGTAGCATCAACTTCACTGGTTGTCACCGATGAGGCTCAGCCGTAGCCTCTCTCCTTTCCTGTGGAGGCTATTTTCTTCTTGTAGTCTTCTCATCAGTGGGGCGGCGCATAGATCCTCTTTACTTGCAACTTTTCTCAAGCCATCCCCAGTGACAGGGTGGCTCCTGTCCATCATCCCAAATGTACCTCCAACCACAGCTTCATACTCCAAGAATCTTTGTTTGCTCAAAGCCAACTCTTCTCTCACTTGTCCTCACAATCCCCAGTTACCTGCTAAATGTACCACTGTATGTTAGACAGAATTCCTGCATCGGTGGTGCAAATATAACACACTTGCCTGCTAACCAAAAGGTTAGAGGTTCAAGTCTATGCAAGGGTGCCTTGGAAGAAAGGCCCGGTGATCCTCTTCTGAAAGATCAGCCTTTGAAAACCCTATGGAGCACAGTTCTACTCTGGCACATGTGGGATGTCCATGATTCGGAGTTGAGCTTTAAGTATGATAACTGTAGGTTTAGTTTTCTATCGTCTTCTAGAAATGGGAAAGGCAGAAACAATGTTTAAAAATAAATATCAGTAATAATACCTGGGCCACCCAAGTGTTCAGTACCCTGAATTTGTATTTAACTTGCTATCCCAACACCTGTCAGTTTGCCATAGTGTGTGGGTGGGTAGATGGATGGGTGGGTGGATAGATGGTTGGGTGGGTGCGTGGGTGGATGGATGGGTGGTAGGGTGGGTAGATGGATGGGTGGATGGGTGGGTGGGTAGACGAATGGATGAGTGGATGGATAGAAGAGTGGATGGATGGATGGGTGGGTAGGTGTATGGGTATGTGGATGGGTGAGTGAGTGAATAAGAACCAGACACCTTGGAAATCTGCAGGGAGGAAAAGCAAATAAATGAAAAATCAGAGTTTGATATTTGATGAGTTTCCAATGGTTGCTGAACCATTACCACAAAGCTAGTGATTTAAAGCAACAGAGATGCATTAGCTTATGTTCCTGGAGACCAGAAGTCCAAAATCAATCTCACTGGGCTAAAGCCAGGGCATCAGCAGGGCTATGTGTCTTCCAGGGTGTCCAGGGGAGATCTGCTTCCTTGACTTCTCCAGCTTCTAGAGGCCACCCACATTTCTTGTCTCACGGCCCCTTCCTGCATCTTCAAAGCCAGTCCTCCAGCACCTTCTCTGTCTCCATCTCCGACTCTGGCCCTTCTGCCTCTCTCGTATAAGGGTCTTTGTGATGACATTCATCCCCCTGCCTAATCCAGGATAATCTCCTTATCTCGAAATCCTTAGTCTAATCACGTCTATAAATTCATGATTGCCGTGTGAGGTCACACATTCACAGGTTTCAGGGATTAGGACCTGAACCTTTTTTTGGGGGGGGGGGCATTATTCTGTTTACCCCAGCCATGCCGCTTGATTTTGGATAATCTTGCTGTAAAATTGTCCTGGAGTTCTTGAAATCCTGTTTTTTCATTGTATATCATTGTTGCTTTCTCTTCCCCACCATCCCCTTCTTTTCTACGCTCTGGTCTATTTACTGGAAAGTGATGGGGGTCTCTCATAGGATTGCTTCGTAGGAAAATACCCTCTTCTTGTGAGCATTGAAGATAGTCAAACAGATAGAGAGAGAGACAGAGACAGAGAGGGTTATAGATTGAACTGTGTTCCCCCAAAATGTGTGTCAGCTTGGCTAGGCCATGATTGCCATTATTATGTAGTTGTCCACCATTTCGTCATATGGTGTGATTATTCTATGTGTTGTAACCCCACCCTCTGTGACGTTAATAACGCAAGATTAGAGGCAGTTATGTTAATGAGGCAGGACTCAATCTACAAGATTAGGTTGTATCTTGAATCGATCTGTTTTGAGATCTAAAAGAGAGAAGCCAGCAGAGAGGAGAGGGACCTCATGTCACCAAGAAAGCAGTGCCAGAAGAAGAGTGTGTCTTTTGGACCTGGGGTCCCTGCACTGAGAAGCTCCTACACTAGGTAAAGACTGATGACAAGGACCTTCCTCCAGAGCCAACAGAGAAAGCCTTCTCCTGGAGCTGGTGCCCTGAATTTGGTCTTGTAACCTCCTAGACTGCGAGAGAATAAACGTCTGTTTGTTAAAGCCATCCGCTTGTGGTATTTCTGTTACGGCAGCTCTAGATAACTCAGAGAGAGAGAGAGAGGGAGAGAGGGAGAACACAGCAGTGGTTGCCACGGACTGGAGTTAGGGGGAGGACTTGATGACAAAGGGTTACCAGGCCAGTTTCCGCGGTGATGGAAATGTTCTTTACCTTGATTGTGGTGGTGTTTTTTGTTTTTGTTTTTTTCCACTTGCCGTTGAGTCAACTCCGACTCGAGGAGCCCCTGTGTGTGTCAGAGTAGAACTGTGCTCCACAGGGTTTTCAGTGGCTGATTTTTTAGAAGTCGGTCACCAAGCCTTTCTTCCAAGGCACCTCTGGGTGGACTCAAACCACCAAAATTTGGTTAGCAATTAACCATTTGCATCAGCCAGGGTCTCCTTCCTGGAAACTGTTGTTTGTTGTTATTCATTGCCCTGGGCTTGATGCAGACTCATGGCATCCCCATGCGTGTCAGAGTAGAACTGCGCTCCACAGGGTTTTCAATGGCTGATTTTTTGGGAAGTAGATCTCCAGGCCTTTCTTCTGAGGTGCCTCTCGGTGGACCTGAACCTCCAGCTTTTTGGTTAGCAGCCGAGTGCATTCACCATTAGCATGCCCCAGGGACTCCAAAGCCTGATACTAATGACCATGACACTTTCTTTGTGTTTTTTGTGATTAATATTTGGTTAAACAGAAAAATCAGAATGGTTTGCCCCCATCCTTGACTCAATTCATACTCAAATAAATGAATGAAAAGCGAGAGAAAGAAAGAGGGCCACAGCTGTGTTCTTTTAAGTTTCATTTCATCTCCTCCACCTTTGGCCTGGAGTGTCTTGATGACACAGATGCGTCTCAGATCTCAGCACTCAGATTACTTGATTTTTTTTTTTTTTTCCTGTTGTTGTTATTAGCTGCTGTGGAACATATTCTAACTCACAGTGACCCCGTGGGTTACAGAATAGACCTGCCTTATAGGGTTTTCTAGGCTGTCATCCTTACGGGAGCAGATCTCCAGGCCTTTCTTTCTCACCACCACTGGGTGGGTTAGAACCGCCAAGTTCTCGGTTAGTAGTCTAGTGCTTAACTGTTGCACCACCAAGGCTACTTGATACTTAGGACTGATGGCACAGTGGTTAAAACACCTGGCTGCTAACCAAAAGGCTGGTGGTTCGAACCCCCCTGTCGCTCTGTGGGAGAAAGATGTGGCCGCCTGCTTCCATAAAGATTACAGCCTTGGAAACCCTGTGGGACAGTTCTATCCTGTCCTACAGGGTCATGATGAGTTGGAATCAATTTGAATGCAATGAGTTTGTGTTTTGCTTTTCGATATTTGTGAGCTTTGGGGACACCCCTTTGTGTTTCTGTATTTCTCCATCTGAAAATGGGGGGATGGCCTGAAGGTTTGTTGAGGATCCTTTTAATGTGGGCGGTTGTGCTGAGTAATTCTTCTCTGGCCGCCGTCTCCACCTGCTCAGAGGTAGAAAGAGTGGAACAGGTCTACGCCCTTTTCTTTGTGGTGTAACCGCTTATTTCTGACTCTCCCTTTGAAAAGAGATTGAGCGGGGATTATTGGGCCGTGCAGTGGGGGACACAGGAAAGGAGGACAGGAAAAAGGCTCAGAGCTAAAGAACACATATGCGTCTAAACCCTCAGCTAACGACATACTTCCTCCCAAAGACTCTCAGAGCTCAGTCTAGCACCGTTTCCTCTAAGCACAAATCCCAGTGCTGGCCAGAAAGTGCTTTTGGATACAGATTTAAAACACACAACTCCCCCTCCACCCCCCCAAAAAAAAAACTCTGCACTGACAATGAGTTGATTCCAACTCCTAGTGACCCTGTAGGACAGAGTAGAACTGCCCCATAGGGTTTCCAAGGCTGTAATCTTTGCGGAAGCAGGTTGCCACGTCTTTCTCCCGCGGAGCAGCTGGTGGGCTCGAACTTCTGACCTTTTGGTTAGCAGCTGAGTACTTAACCGCTGTGCCACTAGGGCTGCAACAGCCTAGATTAAGCAGTAAAGAACATTTTATGTTAGGCCTTGTGCTCTTTTAAAGAATTATCTTTGTGCACTTTTAGCAGAAAACCCACAGGTCAGACGAGAGCTCTGTTTTCGGGTCCATTGGTAATTCTCACTTTTCTTCAAGACAATGCTATATGGAAATTTACTGGCCACAAATTGTTTTACCAGCAAGAAGCTAAAAACCTGCTAGAGAATAACAGTCTGTAAAGGGTGCTTCTTCTTCGGAACTGTTTTGACTCTCTACTCGAAATACTGCCCTGATTTGCAAGATCATTTATTATACAAACTTTAGTTTCTATTAGTGGCTTAATATGCTTTTTGTTTTCACAGGGATATTGTTGAGAGATTACGGAGAAAGCACCGGAGGGTGCAAACCCTCAATCCGTTTTTAGAAAGCACAAACAAATCCTGTGGATGGTAGAGTCTGTCTTTGACCACAGAGAGGAGGATCCCCAGAAAGAAAACAGGCCGGAGCGCCAGGAAAGCTCGTGATTCTTTCTGCCATTGCGTGACAGGCTGTGGAGGTAAGAGGAAGTGGGAGATGACATAGCCCTAAACTCAGCGAGCTGCAACCGCAGCCTCCACCTGGATTCCGAGAGCTGGGGACAAGCTTCAGAGACCCGCTGGACCCTCCAGGGCTCCACCGTCTTAGGGAACCTGGTGAGAGGGTCCGTGCTTCCTGCTGCAGGAGTTGCAACGAGCAACCAAGTCCCTCCTCACTCCTGCTCCCCAGCTAGGCGTAGGGGACAACACTGCCCGCCAACAATCCCTGCCTCCTGCTGCCTCCCGATCCTCCTAGAGACCCTGCCCCTCCCCTAGCCATCCTCTATCCAAATAACCAAACCATTTGCTGTCGACTCCAACTCATGGCGCCCCTGTGTATGTCAGAGGAGAACTGTGCTCCACAGGGTTTTTCAATGGATGATTTTTCAAGAAATAGATCTCCAGGCCTTTCTTCGGAGACAACTCTGGGTGGACTCGAACCTCCAACCTTTCAGTGAGCAGCCCAGCACTTTAATGTTTGCACCACCCAGGGATGCCAAAACCAAACCCATTGCCGTTGAGTCAAGCCCAACTCATGGCGACCCCGTGTGTGTCAGAGGAGAACTGTGCTCCATTGAGTTTTCAGTGGCTGATTTTTCGAAAGGAGATCACCAGGCCTTTCTTCTAACGCGCCTCTGGGTGGACTCGAACTGGCAACCTTTTGGCTAGCAGCCGAGCGTGTTAACTGTTTGCATCACCTAGGACTCCCCCATGCTCTCCGCGCACACGGCCTTCACAGTACCCATCGTAAGGGGAGGCATTTCTGTGCATTGCTTCCCTCTCTTGCTGCCTGTCTTTCTCCTTGTTCTGGGTGTGCGACATACACCTGCCAGGCCCTGGTGCGATCCATGTGTTATGTTCACATATGTATGCTTTATATACCTGTGAGGAAACACTCCATAGGATGAATTACCAGCCATGTAACTGCTGAGTTGAAGGGACTGTGTGTGCACGTTAAAAAAAGGGCATTGGGCCTTGTTGAGTTTCCTTTCCAAAAATCGAGCCCGTGTGCACCCTCAGTGCTGGCAGGGGACAGAGCACATTCCCTGAGTCATCTGTGGGTATCTCAAAGGCAACATGACAACCTTCCCTCTTTAGGACTAGAAAAATACAGACTGCATTAAAAGTTCTGGAATAAATAAAGACAGTTCTAACGAGAGAATGGATTCCCTAGGGCAGATTTCATACAAAGGGTAACGTTCGTGGGAAGCACTGGGCTGACGTCTTTCCTGAGCACTGAGGCTGAAGTGACTGACCCTGGATGCAAGACCCTAGGATTAAAATAGCAGCTTCCTGCAGCTGCCATTAGGGAGGGGGGTGTGCCACCTGGTGGATAGGGCTTGTATTGAATAAAGGCTTGAGAGGATGGATGGTGGAGAGAAGGATGGCTGGGTGAGTGGTAGGTGGATGGATGGATGGATGAGTGGGTGGATAGATGGATGGGTGGGCGGGTGAGAGGATGGATGGATGTGTGGCGGACATATGGATAGATGGATGTGTGGGTGGGTGGATGGGTGAGTGGCTGGCCGGATGGGGTGGATGGGTGGGTGGATGGGTGGACGGACGGATGGACGGATGGATGGGTGGGCGGATGGGCGGGTGGCTGCATGGATGGATAGGGTGGGTGGGTGGACGGACAGACGGACGGATGGACGAATGGATGGGTGGATGGGTGGGTGGATGAGTTGGTGGGTGGATGAACGGGTGGATAGGTGGATGGATGGGTGGATGGATGGGTGGGTGGATGGATGGATGGGTGGGTGGGTGAGTGGGTGGATGGATGGGTGGGTGGGTGGGTGGATGGATGGATGGATGGATGGATGGATGGATGGATGGATGGATGGATGGTTGGATGAGTGGATGGGTGGATGGGTGGGTGGGTGGGCGGATGAATGGACGGATGGATAGACGAATGGATGGGTGGATGGGTGGGTCGGTGGGTGAACGAATGGATGGATGGGTGGGTGGATGAATGGGTGGATAGGTGGATGGATGGGTGGGTGGATGGATGGATGGGTGGGTGGGTGGGTGGATGGATGGATGGATGGATGGGTGGGTGGGTGGATGGCTGGGTGGATGGCTGGGTGGATGGCTGGGTGGATGGGTGAATAGATGAGTGGATGCATGGGTGGGTGGGTGGATGGATGGATGGATGGATGAGTTGATGGGTGGATGGATGAGTGGAGGGATAGATGGGCACATGGGTGAATGGGTCAGTCGATGATGGATGGGTGGATAGGTGGATGAGTGAGTGGGTGGGTGGGTGAGTGGGTAGGTGGATGTGTGTGGATGAGTGGATGGGTGGAAGGATGGGTGGTTGTGTGGGTGGATGGATGGATGGGTGGGTGGATGTGTGTGTGTGGATGGATAAGTGGGTGGGTGGATGGATGGATGGATGGGTGGATGGGTGGGTGGGTGGGTGGATGGGTGGATGGGTGGGTGGGTGGATGGGTGGATGGGTGGGTCGGTGGGTGAACGGATGGATGGATGGGTGGGTGGATGAATGGGTGGATAAGTGGATGGATGGGTGGGTGGATGGATGGATGTATGGGTGGGTGGGTGGGTGGGTGGATGGATGGACGGATGGATGGGTGGATGGATGGGTGGATGGGTGGATGGCTGGGTGGGTGGATGGCTGGGTGGATGGCTGGGTGGATGGCTGGGTGGATGGGTGAATAGATGAGTGGATGCATGGGTGGGTGGGTGGATGGATGGATGGATGGATGGATGAGTTGATGGGTGGATGGATGAGTGGAGGGATAGATGGGCACATGGGTGAATGGGTCAGTCGATGATGGATGGGTGGATAGGTGGATGAGTGAGTGGGTGGGTGGGTGAGTGGGTAGGTGGATGTGTGTGGATGAGTGGGTGGGTGGAAGGATGGGTGGTTGTGTGGGTGGATGGATGGATGGGTGGGTGGATGTGTGTGTGTGGATGGATAAGTGGGTGGGTGGATGGATGGGTGGATGGGTGGATGGGTGGGTGGGTAGATGGGTGGGTTGGTAGATGGGTGGATGGTGGATGGATAGATGGATGGGTGGGCGGATGGGTGGGTGAGTGAGTGGGTGAGTGGATGAATGGGTGGATGGGTGGGTGAATGGATGGGTGGGTGGGCGAATGGATGGGTGGGTGGGTGGATGGGTGGATGGATGGGTGGGTTCAGGGTCCTCTTCCAAGCTCACTGGTTGTTGAAATAATGCGGTTCTTGTGACTGGAGGACTGAGGCCTCAGCTCTTAGAGGCCACCGTCTATTCTCTGCCATGGTGTTCTCTCCACAGCAAGGCTGTTTGCTTCTTCCATGCCGAAAAGAGGATGTCTCTGTTGCTTCAAATTGCTCTCGCTTCTTCTGTCTCTGATCTCTAGATCTTTTTTTAAAGGGCTCCTCTGATTAGGTCAGGCACACCCAGAGTAATCTCCCTTTTCATTCTTTATAAATCAGCTGATTAGGGGCCTTAATCACGTCTGCAAAATGTCTTCACCTTTGCCATATAATCTCAGGAGCGATTTCCCATCACCCTCACATGTCTGTCTCCATGCAGGGGAGGGAATGATACAGGCCATATACATGAGAGGGAAGTATTTTGGTGGGCTATTTTAGAATTCTACTACTTCACCACAACAAAGGATTAGGGCTGGAGATAGCAGGGAATTTTTTTTTTCTTCTTCTTTTTAAGGTGCATCCAGGGAAGGGACATTTTGTTAAAAAATTTAAAAGCATTTTCTGTGAACTTTTCTAAATTAATTATCTCCTAGGCTGACCCTTGCTTCTTCCAAAAGAGTGACTGTCTCATGTCTTAATTCGCTTTGCAAATATTTCAGAGAGCAGAGTGGGAAAGCAGTCTCCAATTCTAACAGTACCCCAAGGAAAAGATCATGCCATCGACATGCAAAGCAGCCTTTGGGAAAATTATTTTAAAGAAAACACAAAACATCTCTCTGTTCCCTGAGAAGGTAAATGAAGATAGAAAAGATGTTTACCCCACTGAGAAGGTATACGGTTTCCCCTTCCTGGGGGGACTTGGTGTCTCCACTTCCTGATTTGTAAGGTGGAAATAATAATGCTTGTCTTTAAGGACTAGATCCCTGGGTAGCTGTCATGGATTGAATTGTGTCCCCCCCAAAATGGGTGTCAACTTGGCTAGGTCATGATTCCCAGTATTGGGTGGTTGTCCTCCTTTTTGCGAGCTGATGTAATTACCTATGTGTTGTAAATCCTAACCTCTGTCACGTTAATGAGACAGGATTAGAGGCAGGTATGTTAATGAGGCAGGACTCAATCTACAGGATAAGGTTCTATCTTGAGTCACTCTATTTTGAGATATAAGAGAGAGAAGTGAGCAGAGAGAAGGACCTCATACTACCAAGAAAGAAGAGCCTAGAGCAGAGCGCGTCCTTTGGACCTGGGGTCCATGAGCTGAGAAGCTCCTAGACCAGGGGAAGATTGATGACAAGCACCTTTCCCCAGAGCTAACAGAGAAAGAAAGCTATCCCCAGGAGCTGGCACCCTGAATTTGGACTTCTAGCCCCCTAAAGCATGAGAAAATAAACTTCTGTTTGTTAAGGCTATCCACTTGTGATATTTCTGTTAGAACAGCATTAGATAACTAAGACAGTGGCACAGTTCGTATTCAATTGTTAACCGAAAGGTTGGAAATTTGAACACACCCAGCAGCAGCACAGAAGAAAGGCTAAAGATTACAGCCAAGAAAACCCTTTGGAGCACATTTATACTTCGTATCGTGTGGGGTCACCATGAGTTAGAATTGGCCTGAAGGCTTGGGGTTTTTGTCATTAAGGGTGATGTATTAAATGGATAGCATGGCTCACACATAGTAAATGCCCAAAAAATTGGAATTAGTACCCTTGTTTCACAAAACTTTTCTGGCCATCAAGGTCCCAACATCCACCTTACCCTCTTTTGAAGCTCCCCTTGGGTACCCTGTGTTGAACATAGGGCTTCGAACTGGCTTCAACTGGTTCAATCATGGCTAATGAAGTGAAACTGGAAGAGACCTGAAATTTTAAAATTTGGGTGATTCAGAGCGATACCTGGAATGGGAAAAATTACTGGTCAAAGTTCTGGAATGGGAGACTCAGAAGAGACGTAGTGAGCCCTTTCAGGAATCGGATGCAGGAGACTGGATTATTGGCAGGACTGAGGAGAACAACACACATTCAAAACGGTTCAGCCAGCACCATCTTTGAGGAGGGCACCACCCTTTCCGACTCTGTGCAAAATCTGAAGGGCAAGAGATTTGGTTGCTATGCAACGTGAACGCTGCCCTTGTTTTCTAAGACGGAGATTAAGTTTCTAGCAGGGCTTTGACCTGTAATTTCTCTTCTTTCGGTTCTGGTTCTGGTGCACCCAAATTAAAAAAATTCGGGTCTGTTCTGATGTCACTTCCCCAGCCGTGACTGAACCGAGAAGACTCCATCTGAAGCCCCGGTTGAACAGTGGTGAGTCTGTGGCCTTCTGACCCTGGCTTTTCAGTTTGAAGAGAGGTAAGGCATTTGGGGCATCTGGAGAACATGACTGGGTTAGGGTCTTGCTTGCATATTGTGAGAACTGAATAAATACTGACCACCTTTATGTTTATAATGATAATAAATAACAACCTTTATAATGATAATAAATAGTGATCAGTTTTACAATAATAAATACTGACCACTTTTAGATTTATGATTATAAATTCTAAGCACTTTCATAATTATAATAAATTCTTCTCACTTTTATATTTATTATTACAATAAGTGCTGATCACCTTTATTTTTAATGTTGTAAGAAATGCTGATCTCATTTATATTTATTGTTACAGTAAATGCTTATCAGTCTTATATTTAATATAATAAATCCTGACCACCTTTATATTTATAATTATAATAAATGCTGATTACTTTTAAAGTTACTTTAATAAACGATGACCACTTTTATGATTGTAATAATAAAAAATGCTGGCCATTTTTATAATAGGACCCAAACAGTAGTCACACAGGCCCCACACGTTGTCTTTGAGTGCATCTGGACAAACACCTGGCCACCCCAGCACAGGTGCACATTTGGAAAAACTACAAAAAACATTTAGAAACGTGGGGGCGGTACAGGATCGCGCATGCCCAGTGCTGGGCCCCGCCGCCCCACCCACTTGTGTCCAGGAAGTCCCGCCCATCTAGGTCCCGGAAGTCCCGCCTACTCGAGGGGCGGGCACAGGCCGTTGGAACCCGGGGCCGCCGCGCGGCTGTTTCCGCGGGCCCGAGCGCCGGAAGCGGAAGTGCGTCACAGGGGCGTCGGGCGGCGGCGGCGGGTGGCGTCAGGGCCCCTCCGGCGGTCGGTAGCGGCGCCGGGCGGGGAGGCCGCGCTGCCGGGGCGTCGGGGACGCGAGGAGCTCCGGCGTCGGCGGCGGCCTGGGACGAGGCGGAGCCCCGCGCCGGTGAGCGCCCGCTCGGCCCGGCCCACCCGGCGACCGCCGTGCTGTCCGCGGGTCGGGCCGGGGGAGGGGTAGCGGGGCCCGGGGGGAGGGGGCGAGGCCGGGGCGCCGGGCGGCGGGGTTACCAGGACGACGGGGCTCGGGGTGACGGGGTGACCGCTGAGGGAAGTCGGGGTGCGGGGGCGAAGACCAGGAGTGCCCCGGGGGAGGGGCCGGGGGCACGGGGGCGACGCGGGGCAGCCGGGGGCCCTTGGGGCTGCTGGGGTCCTGGGGCGGGGTACTGACGGTGGTCGGGAGTGCCGGGGCGACTACGAGGTGTGTGCGGGGCGTGACCTGGAAGTGGAAGACCGAGGTGCTGGGCGGGGGGTGGGGCGGGCATGGCCGTAGCGGAAGGCCCAGGTGCTCTAGCCAAGACCTGGGGTACCGGGGGTGAGCGAAGGGAGGGGTTGGTAGGGGAGGGGGTTTACCGGGGCAACTCGGAGTTACCACGGCTACTGGAGGCCGCCAGGGTACTGGGGTCTGCCCGGTTCTGAGGCGACGGGTGCTGGGGGGTATCAGGGCGAGGGGGGGTTGGATGGGGTTACCAGTAAGGGCAGGGCGGGGGTGCCAGAGCATCTGGGGTTACAGGGGCGACACAGGGCAGCTGTGGATACTTAAGGCTACTGGTGTACTGGGGGCAACTGGGGAGATGCCAGAGAAGCCCCTGGGGTGACAGGGGTCTAAGTTGTGGGTCTGAGGCTGGCTAGGGGGAGCAGAGACAGCCTGGGGTTACCAGGGAAGCCACGCGACTGCTCAGATTCTGATTTTGGTTTTGGGGGGTGGTCTTCAGGCTTGAGGAGGTCATTGAGTCCACAGGCTGGGCCCCCGTCTGGCACCACCGATTTGCCCCAGTGCCTCTTCAGCCTGCTCAGACCCTGCCTCGGGGGCTCTGGGAGCAGTAGGGGTGTCCCCTGGGGCTGGACAGGGCTGACCGCCACCCCCTGCATTTGGGCTCCTCATTGGGATCAAGCTCGTCCACCAGAGCTCGGCTTCCCAGAAGAACTAACTTGTCAGACCAGTCCGAGGGAGTTCTCTGGTGGAGGGTGGAGGGGCAAGAGGCAGGCAGAGGCAGGTTGGGTTCTCAGCCTGAAGTTTTGGAGAAGCCCCTGTGCTTTGGACTCTAAGCTGGGCAAAGAGAAGTTGCATCTAGTCAAGGGATACGGCTCAATGGTTTTCTCAATCTCTCATTTCTTTCCTGTTTCATTAGCGTAAATACAGGGCCTCCGCCTCCTCCCCAGAACCTTTCCAGATGCCTAGAGCTGAGCTTTATCTCCCCTCCCGCCCCCAGCACCCTCCTGTGGAGCTGGGCAATTTCTAGCTTGTTCTTTGTGGTTATGCTGAAGTTAGGGGTCTTAATCCAGCTTCCTGTTCCCATGGTCCTTGGGGGAACCCCTGCTAGGATATGGTGGTGCGTGGCTTTTGATGCTAAACTTTTCCTTAAAAACTTTTTGTTAATCCAGTTTCTTTCCTGTTTAGTTTAATCTGTGGTTGTTGGGTGCCATGGAGTCGATTCTGACTCCTAGTGACCCCATGTGACGGAGTAGAACTGCCCCATAGGGTTTCCTAGGCTGTAATCTTTATGGGTGCAGATGGACACATCTTTTCTTCGTTGGAGCCACTGGTGGGTTTGAACCTCTGGCCTTTTGATTAGCAGCTGAGTACTTAACCACTGCACCACCAGTGCTCCTTCTTAAGTCCGTGTTGTCATTGTTGTTGTGTGCCATTGAGTCGAACCACCACTGTCTCCTGTTGTTGTCAGGTGCTATGCTATCAAGTCGATTCTGACTCCTAGTGACCCCATGTGACGGATCAGAAATGACCCACAGGGTTTCCTAGGCAGTCATCTTTCCAGGAGCAGATCAGAAGGCCTTATTCAGTCCATATTGTTGTTGATGTGTGCCTTTGAGTTGATTCTGACTCATAGTGACCCCATGTGACAGTGGAATTGTCCCATAGGGTTTCCTAGGATGTGATGTTTGTGGGACCACATTGCCAGGTCTTTTCTCCCACAGAGCCGCTGGGTGGGTTTGAACTGCCAACCTTTCAGTTAGCAACCGAATGCTTAACTGTTGTGCCTCCAGGGCTCTGGTCTCTTGCTTGGATGGTGAGAATTTCTACCCTGGGACCACCACTGCCTCCTGTTGTTAGGTGCCGTTGAGCCGATTCCAATTCCTGGTGACCCCATGTGACAGAGTAGAACTTCTTGATAGGGTTTTCTGGGCTGTGATCTTTATGAGAGCAGATCGCCAGGTCTTTTGCAGCACCTCTGGGTGGGTTAAAATGGCCAACCTCCCAGTTAGCAGATGAGTGCTTTAAGCACTGCACCACTAAGGTTCCTAAATTTAATGATTTTGAAAAACTCTGTTGGTGCTAGAGGCCAGTTTCTGTGACCCATTTTGTCTCCCAGCTTTGAGGGGCTGACCGGCGTGGGGACTCTCTGCCCTGGCACCACACCCTGACTCCCTGCCCTCTGCGTTTCAGGCCCTGCGCTCCGGCGATGGCAGCGGCTACCATTGTGCACGACACGTCTGAGGCGGTGGAGCTGTGCCCCCCGCACGGCCTGTACCTCAAGCCCATCACAAAGATGACCATCAGCGTGGCCCTGCCGCAGCTGAAGCAGCCGGGGAAGTCCATCTCCAACTGGGAGGTGATGGAGCGGCTCAAGGGCATGGTGCACAGCCACCAGTTCTCCACGCTACGCATTGCCAAGAGCACCATGGACTTCATCCGCTTCGAGGGCGAGGTGGAGAATAAGAGCCTGGTGAAGTCCTTCCTCGCTTGCCTGGACGGCAAGACCATCAAGCTTAGCGGCTTCTCTGACATCCTGAAGGTGCGTGCCGCCGAGTTCAAGATCGACTTCCCCACGCGCCATGACTGGGACTCCTTCTTCCGTGACGCGAAGGACATGAATGAGACCTTGCCGGGCGAGAGGCCGGACACCATCCACCTGGAGGGGCTGCCATGCAAGTGGTTTGCCCTGAAGGAGTCAGGCTCGGAGAAGCCCAGTGAGGAGGTGCTTGTCAGGGTGTTTGAGAAGTTTGGGGAGGTGCGCAACGTGGACATCCCCATGCTGGACCCCTACCGGGAGGAGATGACGGGCCGCAACTTCCACACATTCAGCTTCGGGGGGCACCTGAACTTCGAAGCCTACGTCCAGTACCGCGAGTATGCGGGCTTCATCAAGGCCATGAGCGCCCTGCGCGGCATGAAGCTCATGTTCAAGGGCGAGGACGGCAAGGCTGTGGCCTGCAACATCAAGGTGAGGAACTGGGCGTTTGTGCTGTGGGCCGCGGCGTTCCCCTGCCCGCTGTAAAGCCTTACCCCCTCAGACTGCCTGGAGCATGCCCCATCCACGCGGTTATAGCAGCCATCCGGTTTCCAGTAGAGTTCCAGATACACGGGAATGAAAGCGAGTGGCAGTTTCCACAGTTTGGCCTTTACAAATTTGGTGCCTTTAGGAGAATGTGGACGAGCCAGATGTCTTAAAGAGGGCCAAACGTTGACCATCAGGGATACTCTGAAAGAGCCGAGACAGAGCCCAAGCCGCCCAAAATGTCCCTTTAAAACAGGATCTGACGTTTCTTAAGTTATTACTGACTCTGAGTGTGTTTACTTTGCAGTGACGAGTAAACAGACATTCTGGAGGACCCTGCCTGTTACGCTGCGTGGTGTGGGGACAGTTTGCACATTCTGTTAGTGCCGGCCTGGGTCCCTGCAGCTGTGTGCTCGGTGGCTTTGGTTGGAGGGGCCCTGAATGCAGAGGGGGAAACCCGTACAACAGTACTAGCTGTTTTCGTTATAATAAGAGGTGAAGTTGAGATATGCACCAGGTCTTTTCTCCTGCGAAGCCGTTGGGTGGGTTTGAACCGTGATCTTTTGGTGAGCAGTCAAGAGCTTAACCACAGCACCACCAAGGCTTCTAACGTTCAGTGTAGCGTATGTATACAGGTAGTCTGAGACTTACGATGGGATTCCGTCCCAATAACTCCGTCATAAATCGGTTTTGATGTAAGTCGAATGCTTCATTTTTGTTAGTTTTCATTATTATTGCCTTTTATCATCGGTGTCTATAAATGCGACCTTTGTCTTTGGGAGTTGGAAACATTACACACAGATATAAGATGATATCGGCAAATTACATGCTACAACACTTTGTGTAGTATATATTACTAATGTTAAGAAATACCAAAAAAAAAAAAAGGACTGTCATAAGTACAGTTCATTGTAACTTGAACGCATCATAAGTCAGGGACTACCTGTATTAAATACAGTATAACCAGCTGCTGTTGAGTTTTATTCTCTGAACCATAACTCTGCTGTTGTGTGACTTCAGACCAATCAGTTTAACTCCCGGGCCGATGGCGAGTGAGGGTTTGACGTGAACTTGACCATAAACTTCTCAGCATCTGAAATAACCTGGTTTCCGTGGGATCGTGCCTTAACTTCCAGATTGCTTTTAGGTAATTCTCTACCGCACCGTCCTTTTGCTCTTCAAGGTTTCTTTTGACTCGACCAAACACCTGAGTGATGCCTCAATTAAGAAGCGGCAGCTGGAGAGACAGAAGCTTCAGGAGCTGGAGCAGCAGAGAGAAGAGCAGAAACGCAGAGAGAAAGAGGCTGAGGAGAAGCAGAGAGCGGAGGAAAGGTAAGGTCTGTGACGCCGCCGGCGCCTTCAGAGTGACTGCCTGGCACCTGGGGGCGTGTGTGTGTGTGCGTGCTTGTGCATGGCTGTGTTTGTGTGTGCGTGCGTGCATGAGACAATGTGGGGGGCTTCTCCTGTCATGGTTGTGACTCTCTCCCTGCCAGGTCCCGACCCCACCTTTCCTTTGGAGTCCCCTTCCTGCCGAGCACCGTTCAAGTATTTGCGCCGACCCGAGCAGAGTATCTTGGCCACGTTTGCAGTTTTACATTTAGATTGAAGACGTTAACAAGATGAAGTAGAGAATCAATGAAGTTAGTCAGATTTAAAAGAAAAAATCCCCAACTAAACAGCCTAGTTTCATTTTGGGGGCCTTTAAAAGCAATTGCTTCAATTTTTTCCTGGGGTTCAGGCTCCAAAGAGCAAACTCAGGTGACAGTTATTCTCCTCCTTTTTTTAAAATTTTTATTGTGCTTTAAGGGAAAGTTTACAAATCAAGTCAGTCTCTCATACAAATACTTATATACGCCTCACTATATACTCCTAATTGCTCTCCCCCTAATGAGACAGCACACTCCTTCCGTCCACTCTCTCTTCGTGTCCATTCTGCCAGCTTCTAACCCCCTCTGCCCTCTCATCTCCCCTCCAGATAGGAGATGCCAACATAGTCTCAAGTGTCTACTTGATCCAAGAAGCTCATTCTTCAGCAGCATCTTTTTCTATCCCATTGTCCAGTCCAACCCCTCTCTGAAGAGTTGGCTTTGGGAATGGTTCCTGTTCTGGGCTAACAGAAGGTCTGGGGACCATGACCGCCGGGGTTGTTCTAGTCCCAGTCAGACCATTAAGTCTGGTCTTTTTACGAGAATTAGTATTTCCTCCTTTTTTACCTTTTGTTTTTAGCATTATCAGAGTAATTAGTTGTTCTTAGGTACCCTCGAGTCAATTCCAAGTCGTTAAGATCCCATGTGACAGAGTAGAACTGCCCCATAGGATTTTCCGTTGGTGCAGTGGTTAAGAGCTCAGGCTACTAACCAAAAGGTGGGTAGTTTGAATCCACCAGCCGCTCCTTGGAGACCCCAGGGGGCAGTTCTCTAGAGTCACTATGAGTCGAGATTGATTTAGATGGCAACAGGTTTTTGGTCATCTTTAGGAAAGCAGATAGCCAAGTCTTTTTCTTGCGGAACCACTGGGTGGGTTCAAACTGCCAACCTTGCGGTTAGCAGCCGAGCGCTTTAACCACTGGGCCACTAGAGCTCCTATTGTAAAAAGCAACCTGGCTAACTATATCACATACATTTTGGAACATAAGGAATTCTTCATATCGTGTCTCTTGTAACTGTACATTGGTTATCTTCTAGCATATTTGTGCCCGTGTGTGCTCTACATATGTTTCCTCCGATTTGTCTTAGTGTTAAGCGTAGATAAGTTTCGATTGGCCCCGTGTCGCCTTTTTGTTGAACTGTAGTTAATTGATATAACTGTCTCCTGATTGCTGTGTGTCTTGTTTTCCACTCCCCACTATTGCAGATAATGCAGGAAAGGTGTGTTCATGCATTCAGATTTTTGGTCTCTGCACAAAGAGCCTCAGTCTTGAATTCCTCAGTAGTGGGTCCAAACCATTTGTGTTATTTTTTTTCTTCTTAGTTTTATTTATTTTGTTGTTGCTGAGAATATACACAGCAGAACATACACCATTTCAGCGGTTCCCACAGGTACAATTCAGTGACCTGGATGACGTTGGTGGAGTTGTGCAGCCATTCTCACCTGCATTCTCTCAGTCGTTCCTCTGCCGTTGACATAAACTCCGTGCCCCTTGGCTTCCTAGCTCATCTTTTGAGTTGCTTTTGACAAGTTGATCCCATACAGGTACTTCTTAAAAGAGTATAATGCTGAAGGGAGACCTTTACTGTTGTTGTTGTTAGGTGCCTGGGAATCAGTTCCTACTCAGAGCGGTCCCGTGCACGACAGGACGAAACACTGCCCGGTCCTGCGCCGTCCTCACAGTCGTTGTCATGCTTGAGCCCATTGTTGCAGCCACTGTGTCAGTCCATCTTATCAAGGTCTTCCTCTTTTTCACTGACCCTCTACTTTACCAAGCATGTGTCCTCCTCCATCCCTCCCTGCTAACATGTCCCAAGTACGTGAGGCGAAGTCTGGCCATCCTAGCTTCTAAGGAGCATGCTGACTGCTTTTTCCAGGACAGATTTGTTCATTCTTCTGGTAGTCTGTGGTATGCGTATTCAGTATTCTTTGCCAGCACCACAATTCAAAGGGATCAGCTCTTCAGTCTTCTCTTTTACTGCTTAAGCTAAAGTGTTACTTGGTTTTAAGATGCCTTCAGGGGATGTGTTTGGTTTAAGGTTTAAAGATTACCTCAAAAGACCCAAACCCATTGCCGACTCATAGCGACCCTATAGGACAGAGTCGAACTGCCCCATACGGTTTCCAAGGAGTGGCTGGTGGATTCAAACTGCCGACCTGTTGGTTAGTAGCCTGCGCTCCACGGGGTTTTCAGTGGCCGCTGTTTCGTAAGTAGATCACCAGGCCTTTTTTCCGAGGCGCCTTCAGCATTGCGGTTCGCAGCCCAGCATGTCTGCATTTCCACCTCCCGGGGACTTTTCCAAAGTCCAGTGGCCGCCTTGGGGGCTTCATCCTGAATGACGTTTAAAGCAGGCGTTGTCTGCAGGGCTCCACATAGCTGCTTCCAGGTGTGCACAGCTGTCTGTTTCTAAGCGTATGGGCTCTGCTTTGGGATCCCATGGGAAAGCCTCTTAGCAGACGCCCACACATGGACACCTTCACCCTTAGCTCTCCTCAGCGTGAACCTCCAGAGCCCTCACACTCTGCACGGGGTCGTTCCTGGCGCCGAAGGAGAGCTTTCATCGTGGGCTGTGATCCCGGCCACGGCCTTGGACCTCCTCATTCCAGCGAGCTGCTCTTCCTCTTTCTCACCTTCTCTGCAGGTCTGGCCTTGCCGCTGTCCTCCTCAGCCCCGTGCCTGTTGACGGTGGCCGCCTGGCCATCAGAAGCTGTACTCTGGTTTTGCATCTCTGTCTCAGGTCACCATGGAGGGCCTTGGCTCCTTCACTTAGCCAGTTGGTTTTCTGGGGGAATTTTAAAGCCGGATTGGCAAGGGTGCACATTCTTCGGGCCTTCCCAGGGGCTACAGCGCCTCTGGTTGTGTCTGTTCCTCATTTCGGACGCTTTCCTCACCCCCAAGAAAAAGCTGTTAGGTTCTGAGTTGTTTGTAGGTGGTGTGGGTTTGCTCTAAAGAAAAGCTGTGCTCACCAGATTGTATTGAACAGCCTCAAGGGATTTCCACGTGAGTGCCTGCTTGTCAGCACATTCTTGTCCCCAGGCACGCCTGAGCAAACCTCCTGGGCCTGTGCAGAAGGCAGCAGCCAAGCTTCCCTAGGACTTCTGTGCTGTCTCCAGGGTGGCCTCAGACCTGTGGAGGCCTGGGCTTTGTCCAGGGCGGCCTCAGACCCGTGGATGCCTGGGTGCTCTCTCTGAGGCCCGTGGGCATGCCTGGGTGCCCTTGGGGTGGCCTTAGCCCCGTCGACATGCTCAGGTGCTTTCTCTGGGGCAGCCTCAGACCCATGGACACCTGGTTGCTCTCTGGAGGTAGTCTCAGACCCGTAGACAGCTGGGTGCTCTCTCTAGGGCAGCCTCAGACCCATGGACATCTGGGTGCTCTCTGGGGCGGCCTCAGATCCGTGGACACCTCGGCACTCTCTTTAGTGTGGCCTCAGACCCCTGGACGCCTGGGCCCTCTCTGTAGGGTGGCCTCAGACCTGTGGAAACCTGGGTGCTATCTTAGGCGGCGTCAGGCCCATGAACACCTAGGCGCTCTCTGGGGCAGCTTCAGACTTGTGGACATCGGGGCACTCTATCTAGGGCGGCCTCAGACCTGTGGAAACCTGGGCGCTCCCTGGGGCGGCCTCAGACCTGTGGGTATCGGTTTGGGTTGGAGGAAGGAAGGGTCTCTGAGGGACTGGCTCTGGGGGGCTGCATCTTAAGTCTGGGGTGTTGTTGCTGGTTTTGGGGGCACCGAGCTTTGGGGGCAGGTGGTGGCTCCTGCCTTCTCTCAAAGCTTCTGTGTGCATGTCCCCGTGGCCCTCGCTCTGTGTTTATTTAGGGCCACACACAGTTTTCACACCGCAAACTTGACCGGCTCTGGGTGTACAGCGGGAACTTGTACAAAGTCGGGTGCCCATGGCCATCATCCAGACGCAGAGCAGCCCCCTTGCCTGTAAATATCCCTTTGGGACCCTTTGCAACCCACCTGCACCCCCGGCCCCTGGCTCCGGGCACCCACCTGTCAGCTCCCTGTCGTAGGTTTGCCTTTCCTAGGATTTCGTAGCAAAGGACTCATACAGTGTGTGGTCTTACGTGTTTGACTCCTTTCACCCAGTGCGGTGTCTGTGGGTGCTTCCGTGTGCTTGTCCGTATTCTTGTTTGGTTCCTTCTTGGTGTCCCATAATGTCGCAGGGCATTGTGCAAACCCTTTGATTCCTCGTCAATAGACAGGCAGACAACTGCCGATGAGTCAGCTTGACTTATGGAGACCCCACGTACAACAGAATGAAACACTGACCACCCTGCACCATCTTCACCATTGTTGGCATGCTCTGTATTTTGAGTGCCTTCCAACCTAGGGGGCTCATCTTCCAGCACTAATTTTCAGAAGTAGATTGCCAGGCCTTTCTTCCTACTCTCAGTCTGGAAGTTCTGCTGAAACCCGTCCACCGTGGATGACCCTGCTGGTGTTTGAGATACCGGCAGTATGGCTTCTAGCATCACAGCAAATATGCAAGTCCCCACAGTATGACAGGTGGCGGCGGGGTTGCGGGGAGGTGGGTCTCCCCACTGGGAGCACATTTTAGCACTTAAACTTGTAATTTTTAGAAATTCATCCACTTTGGGCTGAAACCCATCCCATTGCCTCTACTCCTTATACTTTGTCTTCTCGGCTGACGCGCTGGGGTGACGTTGGACACCTTGCTATGTTTGTATCAGCCCTTTCTCTGTGAGGATGGCGCAGGACCGGGTGGCGTTTCATTCTGTTGTACATCAGGTCACTATGAGTCAGATCCGACTCGACGATATCTACCAACAACAACGTTCATATTTGTCTTCTGAAATGTGCTTTATTTTCCTGTTCGGTTGTTTGCCATTTCGTTTGCGGCGGCTCAGAACACTATGGGTTCCGGGTAGTCATGTTTTGTGCCACTGCAGATATTTTAAATCCCAGCGTACTGCTTACCTTCCTAGTGTGGATAGCGTCCGTTACTCAGAACTGAACTCTGTGTGTCGTCAAACCCATCAGCCCTTTTCTTCTTGGTTTCTGGTTTGGGGTCACACTTAGCGGACTCTGTCGAAATACGATGAAATGCGTCACTCTTGTGTATGTCTGCTCCTCCTCGGGGCTCTTTGATGCTCTGGTACTTAGTTTTCGGTGAGTAGTTAGATTGTGGATATTATCTCCTTATCTTTCTTAGTCATCAGGGTTCTGTACAGAAGCAGAACCAGTAAGATGTCTGCATCTGTGTCTATATCTACATCTGTGTCATCTGTGCCCGTGTCATCCCTATGTCAATATCTGTATGTTCTGTCTGTATGTCTGTAACTGTATCTACACGTATGTCATCCGTGTATCTGTATGCACATGTATATCCTACCCCTATCTCTTTGTTTATATCGTGTCTATATTATCCGTAAAAACGAAGCCAAACCCATTGTGTTGAGTCAGTTCCAGCTCATACTGACCCCGTAAGACACAGTAGAACTGCCCTATAGGGTTTCCAAAGTGTCATCTGTACAGAAGCCACATCTTTCTCCTGTGGGTTCAAACCACTGACCTTTCGGTCAGCAGCCGAGTGCTTAAACCACCGTGTCACCAGGGCTCCTCATATCATCTATACCCATCTGTATCTGTATCCTATCCGTGTCACGCGGTTCTACGTGTACATCTCTTTCATCAGCTCCATGTTGATCTCTGTGTCTGTGTCATCTCTGTCTACGTCCCTGTCACCTATAGCCAGGTCACCTATAACTATATCCATAGTCTCTGTGTATCTGTGTCATCTCTGTCTACATCCCTGTCACCTATAGCCATGTCACCTATGACTGTGTCCATAGTCTCTGTGTCTGTGTCATCTCTGTCTACATCCCCGTCACCTATAGCCATGTCACCTATGACTGTGTCCATAGTCTCTGTGTCTGTGTCATCTCTGTTTACATCCCTGTCACCTATAGCCATGTCACCTATAACTGTGTCCATAGTCTCTGTGTCTGTGTCATCTCTGTCTACATCCCCGTCCCCTATAGCCATGTCACCTATAACTGTGTCCATAGTCTCTGTGTCTGTGTCCTCTCTGTCTACATCCCCGTCACCTATAGCCATGTCACCTATAACTGTGTCCGTAGTCTCTGTGTCTGTGTCATCTCTGTCTACATCCCTGTCCCCTATAGCCATGTCACCTATGACTGTGTCCATAGTCTCTGTGTCTGTGTCATCTCTGTCTACATCCCCGTCACCTGTAGCCATGTCACCTATAACTGTGTCCATAGTCTCTGTGTCTGTGTCATCTCTGTCTACATCCCCGTCACCTCTAGCCATGTCACCTATAACTGTGTCCATAGTCTCTGTGTCTGTGTCATCTCTGTCTACATCCCTGTCACCTATAGCCATGTCACCTATAACTGTGTCCATAGTCTCTGTGTCTGTGTCATCTCTGTCTACATCCCTGTCCCCTATAGCCATGTCACCTATAACTGTGTCCATAGTCTCTGTGTCTGTGTCCTCTCTGTCTACATCCCCGTCACCTATAGCCATATCACCTATGACTGTGTCCATAGTCTCTGTGTCTGTGTCATCTCTGTCTACATCCCCGTCACCTGTAGCCATGTCACCTATAACTGTGTCCATAGTCTCTGTGTCTGTGTCATCTCTGTCTACATCCCTGTCACCTATAGCCATATCACCTATGACTGTGTCCATAGTCTCTGTGTCTGTGTCATCTCTGTCTACATCCCCGTCACCTGTAGCCATGTCACCTATAACTGTGTCCATAGTCTCTGTGTCTGTGTCATCTCTGTCTACATCCCCGTCACCTGTAGCCATGTCACCTATAACTGTGTCCATAGTCTCTGTGTCTGTGTCATCTCTGTCTACATCCCTGTCACCTATAGCCATGTCACCTATAACTGTGTCCATAGTCTCTGTGTCTGTGTCCTCTCTGTCTACATCCCCGTCACCTATAGCCATATCACCTATAACTGTGTCCATAGTCTCTGTGTCTGTGTCATCTCTGTCTACATCCCTGTCCCCTCTAGCCATGTCACCTATAACTGTGTCCATAGTCTCTGTGTCTGTGTCATCTCTGTCTACATCCCTGTCCCCTCTAGCCATGTCACCTATAACTGTGTCCATAGTCTCTGTGTCTGTGTCATCTCTGTCTACATCCCTGTCCCCTCTAGCCATGTCACCTATAACTGTGTCCATAGTCTCTGTGTCTGTGTCATCTCTGTCTACATCCCTGTCACCTATAGCCATGTCACCTATAACTGTGTCCATAGTCTCTGTGTCTGTCATCTCTGTCTACATCCCCGTCACCTGTAGCCATGTCACCTATAACTGTGTCCATAGTCTCTGTGTCTGTGTGATCTCTGTCTACATCCCCGTCACCTCTAGCCATGTCACCTATAACTGTGTCCATAGTCTCTGTGTCTGTGTCATCTCTGTCTACATCCCCGTCACCTCTAGCCATGTCACCTATAACTGTGTCCATAGTCTCTGTGTCTGTGTCCTCTCTGTCTACATCCCCGTCACCTATAGCCATGTCACCTATAACTGTGTCCATAGTCTCTGTGTCTGTGTCATCTCTGTCTACATCCCCGTCACCTCTAGCCATGTCACCTATAACTGTGTCCATAGTCTCTGTGTCTGTGTCATCTCTGTCTACATCCCCGTCACCTATAGCCATGTCACCTATAACTGTGTCCATAGTCTCTGTGTCTGTGTCATCTCTGTCTACATCCCCGTCACCTCTAGCCATGTCACCTATAACTGTGTCCATAGTCTCTGTGTCTGTGTCCTCTCTGTCTACATCCCCGTCACCTCTAGCCATGTCACCTATAACTGTGTCCATAGTCTCTGTGTCTGTGTCCTCTCTGTCTACATCCCCGTCACCTCTAGCCATGTCACCTATAACTGTGTCCATAGTCTCTGTGTCTGTGTCATCTCTGTCTACATCCCCGTCACCTATAGCCATGTCACCTATAACTGTGTCCATAGTCTCTGTGTCTGTGTCATCTCTGTCTACATCCCCGTCACCTCTAGCCATGTCACCTATAACTGTGTCCATAGTCTCTGTGTCTGTGTCATCTCTGTCTACATCCCCGTCACCTATAGCCATGTCACCTATAACTGTGTCCATAGTCTCTGTGTCTGTGTCATCTCTGTCTACATCCCCGTCACCTCTAGCCATGTCACCTATAACTGTGTCCATAGTCTCTGTGTCTGTGTCCTCTCTGTCTACATCCCCGTCACCTATAGCCATGTCACCTATAACTGTGTCCATAGTCTCTGTGTCTGTGTCATCTCTGTCTACATCCCCGTCACCTATAGCCATGTCACCTATAACTGTGTCCATAGTCTCTGTGTCTGTGTCCTCTCTGTCTACATCCCTGTCCCCTATAGCCATATCACCTATGACTGTGTCCATAGTCTCTGTGTCTGTGTCATCTCTGTCTACATCCCTGTCCCTTATAGCCATGTCACCTATAACTGTGTCCATAGTCTCTGTGTCTGTGTCATCTCTGTCTACATCCCTGTCACCTATAGCCATATCACCTATGACTGTGTCCATAGTCTCTGTGTCTGTGTCATCTCTGTCTACATCCCTGTCCCTTATAGCCATGTCACCTATAACTGTGTCCATAGTCTCTGTGTCTGTGTCATCTCTGTCTACATCCCTGTCACCTATAGCCATGTCACCTATAACTGTGTCCATAGTCTCTGTGTCTGTGTCATCTCTGTCTACATCCCTGTCACCTCTAGCCATGTCACCTATAACTGTGTCCATAGTCTCTCTGTCTGTGTCATCTGTGTCTACATCCCTGTCACCTATAGTCATATCACCTATAACTGTATCCATATTCTCTGTATCACCTATAAACATGTTGCCGTGAAGTGGATTCCAACTCATAGCGACCCAGGGTTTCCAAGAAGTGGCTGGTGGATTTGAACTGCTGACCTTTTGGTTAGCAGTTGAGCTCATCACCACTGCGCCACCAGGGCTCCATGTCGTCTGTGTTTGTATCTGTATAATCTATAACATCTCGTACCTGTGTCACCTTATCCATACAGTGTGTTTATCTGTAGGGATACCTATGACTAGATCTGTGACTACCTACATCTGTGTCATCTACCTGTTTGTCATCTACAGCTGTGTCATCTATTTCTGTATCTAATATGTATAGACATAGGCATCTGTACATACATGTCTGGAGCCCTGGTGGTGTGGTGGTTGAGCGCCATCATCTATATCCACACTTATGTCATCTATATATAACATGTATAAAAAAAAAAAATACATATAAAAAACAAAAACCAAACCCGTTGCCATCCAGTCGATTCCAACTCCTAGTGACCCTATAGGACAGAGTAGAACTGCCCCATAGGGTTTCCAGGGAACAGCTGGTAGAGTCAAACTGCCGACCTTTTGGTTAGCAGCCATAGTACTTAACCACTACACCACCAGGGTTTCCCCCATATGGATAGATGTCTGGAGCCCTGGTGGCGCAGTGGTTGAGAACTTGGCTACTAACCAGAAGATCGGCAGTTCAGATCCACCAGCCACTCTTTGGAAACCCCGCGGGGCAGTTCTACTCTGTCTTGTGCGGTTGCTGTGAGTCAGAATCGACTCAACGGCAACAGGTGTTTTCTTTGTTACGTGTGTCTGTATATAGAGATTGTTTTTTAAAGAATTGACTCAGGTGATTACAGGGGCAGGCAAGTCCAAAATCTGTAGGTCGGCTGATGGGAAGAGGGAGGGAGTTCTGGCAAGATAGCTGTGTATGGTCTGGAGACACAACACGCCCTAGGGAAACTCCCTTGTTGCCCTTACGGCCTTCAACTGATTGGATCAGGCCCACCCATATTGGGGAAGGTGATCTGCTTTACTTGGGCCGGCCGATTTGGTCCCATGTGACTGCTCCATAGCAGTGCCTATGCTACAGTCCGACCAAAGACGCAGGCACTAGTACCCACCCTCTGAGTACTCACCCTCCTGGTTAAAACGCCACCCTTGCCGTACACCAGGTGGGTGTTTCCCGGCACTTGGCGGCCGCCCTCTTTGACCTGAGTGTCGCCTGTGTCTCTTGCAGGAAGCAGAAGGAGCTGGAGGAGCTGGAGCGAGAGCGGAAGAGGGAGGAGAAGCTCCGCAAACGAGAGCAGAGACAGCGGGACCGCGCGCTTCGCCGCAGCCAGAAGAAGCTCGAGCGGCTGCAGGCTGAGGAGCAGAGGAAGCTGCAGGACAAGATCAGGTCGGAGGAGAGGAAGCTGCTGCTGGCTCAGAGGAACCTCCAATCCATCCGACTGATTGCCGAGCTGCTCAGCAGGGCCAAGGTAACCGCGCGTACCTTTCCCACGGCCCACTAGCACCTGCTTCTGGTCACGGCTGCTGCGCAGCTTGGAAACGCCGGCTCCCTGGGCTCAGCGAGGCGCAGCTGTAACCGGGAGGGGCTGGGGAGTCTCCATACTGAGGGTACGAGGGTACACAGTCGCCCTCCGATAGATTGCAGCCTTCTCTTTCCAAAGTTCTGAGCATCGGAGGGCGCTCCTCTTTCGCCAAGGCCATAAACCAGACCAACTGACGTGGAGTCGATGGCGACTCCCAGCGGCCCTAGAGGACAGAGTAGAACTCCCCCTTTGGGTTTCCAAGGCTGTCAGTCTTTATGGAAGCAGATTGCCAGGTTTTTCTCTCGCAGAACGGCTGGCGGGTTGGAACTGCTGACTAAAAGGTCAGTAGCTGAGCGCCTAACCACTGTGCTAGAATCTTTGTGAGAGCTGGGTTCGATTCCCAGCCAAGGCACCTCCTGTGCAGCCCCCACCCGTCTGTCAGCGGAGGCTTGCGTGTTGCCGTGATGCCGAACAGGTTTCAGGGGAGCTTCCAGACTAAGACAGACTAGGAAGAAAGGCCTGGAGATCTCCTTCTGAAAATCAGCCAGTGAAAACCCAGTGGATCACAACAAAGTATCGTCCAGTAGGGTTGCTATGAGTCGGAATCAACTCGACAACAGTGGGCTTGTTTTTTTTTTTTAATAGCCCTGGAGAGTTCAGTGATAGTTCAGTGGTAGAACTCTTGCCTTCCGTGTGGGAGACCTGGGTTCAATTCCCGGCCAAAGGACTTCATATGCAGCCACCACCCGTCTGTCAGTGGAGGCTTGCCTGCTGCTGTGATGCTGGACAACTTTCAGTGGCACTTCCAGATTAAGAGACTAGGAAGAAAGGCCTGATGATCTCCTGCTGGAAACCAGCCAGTGAAAACGCTGTGGATCACAGCGGTCTCATCCCATTGTGCGTGAGGTTGCCATGAGTCGGGGGCTGACATGGCAGCTAAAAGCACTGGTAAAGCTCAAACCCGTTGCCATTGAGTTGATTCTGACTCATAATGACCCCATAGGACAGAGTAGAACTGCCCCGTAGTTTCCAAAGAGCGCCTGGTGGATTCGAACTGCTGACCTTTTCCTTAGCAGCCGTAGCACTTAACCACTATGACACCAGGGTTTCCGTTCACATCAGAGCCCTCCAAACACCGGCCCAGTGTCTGTGGCGTCCCAGGGGCAAAGAGCCACCTTTTCCCCAGTGAAAAGGGCATTGCTGAGAGTGAGGAAGGTCCCTGGCCCTTATGAGTGTCCTGCAGCCTGTGGCGCCTCCCTGAGCCCTGGTCTGTTCATCAGGCCCTGCCTGCACCCCCACAAGGCAGCCCACTTAGCAGGACGACACAGACCGAGCCCACTCCTTCAAAATGGGCCGGTGGCCGCCCAGGCGAGGCTGGCATTGGGCCGGCATCCTCTCGGTCTCTGCTGAGCTGAACTCAACGGACCTCTTGGCTCCTGGGATGTGGGCAGCCACCCCGACCCGAGAGGGGGTCCTAAGAGCTTGCCCCTTGGTGCTGCCATTGGCTGGTAATGCCTTGGGCGGGGGGCAGGTGGACAGAGAAGCGTCCCATGCGCTCCTCGCTCCGGGAAGGCCGCGTCCCCGCGACCCGTAACCTATTATCTAATTACAGTCGCGATAAGTCCCGGGAAGGAGAAGGGGAGGCGAGCCGAGACTCGGGGCAGCTCAGTGCTGGCTTCACGGTGAATATTGAAGACGCGAGCCCAGCCGGCCCGTGCGTTTGCTTGGCGCCCAGCGCCCCACAGCTGGCACGTGCTCGGGGGCTCTGCCCCAGGTCCGCTGTGGGATGAACACGGGCGGGGCCGGCACCGTCCCA